>NC_141698.1:1139833991-1140556491 GCF_964263255.1 Lissotriton vulgaris | reverse complement strand
AAGTTCAGGAAGGTTGGATGATGCCTCCTCATTCAACAAGAAAGAACAGGGATCTCTGAGATCTAAGAAAAGTACTGGGGTCGCAAGAGGGGGGGGGGGGGGGGGGTATGGAGCTGATTCCAGCTGGCAATCATTTCCTTCTCACTCTTGTGTGGCTTGGGTTTGGTCTATGACTGGGCTTGTCTGTATGTAGAAGCACAAAAGCTGCTTGTGGGGTAAACCCCTGCTCAAAATATCAGATGGGCGAGCCAACAAATTAACAGGGAGAGCCGAGCCAGGACCAAGCCAAGGGTCTGGCCTGGATCGTAGAGCTGTGCACGAGCCGAGCCAGAACTGAGCTAAGGGGCGTGGATTGGATCGTAGAGCCTGTGCACAAGTGGAGCTAGAACCGAGCCACAGGGCATGGCTTGGGGCCCGATTCACAGAACTAACTTGAGACAAAATCCTAAACTTACTACCATTTTGGTATTCACAGAGGCACTTACTCATTTCGGTATTCACAGAGGCACTTACTCATTGATGAATAATTGCCTTTTGTGAATAGCAAAATGAGTAAGTGCCTTCTGTGAATAGCAAAATGAGTAAATGGTGGTAAGTTTAGGATTTTGTCTTGAGTTCGTTCTGTGAATCAGGCCCTTGGATTGCAGAGCATGTGTACGAGAACAATGCCAAAGGTCTAGCACGGATCTTAGAGCCTGTGCAGGAGCCGAGCCAGAACCGAGCCAAGGGCCTGGTTTGGATCGTAGAGTCTCTGCACGAGCGGAGGCAGAACCGAGCCAAGGGCCTGGCCTGGATCATCGTGCCTGTGTACAAGCCGAGCCAGAACCGAGCCAAGGGCCTGGTTTGGATCATAGAGTCTCTGCACGAGCAGAGGCAGAACCGAGCCAACGGTGTGGCTTTGATTGTTGAGCCTGTGCACTAGCCAAGCCAGAACCGAGCCAAGGGCCTTGCTTAGATGATAGAGCCTGTGAATGAGCCGATCCAGAACCAAGCCAAGAGCCTGGGCTGGATCGTAGAGATTGTGCACCAGCCGAGCCAGAACTGAGCCAAGGTCGTGGCACAAGCCAGAACCTAGCCAAGGACCTGGCCTGGATCATAGAGCCGGTGCACCAGGCAAGCCAGAACCGAGCCAAGGGCCTGGTCTGGATCGTAGAGTCTGTGCATGAGCCGAGTCAGAACCGAGCCAAAGGTCTAGCTTGGATCGTAGAGCCTGTGCACGAGCCAAGCCAGAACCTAGCCAAGGGCCTGACCTGGATCGTAGAGCCTGTTCACGAGTCGAGCCAGAACCGATCCAAGGGCCTGGCCTATATTGTAGAGCCTATGCACGAGCCGAGCCAGAACCAAGCCAAGGAGGTGGCTTGGATCATAGAGCATGTGCATGAACCGAGCCAGAACCGAGCCAAGGGCCTGGCTTGGATCGTAGAGCCTGTGCATGAGCCGAGCCAGAACTGAGCCAAGTACCTGGCCTGGATCATAGAACCTGTGCACAAGTGGAGCTAGAACAGAGCCACAAGGAATGGCTTGGGGCCCGATTCACAAAACTGACTTAAGACAACATCCTAAACTTACTACCATTTTGGTATTCACAGAATGTATTTAGTCATTGATGAGTAAGTGCTTTTTGTGAATAGCAAAATGAGTAAGTGCCTTCTGTGAATACCAAAATGAGTAAGTGCCTTCTGTGAAAACCAAAATGAGTAAATGGTAGTACGTTTAGGATTCTGTCTTAAGTTAGTTCTGTGAATCGGGCCCTTGGATTGCAGAGCATGTGCACGAGAACAATGCCAAAGGTCTAGCACGGATCTTAGAGCCTGTGAAGGAGCCGATCCAGAAACGAGCCAAGGGCCTGGCTTGGATCGTAGAGTCTTTGCACAAGCGGAGCCAGAACCGAACCCAAGGCCTGGCTTGGATCGTAGAGTCTCTGTACGAGCAGAGGCAGAACCGAGCCAAGGGCCTGGCCTGGATGATCGTGCCTGTGCACAAGCCGAGCCAGAACTGAGCCAAGGGCCACGCCTGGATCGTAGAGCCTGTGGACGAGCCAAGCCGGAATCAAGCCAAGGACCTAGTCTCGATCGTAGAGCCTGTGCATGAGCCGAGCCAGAACTGAGCCAAGGGCCTGGCTTGGATTGTAGAGTCTCTGCACGAGCCGAGTCAGAACCGAGTCAAGGGCCTGGCTTGGATCGTAGCGCCTGTGCATGAGCAAAGCCAGAACCGAGCCAGAGGTCTAGCTTGGATCGTAGAGCCTGTGCACGAGCCGAGTCAGAACCAAGCCAAGGGTGTGCCTTAGATCATATAGCATGTATACGAGCCAAGACAGAATCGAGCCAAGGGCCTGGCCTGGATCATTGTGCCTGTGCACAAGCTGAATCAGAACCGAGCCAAGGGCCACGCCTGTATCGTAGAGTCTGTGCATAAGCGGAGCCAGAACCGAGGCAAGGGCCTGGCCTGTATCGTAGAGCCTGTGCACGAGTCAAGCTAGAACTGAGCAAAGGGCCTGGCTTGGATCATAGAGTCGATGCACAAGTGGAGCCAGAACCGAGCCAAGGGCCTGGCTTGGATCATAGAGCATGTGCATGAGCTGAGCCAAAACTGAGCCAAGGGCCTGGCCTAGATCGTAGAACCTGTGCACGAGCCGAGCCAGAACCGAGCCAATGCCTGGCATGGATCGTAGAACCTGTGCATGTGCATGAGCCAAGCTAGAACAGAGCCAAGGGCCTGGCTTGGATCATAGAGCATGTGCATGAGCCGAGCCAGAACCGAGCCAAGGACCTGGACTAGATCGTAGAACCTGTGCACGAGCCGAGCCAGAACCGAGCCAATGCCTGGCATGGATCGTAGAACCTGTGCATGTGCATGAGCCAAGCTAGAACAGAGCCATGGGCCTGGCTTGTATCATAGAGCCTGTGCATGAGCCGAACCAAGGGCATGGCTTTGATGGTAGAGCCTGTGCACAAGCCGCGTCAGAACCGAGCCAAAGGTCTAGCTTGGATCGTAGAGCCTGTTCACGAGTCAAGCCAGAACCGAGCCAAGGGCGTGGCTTGGATTGTAGAGCCTATGCACGAGCCGAGCCAGAACTGAGCCAAGGGCGTGGCCTATATTGTAGAGCCTATGCACGAGCCGAGCCAGAACTGAGCCAAAGGCCTGGCATGGATCATAGAGCCTGTGCACAAGTGGAGCTAGAACCGAGCCACAAGGAATGGCTTCGGGCCTGATTCACAAAACTGACTTAAGACAAAATCCTAAACTTACTACCATTTTGGTATTCACAGAATGCATTTAGTCATTGATGAGTAAGTGCCTTTTGTGAATAGCAAAATGAGTAAGTGCCTTCTGTGAATACCAAAATGAGTAAGTGCCTTCTGTGAAAACCAAAATGAGTAAATGGTAGTAAGTTTAGGATTCTGTCTTAAGTTAGTTCTGTGAATCGGGCCCTTGGATTGCAGAGCCTGGGCACGAGCGGAGCCAGAACAATGCCAAAGGTCTAGCATGGATCTTAGAGCCTGTGCAGGAGCCGAGCCAGAAACGAGCCATGGGCTGGCTTGGATCGTAGAGTCTTTGCACAAGCGGAGCCAGAACCGAGCCCAAGGCCTGGCTTGGATCGTAGAGTCTGTGGACGAGCCAAGCCAGAATCAAGCCAAGGACCTAGTCTCCATCGTAGAACCTGTGCATGAGCCGAGCCAGAACCGAGCCCAAGGCCTGGCTTGGATCGTAGAGTCTCTGTACGAGCAGAGGCAGAACCGAGCCAAGGGCCTGATCGTGCCTGTGCACAAGCCGAGCCAGAACGGAGCCAAGGGCCACGCCTGGATCGTAGAGCCTGTGGACGAGCCAAGCCAGAATCAAGCCAAGGACCTAGTCTCGATCGTAGAACCTGTGCATGAGCCGAGCCAGAACCGACCCAAGGGCCTGGCTTGGATTGTAGAGTCTCTGCACGAGCCGAGTCAGAACCGAGTAAAGGGCCTGTCTTGGATCGTAGCGCCTGTGCATGAGCAGAGCCAGAACCAAGCCACGGGTGTGGGTTTCATGGTAGACCCTGTCCAGGAGCCGAGCTACAACCAGAAAGACATGGCTTGGCAGTTCGGGCTGGACTGTTCCCATGAGGCACAGGGTCAGACTGATTTGCATATGGCCATGTCTGAACTGGGGTGGTGTGGAGTGCAAAAATCGATGGATTTAGGCCCAGATCTCTGTACTGGGGTGAATGTATGACATTGTTCTGCATTCTGTCCTTCAATTGTTGTTTTTGCATTTGTTACCCCGAGTGGGCTGAGTATGCTCAGACTTGAGTCCCATGCTCTCCACACCACTGGAGTCAAGCTATCCTGGCTGATGAAGGCTGATAGCCAGAAACCGGTCCTAGGATGATTGATTCCGGTCCAGGAAAGACATGGCTTGGCAGTTCGGGCTGGACTGTTCCCAGGCACAGGTTCATGGCTGATTTGCATATAGCCATGTTTGAACTGGGGTGGTGTGGAGTGCAAAAAACGATGGATTTAGGCCCAGATCTCTATACTGGGGTGAATGTATGACATTGTTCTGCATTCTGTCCATCAATTGTTGTTTTTGCACAACCGAGTCAAGGGCCTGGCATGGATCGTAGACCCTGTGCAGGACCCGAGCCTGAACCGAGCCATGGGAGCGGCTTGGATCGTAGAGTCTGTGCAACAGCCGAGCCAGAACCGAGCTAAGGACGTTGCTTGGACTGTAGAGTCTCTGCACGAGTGGAGCCAAAATGGAGCCAGAACTGAGCCAAGGGCGTGGCTTTGATGGTAGAGCCTGTGCACAAATCGAGCCAGACCCGAGTCTAGGGCCTGGCTTGGATCATAGAGCCTGTGCAGGTACTGCGCTAGAACCGAGCCAAGGGTGTGGCTTTGATGGTAGAGCCTGTGCACAAATCGAGCAAGACCCGAGTCTAGAGCCTGGCTTGGATCCTAGAGCCTGTGCATGAGCCAAGCTAGAACCAAGCCAAGGGTCTGTCTTTGATGGTAGAGCCTGTGCAGACACCGAGCCAGACCCGAGTCTAGGGCCTGGCTTGGATCGCAGAACCTGTCCATGAGCCGAGCTAGAACCGAGCCAAGGGTGTGTCTTTGATGGTAGAGCCTGTGCAGACACCGAGCCAGACCGTAGCCAAAGCTCTAGCGAGCATCATAGAGCCTGTGGACAAGCCGAGCCCGGACAATGTTTGATGTATAAATCATGGAACAAGCATCACCTAAAATATGATAACGTTATAAAAATAAAAAATGAAGTCCTTGAAAGAAAATATTTGCCTCAGATCACTAAGTGTATCCTGGGAATCTGTGATGTATCCAGATTTGTTGGTTTCACTTTGGACTGATCTGTCAGTCAATGGGTATTGATTTGTCTTAACTCACACAGAAAGTAAGAGGTAGGAGGAATTAACGTCCCACTTCAACCTCCTGCAAAAACTATATTCCCACAACAAAGAAGAGGGACTGTGTACTCAGAAATGCTCCACCTCCAGCGTTGGCTTGCGCGGAGGTGTGTTAGCAGCCCTATGATGAAGCATGACACAGTTCGCTGTGTGTGAGGGCTGTTTTAACACCCTTGAGTGTTCCCCCTTCCTTTAATCACGGCATTTCTGAGTACACAGTCCCTCTTCTATGTTGTGGGAGTATTGATTTGTCTTTCCTTATGTTGAGGCTCTGCTCTTACCTCTTTCTGCTGGTTTTCAGGTCTCGCGACCTACAATGCGCGCAAGCGCATTGAGGGAGCGAGAATTCAAGTGCTCGAAATCCTCATCAAACCAAGGGCTTCTTGCGCTGCGGTTTTCTTAGAGTTCACGTGAATCACGTGACCAAACAAGCACGCGCATTCACGGCCGCATAGCACATCAAAGGGCTTCGCCCAGCGTGCGCTCTGCGGCTTCTCCTCCCCTAATTGCATTATCAGGTACGTGTTGGCTCACCGCCAAACCTTCTCTCAGTTTTCGTTTTGCTTACTCGCTGTGTGCCTCTCTACCCCTTCCATGCTGCTTAGTCATCTCCTTGTTGCCGTACGCTTTACTACGTCTCACTGGGTGCTTCTTTACTCCCTTCTCCGTGTTGCTCTGTCGGTGCTTCTTTGCCATACCCCCTCCCCTTCTCACGCATTATTTCACTTTGTCTCTGTGCGTTGTTAAATTTGAAGTCTCCGCTCTAAAACATTTGTACAAAAAAAAGCAATATCTTTAATACCTGTGTAGTAGTTTAGTAAAAATGCGCCTTTAATAAAGCAAACATATTTAAATCACGGGACTGAGAAATAAACATAACGAGGCGAGAAACGCCATTTGTTTTATAACGATATCTCCATTTTCAACAAACACAATCGCCCAAAATAAATCAGGCTTTAAACACCTGCCTGGTCAGTTAGCATCGCTGGGACTCGTAACTTTTTAGAAGTTGTAAGACTGGTTTATTTATACACGTTTACACGTAGCTGATGTGGCATTTCTAGAACTTTCTACCATCTGCTCAGAATGCGCCACCCTTCAAACAACAATGACTTGTTCTCCTTTTCACTTAATCCGCGGTCTCAAATGTGCTCTCTCTCTTCGCACTGGCATGCTTGATATGTTAGACTGTAAAGTTTACATTAATTTAATTATCTATTTAATGTTTCTTACCAGAAAAAAATGCCACCATGTTATCTTAAAAACACATTGCTGCTACAAACTGTGCCTTTGTCTTTCTGTAATTTCATTACCACAGATTTGTTTTAAACTGCTCACCTTAAATTGCATTTTTTTTTCTTCAATGCTTCTCTCAGTTATGCATGTACTTCCTGACAAAATGACCCAAATATAATAAATTGTGTTCACGGTGATGGCACCACGTTTAAAAGTTGTTTCAGAATCAGGGTCGCACACCTAGCTCCCCTAGAAGTTTCGCACCTGTGTAAAGAAAACACTCCACATTCAGAATTTGGGGTCCCTGCGCGTGCATGCCCTCCCCCCACCCCCTCCCCATGGTGTGACACTTCACTTTGCAGGCACTTTGTAATCTGCTGTTTTCCATACACTGGACCTGCACTGATGCCGACTGGCAGAAAAGTTCACAAAATGAACGGGGCTGGATAACGCACCCCTCGACCTCGCCGTCTCCTTCTGTTCATCTAAAAAAAAATAAAACCTGTAGCTTTTTGAGAGCAAAGGACTCCGTATTTTTCAAACATTCAAACTAAATACGCACGCTACCCTTGCACTGTCTACTTTCCAACTTTACAGCAACATCAGCTTATACCACTGTATAAAATATAGCTTGGGAAAAGCGTTAAAACCCGTAAGTTTCCAAGTGACTCACCGGTCAAAAAAGTCAAGTCGCATTGATAAACAAGCCACTAAAAACACACACGCTTCTGCCTGGGAGAAAACCGTGTGTTCACTTTTAATCATTATGTGCATTTTAACTTTACCATCCTCACATTTATTTAATTGACCTTCAGGCCAATAAGGAACTCGCGCATATATTTAAAAAAAAAAGGTAAGTTTGATTCAGAAGACGCCCGATGTCATCCTAGGACGACGCTGGCCGGCCGCAGGCCGGCCGTACTTTCAGTTTCCCTAATTATTCATGGCCGGCCGCAGGCCTGCCGTACTTTCAGTTTCCCGGCTTCTCCAATCACCTTTCATCTTTACTTTCTTCTTCTATCCTCGCTCCTTTTCTCCAGTTTTTAGCACTCTCGCCTGTCTCTCTTCTACCTCGTCCTTTCTTCTCCCATATCCCCCTTCACGTTCTCTCGCCTTACCGTTTTTTCTGTTCTCTCTCCCTACAACCCCCACCTCTCCCTTCGCTTGCTCTCCCTCCTCTCATTCCCCACCCCCTCCCCCTCCTCCACACCCCTTCGGAGTGAGGGAAGCAGACGTTCCTTTGCCTGTATTCTGGCGGAGCTCCTGCACCCCCTCCCGCATTATATTCCCTCTTCAGAGATAAGTATCACTCTGACTTGTTCAACATGTCGTTTCTTTATTGGTGCGTTTTGATACAGTTAAAGTTGTGAAGAGGAGCTCCCCGTTTTGCAAGGAATTTACTCGCTCACCCCACTTTGGAGCACCCACTTCTGTAAAATCACGGAGAGCTTGAAATCGCATCCTCTTTGCATACTGTGCGTCTTTCAAAGCTCTTTCAATAAAGTGATTTACTCTTGGAAATTCAAGGGTTGGTAATACAGAATTTTAGCAATAGGCCCGTTGTGCGTACATTTTACAGGTGCAAGGAAGCCTGCATTAGTAACAGTTCATGAACGGTAAGAACTTTACACATGCACTAATTATGGCTTTTTTTCCAGTTGCAATGCGCCCTTAATGTGACAACAGCTTTTGGAATAAGACCACACTTTTTTTGCAACATTTCTCAATCTGATTTTATGGTGGAGAATGTGAAAACCCGTCAAATCGAAGATGTGCGTCATCACCTCAGTTCAGAAATAGCATGACCTTTAGTTATGCAACTCCTCCACCCGTGCAAGCATTGAATTCTCCCGGTCTTGGCACCTCCCTGTGAGACATCCGCCCTGGGGGAAACTCAACTGCGACTCATGGACTGCTCTGCCTTCGTGCTGTCTGCAGTACAGACTCCATGAGAAGTGAACGAGTGCAGTTGGGGCTCCACCAATACAGAACCGCAAAAAGTCCATGATGATCACGAGTACAACCACCATTGAACAGCACAGCAACAGCGGGCCTACAGCATCTGCATGCAGCAGTCACATGCCAGAGCAGGTGCCCAACACTAATCAAAACTGAAAGGGACTATTCAGCACATCCATGTAAACTACACTAAAATCCAATGAAGCTAGGCCTCCTGGCTCCATGTTCAACCCTGAAGTGCAAATGAGTTAGCACATACTTTAAACAAGCACTGGCGTTGCCAATAGGTCTCGCAGTAGGAAAGTTGGAGCTATTGGTTTTGTAAATTACAAAGCCCTTTATGTTTTTAAAATGTAAACAAAAATAAAAGGCATTGTTATTTGCAATTTTAATAGCTCCAACTTTCCTACTGCGAGACCTATTGGCAACGCCAGTGCTTGTTTTATATTGCGATCTTGACCTGAAGGCATGGTTGCGTGCTACATCCTGCTTTTCCTCCCTCTCTGTCCATTTTTAGTGTTTGTTCTAAGCTGCTCAGCCTACATCGATGATGTCACCTAGAGTTCTTTTTGTATATGCTTGAGATGATTGACAGTTGCATCTTAGGCTGAGCAGCAGGGCAGCTGCTCCCGGTGGGGCCTTAACTGGGGCTTTTACTGAATTACATTCCTGCTTGTATCCTGTACGTCAACCTTTGATTCCAAGATTAAACCCACATCTGGGCCCACCAACCCAAGGACTCCTCATCATTATTTTTATGAATGTTACAGTGCACTTCACATGAGCACCACTTACATCACACAAGGTCACAATCATTGTTTAGAGGTGAGGAAAGATGAACAGATTTGCTCAGAATCACAGGATGTTGAACTGAAGCGCAGACTCAAACCTGTTCACCACTACCACAGTCAGCAGCTCTGACCACAAGGCCACATCTACCCATAGAGGGAGGGAGGCAGCCATGCAGAAGTGACATGAAAGCTCGGCTTGTCATAGGCTCCAGGTTCCCACAGAACTTCGAGCTGAGCCAGAGCCCGGCTTCTCTTCAGGCTCGAGCCTGGCTCGAGCCTTTAGTGGCTCGCGACCTCTACTCAAAAAATTGGCCTCGTAGAAGTAGGTGAGATATGGGCCTATAGCAGTGGTCAGAGTATGGGGAGCTGAGCTTAAGTTTTCAATTTTAAAAACACAGTTCTGTTCATTTTGTAAAAAAAATGCATTGTTGATGCTTAATTCTGAAACTTGAACTGCTTCAGCAGAAGTGGAAGGGAGGGAATCTCCTATGCTGTGAAACTGAGAAATGGCAGACTGCTAAACAAGCCTTCCTGCCCGGGTGAAACCAAGGGAGGGCAGACAGCTAAACAAGCCTTCCTGCCCGGGTGAAACCGAGGGAGGGCAGACAGTTAAACAAGCCTTCCTGCCGGGGTGAAACCGAGGGAGGGCAGACAGCTAAACAAGCCTTCCTGCCCGGGTGAAAGAAAGGGAGGGAAGACAGCTGAATAAGCCTTCCTGCCCGGATGAAACAGAGGGAGGGAAAACAGCTAAACAAGCCTTCCTGCCCGGGTGAAACCGAGGGAGGGCAGACAGTTAAACAAGCCTTCCTGCCCGGGTGAAACCGAGGGAGGGCAGACAGCTAAACAAGCCTTCCTGCCCGGGTGAAAGAAAGGGAGGGAAGACAGCTGAATAAGCCTTCCTGCCAGGATGAAACTGAGGGAGGGAAAACAGCTAAACAAGCCTTCCTGCCCAGGTGAAACCGATGGAGGGCAGACAGCTAAACAAGCCTTCTTGCCAGGGTGAAATCAAAGGAGGGCAGACAGCTAAACAAGCCTTCCTGCCAGGGTGAAACCGAGGGAGGGCAGACAGCTAAACAAGCCTTCCTGCCAAAGTGAAACCGAGGGAGAGGCAGACAGCTAAACAAGCCTTCCTGCCAGGGTGAAACCAAGGGAGGGCAGACAGCTGAACACGCCTTCCTGCCCGGGTGAAACCGATGGAGGGCAGACAGCTAAACAAGCCTTCTTGCCAGGGTGAAATCAAAGCAGGGCAGATAGCTAAACAAGCCTTCCTGCCCAGGTGAAACCGATGGAGGGCAGACAGCTAAACAAGTCTTCCTGCCCGGGTGAAATCAAAGGAGGGCAGACAGCTAAACGAGCCTTCCTGCCCGGGTGAAACCGAGGGAGGGCAGACAGATGAACAAGTCTTCCTGCCCGGGTGAAACCGAGGGAGGGCAGACAGCTAAACAAGCCTTCCTGCCAGGGTGAAACCTAGGGAGGGCAGACAGATGAACAAGTCTTCCTGCCAGGGTGAAACTGAGGGAGGGCAGACAGCTAAACAAGCCTTCCTGCCAGGGTGAAACCGAGGGAGGGCAGACAGCTAAACAAGCCTTCCTGCCCGGGTGAAACCGAGGGAGGGCAGACAGCTAAACAGGCCTTCCTGCCAGGGTGAAACCGAGGGAGGGCAGACAGCTAAACAAGCCTTCCTGCCCGGGTGAAACCAAGGGAGGGCAGACAGCTAAACAAGCCTTCCTACCCGGGTGAAACTGAGGGAGAGGAAGACAGCTAAACAAGCCTTCCTGCCCGGGTGAAACCGAGGGAGGGCAGACAGCTGAAGAAGCCTTCCTGCCCGGGTGAAACTGAGGGAGGGCAGACAGCTAAACGAGCCTTCCTGCCCTGGTGAAACCGAGGGAGGGCAGACAGCTAAACAAGCCTTCCTGCCAGGGTGAAACCGAGGGAGAGCAGACAGCTAAACAAGCCTTCCTGCCCGGGTGAAACCGAGGGAGGGCAGACAGCTAAACATGCCTTCCTGCCAAAGTGAAACCGAGGGAGAGCAGACAGCTAAACAAGCCTTCCTGCCCGGATGAAACCGAGGGAGAGCAGACAGCTAAACAAGCCTTCCTGCCCGGATGAAACCGAGGGAGGGCAGACAGATGAACAAGCCTTCCTGCCAGGGTGAAACCGAGGGAGGGCAGACAGATGAACAAGCCTTCCTGCCCGGGTGAAACCGATGGAGGGCAAACAGCTAAACAAGCCTTCCTGCCAGATTGCACCTGAGGTTGTCTTTTATATAATGAATTATACCAACTAAACTTAACGGGCAGCCGGCAGGAAGGTTTCATGCTTGCCTGAGTATATGACTTCGCCCTCCCATTTGGGCTGGGAGGTTTTCACTTCAGCTCATAGCGCAACTATCTCTCAAGTTAGCCAGGTTTAACCTAAGGTCCATCCACCACCCCAGGCCATCCGAGGCACCGTGTTCCAGTTGTGGGCTGATACTTAACAATCAATTGCATTCTCGGTTTGTAATCTCGTTTGCTTCATTTGCACTCATCATTCTAAAGGGCAAACTGCCCTGATATATAGAGGAAATGCCCGGCTGTGATATAGTGTCTTGGATGACGTGGTCCCACATGGACACCTTATTGATTTAATCCATCAGGTTGTAGAGAGGTGAGGTTTAGGTCACATTTCACAAGGTCCAGGCTACAGCATCCCACATAGGACACAAAACTTGCCTTTAGACAGCATGCTGTCTCACAAATTATACACATTTTACATGTGTTTGCTATAGACAGAGCTATCCTTCAAGTAAAACTGAACATAGAAGCTTTGGCATTAGACAGCATATGTAGCAGGGTACACAGAATGTGCAGGCCAGGCCTCAGCTGCATCACCCTCAGTTGACACCAAACTTAAATGCTCAGCCTTCAGACAGGAGAACTATCCTAAAGGCTTAGGGATCTGATAACTCCTCCCTTGAAACCCAGCCGCTCAGTCACCTGTTCACTCTTTCCTCCATCTTGACCATCCACTGATGTGTACCGCATCAGGACTTTCAGGGCCCGATTCACAGAACTAACTTAAGACAAAATCCTAAACGTACTACCATTTTGGTATTCACAGAAGTTAGGATTTTGTCTTAAGTTTGTCTTAAGACAGACTTAAGACAAACTTGAGACAAAATCCTAACTTAAGTCTGTCTTAAGTCTGTCTTAAGTTTGTCTTAAGACAAGCTTAGGACAAAATCCTAACTTCTGTGAATACCAAAAGTAGTAAGTTTAGGATTTTGTCTTTAGTTAGTTCTGTAAATCGGGCCCACAATCATTTCGGTATTCACAGAAGTTAGGACTCCTAACTTTAGGACTCCTAAATGCCTTCTGTGGATACAGAAATTCTTAACGTTAGGATTTTTCTCAGTTTAGGAGTCGTAAAGTTAGGACTCCTAACTTCTGTGAATACCGAAATGAGTAATTGCCTTCTGTGAATACCAAAATGGTAGTAAGATGGGGATTTTGCAAATCCCAACGCTGCTATAATACAGAAACCGAGGAATACCTCATTCGGTCATTACAAAATCAATGTTACTGCGCGGATTTCCACATCTAAACCCGTGACGCAAGCCTTGCTTGGAGCCGGTGTTTACATGCTGAGAATTCCACGCCGTATTACAGGATCCAGAGACTCCCCCGTGAGGTAACACTACTCCACTATTATAACCTTTTTGCCCAAAAATTGCTGACTGGGCAGCTTCTGCCACATTACCCTAAAAAAGACCCATTCCTCACCCTACAGGCAGCCCATTTAGGTTTATTTAGAACTGATTTCCTATCCTGCTCATTTTCTACCTCTCGTTGATCTACGAAAGTGATTGCCCCTCCTACATCCCCACTCTCCCAAGCAATGAAAGTCCCTCAGAAGGGAGTCCACAACATAGCTTAAACACATGGCCAAAGCCAATAGCTCTGGCTCAACACTTATAAGGTCCCAAAGGCAAGACCTATTGGCTATGCCAATGCTTGTTTTATGCCCTTTGACCTCTGGCCTTTGGAGTGTGTACTTCCTGCTCAGATCCAGAGCCCTGATTTCTCATAATGTACTTCCTGGCTCTGGAGGTGTTTGCGTCCAGCAGTGACCGGTCTTTAAAAGGTTCTTTCCTGGCTCCGGAGGTGTTTGCGTCCAGCAGTGACCGGTCTTTAGAAGGTTCTTTCCTGGCTCCAGAGGTGTTTGTTTTCTGCAGTGACCGGTCACCCTGTCTTTAGAAGGTTCTTTCCTGGCTCCAGAGGTGTTTGTGTTTGGCAGTGACCGGTCACCCTGTCTTTAGAAGGTTCTTTCCTGGCTCGGGAGGTGTTTGTGTCTGGCAGTGACCGGTCACCCTGTCTTTAGAAGGTTCTTTCCTGGCTCCAGAGATGTTTGTGTCTGGCCGTGACCGGTCACCCTGTCTTTAGAAGGTTCTTTCCTGGCTCCAGAGGTGTTTGTGTCTGGCAGTGACCGGTCACCCTGTCTTTAGAAGGTTCTTTCCTGGCTCCAGAGGTGTTTGTGTCCGGCAGTGACCGGTCACTCTGTCTTTACAAGGTTCTTTCCTGGTTTGGGAGGTGTTTGTGTTCGGCAGTGACTGCTCACCCTGTCTTTAGAATGTTCTTTCCTGGCTCAGGAGGTGTTTGTTTTCTGCAGTGACCGGTCACCCTGTCTTTAGAAGGTTCTTTCCTGGCTCCAAAGGTGTTTGTGTCTGGCAGTGACCGGTCACCCTGTCTTTAGAAGGTTTTTTCCTGGCTCCAGAGGTGTTTGTGTCTGGCAGTGACCGGTCACCCTGTCTTTAGAAGGTTCTTTCCTGGCTCCAGAGGTGTTTGTGTCCGGCAGTGACCGGTCACTCTGTCTTTACAAGGTTCTTTCCTGGTTTGGGAGGTGTTTGTGTTCGGCAGTGACTGCTCACCCTGTCTTTAGAAGGTTCTTTCCTGGCTCAGGAGGTGTTTGTTTTCTCCAGTGACCGGTCACCCTGTCTTTAGAAGGTTCTTTCCTTGCTCCAGAGGTTTTGTGTCTGGCAGTGACCGGTCACCCTGTCTTTAGAAGGTTCTTTCCTGGCTACAGAGGTGTTTGTGTCCGGCAGTGACCGGTCACTCTGTCTTTACAAGGTTCTTTCCTGGTTTGGGAGGTGTTTGTGTTCGGCAGTGACTGCTCACCCTGTCTTTAGAAGGTTCTTTCCTGGCTCAGGAGGTGTTTGTTTTCGGCAGTGACCGGTCACCCTGTCTTTAGACGGTTCTTTCCTGGCTCCGGAGGTGTTTGTGTCTGGCAGGGACCGGTCACCCTGTCTTTAGAAGGTTCTTTCCTGGCTCCGGAGGTGTTTGTTTTCTGCAGTGACCGGTCACCCTGTCTTTAGAAGGTTCTTTCCTGGCTCCGGAGGTGTTTGTGTCTGGCAGTGACCGGTCACTCTGTCTTTAGAAGGTTCTTTCCTGGTTTGAGAGGTGTTTGTGTTCGGCAGTGACCGGTCACCCTGTCTTTAGAAGGTTCTTTCCTGGCTCCGGAGGTGTTTGTGTCCGGCAGTGACCGGTCACTCTGTCTTTAGAAGGTTCTTCCCTGGCTCCGGAGGTGTTTGTGTCTTTCAGTGATTGGTCACCCTGTCTTTAGAAGGTTCTTTCCTGGCTCCGGAGGTGTTTGTGTTCGGCAGTGACCGGTCACCCTGTCTTTAGAAGGTTCTTTCCTGGCTCCAAGGTGTTTGTGTTCGGCAGTGACCGGTCACCCTGTCTTTAGAAGGTTCTTTCCTGGCTCCGGAGGTGTTTGTGTCCGGTAGTGACTGGTCACCCTGTCTTACAAGGCTCTTTCCCTGGATCGGGAGGTGTTTGTGTCCGGCAGTGACTGGTCACCCTGTCTTTAGAAGGTTCTTTCCTGGCTCCGGAGGTGTTTTGTCCGGCAGTGACCGGTCACTCTGTCTTTAAAAGGTTCTTTCCTGGATCGGGAGGTGTTTGTGTCCGGTAGTGACCGGTCACCCTGTCTTTAGAAGTTTCTTTCCTGGCTCCGGAGGTATTTGTGTCTGGCAGTGACTGGTCACCCTGTCTTTAGAAGGTTCTTTCCTGGCTCCGGAGGTGTTTGTTTTCTGCAGTGACCGGTCACCCTGTCTTTAGAAGGTTCTTTCCTGGCTCCGGAGGTGTTTGTGTCTGGCAGTGACCGGTCACTCTGTCTTTAGAAGGTTCTTTCCTGGTTTGGGAGGTGTTTGTGTTCGGCAGTGACTGGTCACCCTGTCTTTAGAAGGTTCTTTCCTGGCTCCGGAGGTGTTTGTGTCCGGCAGTGACCGGTCACTCTGTCTTTAGAAGGTTCTTTCCTGGTTTGGGAGGTGTTTGTGTTCGGCAGTGACCGGTCACCCTGTCTTTAGCAGTTTCTTTCCTTGCTCCGGAGGTGTTTGTGTCCGGCAGTGACCGGTCACCCTGTCTTTAGCAGTTTCTTTCCTGGCTCCGGAGGTATTTGTGTCTGGCAGTGACCGGTCACCCTGTCTTTAGAAGGGGTTTTTTTCTGTCTCGGGAGGTGTTTGTGTTTGGCAGTGACCGGTCACCCTGTCTTTAGAAGGTTCTTTCCTGGCTCCGGACGTGTTTGTGTCCGGTAGTGACTGGTCACCCTGTCTTTAGAAGGTTCTTTCCTGGCTCCGGAGGTGTTTTGTCCGGCAGTGACCGGTCACCCTGTCTTTAAAAGGTTCGTTCCTGGCTCAGGTGTTTGTGTCCGGCAGTGACCGGTCACTCTGTCTTTAAAAGGTTCTTTCCTGGATCGGGAGGTGTTTGTGTCCGGTAGTGACCGGTCACCCTGTCTTTAGAAGGGGTTTTTTTCCTGTCTCGGGAGGTGTTTGTGTTTGGCAGCGACCGGTCACCCTGTGTTTAGAAGGTTCTTTCCTGGCTCGGGAGGTGTTTGTGTCTGGCAGTGACCGGTCACCCTGTCTTTAGAAGGTTCTTTCCTGGCTCCGGACGTGTTTGTGTCCGGTAGTGACTGGTCACCCTGTCTTTAGAAGGTTCTTTCCTGGCTCCGGAGGTGTTTTGTCCGGCAGTGACCGGTCACCCTGTCTTTAAAAGGTTCGTTCCTGGCTCAGGTGTTTGTGTCCGGCAGTGACCGGTCACTCTGTCTTTAAAAGGCTCTTTCATGGCTCCGGAGGTGTTTGTGTTTGGCAGTGACCGGTCACCCTGTGTTTAGAAGGTTCTTTCCTGGCTCCGGAGGTGTTTGTGTCCGGCAGTGACCGGTCACCCTGTGCTTAGAAGGTTCTTTCCTGGCTCCGGAGGTGTTTGTGTTTGGCAGTGACCGGTCACCCTGTGTTTAGAAGGTTCTTTCCTGGCTCCAAAGGTGTTTGTGTCTGGCAGTGACCAGTCACCCTGTCTTTAGAAGGTTTTTTCCTAGCTCCAGAGGTGTTTGTGTCTGGCAGTGACCGGTCACCCTGTCTTTAGAAGGTTCTTTCCTGGCTCCAGAGGTGTTTGTGTCCGGCAGTGACTGGTCACTCTGTCTTTACAAGGTTCTTTCCTGGTTTGGGAGGTGTTTGTGTTCGGCAGTGACTGCTCACCCTGTCTTTAGAAGGTTCTTTCCTGGCTCAGGAGGTGTTTGTTTTCTCCAGTGACCGGTCACCCTGTCTTTAGAAGGTTCTTTCCTTGCTCCAGAGGTGTTTGTGTCTGGCAGTGACCGGTCACCCTGTCTTTAGAAGGTTCTTTCCTGGCTCGAGAGGTGTTTGTGTCTGGCAGTGACCGGTCACCCTGTCTTTAGAAGGTTCTTTCCTGGCTCCAGAGGTGTTTGTGTCCGGCAGTGACCGGTCACTCTGTCTTTACAAGGTTCTTTCCTGGTTTGGGAGGTGTTTGTGTTCGGCAGTGACTGCTCACCCTGTCTTTAGAAGGTTCTTTCCTGGCTCAGGAGGTGTTTGTTTTCGGCAGTGACCGGTCACCCTGTCTTTAGACGGTTCTTTCCTGGCTCCGGAGGTGTTTGTGTCTGGCAGTGACCGGTCACCCTGTCTTTAGAAGGTTCTTTCCTGGCTCCGGAGGTGTTTGTTTTCTGCAGTGACCGGTCACCCTGTCTTTAGAAGGTTCTTTCCTGGCTCCGGAGGTGTTTGTGTCTGGCAGTGACCGGTCACTCTGTCTTTAGAAGGTTCTTTCCTGGTTTGAGAGGGTTTTGTGTTCGGCAGTGACCGGTCACTCTGTCTTTAGAAGGTTCTTTCCTGGCTCCGGAGGTGTTTGTGTTTGGCAGTGACCGGTCACCCTGTCTTTAGAAGGTTCTTCCCTGGCTCCGGAGGTGTTTGTGTCTTTCAGTGATTGGTCACCCTGTCTTTAGAAGGTTCTTTCCTGGCTCCGGAGGTGTTTGTGTTCGGCAGTGACCGGTCACCCTGTCTTTAGAAGGTTCTTTCCTGGCTCCGGAGGTGTTTGTGTTCGGCAGTGACCGGTCACCCTGTCTTTAGAAGGTTCTTTCCTGGCTCCGGAGGTGTTTGTGTCCGGTAGTGACTGGTCACCCTGTCTTACAAGGCTCTTTCCCTGGATCGGGAGGTGTTTGTGTCCGGCAGTGACTGGTCACCCTGTCTTTAGAAGGTTCTTTCCTGGCTCCGGAGGTGTTTTGTCCGGCAGTGACCGGTCACTCTGTCTTTAAAAGGTTCTTTCCTGGATCGGGAGGTGTTTGTGTCCGGTAGTGACCGGTCACCCTGTCTTTAGAAGTTTCTTTCCTGGCTCCGGAGGTATTTGTGTCTGGCAGTGACTGGTCACCCTGTCTTTAGAAGGTTCTTTCCTGGCTCCGGAGGTGTTTGTTTTCTGCAGTGACCGGTCTCCCTGTCTTTAGAAGGTTCTTTCCTGGCTCCGGAGGTGTTTGTGTCTGGCAGTGACCGGTCACTCTGTCTTTAGAAGGTTCTTTCCTGGTTTGGGTGGTGTTTGTGTTCGGCAGTGACCGGTCACCCTGTCTTTAGAAGGTTCTTTCCTGGCTCCGGAGGTGTTTGTGTCCGGCAGTGACCGGTCACTCTGTCTTTAGAAGGTTCTTTCCTGGTTTGGGAGGTGTTTGTGTTCGGCAGTGACCGGTCACCCTGTCTTTAGCAGTTTCTTTCCTTGCTCCGGAGGTGTTTGTGTCCGGCAGTGACCGGTCACCCTGTCTTTAGCAGTTTCTTTCCTGGCTCCGGAGGTATTTGTGTCTGGCAGTGACCGGTCACCCTGTCTTTAGAAGGGGTTTTTTTCTGTCTCGGGAGGTGTTTGTGTTCGGCAGTGACCGGTCACCCTGTCTTTAGAAGGTTCTTTCCTGGCTCCGGACGTGTTTGTGTCCGGTAGTGGCTGGTCACCCTGTCTTTAGAAGGTTCTTTCCTGGCTCCGGAGGTGTTTTGTCCGGCAGTGACCGGTCACCCTGTCTTTAAAAGGTTCGTTCCTGGCTCAGGTGTTTGTGTCCGGCAGTGACCGGTCACTCTGTCTTTAAAAGGCTCTTTCATGGCTCCGGAGGTGTTTGTGTTTGGCAGTGACCGGTCACCCTGTGTTTAGAAGGTTCTTTCCTGGCTCCGGAGGTGTTTGTGTCCGGCAGTGACCGGTCACCCTGTGCTTAGAAGGTTCTTTCCTGGCTCCGGAGGTGTTTGTGTTTGGCAGTGATAGGTCACCCTGTGTTTAGAAGGTTCTTTCCTGGCTCCGGAGGTGTTTGTGTCCGGCAGTGACCGGTCACCCTGTCACCCTGTCACCCTGTCTTTAAAAGGCTGTTCTTGCAGACTGCTCACCGACTCTCACAGGCCTCATTTTACTCGTCTGCCGCCCTCTGCCAGGGCCGGTTTCCATGTGGATTCCCGAGTCTGCCATGAGACCCAGGATCACCCAGTCACGCGCCTACCACCCACATCTCCACACCGCTAGGCGCTACATCCAGGAACAAAATAGCACCGGACGCAGCATGACAAGTGCAACACTGTGCAAACCACTTCCCATGCCATGGTGTAGCGCCTACCAGTCTTACAATGCGCTTTGTGACTGTGACCAGGGTATAATACGCTATGCCCCCTGCACTACAATACTCATGCGCAGCTTACAGCGCTACAAAGCCATTCAAAGGACACTCTGTGCGCTATACCACTGGAACTATCGTAACACCTAAGGCGCTTTTGAGAACACTGCCTCAACGCCCATGACGACCCCCCAGCCCCTCCCAGGTCTAGACAAGCCCCCTGCAGATGCCCCCTCATAGGGCCCCTCCCATTAGTCCCTCCCATAGCCCCCCCTCCCGCCGTTATGGCTCGTCTTTACCTGTCACTGTGCCTGTCGGGTCGCTGCTCATCCTTCCGAGCTCAGCGTCAAGCCGCTCTGGTGCCAGGAGCTGTTGTGGCAACCCCGCCCTGATAGCATGAAGGCCCTCCCTGGCCCTGCCCCGCCTCCCGCCACAGGTCAGGAAGGAGCGAAGAGCTCCGGGCTCAGGTGACCTCGCCGTCAGGTGTCAGGTCCTGCTTCGGGTGACAGGGAGTCAGCGGATCTCAGGGGCCACCTGTGAGGAGGGGGCTATAGGAAGGTGGGGGGGGGGGCTTCCTACAGACTCGGGGGATGAAAGTCTGAGCCACACAAACGGCATTTTAACGTGAGTCTATTACTGCCGGCCAGATAAAGAGCTGGACATTAGAACCAACGGATTCCCCCAAAGCCTGTGCAGCAGGCGCCCAGACCACTGAGCTATATTACTGCAAGGAAACCCCCGCCACAACCGCCTAGAACACTGAGCTATGTACTGCAAGTGAACCGCCGAGTGAGGGGCGCAGACCCCGCAGCAGGATCTCGGACCACTGAGCTATATTACTGCAAGGGACCCCCGAGTGCGGGGGCGCAGACCCCCGCAGCAGGTGCCCAGACCACTGAGCTGTACTACTGCAAGGGACCCCCGAGTGAGGGGGCGCAGACCCCCGCAGCAGGGGCCCTGACCACTGAGCTGTACTACTGCAAGGGACCCCCAAGTGAGGGGGCGCAGACCCCCGCAGCAGGAGCTCAGACCACTGAGCTATATTACTGCAAGAACGCCCCAGTGAGGGGTGCAGGCTCCGCAGCAGGGGCCCTGACCACTGTGCTGTACTACTGCAAGGGACCCCCGAGTGAGGGGGCGCAGACCACCGCAGCAGCCTACAGGTGCAAAGACCACTGAGCTATGTACTGCAAGGGACCCCCGAGTGCGGGGGCGCAGACCCACCCAGCAGGCGCCCAGACCACTGAGCTGTACTACTGCAAGGGAACCCCCCGCAGCAAACGCCCAGAACACTGAGCTATGTACTGCAAGTGAACCCGCGATGAGGGGGCCCAGAACCCCGCAGCAGGCGCTCCATCCACTGAGCTATGTACTGCAAGTGAACCCCTGAGTGAGGGCGCACAGACCCCCGCAGCAGGCACTTAATCCACTGAGCTATACTACTGCAAAGGACCCCCTAGTGAGGAGGCGCAGACCCCTGCAGCAGGCGCTCAGACCACTGAGCTATACCACGGCAAGGAACCCCCGGGTGAGGGGGCGCTAGACCCCCGCAGCAGGCGCCCAGACTACTGAGCTATACCACGATAAAGAACCCCCGAGTGAGGAGGGCGCCGACCCCCAAGTGAGGGCGGCTCAGACCTCCGCAGCAGGCACTTAATCCACTGAGCTATACTACTGCAAAGGACCCCCTAGTGAGGGGGCGCAGACCCCCAATGCAGCAGGCGCACAGACCAATGGGCTATACCACTGCAAGAACCCCCGAGTGAGGGGGCGCAGACCCCCGCAGCAGGCGCATAGACCACTGAGCTATACTACTGCAAGAACCCCTAGTGAGGGGGTGCAGACCCCCGCAGCAGGCTCCCAGACCACTGAGCTATACCACGGCAAGGAACCCCCGAGTGAGGCGAGCAGACCCCCGAGTGAGGGGCACAGACCCCCGCAGCAGGTGCTTAATCCACTGAGCTATGCCACGGCAAGGAACCCCCGGGTGAGGGGGCGCAGACCCCCTCAGCAGGCGCACAGACCACTGAGCTATACTACTGCAAGAACCCCTAGTGAGGGGGTGCAGACCCCCTCAGCAGGCGCACAGACCACTGAGCTATACTACTGCAAGAACCCCCGAGTGAGGGGGCGCAGACCCCCTCAGCAGGCGCACAGACCACTGAGCTATACTACTGCAAGAACCCCGAGTGAGGGGGTGCAGACCCCCGCAGCAGGCTCCCAGACCACTGAGCTATACCACGGCAAGGAACCCCCGAGTGAGGCGAGCAGACCCCCGAGTGAGAACACCACCACCCTGCTGGAGAACCTCGCCAACCTCGGACTCAAGCAACTGGTGAACACCCCCACCCACTACGCCGGCCACACTCTTGACCCCATCTTCTCCTCCAGCAAGCACATCTCCTTCAGCCACTCCACCGGACTAGACTGGACATATCACAGCTGCTTCGACTTCAACTTCAGGAGAACCCCTACCCACCACCACCCGCAATAGGTTCCCCGCAGAAGCTGGAGCAAGATCACCGTCGATCAGCTCACCACCTCCCTCAGCCAGAACCCCCCCACCAACACTACGGCCCCCATCAAAGCAGCCTGCAACCTCACACAGTGGCTCACCAACTGCGCCGACGACCTTGCACCACTGAAGAAACCACCCAGCAGATCCGGCAGCAAGAAAGCCTTGTGGTTCACCAACTACCTCAAAAACTCCAAGAAAACCTGCTGCACCCTCGAGAAAGCCTGGTGCCACGACCAGACAACAGAAAACATGACAGCCCTCAAGAACGCCACCCGCAAACACCACCAGCTGATCCGCACCACAAAAAGGACTACATTCAAAGAACGACTAGACAACAACACCCACAACAGCAAGGAACTCTTCAGCATCGTCAAAGAGCTCTCCAACTCCTGCGCCTGCAACAACGACATCACACCCTCGCAAGACCTCTGCGACTTACTCGCCTCGTTTTTTCACCGCAAGACCGCCGACATACACAACAGCTTCGGCGCACAGACCACGCACCAAACCACCGAACCAGCGCACCCAACCACCACCCTCTGCACCTGGACCTCGGTCAACACCGAAGACACCACCCGCACGATGAACACCATCCACTCCGGCTCCCCTACCAACCCATGCCCACACCACATCTTTAACAAAGCCGACTCCATCATCGCACCCCAACTCCAGGGACATCATCAACAGCTCCTTCGCATCCGCCACCTTCCCGGAGAGCTGGAAACATGCCAAGCTCAGAGCCCTCCTGAGGAAATCCACCGCGGACCTCACGGACGTCAAGAACTTCTGCCCCATCTCGCTCCTCCTTTTTCCTGCCAAAGTCATCGAGAAGACCGTCAACAAACAACTCTCCGCCTTCCTCGAGACAAATGGATCCCTCGACCCCTCGCAGTCCTGTTTCCGAGCAAACCACAGCACCAAGACCGCCCTCATCGCAGCGACCAACGATATCAGGTCCCTGTTCGACAACGGGGAAACAGCGGGCCTCATCCTCCTGGACCTCTCAGCAGCCTTCGACACTGTATGCCTCTGCACCCTGATACAGCGCCTCAGCAACACCGGAATCCAAGGAACGGCTTTGGAGTGGATCATCTCGTTCCTCGCCGGAAGAACCCAGAGAGTCCGCCTCCCACCATTCAGATCCGCGGCCACCGAAGTCATCTGCGGCATCCCGCAAGGATCCTCGCTTGTATTCTATTTGTAACATGGCGTTTCTGTCTGTGTTTACTTTAATTATTAGTGATTCCTTTACTCATTAATGCAGGCCTAGAACAGAGTAGGCACAGATAAGTACCAGGGACATCAGCTGGCAGCCCTCGTCTGGAGACTGAAAGTTGCTGCAGGATCAGCACATTATTCCCTCCACCCTCCTTCCGTGATTGATGTCGGAATAACAATAGTTTAACTTATATCTTGAACTCTACGCCAGCCATCAATGCAATGATCAGTTACTCCAGGGGTCTGAGAATGCATCCTGAATTCAGACAACTCCCTCCTCATTCTCACCACTCACCCCTCACTTTCATGTTCACCCTGCACTCACTGCACTCACACTGCACTCAATGCACTCACACTGCACTCACACAGCACTCACACTGCACTCACACGGCACTCACTGCACTCACACTGCACTCACACTGCTCACCATGCACTCACTGCACTCACACTGCTCACCATGCACTCACTGCACTCACACTGCACTCAATACACTCACACTGCACTCACACAGCACTCACACTGCACTCTCACTGCACTCACACTGCACTCACACTGCACTCACACTGCTCACCATGCACTCACTGCACTCACACTGCTCACACTGCTCACCATGCACTCACACTGCACTCACTGCACTCACACTGCTCACACTGCTCACCATGCACTCACACTGCACTCACTGCACTCACACTGCTCACCATGCCCTCACTGCACTCACACTGCACTCACACGGCTCACCATGCACTCACTGCACTCACACAGCACTCACACTGCACTCACACTGCACTCACACTGCTCACCATGCACTCACTGCACTCACACTGCTCACCATGCTCTCACTGCACTCACACAGCACTCACACTGCACTCACACTGCTCACCATGCACTCGTGTCATTAATCAAAACATTAGGAGTCACTGGGGGAAAGAAACCAAAGCTAAGGCCGCCCCCCACACACAACATTATAAACAACAAGGGCCTCACCTCAATTACACCTACTCCTAACAGGAATGACAATACAAGGGTTTTCAATAACTTGCTCAATTCCCTTGAGGGTGATAACTTGCACTACTCTGATTTGTCACAGTGTATCTATCACTACTGCTTTTTTAAAAAACCATCCAGGCTAGGTTCCACCTCCCACCACTGAAAGAATTGTGAGGGAAGAGAGAGAGTACCTCACGGTAGAACCACCAATGGGGTTGCTGGCTGGTACTCGCCAGCTTACCCACTTATCATCATCAGCCACTCTCTCTCTTTGTGTGTGAAAAAGGAGAAAGAAAAAGTGTATATTTTTTCCCTTAAACAGAGTATAGTGAAAAAATAATAATCGTGAGTGCAGCAACCGTGCTTGCTAGTCACTCTATGTGCTCAATGAACCCCTGTGAGACTCACAACTGGCTTGTTCTTGCTACCATCACAGGATTAGAGAGAATTTTAAAGTGAAGATTGAGAGTTTGAACCCCTATCAGCCCTGATGAAGTTGCGAGAAGTTGTAGCAACGAAACATGTTGGCAATGTTGAATTGTCTATGGTTCGATGGTAACCATTTTTAAGTGGGAGGGCTTGCAGCTTGGAATAAAATTGGTCGGCCAGCAAGCCGTACCAGATTTTAAAAGGTGAGAATTACGTTCACTGATTCATTTAGGCACTGTGTTTATCTTGCCTGCACACAGGGACAATAGTCTAATGGAACTCATAGGGACACACCACTCACTCTACACAAACGTCTCTCACCATGCACTCACCATTCACTCACAGATCACCCTTCACCACACACAGGCGCACCGCTCTGCCTGCATTTACAAAACCCACACTATCCTGCACGTACTCCTCTCACTCTGCATGCACCCGCTCCAGGCATTCATGCAGCTCACCGACACTCACATTGGCACATTTGTTTTACCCTACACTCGCACCACTCACGCTGCACTCACTCACACTATTCACCATCACCCAGCACTTACAGGAGCACACCTCTTACTCTGCGCATAGAAAAATCACATCATACTTGTAACAACAGTGACGAGGTAATTTATTATTTTTGAACAGCGAATACAGAATATGATTTTAATAAGCTTCACTATAATGCAAGCCCAGTATAGCAGAAGCGGCAGGGCGAGCTTTTCAAACACAATAAAAGCAAATTGACTAATGGAAGTGCGAGTGGCAGTGTGTCTGTGTGTCTGTGTGTCTGTGTGTGAGTATGTGGGACAAAGTACAAATGATCGAAAGAGTACAAGAGGTATAGTGAGATTGTGTGTGAGAGAATGTGCGTGTCATTGCATGTGTGTTATGCGTGCACGTGTGCAGCTGGTCTGGCATACTGGAGGTTCTTCTTGCCTTATGGACAAGGGCACTAACAGCATATGATGGGAGGGGTCACTTACGGCAAACTGCAGACCCTGACGGGCTTCTATGAAGACACCACCATGGGCTGTGGGGACTCGAACTGTCTGAGAAAGCTGCCCGCCCATCATAGCCAGCGGCAGGGACACAGGACACGCACCACCACACCTGGCCGAAGGCCCTGGCATGATGCACTTGTTTCTTAGCCTATGGGGTGGATCCACAGCACAACATTGGAGCAGATATTTGCGGGACCTCTTCTCATGCGATTCCTGTACTCAGTTTATAGGGGGGGGGGAGGTCAATGGCAAAATGCTGACCCGTGTATACCGGAGGGAATTTTTAGACGTACCCACGACTGTGGCTGAAGTTTCTGTCACTGTCACATTGGATGTACTCTGTGGCATAAGGGGCTCAACCATGAAAAAATGATGACCTTGGCATAGTGGAAGTCATTTCTGACTTAAAACATCGAAAACACGAGATCTCCTCCTGGGAAAGGGCAGGCTCACCTGGAATATTTCAAGAGTGCCCATTGGGGTCTGCAGCGGTTTAGCAAATGTGATTCCAAAAGTTTCAATGAATTCTCAGGGGAGTTCACTCCTCCTAAAACCGCCTACAAGAAATGTATTAACTTGTTTTGCTTGCTGGAATTTTGGGGAAGTATCACACCCCACCACTTACAAAGAACTTTTCCCTCAGTAATAGGTATGAGGTTTCCTCTTACCCCATTTCTGGAAATGTGTGAAATGCATATTCAATTTCAATTTTCAATTTCAAAGTGCTTCATTCGGTTTGTAAAGAAAATACAACCATATAGCAACAAACATAAAAATGTACACAATACTAAAGCAAGTTACCATGATTATAAAAACATAATGCATCAAGATAGATCTCATAGTAAAAACCCTTTACAGTTAATTCTGTATCTAATATACATTTGGCAGCATTTATAGAACATAAACCTTAAGCCATTTGACAAATGCATTTAACTGTAATATTGACAATTATACGACCTTTAGTTATGTGCAAATATGCAGTTAAAGTGCTAAGTTTCGTCGCTATGTGCAATTTAGCATATTCAGTTTCATTGATCTTTATTCGGATATGCACTATCCATAAAAGCACAAACATTTCACACATAATTAATCATACGAGCATTTGCATTGATCCATAATCTAAATTTAAAAAGTTTAAAAAACAAAAACAAATATAAGACAATTCAGTGAAACATCGTAAAATTGTCACACATATGTTCGCTAGCAACTTCATATGTTAAAGTGCCAGAGTGCAAGGTGCAAATGTTTCAGAAAATAGCAGCAGGAATGGAATGGACAAGTAATAAGTCCCAATAAAAACCTTCAGCTTCTATTAAAACATACTTAAAAAATGCAACCGCATAAAGCGGTTTAATAAATCATCACATGGTTATTACTAATATTACAAATAGCAGCATCCTGCGAGGAAGTGCCAATGAGCAAAGTGCAAAATGGGACTAAGAAAATAGCAGCAAGAGAGGACAAACGTATTAAGTTCCATGCATAGTACTCTGTACGTCCGGATATCACTCGTAACACATATTTCCCTATTTAAATATAAAATCAGGAGGCGCACATAGTGCATCCTAGCCCAACATTCAAGAGCTAATGGAAGAATGTGAGCGGATAGCCATTTTTAGAAAAGTGCAAACTCGAAAAGTTAAATCCTCACATTGAGCTGAAGAATAGTTTTATATGCAACATTAAAATCCGTTATTCCATTAGCCCTGAAAAATGAGATCAATAGCTGCATACTGTACTTTTGATAAAAAGTGCAGAAAAACAAGAAATGCAACATGGACTGCTTTCCAAGGTTGCCACACGGGCACATCAGCTCCTCAATGTTGTGTTGGTAGCCTAAGGGAAAACACAGCAAGTATTTTATTGCACCGGCTCTAAGGTGAAAAAAAAAAGCTTCGCTCCCAACGAGTGATATCTCCTAAAAGATACCTAGCAGTAAACAAGAGGAAGGTCCACCTTCTTCTGTCATTGATATGTAATGTGCCACAGATGCTTTGGTGTATTCCTGTCCATATCTTATGTCCCCATAATTTGTATATAAGGCTTCATGGACAGTCTTTTTATCAATTCCATCTAATTGGTCTGGTTTATGGAAGATATGACCAAGATTAACTCTCGTTAGATTTGCCTGTACTTCTGCGAACCACGGTATGTCTCCTCCCTTGTCGCATTCTAAAGAATCGACTATGATCTCCCTTGTTAACGAGACTGCCGGGTTTTGCCAAAACTTCATCCAAAACATGGCAGGACCTAATATAATCCTCTAAGTAAGATATATATTTTTTTTATATTTCTTTTTATTAGAACAAGGCATCAAGAAATACATTGGTGGGGGAGGAGCTACGACGTCAAACCAGATGGCTGCTTAGGTTCCCGGCTCCGCTGATCTCCGTTCTCCGCTGCAAGATCCTGTACAATATCCTGACTTTACGCCCAGCCTCTGTTTGTATGAAGTGTTCCTCACTCCGATGGCGAAATCCCAACGTTTTTATCTGCTGATTTAACGAATTTACACTGTGTTGAAGATTGTGGCCTGCTCCGACGGTGAAGCCGGGGCTTGAGTATCTGCAAGGCCGGGCGGCAGTGCAACAACATCGGCTGGAGACCTTGGCAGGGTCTGGTCGATCGCAGTGGAAACTTCATCTAGGCCCGAATTTGGTGGCGATTGTTTTCCTATCCCAGTACCGTGAGAGAGGTGACCTGCTTGCTGACTGAAGGCGGTGATCCCCGTCCCGCGGACCCGGTATAGATTTCTGCGGGGCCGCGGCGGGTCAGGACCCCGGCCTGCGGTGTTCCGTCCGGTCACCGCGGCGCTGGATAACGGCGGGTCACCGTTTATGCCTGCCCTCTCGTGATCCTGTTTTGCCCTCCTGGAAATGCCAGTCTCACCTGGGGAGCGGATCGAGACTGGTACTGAACTTGATAACATGGATCAAGCGACATCAGGGCTAACGTTAAGATCGATACTGTCGGAACTTTGGGCGTTTCACTCGCAGATGGAAGTGTTCTTGACTAAAATGGATGCATGCCTAACTGTGATTCTGCTCGAGGTCCCGGACCCTGCCCTACGGTTGAATCAGCAATCTGGAGCCGTTCAAGCGGCGGCCATTTTTCCTTTGTATGAAGACCCCGTGAGGGAGCGAGTAGAGAGGCGAATATCAGAACCAACGGATGGCGCTCTGGAAGATCGTGACCCGAGGCCGTGAGTGTGTCACTGTACCCTACATCGTCATTGACTCTGGAAGCATCGTGTGGCGTTCCCCCCCGGGGACCGGTGCCGTAGACTCTCCCCTCACCGTGTGGTGGTCCCTTCTTCCATCTGAGATTCTCTGAAACATCGAGACGGTCTAGCCCGGGGAAGGACACTTTCAGTGCTTGAACTTTTGGTAGAATTATCAGCTACAAGTGGTAATGGCTTGACTTTCGATGGCTTCCGTCTCATTTATGACTTGTATGTGTGCTCATGGGTCTCACTGGGGAGGGTGAGTGTGCTGGTTCAGAGGGGTCAGGGTTAAATTCATTGCATTGGGATGATGTGAACCTACTGTTGTCGGGGCCTGACTTGCAATTGTTTGATTAATGAGGCTGGGCGGTATATCACGGTACCCCCTGTGGTCCTTTGTAGGAGTAGCTCTTCATCCGTCATTTGCGACAGGGGGGGTTCTGTGTTGGACGGAGGGACTAAGGGGTCGGAAACATCTTATTATTATGCCCTCCTCCACTCTTTTTCTTCCTTCTTTTAGGGTTTAGGTTAATGGGCGACAGGCACGCTGCTAGTGGGGTTAGGCTATAGCCATCGGCAGGGGTGCAGGGTGCGGGGTTGGAAGGGGGGGTTTATTTTGCCTTTTTTATTTTCTATGGCCTTTCTTTTCTCCCTTCCCTTTATTCCTTTGGATCAGTATGGTTTGTGCATTATTTTGACTCATCGAGCTCTGGTATACAGTGCCCTTGATTTACGTTCAGTCGAACCTTGGGTAGGCAGGCACTGAGTACTGGCGTCCACGGAAATGTATATTGCACTGCTGTGTTCTCTAAATCGTAAGTCTTAACGCCAGAGTCCCATGATTGGCTCTTTCATCTGCATATCCTGATTTCTTGGCCTGTCCCTCGTGTCCTATTGTTCATATTGTACGGCACCTGATCCGCTCATTTAAATAATATAAAACGAAACCTTTATTATCTCCTGTAATGTATCATTGTGTTCTAGCACAAGATCCATTCTGGAATCGCTGCCGTACCTCAGGGGTGTCGGCTGAGGAGCTGTATTAAATTCTGATTACTCTGATTTCACTTCTGTTTAGAGGCCGGCCCCCGTGGTTGTTGTGCGGCCGGCCCCCGTGGTTGTAGGCCCATACTTGTACCTCATCAATGCTGCAATAAAGGTTTAAAAAAAAAATAAGAAATACATTGGTGCATCATACAGAAGAGGGTCGGCACAACTTCAACATAAGGTACAGAAAATATTGGCCAGGGGGGGGGGGGCATCGAGCACAAATGTCAGACAGATTAACATGAAAGGGTCATGGGGAAAAAGGAGTATCAAAGACAACAGTTGCAGGTGGTACACAAATATTTCCTATGTATTGATTCCAGGGTCCCCAAACATTGTTCCACTTTCTAGGGCGACCCCGTGCCAGATAAACAGTTTTTTCGCAGAACATACACCAATCCATACTTTCTTTCCACCCTTCTAGCATAGGCGGCTCAGCCGCTCCCCACTGCTGTGCTATGTTCCGCTTAGCAATCATGGCCCCTAGAGTGACCTATCGTGTTTGTGCAGTGTTCAGGTCTGTCGGCTCCCAAATATTCAATAAACATCTTCTAGCTTCTGGCAAAAGAGCCACACCCATCACTTCCTGCATAACATTATGGACTCTGCTCCAGCAGTCTATCATATATCGGCATTCCCACAGGATATGAAGAAACGTCCCCAACTGGCCGCAACCACGCTTACACAGACCATCATCCGTTAAATCCATTCTAATCAGACGCGGACCAGTTACATAGACCCTGTGCAGTATTTTCAACTGGACAAGCCTCAATCTCGCTGGGATCGCAACTTCCCTAGGGGAAGAAACTTCTGACTGCCAATCCTCGTCATCAATTTCAATACCCTCCTGCGTCCACTTATCCCTTAAATCTACTAAGAGATCCGCTCTATGGTTTATCAATTTTTTATAAATGAGAGAAATGGTTCTGTCAGGTAGATGCCCATCTAGTATTCGGTCCTCCAATGGGGACGCTTCCGGTATCTCTTCCCCATCGGGGAACACTGACCTCAAGGCAAGTCTCACTTGCGCATAGCGAAAATATTCCGTCCCACTCAGTTCATATTCAGTTTGTAATTCAGCAAACAACTTAACTCTTCCCTTCTCCCAAACATTGCCCACAGTGGTAATCCCTATCAAGTCCCATTGATCAAAACTCTTTGAATTCCATAACCTGCCCAACTTAGTAAGATAGTTTTAACTCGTTATGGCAGGCAAAAGTAGATTATGAGATTGGTAACCCCAAAATTCTCCTGCAAAATCTATTTTCTTCGACCTGGGCGCTTTTCAAATTTATAAAACCCTAAATTTCAGCCCCGTAGGTCATAATTGGTACACATTGTGTCCTATAAATTTTAAGTAGGGACAGTACTACCTCAATTCTTTTCGGTTGAGGAAGATTTAAAATCGAATTAACTGCTTTTAAAAATCTGGTCCGACCGTATTCCAAATGGGGTAGTCAGGATCCATTATCTGAGAATTGTAAACCCAAGTACGGGAAAGTGCGAGTGCGTAACAAGTTATCTGAGCCCGAGGAAATGACATTAATAGGGCATTTTTGGGGGCCACAGCACATTAAAAAGATTTCTTAAAATTGGTGCAAAGATTCAGGCCGTTCATAAAAACAACGAAACCCCTAACTAGTGTACGCAGAGAGTTGGGTGTTCGTCCCATTAAAACAGCATCGCATGCATATAATAGGGCAGGCAGTTTGTTACCGTGATTGTTGGGACATCTGTGGTTAGGTCAGACAACACATTATGCAACTCATTAATATAAAGAATGAGCAAAAGTGGGGCTAAAACGCACCCTTGTCGGGCCCCTCTTCCGACCACTATGCCCCCTGTAACTGCCCCGTCCATGCTTATTTTCACCGAGCCCTTAAATCCCTGTGGAAATACGCAAAAAAAATTCACGATGTCCTTGTCCAGCCCACAGTCTAAAAGGCATTGCCAGAGCCGCGATCTGTTAACAAAATTGAACGCGGAGGTGAGATCCATAGATGCTAGGTAAAGGGGACAGTGTCAAGCAATGGTATATTTTCCTATGATTAAATTAAGATTGAGACACTGTTCCACCATTCCAAGATGACTTCGGAAAGCCAGCTGGCATCTATTTAATATGTTTCCCTCCTCAGCCCACGGTCTGATTTTGTTAAATAAGACCCTCCCCAATATCTTGAGTGCATTGTCGATTAGAGAGATTGGCCTATAACAACTCGGGTTGGATCTGTCTCCCTTTTTAGGTTTCGCCTGTCGAAAGCTGCGCAAGCAGCCTTTCGCGCAGGCGAAATCTTATGTCTAGAGTATGTGTGCTCATGTCCCGCCCCTCTGTTCCATTGGCTAGCTCCATAAATGGAGGCTAGCCTTTGGAACAGAGATCTGTCCATCATAGCCGGAGCAGATTCGTGGGCGTTCCGGCGATTTTTAGGCTTTACGCAACGTCATGAAGACGTGTCCACTGTGGGCGTGTACTTATTTTTTTTTTACATGGCTGTTTTTCATCAATTGTTCGATTGTCCTGGTCCCGCATGGCTGTATCCTGCTTCCGTCCCCCCTCCCACTGCCTGTTTGCCCGTTCCCGCCCCCCCTCCCGCTGTCCGTTTGCCCGTTCCCGCCCCCCTCCCGCTGTCCGTTTGCCCGTTCCCGCCCCCCCTCCCGCTGTCCGTGTGCCGCCCCGCGCTATGCTGCTAAAAACATAAAAGGTGCAGTGTAAGAGTGCCTCAATCTTCATATTTGCCAAAGCAAGCGCAGGTTGAAACAGACATAAATACAGATACTAAAGTACTGTATAAAGTCATTAGAATGCATGCTGCGGTTACAGGTACCGTGAGGTCACAAACGTTGGACTAGATCTGCTAGTTTCGTTTCCCAACCCGGAAGTCGGAGCATAAATTCAAAGCGCACCTTGACTGAGTGAAAAGGAAGCACACCCTTTGCATTCCAAGCACACTCTGTGAATCCTCCGGCCAGGATGCCTCGATTACCCCCATGACCACTCCGGTGCCATTCTCTCGGGGATCAGCCAGCCCTGGGCCCCTGAAGGTGCGCCTCGCCCACCCCCCGGCAATGGAGAGTTTTGTGAGGAAACATATGAACTTTCTGGACTGCCTGTGGAACCAGATATGGCTGAACTCGCCGCCGCGGCCGCCCAAGCCCACGCCCCCGGAGCCCCCCGAAAGCCCCAAGAGACGGGTCTTCGCCGTCCTCTACGACTTCCAAGCCCGGACCGACAAGAAGCTGATGGTGAGCGTCGACGAGCAGGTGCACCTCTTCGCCCACGAGGGGGACTACGTGCTGGTCAGCAAGGTGACGGGCCGCCGGGCACTGGGCTGGTGCCCACCACCTACGTGTCCTTCTGTCACCGCGAGGGCTTCTCCGAACAGTAAGTGCTTGATCCATGCGCGAGATCCCCGCAGTAGGCTCATGGTCGATCAGCTGTAAGGGGTCCACTTCACGTGGGACACCGCCAGCAAGTCCCGCTGTTAGCCGGAAGCAAGGGACACAAACTAATTATCCCAGAATGCAACTTTTTATTGGCTAAATAAAATGTTTGCTGTTAGTGGTGGGGGGTGTTAAACAGTTTGGGACAATCTCTCGCTGAATCAACTGCTTATTTTAGTTATTAAAATCATGTTCGCATCATGTATTTCTCATTGATGTCTAAAGCTATGCCCTCCCTCATGAGAGCATGTTCCAATTGCAAATGTAATACTTTTAAATCATGTCTTAAAATACACTGAAAAGTTTTAACTCTAGCTCAAATATTCCAAGACCGATGTTAAAATAAGTCTCCCGGACTGTTTCAGTAGAAGTTACACTTACGCAAAACCAACCACCTGTTGTTATGAGGGCGCGGTTCAAGTTAAGAAACACTCCGACCTGGGGGTTCATCTTCAAACAGAATGCATTGTGGGAGTTGTAGTCGAGGCTGCTTCTGTGAATTAACACACCCGAATAGAATTGATTGTTAGCAAAGGCGCCCAGCGTAAAAACCTAATTTCAAGAGATTTAAAGATTATGAAACAGGGCATCCAATGATCCTGGCACTAAGCACTCACAATTTAAATTTACGATTGAAAATCTCTTCTGCAAGCCTAAAATGTGTCTGTAATCACACATTGCTTCTTTTGTTTTGCACTCTCCTGTGTGTTTTGTGGGTGTGATGTTTTGCACTTCCGCTCTCTGAGTAAACTTACGTTTATCAAAGTTAAGTTTATCAGACAGATGACTCCATGTTATCGTGGTCGCCAATTTCCAGTCCGTGAATTCCAGTTAATAAGAATTCAAAGCTTTCAGGGAATGAATGCTGCTAGCGCTGGTTCCCCTGACTAGAACCCTGGGACTAAAACATCATATTTCATGTTTAAGAAATCGCAAACTGGACTTCAGTGCGATCTTCCTCAGTGATATGGATAACCTTATCTAAAAGGGCCTTGCATCGGGAGTGTACCGAGTTTCAGAGAAGCTAGTGGTAGGCTTAATTTGCGTACTCCTGCCTGTGAGTATGAAGTTACCTAATTTAGTAGACCTCCTACAGCTATTATGTGTGACCTACTACAGGTCAAAGGTGCGAATCACAGCCGAGAACCAAGGAGACAGACACAGCTGCGAGATGTGCTGCACCAGTCATGGTTGTTCCCTTTGAATTCTCGGTCTTGTAGTCCTTTTTGGGTAAAGAAGACTGCAAGTCCCACAATTCAAAGGAAAAGGAAAACACCTGGACTAGAGCAGCACATGGATCTGGGAAACTAGGCAGGGCTGTTTGGGGTGCAATATAGCGGCCACGCTCAGCTCATGGTCCAGTAACAATATTTGATTCTCCCAGAGTTCATATTAAGGCCCCAGGGTAGTATATCTACTTTTTACTAAGTTTGATAGGTGATATAAATTGTATGACATATATTTTATTTCTGCCGCGATTGCCTGTGGTCTGCTGAGGTCCAGCTCGTGGTTCCCTAAAGCTATGTTGGGTGGAGTGGTGGACAGGGAAATTCTTACCACTAGGGAAGCCAATCAGGTGTGCGCCAGTCTCCTGTGTCCTTTTAGGTTTCCTCTGTGTGTGTGTGTGTGTGTGTGTCTCTGTTTGTGTGTGTGGGTCTGTGTGTGTGTGTGTGGGTCTGTGTGTGGGTCTGTGTGTGTGTGGGGGTCTGTGTGTGTGTGAGGGTCTGTGTGTGTGTGGGTCTGTGTGTGTGTGTGGGTCTGTGTGCGGGTCTGTGTGTGTGTGTGGGTCTGTGTGTGGGTCTGTGTGTGTGTGGGGGTCTGTGTGTCTGTGTGTGGGTCTGTGTGTTTTTTGTGTGGCATTTGCCAGAGATTAAGCTATTGGCATTGTAAATGACAATGCCATTTATTTATCTGTTTTCAAAACCAGCACATAAATACAAATTTGGTCATTTACAATGCCAATAGCTCAAACTTTTCAAAAGGCGAAACCATTGCATTGTAAATGCTTGTTGAAAATGGGAACAATAACAAATGTTGACCATGTCTTGGGGATTTTAGTTGTTGTTAAGTTATTAAAAACATTGAGTAGCAAAGGGGCCCAGGACTCTGGCCTGGATTTTATAAGGACGATTGGAAGCCGGTCCGGGCCGGGGCTTTATTGCCCGGACTTTGGTTAATTGCATCCTCGACTTCTGATGAAGATATTTGGATTCGAGCCGCAGCGAGCTTATCAGGGGTATCTTCGCACTGAGGTGTAACAGCATATAGTTTTGAAAAGTGGGTTTCACTGGTTATATTGCAGCTTAACGGGGTGCGTGTGTTGTCGAACGATCTCAGTGACTTGGCGCTATCCAAAAACCCTTTGTAGTATGAATGTTTGCAGCACCGGCCAGGTGACTCCAGCGCTCTTTTAAACCGCATCGGCCTCCGCTTCAATGCTCCCTTATAAATAAACCTTAGTGGTCTAATAAGGTTGGAGTCCCTGGGGGGGCTGAGAGGGCGGCTCTGAGGTCTCTGTTTGCCCTGGGGCAAGTGCTATTAATCCACCTAGGGTCGGCATTAAATGCAACTACAGGTCTCGAAATCAGTGTTTAATGCACATAATAGGCCAGGCGCGTGGATACTAATCACCTCGTGCACCTGCGGCCCCGTGAACCCCTGTTTTGCACCGGCACGTCCCCCACGAGCCCGAGCCCGAGCCGTGCCTTCACCATCACAAGGAGCAGCAGCGGGCCCAGCCCTCTCCCTCCCTGCACATCTGTGTAGCGCCTCGAGTCCACACAGCTCCTAGACGCGCCTCTCACACCTTCCAGCACAAGGTCGAGGCACCGAGGAGGCGCGGTTCACATTGTCTCGTGCTTTACTTTCTTATCATCCTTGGATAGTAAAAGAAACTTATTTTTAGCTCAGTCAATAGTGAACACAAGTCGAGGCTGGGGTGGGCGCGCCGTGTGACCTGAGGCAAAGCAAGAAACCGCAGAGATTAGGAACAGCGACTAAACATACCAAGGAAGGACCGCAGTGGAGACACCCACGACAGGGGTGACCCTGAAACCGAAACAGAGACTTAAAAACGCAGAATGAATGTGGAGCAATGAGGCTGCCCCCTCCATCCAAAACTCGTCACTGCCAGACGGCGTCGGACTGACAGACAGGACTCTCTCTCAGTGCTGACAGAGCCGTGAGTCGGGGTGCAAACGGGGCACCCAGGGCTGCATGTGGCAACAAGTGTCAGAGTCCGAGGCTGGTCTCGGACACCCCTGCCCGCGCTGCCGAGGGATGGGTCACCTAGCAACGACGGTTGCTAGGGCTTCATTTGTAAAGCAGTAGGTGCCGGGGCCCAAATATTGTCTCGGACGCCCCTGCCCGCGCTGCCGAGGGATGGGTCACCTAGCAACCACGGTTGCTAGGGCTTCATTTGTAAAGCAGTAGGCGCCGGGGCCCAAATATTGTCTCGGACGCCCCTGCCCGCGCTGCCGAGGGATGGGTGCTAGGGCTTCATTTGTAAAGCAGTAGGTGCCGGGGCCCAAATATTGTCTCGGACGCCCCTGCCCGCGCTGCCGAGGGATGGGTGCTAGGGCTTCATTTGTAAAGCAGTAGGTGCCGGGGCCCAAATATTGTCTCGGACGCCCCTGCCCGCGCTGCCGAGGGATGGGTGCTAGGGCTTCATTTGTAAAGCAGTAGGTGCCGGGGCCCAAATATTGTCTCGGACGCCCCTGCCCGCGCTGCCGAGGGATGGGTCACCTAGCAACCACGGTTGCTAGGGCTTCATTTGTAAAGCAGTAGGTGCCGGCGCCCAAATATTGTCTCGGACGCCCCTGCCTGCCGACGCTGCAGAGGGATGGGTCAGTCAGGTCTTAATTTGTAAAGCAGTAGGTGCCGGGGCCCAAATATTGTCTCGGACGCCCCTGCCCGCGCTGCCGAGGGATGGGTGCTAGGGCTTCATTTGTAAAGCAGTAGGTGCCGGGGCCCAAATATTGTCTCGGACGCCCCTGCCCGCGCTGCCGAGGGATGGGTGCTAGGGCTTCATTTGTAAAGCAGTAGGTGCCGGGGCCCAAATATTGTCTCGGACGCCCCTGCCCGCGCTGCCGAGGGATGGGTCACCTAGCAACCACGGTTGCTAGGGCTTCATTTGTAAAGCAGTAGGTGCCGGCGCCCAAATATTGTCTCGGACGCCCCTGCCTGCCGACGCTGCAGAGGGATGGGTCAGTCAGGTCTTAATTTGTAAATCAAGGAGTGCCGGCCTAAAGCTTGTCTCTGAAGCCCCGGCCGGTGCTGCCTAGTGATAGGGTCACCGGACGCCAGGGCTGCTGCTAGTCTGGTGTCCGCCTCGTGCCTCTTCCATCCATCACCCGCGCTTCCCTCCCCTTTCTTCCACTTGAGGTTGCTTTTCATCTTTCATATTTTAATCCATTCTCGCTGCCTTCCCATCGCCTTCCTCATTCTTCCCTCCTCCGCTGCCTTTTTCGCTCTGCAACCCCGGCTCAAATTACGCGCTGGCCCCCCGCTGCACGCCGAGGGTCCCCACCAGTGTTACCCTGATTCACCCCCGTGATCTCCAGCTGCGAGGCCTCGCGCAGGGTTGGCAGGGAGCCTGGGATGCAGAGTGGGCGGGGGTCAAAGTTCACAGCTTTGCAGGGTGTTTGCTCCAGTCTCCTTGTAGCTGCCAGTGCTTGTCTGGGTCTCCTTGAGATAAGCCTTGATTGGTACAAGGAGCGGAGTTTCGATGACTGGGTGATAAGCACTCTCTCAGCTGCTGCCCTCGCCCCCCGCCTGGGTCTGGCCATTAAACTCCGAGGTTTCGACCTTTGGCTGCTGTAAAGAGCCACGAAGAGCGGCGGGATCCGCTGAGTGCGCAGGGCACGCGTCCACGCCCATGGCACGTGCGCCTGTGCCAGCCTCACGCACACTGGCCGAGGGCGAGGCCATGGCACGTGCGCCTGTGCCACCCTCACGCACACTGGCCGAGACCATGGCACATGCGCCCGTGCCAGCCTCACGCAGACTGGCCGAGACCATGGCATGTGCGCCGTGCCAGCCTCACGCAGACTGGCCGAGACCATGGCATGTGCGCCGTGCCAGCCTCACGCAGACTGGCAGAGGCCATGGCACATGCGCCCGTGCCAGCCTCACACACACTGGCCGAGGTCATGGCACGTGCGCCTGTGCCAGCCTCACGCACACTGGCCGAGACCATGGCACGTGCGCCCGTGCCAGCCTCACACACACTGGCCGAGGTCATGGCATGTGCGCCTGTGCCAGCCTCACGCACACTGGCCGAGACCATGGCACATGCGCCCGTGCCAGCCTCACGCACACTGGCCGAGACCATGGCACGTGCGCCTGTGCCAGCCTCACACACACTGGCCGAAGTCATGGCATGTGCGCCCGTGCCAGCCTCACGCAGACTGGCGGAGACCATGGCATGTGCGCCCGTGCCAGCCTCACGCAGACTGGCCGAGACCATGGCACATGCGCCCGTGCCAGCCTCACGCACACTGGCCGAGACCATGGCACGTGCGCCTGTGCCAGCCTCACACACACTGGCCGAAGTCATGGCATGTGCGCCCGTGCCAGCCTCACGCAGACTGGCGGAGACCATGGCACATGCGCCTGTGCCAGCCTCACGCAGACTGGCGGAGACCATGGCACGTGCGCCCGTGCCAGCCTCACGCAGACTGGCAGAGACCATGGCACATGCGCCCGTGCCAGCCTCACGCAGACTGGCGGAGACCATGGCACGTGCGCCCGTGCCAGCCTCACACACACTGGCCGAGGTCATGGCATGTGCGCCCGTGCCAGCCTCACGCAGACTGACGGAGACCATGGCACGTGCGCCTGTGCCAGCCTCACACACACTGGCCGAGGTCATGGCATGTGCGCCCGTGCCAGCCTCACGCAAACTGGCAGAGACCATGGCACGTGCGCCTGTGCCAGCCTCACGCACACTGGCCGAGACCATGGCACATGTGCCCGTGCCAGCCTCACACACACTGGCCGAGGTCATGGTATGTGCGCCTGGGCCAGCCTCACACACACTGGCCGAGGTCATGGCATGTGCTCCTGTGCCAGCCTCACACACACTGGCCGAGGTCATGGCATGTGCGACTGTGCCAGCCTCACACACACGGCCGAGGTCATGGCATGTGCGCCCGTGCCAGCCTCACGCAGACTGGCGGAGACCATGGCACGTGCACCTGTGCCAGCCTCACGCACACTGGCCGAGACCATGGCACATGCGCCCGTGCCGGCCTCACGCAGACTGGCGGAGACCATGGCACGTGCGCCTGTGCCAGCCTCACACACACTGGCCGAGGTCATGGCATGTGTGCCTGTGCCAGCCTCACACACACTGGCAGAGGCCATTATGTACAGTTGGTTTCATAGCGCAATTCAAGGAGCATGTTTACTACCCCCTCCAGTGTTAGGGTGCCGTGTCTCAATGTTATCTTTCAGAGTTTACGTGAAGACAGTAATTCTTCTGGCTATGTTCATATGTGATCATGTTGTTGAACCTGTATGCATCCCCTAGATAGCATCGCGTCAGGACTAGTACCTTTTGGTACCCGCGTGAAGGCAGTCAGTCCTGTTTTCTTTGCATTTCTTTTAGCATATGGTCCAGTTGGCTCACAGTCATTTTTCTTTCAGGGGAAGAGCCAAAGATAACATGGAAAGTCCGGGGTCCCCTCCGCTTTTTACGCAGACGTCACAGGTCGATGACTCGGGGATAGGACCCTCTCAGGATGCCCAGATGAAGGCACTGCTGGACATGATCAAGGTAAATGGGGTTGCGTGGGCTAGTGAACTTTTGTCGGCCAACCCCCCCAGAGCCCCCGGGGCTGGCCCCGCTCTCCCCACCCCAGAACAAGACATTGTGGAGGATACGGGTACCACAAGGCCCAAGCATGTAAGGAAGCCGACAGTGAAAGACTTCCCAGCGGAACCTCCCCCCAAAACCAGGGCGGCCGAACCCATCAGAAATGTGATTGTGCACGCCCCCGCCTCACCCCCGGCGGTGACCCTGGCTAGCGCCCCCCCACTCCCTCGCCCAGTGGTTTCTACTGCAGACTTTTCCACCCGGGAGGACCTGGGTAAGCTCACTGATACCCTCTCTGTTTTTATGTCTGAGGTCAGAGCGGGTTTGCTTGCCGCTCCTTTGCGGGCTTCGCCACCGGCGGGGTCCCGGGTGGTGGAGCCAGTAGTTATGGTTCCCCTGCCTACGGCTGGGGACGCAGTCGTAGCTCGAGTGTGGGGCGGGCTTCCTGTTCAAGGGGGGGACAGCAGCGCAGCGTCTGATTGCCCCCTTGTCGAGGTGGCTTCTGCAGTGGCCGTCGCACTGCCTACCTCCGTTATTCCTCCGATACCTGCACCAGTGCTGCTTCCCACCCCCCCTGTGCCCATAGCTGTACCCGCGCTCCCAGCTGCACCTGCGTCTGCGCCCAATACGGTCTGCCCTGCGCCAGCGGTTATGATGACTATGGCTCTCTTGTTGTCAGGCAAATGTTCCCTGGCCTGGCAGGTTCCGCAGGCAGCGAAAGAAGGCATTTGGCGTAGAGAATTTATTGACATTTTTTCCCTCCTGATGCTGGGTGCCGAGGGTGTTGACATTAGGGAAATGGGTGCCAAGGATGAAGAAAAGAAAGCTCGTTTCCAGTCTTGGCCTGAGAAAACAATCAAGAACTGGAGACAGGCTTTCTCCATATTGGCGGCAGTAATCACTGAGCGCTTCCCAGAGCAGGCGCAGGGTCTATTCCAATACGCGAGTGTTATTACTGAGGAAGCGGAATCTTCTACAGGCATGGGGTGGTTCAGGTACGACTGTGAATTGCGCAAGAAAATGTCGGTCTGCCCCCAATTAGACTGGGATCAGATGGAAGTGAGACTCAGGATGCAGAATATGGGGAAAGGAAAATCAGAAGGCGTGGGCAAAGTCAGCACGCAGGACAAGAAAGCTGAAACAAGTAAGGGTCTGTACTCAGAGAAGAAAGGTAATTTCAGGCAGTCCTTTCGTGGGGGGCGAGGCGGGGGGGTTTCAATAGACAGGCAAACAGGAAGGGCTTCTCAGCAACTTGCAGGTTGTTTAATGCGGGTAATTGTACCTGGGGAAAGGCGTGCAGGTTTGCGCACTCTTGCAGTAAATGCAGTGGGGCACACCCTGGGTCAACATGCGAAAAGCGCGATGCCGCCCCTAGCGCATCCAGCAAAGACAAATAAGAACCTTCCCCAAACCTTGCCCCCCTGTGCTCGTCCTGTTACTCTCTCACCCTCCTCCCCCCTGCCTGGCCATGTGGATCAAATAGCTTGTGTTGTTTCCAGTGGGGACCCCTCCTCCTTCCACTCCAAGGGCCCATCTCCAGTCATCATCCCTAACCTGTGTCCCTTGCTGCAGTCCTATCCCAATGAGAAAGACAGGAATGTCCTGGCTGAAGGTTTCCTGGAGGGTTTCAGGATCCCTTACCAGGGTCCCAGGGGCAGTAGGGACGCTGAGAATCAGAAGTCTGCTAGGGACCTCCCTGAGATTGTAGGTAAGAAAATCTGCAAGGAAGTGTCTTTGGGGAGGGTGGCGGGCCCGTTCAAGTCTCCTCCCCTCCTGGATTTTGTGGTGTTGCCGTTGGGCGTGGTCCCTAAAAAGGAGCCGGGGGCCTACAGGTTAATTCACAACCTTTCCTTCCCGGAGGGCAACTCTGTGAAGTCCTGGCTAGCAGAGGGGGCCTGCTCCGTTTCCTACTGTTCCCTGGACATGGCAGTTGACCTGGTTAGGAGAGCGGGGGAAGGGGCCTGGCTTGCAAAGGCCGATATTGAGGCGGCCTTCCGCCTTTTGCCCGTGCACCCAGACAGTCAGCATCTTTTGGGCTTCAAATGGAAATAGGAGTACTATTTTGACAAATGCATGCCTATGGGTTGCGCCGTCTCGTGCGCCTTCTTTGAAGCTTTTAGCACTTTCATCCAGTGGGCCCTCTCCACGAAGTATGGTGTCACAGTGGTATCCCATTACCTTGATGATTTCCTTTTCATTGGGAGGGAGGGCACGCAGGAATGTAAGGAGGGTCTGAATGGTTTCATTGACTTGGCCGGACACCTGGGCGTGCCTTTGGCGCCTGACAAGACTGAGGGTCCAGCACAGGTTCTTACTTTCTTAGGCATTGAGTTGGATACGGTAATGGGCGTGTCTAGTCTTTCTGCCGGGAAGGTACAGGGCCTGAAACGGGACATTCAGGACTTGTTGGGAAGGGACAAAGCACCTCTGGGGGTCATCCAGAGTCTCCTGGGCAAACTTAACTTTGCAGCTAGAGTCATACCTTTGGGACGAGTGTTTGCTAGAAGGTTAGCCAGGGCCACTGCTAAGGTCTCCAAACGTCATCATTTTCTAAAACTTTCGGCAGGCCTGAAGAAAGACCTGTTGATCTGGGCTGAATTTCTGACAGATTTCAATGGGACTGTCATCTGGAGGTCCCCGTGGGTGGACAGCCCCGAAATCAGCATGTTAACTGATGCCTCTGGGAGGGAGGGTTTCGGGGCTATCCTGGGTGATTTGTGGTGTGCGCAGGAGTGGCCCAATGCTTGGCGCAAGGAATTTAGGGCTAGGCACATTGAGGGGGGTCACGAATGTCGCGGCTGAAGCTCTTTCTCGTTTTCAGTGGGACCGTTTCCGGGCGGTGTGCCCACAGGCGAGAAAGGAGATGACCCCCTTCGCACCAGGACTTTGGCGCATCTTGAAGTGGAGCAGGAGCTGAGGGAGTTAGGGGAGAGGTCTTTAGCCCCAGGTACGAGGAGGCGCTATGGTAGTCACCTGTCCAACTTCCACAAAGCTATTGTTGAATTGGGTTTGTTAGCCCTACCACTGGAGGATAAAGTACAGGCCTTCGTGGTCTGGGCCAAGAAACAGGGCAAATCCCACTCCTGGGTTTGCGGGCACCTGGCTGCCATCAGTCACGCTACAAGGTTGAGTGGGGCTGGAGATCTGACCAAGTCCTTTGTAATCAGGGAAGCTTTGAAAGGGTGGGCTCGGGAAGAACCAAAGATCCCTGACAACAGGTCCCCCATCGAGTTCCCCACGCTGCAGGCCATGTTGTCGGTCCTGCAGTCGGTGGTGCACTCGCACTACGAGGCTTCTCTCTTTTCTGCGGCTTTCAGTTTGGCGCTTTTCGGGGCATTCCGGAGCAGTGAGTTAGTTGCACGCTCCAAGGCAGATTTGTCTGGGGACGCTCTAGGGGTGGCGGACATAAGTATTAAGGAGGGTCTGTCCATCACGCTCAGACGGTCCAAGACCGACCAGACTGGCAAAGGGTCAGTTATCCTGTTGGCCCCCCCCGGGGAACCCTCGCTTCTGCCCGGTGTCTGCCTTACAGTCTTACCTTGTGCTCCGTCCTGCGGTACAAGGCTACCTTTTTATCCACTCTGATCTCAGCCCCTTGACCAAATTCCAGATGGATAAAATAATGTTAGCATGCCTGGATCGAGCTGGTTTGTTGAAGCAGGGGATAAGGTTCTCCAGCCATTCATTCCGTATCGGTGTGGCCACATCCGTTTTTAAAGCAGGCATGCAGCCAGAAAAGGTTCAAAGTGTGGGGCGCTGGGAGTCTCCCAGTTATAAACGTTACATTCGCCCTTGAACAGGGTATCCCTGCCTGTCCATACTATTGTATATATGTTTGCTGTGTTGCCTATTTAGGCTGTTATGCCCCTTTTCAGTTTATTTGTGCACTCTTGTTCAATAAACATTTCAGAATGTATTGCGTCTTTTCTTTGACAGGGTCAAGAGTGTGGGTCTTGGGGCATTCCACAGTCACCAGGTTGGGCTGGTGGGCAGCAATCAGGTACTGGACGCAGGGCTTCAGGAACATTGACTGTGTTTGGCTGGGTTTTCCTGGCATGCGCTGGAATAGCTTGTTGCACAGGTTACGGGAGGCCCTGGCTACGGCGGGGCCTCCTCCTCATCATTTGGTAATTCACCTAGGTGGTAATGACCTGACAAACTTGGGGAGATCTACCTTACTGCAGAAAATGAAAGGGGATCTTGGGGTCATCTGCGGGCTCATGCGTTAGTGTGAGATTTGGTGGTCTGAAATCGTGCCATGGAGAATTTGGTGGGGCGCTAAGTCGTGTCAAGCAATTGAAAGGTCCAGGAAGAGAATCAACAGCGCCATGAAAAAATTCACCCAACGGAGGGGCCTGGGTTTCATCAAGCATGAAATGATTCAAGACAAGATCAAGGGTTATTATGAGGCGGATGGTGTTCATCTCACGCCTGTTGGCTTAGACCTGTTCCTCCTCGATTTAAAAGAAGCACTTTTGAGCAAAGGTTGCAGGTAATAGTGGTAGCATTGGTGGGGGGCCTGTGCGGCGGCGGGGACCACCGCACGGGCTGTGGCGGAGTTACTGGACGATCCGGAAGCAGAGAGGTGCAACACTGTACTTCAGCGGGCACATAGGGGTGCCAGAGCCTAACCTCAAAATCCATGGGAGGTCCAGGAACTCGTGTCGGCCCCCCAGTAGTCCTTTGGGCGGTTGTGGGCCTGTGCAACCGGGTGTTTGCCTAGACACGCCCCGCAAGGGGCGTGAGTAGTGTGATTATCATCATTGTGCAGCAGTTGGGTGGTTTGCCACTGTGCTGATTGGCACAACAGGCGGGCAGGTGGCGAGAATGCGGCCTGCCCTTGGATCGCCCGTAAGATAACCCACCATCATTACATTTGTTGTATGTAATAAACCTGCAGCAACTTTTCCCAAACTTAACACTGGTGTCCGTGTGTTATTTGCGGGTTTGGGTATGTTGGGGCGGGGGGTTCTTGTGGCCCTGATGTGACTATGAGTGCTGGCTCGGGCCTAAAGCTTGTCTCTGAAGCCCCGGCCGGTGCTGCCTAGTGATAGGGTCACCGGACGCCAGGGCTGCTGCTAGTCTGGTGTCCGCCTCGTGCCTCTTCCATCCATCACCCGCGCTTCCCTCCCCTTTCTTCCACTTGAGGTTGCTTTTCATCTTTCATATTTTAATCCATTCTCGCTGCCTTTCCATCGCCTTCCTTCTTCTTCCCTCCTCCGCTGCCTTTCTCGCTCTGCAACCCCGGCTCAAATTAAGTGCTGGCCCCTCGCTGCACGCCGAGGGTCCCCACCAGTGTCACCCTGATTCACCCCAGTGATCTCCAGCTGCGAGGCCTCGCGCAGGGTTGGCAGGGAGCCTGGGATGCAGAGTGGGCGGGGGTCAAAGTTCACAGCTTTGCAGGGTGTTTGCTCCAGTCTCCTTGTAGCTGCCAGTGCTTGTCTGGGTCTCCTTGAGATAAGTCGTGTCTGGTACAAGGAGCGGAGTTTCGATGACTGGGTGATAAACACTCTCTCAGCTGCTGCCCTTGGCCCCCCGCCTGGGTCTGGCCATTAAACTCCGAGGGTTCGACCTTTGGCTGCTGTAAAGAGCCACAAAGAGCGGCGGGATCAGCTGAGTGCGCAGGGCACGCGCCCACGCCCATGGCACGTGCGCCTGTGCCAGCCTCATGCACACTGGCGGAGACCATGGCACATGCGCCCGTGCCAGCCTCACGCAGACTGGCGGAGACCATGGCACATGCGCCCGTGCCAGCCTCACGCACACTGGCCGAGGGCGAGGCCATGGCACGTGCGCCTGTGCCAGCCTCATGCACACTGGCCGAGACCATGGCACATGCGCCCGTGCCAACCTCACGCACACTGGCCGAGACCATGGCACGTGCGCCTGTGCCAGCCTCACACACACTGGCCGAGACCATGGCGCTTGCGCGTGTGCCAGCCTCACGCACACTGGCGGAGACCATGGCACGTGCCCCTGTGCCAGCCTCACACACACTGGCCAAGGTCATGGCATGTGTACCTGTGCCAGCCTCACACACACTGGCCGAGGCCATGGCACATCCGCCTGTACCAGCCTCACGCACAGACTGGTCAATCCATGGCACGTACGTCCATGCCAGCCTCACCCACACTGGCTGAGGCCATGGCACGTGCGCCTGTGCCAGCCTCACGCACACTGGCCGAGACCATGGCACGTGCACCCGTGCCAGCCTCACACAGACTGGCCGAGACCATGGCACGTGCACCTGTGCCAGCCTCACGCTCAGACTGGCGGAGACCATGGTACGTGCGCCTGTGCCAGCCTCATGCTCACTGGCGAGGCCATGGCACGTGCGCGTGTGACAGCCTCACGCACACTGGCGGAGACCATGGCACGTGCACCTGTGCTAGCCTCACACAAACTGGTCGAGGTCATGGCATGTGTGCCTGTGCCAGCCTCACATACACTGGCCGAGGCCATGGCACATCCGCCTGTGCCAGCCTCACGCACAGACTGGTCGATCATCGCTCGTGCATCCATCCCAGCCTCACGCAGACTGGCGGAGACCATGGCACGTGCGCCTGTGCCAGCCTCATGCAGACTGACGGAGACCATGGCACGTGTGCCTGTGCCAGCCTCATGCACACTGGCCGACGTCATGGCATGTGCGCCTGTTCCAACCTCACACAAACTGGCCGAGGCCATGGCACGTCCACCGGTGCAAGCCTCATGCACAGGCTGGTCGATCCATGGCACGTGCGTCTGTGCCAGCCTCACACACACTGGCTGAGGCCATGGCACGTGCGCCTGTGCCAGCCTCATGCTCACTGGCGAGGCCATGGCACGTGCGCCTGTGACAGCCTCACGCACACTGGCTGAGACTATGGCACGTGCGCCTGTGCCAGCTTCACGCACACTGGCCGAGACCATGGCCCGTGCGCCCGTGCCAACCTCACGCACAGACTGGCCGAGACCTCCAGCATCGCAGACAGACAGGTAGGGAGAGTCACCATCAGGGGTTACGGTGGGGGGGTCCATCTTCACCCCACCCTGTAAGTTTCGTACTGCTGATGGGCCCTTGCTAATACAGGGCAGGGGCTAAGTACATGCACAGGCCTATACCTTGGTCGGATAATGACGTGACACAGACACATGGAGCTCTAGTTGGACAGGAAGTCACGAGCGACCTCCAACCGTTTATTTATAGCCTTCAGGCCACGCCTGGCCTGAAGGTGCAACAATGTGTGCAAGTGGTTCCGGGGCTCAGCCGAGACCCTCGGACCACTAGAACGCTACATCCCTCCCCAAATTAGTTCTTGTTTCTTCGAGTTCAGATGTTGCTCATTAGTCATACTCAAAGTCTGCCAGCTTTTGGCTGGGCCTGGGGTTTGGCCTCAGATGGTACATGTTCCTTCCTCTCGCTGGAACTATTGTCGGCGTTGGGGAGTGCGCTGGAGGTGTAGCAACTACTGGGGTTTTCTCTCCTTCATGTGGTGTTGCTTGCTCATGAACTTCATTTTGATCAGTGGGCATGATGTCCATGTAATTTTCGAAGCTTCCTTCATCTGCTGTTGATTTTGCAGGGATCCGCTTGAACCAGGATATGTTGCGGGTTACTTCCTCTCCATTTCTCTGGACGGTGACTGCGGTTCCTTTTGTGGTTTTGACGACCCAAGGGTCAGGTTCATATGGTGTCCTGAATTTGCCTCCCGGCCACCGAGTTCTTAACAACACTGTGTCACCCGGTGCTAGTGTCCGACTATGTGTTCTCCTCTTCTTGTTTGCTCTGTCATTGTTCACTCTCCTCCTCCTTTGGGTTTCTTCAGGTTTGTATTGCTCTGTTGTCCATCCTTCAGCCATCGGGAGGCTGTCTTGGCGGTTTCCTGCAAACATCAATGACCACGGTGCCCTTTGTGTTGTGCTGTGTGGTGTGCTTCTGTACTCGCCGAGGAAATGTTGCAGCGCCTTTTCTGGGTCACTCTCTTCTATTCCGGCTATTCTCAGCACTTTGTTAATTGTTCGCATAAATCTCTCGGCCTCACCATTCGCTTGGGGCCACTGTGGCGTTATGCGATGATGTTGGATTCCTAGGTTCTTCAAGAATTCATGGAACTCGCTTCCCTGAAACGGGGGCCCATTGTCCGTTTTGAGTATCTGGGGGCGTCCAAACATGGCAAATATTTTGTCTAATATGGGCTGGACGTTTTTGAAGCTGGTGGAGTCTGCTAGCTCCACAATCGGATACTTGGAAAATGAATCGATGAGCACGACTGTTGTACGCCCATCGGGGAAACTTCCAAAGTCAATGCTGACCCATGACCAGGGTGTTGGGGCATGTTCCTCGGTGATGATGGGTGCAGGAGTTTCATGGATGCTGGTGAGCTGGCATGCTCGGCAGTTCTTTACTAAATTGTCAATGCTGGCGTCCATTTCTGGGAACCACACTTTTTCCCTCATTCAACCCTTCATCCGTCGTATACCTTGGTGTCCTGCGTGTGCCAGCGCGGTGGCCTGTTCTTGCAGACTTAGGGGTATTAGTATGCGGCGTCCTCTGAGGACTAGTCCATTTTCCGCCATGCTGAGCTCGTTGTGGATTTTCCAGATGTGTCCCAACCTAGTGCGATCGATTTCCGGCCAGTCATGGTTGTCTCTCAGAAATCCTTGCCACGTCCCAGACTGGATGGTGTCTATTACCTTCTGTAGCACTTTGTCTTGGCGGTAGTGTTCCAGTATCGAGGGTATTGACATGGCTTGGGGGCACGCACCTTGTGCTAGGAGGTTGATTTCCTCTTCAAACAGCGTCTCTTCTTCTCTTGATTCCATGGCTTCTGCTGCTGGATGATGGGATAGGAAGTCTGCGGGGTTTTTTTCTCCTGGTCGGTAGACAAGGTCCATGTGGTACTGTTGTACCTGAATTGCCCACCTTTCGATTCTGGGAGGTGGATGCGGTGCGGTTCCTCTGAAAAGAGGTATTAGCGGCTGATGATCGGTGACTAGTCTGAAAGGGCATCCGGCCACATATAGGTGGAAGTGGTTGCAGGCCCACTTTACTGCCAGTGCCTCCCTCTCGATTTGGGAATAGCGAGCTTCGGTGGCCGTGAGTGCCTTGCTGGCGAATGCTAACGGTGTCCAGACCCCTGGCTCTGCTTCTTGAGTGAGTAAGGCCCCAAGCCCTACTGGGCTGGCATCGACTAGGATCTCGGTTTTTCTGGCTGTATCAAAGTACGCAAGAGTCGTGGTATCCAATAGTGCTGTCTTGATTTTTGCAAACGCTTGTTCCTCCTCGGAGCCCCATTTCCACAGTGCATCTTTCTTGGTTAAGGCACGGAGTGGCTCAGCGATCGTTGCGAGACCGGGAATGAAGCGCGCACAGTATTGCGCCATTCCGAGGAAGCTCCTCACCTCTGACGCTGTCAATGGGGCTGGTGCGTGTTTGATGGCATGTGACTTGCGTGGATCTACTTTCACCCCTTGGTTGTCGAAGATGTACCCAAAGAATTTGACAGTCTTTTAAAAGAATTTGCATTTCTCCCGGTGCAGTGTGACGCCGTGTTCTGAAAGCCGCTTTAGTGTAGCCCGTAGCCTTTGGTGGTGTTCCTCGCTGGTTTTTGAGTGGATGAGGATGTCATCGCTGACATTTAGTACGCCTTGTAATCCAGATAGTACCTCCTTAATCGTGTTTTGAAAGATTTCGGCAGCTGACGAGATGCCAAAATTCAAACGTTTAACTTTCGCAGCCCAAGGTGCGTGGAGAATGTCGTTATGTATCTGCTCTCTTCTGCCAGCCGAAGTTGGTGATATCCGGCGTTAAGGTCGAGCTTAGAGAACCACTGGGCTCCGTTGAGGTCTGCTAAAATGTCATCTACTGTCGGTGTGAGGTGCCGTTCACGCTTGATGGCTTTATTGGGCATGCGCATGTCTATGCAAATTCGTATTTTCCCCGGTTGGCGGGGCTTTTCAGCAATCACCATCGGTGAGACCCACGGGGTGGGGCCAGTGACTTTCTCAATCACATCTTGTTGTTCCAGCTTTTCTAGCTCGTCCTCTACTGCTGCTCTGAGGTGGAACGGTATTCTCCTGTGCCGGAGAGCGATGGGTTGTACTGTCTTATCGATGTGTAGTTTTATTGGCGGCCTCTTGATCATGCCTAAGCCTTGGAATAGGTTTGGGAACTGCAATAGTAACTCGTCAACTTGAGTAATTTTCACAGCGTTGGCGAACGCGATGAGCTGGAGGTCTTCTGCCGTGTGGCTGCTGACGAGGAGGTCTGCTTCCCTGTCCACCACATGGAATGTCGTGGTGACTTCGTGTTCTTCCGCCTTCACTTGGACGACCATTTTGCCTCGCAGCGGGAGCGGCTCTTTCCCGCCATATGTGAATATGCGGACTTTCGATGGAGTCAGTCTGGGCTTTGGGTGTAGATTCTTGTAATGCTGGATCCCCATGACATTAACTGTTGCGCCAGTGTCAATTACTCCAACAGCCGGGGAGCCGTCTATGAGGATGTTACACTTGGGCTGTGGTCTTCGCCGCCTCTTTAGGTCGCTTGTGAATGAGACGAAGTAGCATTCGTCATCTTCGTCGTCGGATGAGTCATCGAGTCTTTCGTATCGTCGGTATTGTGGCCTCATGTCTCGCGGTGATTGTCCTTCTTCTATCTCTAGTTGTGTGACTGCCCCAGCCAGTGATTTCTTGCTGGACGGCCCTCGTCCTCTGGCTCTTCCTCGGCACACACTAGAGAAGTGATTCGGGATCCCACAGTTTGAGCAGGTCTTCCCACGTGCTGGACAGCTTTCTGCGTCATGTGCTTCTCGTCCACAGTAACCACACGTTGTTTTTCTCGGCGTTCGGGCTGGCCATCGGCCTCTTCCGCCCTTCGAGGACGTTCTGATCGCGTCGACCCTTTCTGTCTTGATTGTCACTCCAGGGTTTGTGCTGGTGTTGAGTGCTGCCTCCATCGCCGATGATCGCACATCGGACAGTTCGTGAGATCTTGCCAGTAGTAGAATTTCTTCTAGCGTGATTTTGGGTTGTCGGAGGATCAGCGTCCTCAGTGGCTTGTTTCGGCATCCTTGAATCAGTTGGGCGGTGACTTCCTTGTTCTGATCGTCCTCGGTGCACGTGCTGACGAGCTCCCGTAGGCGAGCGTGGAATGCATCCATGGTCTCGCCTTCTTGTTGTCGAGACTGCCGAAACTTGAACCTTTCATAATGTGGGTTTAGTTGAGGATCGAAATGTGCGTTCAGAGCTTGGACTGCTGCGTCGTAGTCATCTGATTCCCCTGTGTCCGGGAGGTGCTTGAACACCTTGTATATCTCCTCACCCCCGAAATGAATGAGCAGGGAGCGTTTCACTTCGTTGTCCTTCTCCCTTGTAGCTATGAAGTAGTTGTTTAATCTCCCCAGCCATGTAGCCCACCTGGGTGCGGCAGTTGAGGGGTACGCTAGTCCACTGAAGGGTGGCAGCGCTTGTACCTGTGCGTGTTGCGCATGTTGCAGGGGTGGAGGCTGTGCTGTGTTGTTCTGTGGTTGGGCAGCATTGTTGCCTGGCGCTGCGGCCTGCTGCGGCGCTGCATTGTTGTCTGGTCCGTCGGGCATTTGTTAGGTGGCGTATGGTGCTGCACGCTGTGCTGGGGTATTCTTTGTTTGGTTCGTTTTCGAGATTCGCCAATGCTTGTTTGCTCGCTTGTGTGTATTTCCTGCGCAATGGTGCTTGGGTTTGCCAGTGCTTGTTTTTTTTTCAAATTCCCTTTGTCTGCTGCTTTGGCCTGTCGGGTGTGCGCGACCTTTTCCTGCTCATCGGCGGCTCTGCCGATGCTTTCACTGTCTGCTGGGCCTGCGTGGGACTTCACACGCGGTCTCTGCGTGCTCCCGGCTCTTCGCGGTGCCGGCTCGCGTGTGCGCATGCGCGGGGCTCTGTGTCGGCCTCCGCAGCGCTCCTAGGCCTCGCGCTCGCTTTCTTTTTCCTCCCGGTGCCTGATGCAGCTCTGGCCCCTCGCTGCTTACCGGGTTTGGAGCGCCTGGTCACCTGTGGCTCTGGATGGGGACAAGTTTGTCGTCGTCGTCGTCCTGGGGGAGGAGCTGCGCTCGGCTCGCTGCTCCGCTCTCGATCCTGCAGCAGGCACTTCAGGTAGGGACAGGGCTATCCCACCCTCATCGCCAGTGTAAGTTTCGTACTGCTGATGGGCCCTTGCTAATACAGGGCAGGGGCTAAGTACATGCCTTGGTCGGATAATGACGTGACACAGACACATGGAGCTCTAGTTGGACAGGAAGTCACGAGCGACCTCCAACCGTTTATTTATAGCCTTCAGGCCACGCCTGGCCTGAAGGTGCAACAATGTGTGCAAGTGGTTCCGGGGCTCAGCCGAGACCCTCGGACCACTAGAACGCTACACACCCCACCAGGGGTATCGAGGGTGCCTGGCCCCCAGGCCCTGCCCCAGAATGTCTCTCTGTACAGGGACTTCATAGCACAGACTCTGCTGGGAGCAGGGGCAGGCTGAACAGAGGGCAGGAGCCCTGGGGTCCCACGGCCCCCCTCAAGGGGCTTAGAGCCCTGAGGTCCTCTTCCACCCGCAGGGGTTTAGAGCACAGAGGACCACACTCACCTCCCCAAGGGTCTATCGTCTGGATGACCCCCCGCCGCCCCTCACAGGGGTTTAGAGCCAGAGGACCCAACGGCCGCCCCCACAGGGGTTCAGAGCCCAGAGGTGCCCCTTCCCCGTCACCCATAGGGGTTTAGAGCACCTCCCCCCTGGGGTTTAGCACCTGGAGGTCGGACCCCCGGACGCCCCTCACAAGGGTTTACAGACTGTAGTATCCTGGCTAGGGGCCTGGTGCTGGCTAACAATGACACGCAGGAAACACAGTTAGATTAGTGGCCAGCTCGTAACTGCCACGCCCAGGGTCCCCCAGGCTATTTATTAATTCCTCTTACGTCGCGCTGGCGTACGCTCAACCGACACGCTTTTGTTACGTTGCTGGGGGGGGGGGAGGGAGTGGTCAACAGGACCACCCCTAATTTTAGAGGTGACGTGGACTCTTCCAGTCTCCCGGACACTACACAGACCAGAGGACCGCCCTGACGCCCCTCACAATTGTCCAGAGCCCAAAGGCACCCGTTCCCTGTCTCCCCAACGGTTTTAGAGCCCGTAAACCACGCCCCGTTCATGCCCTGCTCCTGTAGTTGTCCCCCCCAACCCCCTGAGGCGAGAGCTCTTGGTTTCCATTACTGGCTCTCTCAGCACCTCAGTTTTTAAACATGTATTTATTTAATGCAGCTTTATATAGCACAGACTTTACCCAAAGGTGTCAGAGCGCTTTACATTAGAACCGAGACCATTACATGAGGACATTAAACATACTAGTTACAAAATACAACAAGGAAGAAAAAAAAGTAAAAGAAAGCAGTAGATGGCAGTCATAAAAAGTCAAAAGGCACACCGGGATTAGGATTGTAAAGGCATAGATTGCATATTTACAACATTATAAGAACTTCCTTGAGGGGCATGAAAAGGGTGCATTCATTCTGGAAGTGTCTTTGAGGTCAGTGGTACAGAGCAGTGGAGGAAGCGAGTTCCAGATTCTCACCGCATTGCCTGAGAAGGATTGAGCCACCAATCTTTCCCTTTTGAAGGTGGAAGACTCAACAGTAAATTTTCCGCATTACGAGACGGTCTCGAGCCTCCTGAGAGTTTAAGTTTATTCGCCAGGTATCAAGGGGAGGAAGTGTGCAGGGCTTCGTGGGTCATACAGGCAGTCTTGTAGATTGATCTTGCTTCAATGGGAAGCCATCGAAGAGAGAACAGTATGGGCGTGTAGTGGTCACTTCTTTTGGCCCCAAAGACAAAACGAGCCGCTGAGTGGAGTACAGATTTGAGAGGGGAAAGGTGTGATTTGGGGAGGCCAGCTAGGAGGGAATTGCAATAGTCCAATCTAGAGACAACCAGTGATTGGACCAAGGTTTTTAGGTCTTGCTCTGGAAGGAAACTTTGAATCTCCAGAGAAGGCACAGTTGGTATCGTGCATTCTTTGTAATGGAATTGATGTGTGAGGGTACATTTGTAGTGTAGTTCCTATTTTCCCAATAGGCTCTGCGCATTGGAATAACATAAACAGCAGTGTAGACGTAGGACTGAGGTCATCTAGGTCTCTACTGACTATGTTAGACTTAATTCGTTTTGCCAGCTAGCTCAGAGGTCACTAGAAACTTTCTCGAATGAACAGGGAGGAGTGAACTTCCCTGATTAGACAAGAAGGGATTCAGTTTCTGACAACCGCATAAACATGACAACTTTGCTCCCTCAGAATAAAGAGTGTATCTCTAGAGTCGTGTGAAAACAATAGACAGCTATTTCACTCAGTCAATCATGCATGCTTAGTTCCAACAGAATGCAGAGAAATAGAGAGACGGGCGTTTTAAAAAAAAAGGTGTTATTTTATTGAGCAGTCTTCTTTCTCATGCAAGAGAAATAAATTGACACAATTGCAATACTCATTATAAAGTAAAGTGCGCACAGTAAAAGTAGTAATATGAAATAATACTGTAAAAGCATTGATATGGTTTCTTAGCCATATGATACTTTAAAATGGATAAAATATATACATACATAAAAACATTGACTAACAGACTCAACTGGTGCTTCTAAGATACGCCTACCCCAGTGTACCTGACCTAAGCCTAATACGTGGGAAGGAGTAAGTAAGTAGCAGTTTTAAGTTAAAGTTAGGTTTTTTTTGCCAAGGATCGGAATCAAGAATTCTCTCTAAGGTTTTAATCAGCTCCGTACCTTGGTTATAGAATGAAGGAGGTCTTGTATCTCGCTTCTCAGGACTCAATCTCCCAGCAACCCGTGAGGGTAACTTGGGAACACCGGAGCTGGATTTCTCGACGTGAGAAAAGGCAGCTTCTCCAGCGCGTCAAAAAGGAAGGGGATGCTTCCTTCGGCTCTGCCAACAGCTGGGCTCTCGGACAAGTAGAACGTCGCTCTGCTCCCCACCACCGTGTGTTTGCTTAAGGCAACATTGGTATATTTATACCTGAAAGGTGCAGAGTTTGACGTAAGGTTGGACATAAGACGTCACTAAGAACTAGCAGTTCTTTCTGGACTCCAGGAGTTCTTGTGCAAATCAAAACATAAGCGGGGGGAATTCCCAGGCTGCTGGAGGCTTGGTTTGTTTAAAGAATGCGTTGTGCTTTCTAGGAGTCTATGGGAGTAGCCTTGCCGTATTTGGACTGCATGGGCTATTACTAAATATGGATATGATTCTTATGCCTTCATAAGGATATTATTTATTATGACCACATAAGGGCATGAATCGGGAAAATCGAATTAGGGTCCTAGATAGAAATACAACACATTGAGCATTTTTTCGAGAATGACACCAAGGGATTTAGCACTGTCAAGAATGATAGGTTTATTGTTCAGTAAGTTCAGGTTATTCATCCAAGATTGAACAGGAGGAGGAGAGAGTGAGGGAGAGAGGAGATAGAATTCAGTTTTGGAAGGATTCAGAATGAGTTGAGCTAACGCCTAGTTTTGAATAGAGTTGACAGTAGAGTTGAGGACTGAGATGTCGTGTGCGGACGACACCTTGAGGTAGATTTTAGTGTCATCCGCATAGAGGTGATAGAGCATCCCAGATTTTTTTTAAAGACTACCCAATGGTTCCGAATGAAGATTGAAAAGAGTGGGTGTGAGTGTAGATCCTTGAGGGACATCTTGACCTACCGCCATTGAAGACGAAAGGCTGCTTGCTATTTTAATCACTTGAGATCTGTCCGAGAGGAATGAAGCAAACCATTTATGCACTGTGCCTTCCAAGCCCAATCTCTGTTTTAAAGTGTTTAGAAGAGTTTTGTGATTACCAGTGTCAAAGGCTTCAGAAAGGTCTAGAAGAATCAGAAGACAAGACTCCCCCGAGTCCAGTACACGAAGGGCATTGTCGATCACTTGCAGCCGGGCTGTTTCAGTGCTGCAGTCTTGCCGCAAGATCGTATTTGAATGATCGTTATGAAATTCGGGAACTAATAGGATCGTGAGAAGCGAGGTGATTTCCTTGTAAGATCAATTTGGTGCTCTATTTTGGATTATACTGTATGCAAATATGTAGATTCTTGTACATCTCAGCGTGACTTTTCTCCCTGTTAATTGAGTTTATGATATGTTTTTTAGTTAGTGCTTGTATATATATATATTATATCATATGATAGACATGTTTGTCTTGTTGTTTCAACCCTTACATATTTGTTGTGGATTGAGGTTTGTACACACTTTAATTGGCTTTGAATAGATTGTAAGTCGACCTCTGTGCTGCCCCAGAATCCCTATAGACTTTGTTGTCACCGTAACATGTGGCCCTTAGTTGCTGTAGTCTTTTGCATTCTGGTGGAATTGACCTCTGCCACTATTATAACAAGTGGGACCGGTCTCCCCCCACCCCTTCGCCCCTCTTATTTTTTATTATTTCTTCTTTTACATTTCTACTTAGTCGTTTTGTTAGTTTTCTTTTTTCCCCTTTCTTTAAATCATTTTTAGTTGTTGAGTAGTGAGAAATCACTGGTGGTAGTAGGAGTGGTTGGAATGTCATTCCAAGCGATATATTGTGGTGTCCTGGCTAAAGCCTCACAAATTAAGTTTTTTAATGTTTTTGAAACAAGCAGGGGTATTGACTGCCCTACGAAGAGAGAGTCTTGTCTCTATTATAATGCTTCTCATATGTGACGCTCCTCGTCTGGCTGGAATAGAGTAGTCCACTGTCTATTTCGACAGTCGGACGTAGGCGCGTCCGGATCACGTATGACATAGGGATTTCTAATCTCTTTTAATGGAGCTCGCCCGGTTATTTGACGCTCGCTGGCTGCCCCGTTTACGGATTACTGGCAGAGGGTTTGACTCACTTCATAAGTGAATGTGAGTGAAAGTACTTGTTGTCAATCGTAGTTTCTGCGGCTGATACGGGGGTTATATGAGCAGTTCGGTCATAAGATTTAAGTTGTGACTGATGTCGGGCTTTGATCTGATTGCCTTTTAGAAATTGTGGTACCAGCGTTTAAAGTATCCTGAGAGCAGTGCTCCCCACAAGGCTCATTGGTTTTGCTGGAGGTAAGAGACGACGGAGATTTAATTTATTATTCTTCGCGTGTTTTACTTTGAGGTGTTCATTTTGATATGGTGTACCATGCTGGAGAGGTTGAAGCTATTCACGTGTTTTCTATTCCAGTGGATGACATATGAACCCCTGGTGCGAGATTGGGCACTCAGATCTGTTTGGCTTAAGTGAGTGGCTACTTGGTAGCCTTGTGGTTTATATACTTCTCACCCTGCTGGCTTATTAAGGTTGGGTTGGGCATGTTGCCTTTTTAGTTCACTTTACTTAGGGGGTCCCTTGATTGGTTTTCTACTTGTGTTTTGTGATATGTCACTTTGGGGTGTGGGTTTTGGAATTTGCTGGAGCACTGGTGCCTTGGTAACATTGATGGGCACTGATGGACATGTTTAGTATCTACATGCACGCAGATAACTGTTTTATTTCGTTTTATTCCCAATTATCTCCCCCGCCCCCCCTTTTTTAGTGTGTTCTTACTTTTAGATTTGTCGGTCACAAACATTGGGATTTAGGTGGCACAGAGTGTATGACAGGCCTTACTATTGGTCCACCCTTCATGTGTGATTCTACATATTTTTGTAGGTTCTTGATTCACCCAGTCCTGAGGAGGCCAAGATTGGTCAGAAGGCCGAAACACGACCGTGTCTACACACAATATAACAAGCATTTGCAGTGCGATTGGTCTTGCCTTTGGGACCTTATAAGTATTTAGAAATGTAGCACATTATACTGGGCACTGCAACATCTACTGTTCTTTAACATTGGAATTCGTCTCTAAGTTGGAGGTTTCCGGAGATGGAATGTATTAAATAGGGCAAGCCGAGAGTGTGTGTGAGAGAGCTTTAGCGAGAGTGTGTGTCTGTGAGGGAGAAAGCATGTGCAAGAGAAATGTATGTGTGAGTATAAATTGGATGCATGTGTTTGAAAAACAGCTTAAGAAGAAGTTCATATATAGGTCTGTTTGGGAAAGTGTGGTGTCTGAGAAAGAGAAAGAGTGTGTGAGAGAGAGAGAGAGCACGAGGGAGGTGAAATTGATAGTAGTGCAGCAAAAAACGAGGCAAAAGCAGGAGAGAGCAATGCAGCAACACGGGAAAGCTGGGCAATCTGAAACGTTACAGCCATTGCAGATTCTGCAACGTTCGGAGTTTGAGAATTATAGTATAGTCCAATGAACAAAACATGTAGGCTAATCTTAGCACAGCAGTTTGAGTATTGCGATGTGTATGAGCGGAAGTGACTGGCTACGAATTAACTATAGTGTCACTGAAGAAGCTGGCAGCCTCTGCTTAAAAGGAGTTCACACACGCAAGATGTTTTAATCAAAATATATGGGGATGTGTGAGGAAACCAAATAGTGAACAAATCATGTAATACCTGGTTTGTTAAAAGCAATTTCACGAAATACATTTGATCAAATATAGCACCTTTGGTATCCTTATTAATACAGTACTTTAGATGGTGTAATTTCATTGATGAATTTGCCCAGAATCTGTAAAAAACTATTTGTCCCCTAACGCAGGTCGTTCTGTATGGCCGATGCTAGGCATGTTTCACCTCAAGATGGTGCTGTACTTTTTTTAGAAACCTGTTCTGTTTCCTGCTCTCCTACAGACAGCATGGGCAGGACAGCTGACTGTGGGGGGTATGCAGGGACATCTCTACACAAACAGCTTCACTTTCACGTGCACCATGGTGAGCTTGTTCTGTGTATTACATGTTTACAGCAACAGTATTGTTTCACAAGAGCATTGAGGAAAAGTGTTCTTCTGATCGGCATCATTTGTACCTGGACTCCATTGTTTTTTTATTGCCATCTCATGTCAAACACTTCCACACGACCCACCTGTTTGTTTCTGCTGATGCCTGAGGAAAATCTAACTAACACAACAACAGCCATCTTGCAGCCTGCATTTCAGCCTAGGAACTGTTGCACACCTAAACCCAACCCCTCTGTTCTTGCAGTTCAACAGAAAGCCATGAGACACTCACACCCTGAGTAAATGCCTACACTTGGCTCCCCCATAACTGGTCTGGTACCTGCTATCTGGCCTTCCTCCTTCCACCATCGTATTCTACCCATGGAGGTTATCACCTGTCAATGAAGGGCGCTCTGCGCCACTCACGTAGGAGCATCATATCAGCCGAGTGTACAGCAGGCTAGGAAACCGGAGACGTCTTTAAAGGTTTCCTTCCTTTCTGGGGCCCCATGGCCAACAGTCGGGCTGTACGAGGACTGACCAGGGTCCTTGAAGCCACAATCACAGTAACAGCTGGTGCCCTCTCCAACATCACTGCAGAGCTGCAGACAGACCGCCTCATAACGCTCCAGAACAGAATGGTCCTAGATGTTATCCTTGCTGATCGTGGTAGTGTGTAAATTGATCAGCTCCAGCTGCTACGTGTACATCCCAGACAACGCACCTACAGTGTACGATGCCATCCAACGTCTGCATCGCCTTTCTTCTGAAATTCATCTGGATGAAGGCAACTGGTCCCTCACAGGCTGGATATGGGGCCTCTTTTCCCAGTGCGGGTAGAGGATCCTCATCTTCCTTTCCTTGGGAGTAACTGTCCTGGTCTCCTGCTTTTTGTGCTTTCAGTGCCTGCCAGTGCTCTGTGCAATGTGTGTCGAGACCATCAAGCCTCCACCCTCTAACATTCACAACACCAATATGATGATGATGCTCCAACAAGAAACTGATGGCCTTATGAACATTGACATTTCTTAAAGTATTTGCCGCTCAGTGGCAAAAGGAGGGTCTGAGGAAAAGTGTTCTTCTGATCGGCATCATTTGTACCTGGACTCCATTGTTTTTTTCATTGCCAACTCGTGTCAAAAACTTCCACACGACCCACCTGGTCGTTTCTGCTGATGCCTGAGGAAAATCGAACTAACATGACAATAGCCATCTTGCAGCCTCCATTTCTGCCCAGGAACTGTCGCACACCCAACCCCCCCGTTCTTTCAGTTCAACAGAAATCCATGATACACTCACACCCTGTGTAAATGATCTGTTTTCCATCTCCTGCTCCCAGCCTGGTAAACATCCTTGATACCATGATCAGGTTATCTGGACAATGGTCTGACTGCTGGGCCTTGATCAGGGTGATTAAACAATTACCTGAAAGACCGGGCTTTGATCAAGCTGAGTGAACAATGACCTGAAAGACTGAGCCTTGATCAAGCCGATTGAACAATGATTTGTGTACCAAGCCTTGACCAGGTCACCATCTACAAACGTCGTCTGGATCTGGTTATCAACTGCAAACACTGCCCTGATTGAACAATGAACTAACAGCCCAAAAACCAGAAAGAAAAAGTATAAAAGGCTTGTAAGCTGCGGAGTAAAGCAGCAGCCTCCTCTGTCTTGTTTCTGACGAGCTTGGGACTCTGTTCCATAGCCCGGGCTATTTGAATAAATCGGGGTTCCTCCTGCAGACGAAGGCTCCTTTGTCTCCTTTTACTATGTATGAAGGGTATGGAAGGCTTGGGCGGTTCTCCCGCCGTCGAGACCCAGTAAGTGGGTTAATCTAGTTCTTCAAATGGCGCCTGAACAGGGAAGCTACTAGCACGAAGGTCAGGCCCGGTGGATGTGAGGAGGTGCACGGAGAGACTCTGACGGAGGTACCCTACCAGAGGGATTCTTGCAATCGGGTAAGCCGAATGACTCGCCCTCTGTTCCTCCCCACCCCGTCTGGGCCACATGACCGCGTTCTTGCTGGAGTCCCCTTGCAAATAATTTTTGGAGCAGGACACAGCCCTACATCTGCAGAAGAGAACTTCCCCTGTAAGGTAAGGGTGGACTGATCACCCACCAAGTCTGTATAATTCTGTTATTGACTTTCGCAAAAGCCAAGCTGTTATTGACTTTTGCCAAAGCCAAGCAAGCGAGGTGAGTTTTTAAAACCAGCTGGTGTCTGTTATCTGTTTTCAAGCATGCCAGTCAGTAGTAAGTTCAAGAAATTATTTTGTTGTCTGTGCACGCCGGACTCCCAGCTGGATGCAGCCTGTCCCCTTCCTCCAGAAGGGACCCCTAGCCATACGATGTATGTTAAACTTGGCCCTCCTGCCATAATGTTTTCCTCATTCCGGGTAAAATATATGAAACAAAGTAACGCGGAAATAAAGTGGCCACTTTATGGCTCCTTTAATTCCCAAGTTCTCGCCAACTTAGAGGAACAATTAATGAAAAGAAAATGTTCCCGTCTATGTTTGAATCTGTGCAATTTTGGAGGAAAGAGATAGAGCAGAGAGCTTATAAAGCAGAAGGCACAAGAACGAAAACAAGAACATATGTCAATGGCCAACCATGCCAGAGAAAATTTACAAAATCAAATGACAAAATCAGTAGAAATAGCCAATAGGGAGCATGCGGCCCAGGTACAAAAATATTATCCAGCTCGTGAGGAGAAAGGAAAGGGCCATATAGAAGGGGGAGAACAAGGTAATTTCTTGCTTGATATCATTCTAGAAGCCCTCCTGCATAGGCCCCAATGTACCCTGCCCTGACGCCTCACACCCCGCATGTCCCCCCACCACCGCCCACTCCTGCCCCCACTGCCCCTCTTACTGTTCTCCTGTCACACCATCCCTCCGGATTTTTCCTACGACACCGACCACGCCCGCTAACCCTGTCCTTGCTGCGGGAATGACAACAAGTCTCCATCCGCCCAACCCCTGCGGCTTTACCCCTACACACCCTTTCCCTACTTCCCCGTGGTCTACAGTTAAGCAGGATTTGTATAAATTGTTGAATTCCCCCCGACTAGCCTCCTTGCGCTCTGCAGTCAGCTTTTTGTCCCTTCGAGAAAATGACCTACAGAGGCAACAGTGTGAATGTTGGATAAATAATGGGAATATTTATGCCTTTAAAGAAATATGGTCCACCTTTTCCCATTGGACGATTATGGAACAGACCAACTGGGCTGAATACAAGTGTACCCTGGTGATGCAAAGATTTGAGAATGCGCTTATGCAGATGCCCACCGGATTAATGGACCTGGGGTTGCAAATAAAAGAGATGATGTTCAGCGAGAGGGGATGTTTGGCACTATGTCTGCTGTGAGAAGTTAGCCTGGCATATGATGTCCACTATTCTAGTGGGCAACCTGCACCAGTCTAAACGACCCTTATGATGGTGGTTATAAAGTCAACCTTATAGATCAGCTATCCTAGTGGTAGCATGGACCAGCAGTCTTAGGCCAAAACTTCAGAGAGCATGTAAAGCAAGCTGTTTTTACCAATTATAATCCTTTGAATACCAAATGAAAGGACACCACACAAGGTATATACAAAATATATATGTATTTATTACTAACACAACCCCTCTGAACTCTCTATGAGGTTAGAGATCGAGATACATTAAAAGTTACTCATTAAGCAAACTTTAACTTGCCCAAATACAATTCTGCCCTAGGGGTCTCACAAACCATATACTAAGTAAGTGGTATAAGAGCCACTTCAGGAATGGTGAATAGGCCTAGAGGGGAAACATCCTTTACAACGAATTTTTTTCTACGCAGTACCTTTACAACGCAAGATTTACAACACAAGTCGTTACAACGACTTGCGCTGGAGGGCGCTGTAGGATAGGGAATAGTTTATTTTACTATCCAAAACCTTCCCTACTATCCACGGGGACTGGAGTGGAATAGTAAATTAAACTATTCACTACCCAGCGCCCCCAACGCAAGTCGTTGTAATGACTTGCGTTGTAAAACCTGCGTTGTAAAGGCATGCGTGGAAAAAGCATGCGTTGTAACGACATATATCCGGCCTAGAGCCTAGGGAATCACTGGGGCTACACTGGACAACGAAAGCATTGGAAGTAGGAGGCCCACGGGAGACGCATGCAGAGTCTAAACACAGTCACGGGTTACCATAGAGTTATAATGGGAATGTAAAAGTTACAAAGTAGTTGATTAAGGACACTTCCGGATGGACTACGGTAAAACCCTTTTAAACTAGGACACTTCGAGAGTCAACACCCATGGGAGCACCGGAGTACTTGAGTTATCTCACCCAGGGAAGCCAGGTGCATAGGTGTTCTTTCGTGTCAGGTTTCCTCGCTCTTTCCTATGGAGAGCTGCAAAGAAGTGCTGCAGGCGACCAGGAGTAAAGTCTCCGGGTGGATCCACGGGTGTATCGGAGATGTGAAGAACCTGAAAGCAGAGGGGAAAGAGTCTGGGTCGCTAGCCAGTGACCAGGAAAGAACCAGGAAGGAACCAGGCGATGTCGAGTGCATCAGGTGAAGAAGGTGAAGCTTGTCTCTGCAGCCACAAGGACCAGGAGGCGTCGACGACAACCAGGAGCTGGATTAGAGCTGTCCACAAAGGATCTAGTTGGCTGCGGTGTCGGTATCCGGATTGGACCCAACAAGCCTTGGCAAATGCAATCCACCCAGGAAGGGAAGATTGGCTTCAGATCAGACCAGAAAGGTCTGGGGAGCTTCTCCTTTGCAGGGAATCTGGAGCAAGCCCGAATCAACCAGGTAAGCAGTGTAGTTTCAAACGAAAGTCTTCAGAGGGCTAACTAGCCAATGGGCTAGCAACCTGGAAGATGCATCGAGCTGAAATGCAAGAGCAAGCCTCACGCGGCACTCGAGGAGTGTGGAGTGCTGACCTTCAGAGCAAATGGCGCTCGGGTCTGGGGCTTCTCAAACCCCAATGCACAACTTTGAGGGTACCTCGGTCGCTGCACTATTAGCAAAGTGGAGGTAGTCCAGGGTTTCCGGTCCCACGTCTCTCGTGTCCGCCATGGGTCTCAACTTTGCTGTGGATATGCATCGGAGTCAGAGAAGTCTGGAAGTCCAGTTCCTGAGTCGCTGAGTCTTTGGTTACCAGCGGGAGCGTCGACAAAGCAAACCGGCAAGTTACTGGAGGTGCCTGTTTGCACAGGGTGGTCACTCCTTGACCACAAGGGAGATATCTTCATCGAAGTGCTAAGAGTTTCATTTCAGAGTTTCAGTCCAGGATAATCTAATGTTTCTAGACACAGTTCCTATCTTTATACTGATATTAGGGTCTGGATTACCTGCTAGGTTCCTCCTATGGGTGGACCTTGAGAAGGGGGTGGTTACACCCCTTTCCCTTTGTCCAGTTTCACGCCAGAGTGGGGCTGGAGTGCCCCAGCAACTGGTTTGAACCGGGCTATGCATGGAGCACCTTGTGTGCCCCAGGCAGTGTCTGGAAAAGCATCTTTCCATTGAACCCACCCTGCCCCAATACACTACAGGCTGTCTGGGGAGGTGCTAGCACCTTCCTCGACAGGAAACATATTTTCCAGGCCTTCCTTGCCGAGATTTCATCCAGCTGCAGGAAGTCAGACTTGGGTCTGTGGCAGCAGCATCCATTTTGTGATGCTGAGGTTCTGTTTAACTTTAACCGGGTAAAGCAGTAACTACATGTCTTCTCCCTCTAGAAGAGTGGAATGCTACCCCCACCGTCAGAACTGGCGGGAGGGGGGTAGTATTCCAAAGTGTTTGACACCTTATACATGTTTTGATAAAGCCAAACCAAAGTTAGCATTAACCGCGAGGATTATAATGCACTTAAGAGTATATGGTATGGCTATATCATAGAACAGCTATTAGGACATGGTTTTGAAAGCTGCAGAAGGGCTCAGCTCATGCTAGAGCACCCTCTCACATAAAACCAAGCACTCTGCCTTCAGGATTGTCAAGGCCTGCCATAGGAGTGACTTATAGGTATATATGTGTCTATATATAAGGGTAGATAGAGGTATACTATATCTAAGCAAGGGGTGATTACACCACCTTGCCCAAGCTGAGTGATCAGCCTGTGGTGACAGTTTGTATGGCCAGCCAGGGGTGGCATAATATATGCTGCAGCCCCTGGTAGGCCTTGGATGCACCTAGGCTCTGGGTACCTAAGGTACACTATACAGGGGCTCACAAAGGTGACCAAATTCCCAATTAGGTATGTACCTAAAGTACATAGTATGCATTTAGAGAAAGAACAGCTGGGCTGTGGGTCTGATTAGCAGGCCCACAGCCACACTAGAGTAAAAAAAACAGAGAATCACAGCAAAAAGTGGGGGTGACCATAGGAAGCTGATCCTACTCTCCTACACAACCCCCCCCCCCCAAACGCAGGGACATTAAACTAACCTTGACCAGTTGAGTCCTCATGTTCTAAGTGGAAATATCTGGAGAGTCCATCTGCATTGCCATGCTCAGATCCAGGTCTATGTTCCACTGTAAAGTCCATCCCCTGTAGGGAACTGGACCACCTGAGTAGTTTGGGATTTTCACCCTTCATCTGGTTTAACCACAAGAAAGGGCTTATTCTGTCTGACTCTTGAAGTGAGTACCAAACAAGTATGGCCTCAGCTTCTTCAGGGCTCAAACCACAGCAAAGACCTCCCTCTCAATAGCTGACCAACGTTTCTCTCCAGGGGTCAGCCTTCTGCTAATAAAAGCTATTGGCTGGTCTTGACCATCTTTATTCAATTGTGAAATTGTGAAAGAACAGCTCCCACACCCAACTCAGAAGCATCTGTTTGGACAATGAATTCTTTGGAGTAATCTGGACTTTTCAGAATAGATGTAGAGCACCTGGCCTGCTTCAGGTCATCAAATGCCTTTTGACAGCTTACTGTCCACTGAACTTTCTTTGGCATATTCTTTGAGGTTAAGTCATTAAGTGGTGTCACAATGGACCCATAGTTCTTAACAAACTTCCTGTAGTAACCAGACAGGCCCAAGAAAGCTCTGACCTGTGTCTGGCTGGTTGGAGGAGTCCAGTCCTTTATGATCTGGATCTTGGTCTCCAGTGGTTGAACCTGACCCCCACCTACAAGGTGGCCCAGGTACACAACCTTACTCTGCCCTATTTGGCACTTAGTAGCCTTGATAGTTAGGCCTGCCCTTTGCAGGGCCTCCAAAACATTCTTTAGGTGGATCAGGCGATCTTCCCAAGTGGAGCTAAAGACAGCAATATCATCAAGATAAGCTGCACAATAGTCATCCAGACCTGAGAGGACTTGGTTCACCAACCTTTGGAATGTGGCAGGTACATTCTTCAGAAAAAAGGGTATTACCACAGATTGATAATGTCCTCCTGGGGTAGAAAATGCTGTTTTGGCTTTTGTATCATCAGCTAGTCTGATCTGCCAGTAGCCAGCTGTCAAGTCAAATGTGCTCAAAAACTTGGCAGAAGCCAATCTGTCAATGAGCTCATCTGCCCTTGGTATTGGGTGGGCATCTGTCCTAGTGACATCATTGAGACCTCTGTAGTCTACACAAAACCTCATCTCTCTCTTACCATCTTGGGTGTGAGGTTTAGGCACTAGGACTACAGGACTGGCCCAAGGGCACACTGAGGGGGCAATAACTCCCAACCCCAACATCTTTTGGACCTCTGTCCTGATACAGTCCCTGACATGATCAGGTTGCCTGTATATTTTACTCTTCACAGGCAGACTGTCACCAGTGTCCACCTCATGGGTGCACCAGTTTGTCTGACTTGGAGTCAGTGAAAACATATGTCTATAGGATTGGAGAAGTTGTCTGCAGTCCTGTTGCTGTTGGTCAGTGAGGCTGCCTGCCAAGGCTACACCATCAACTGAACCATCGTCAGGGTGCTGAGAAAGCAGGTCTGGGAGAGGGTGTTAGAAATGGGATTTCCAGTTGGCTGAGGTTTGCGCCAAAGCCAGGCAGAAACCACCACTTTAGTCAGGGCAAGGGAGTTACACACCAAAGATAACCCCTGCTCACCCTCTTGGTAGCTTGGCACGAGCAGTAAGGCTTATCCCGGAGGCTATGTAAGTTAAGTGTTTGCGCACGCACCCCCAGCAACAACACCCAAGGCCCACCACAAAGGAAACTCCACACAAGGTTATATATAAAAATAGCCTTTGTATTGTACATAACACATTAGATAATGAATACACACTTTACAATGTGCCATAGGCACAGGTAGAATTTACAGGGGATTAGGCACATGGGACAGGGCCATGGGCGCCACTGTCAGGAATAAACACTTTTAGATTTAGCACTTGGTAGAATTAGCACTTGTAGGAATAGTAATTAGCACATAGAACATATCACTCTATCACTAAAATAGAAAATAGAACACACAACCAGTAACCACTGGTAAGAGGAAAGTACAACCTACGTAACCCTAACCACCTTAGGAAAATATCACGCAGGGAATCATTAGCATCACCTATGTTGGGAAAAACAACCTCCTAACCATCACATACATTCAGAGGTATAAAACATTACACATGATGCAGCAATCACATTAGGCAGGTAAATCACAATTGGGCAGAATATCACATAGGCCAAAACATGTAGAACTGTCCCCCAGGCCAACTGGCCTCTCAGGGGCTAAAACGTCCTTAGTCCAGAACAGTCAGGGCAGGCTGCGCAGGCAGCCAAAAGGACAAGCCTAAACGTGGCAGCTGCCCACTAAGTGCTGGGCAGCTTGGGATCTCCTCTGTGCTCTAGAGAATAGTAGGGGCCAAAAACGATGTGGGAGCCTTGCAGGCTCTAAGAACAAATGCCACCTACTGGGGGGAGCGGCCAGCTGCCAACCGGGGCCGCTCTACCCTCCAAAATACCCCCAAGCTCGTTGTAGTCCCTCTCTGGGGACTCAAGAAGACAATGGCCCCTGGGAGCTTTGGGGCTCCAATTTTCAAAATGCCCCCTGAGCCTCGTGGGCTCTAAACAATAATGCTGCCCAGACGTTGGAGTCCCTCTCGGGGGACTCTGAAAAAGGAACCAATGCCCCCGGAGCCCTCGTGTGCTTGAAATACCACGGTGCCTCCCACAGGCACCCCAGTACACGAGGAGCTTCTCTCCCGAACTCAGCGGCACTCACCGGCTGACTGCAGTCGGTGCTGGTGCTCTCCTTGGGGTTTGGCTGGGCGGGGATTTTCTCTGCTTCCCCCAGCTGCACTCCGGGGCTCACCTCCTCGACGGAGCCTCCCGGGCAGCAGCACCACTCGGGCGGCCGGGCTCGGTCCTCCTGGTCTCTCCGGCTCTTCTCCCACCACCGGAGCGCGGGTGGGCTCCCGTCGATTTCCGGTTCAGCCAAGAGCACTTCTGGGTCGCGGCTGCGGCAGGCCAATGGCAGCGCGGCCCTGGGGTGTGGAGGCGGGAACAGTGCCTCACAAAGAATTCCTGGGCTGGCAGCAGTGATTTTTCTCCTCAACACGGTGTGGGCTCCCGTCAAATAAATAAATGAAACAGGGTGGGAACCTGTTCTTAAGTATCAAAAGTGCACAAAGACGCAGGGTGGGCACCTGCGCATGGGGATAATAAATTCAGCAAAATTGCGTGTCGAATGCAGGGTGGGCACCTGCTCTGGAATGGCAAAAGAAAGGGGGATCCCCACGCCGGGGAATCCCTCAATTTAGGGATTGCAGCGCTGGACTGCAGATGAGTAGGAGTGCTCCCAGCACTCAGGAAATAGCGCTTCCCTGGCGCTTTTTAGAGGCAGAGTCCCAGCCAAGGTCCAGCAAAGTTCTTCAGGAAGGTAGGCAGGGGGGCAAGGCTGGGCCCAGGATCCAGCTCACAGGGCCCTCCAGGTAGGGTGGCAGTCCCCAGTGGCGGTATCCTCCTGGTGCCCAGCAGCAGCAGGCCCCCCCTCTTCAGGTCAGGAACAGAGAACAACCTTCATGGGGACACAGCTCCTTTTTATACACATAACTCATTTGTCTTTAAGTGCAGGGTGTGGAAAAACCAGTCACAGCTGGTTTTGGAGCACTCTGATGTGCTCAGCCCCTCTTTCTATTCACTGGCCAGGCTAGGGACATTAGACACACCACAGGGGGCGGAGCCAGCATTGTGTGGGGAAAGCCCAGCCCTATTTAGGTCCCAGGTGCACTCCTCCCCAGCCATCACACATGCAGATCTCCCATTCACCACTGGGGCAGACCCATCCTGACTCCTGGAGCCTGGCACACCAGACAGCTCCAGCCAATCACAAGCCAGCACATTCACTGCACAGGCACACCAACTTCTAGAAGTGGCACTTCCTTACTAGACACATTCACGCCGCACACATCATCGCGCAGCATTCAATCACACGAGTCTGTACATACCAAACTCGAGCTTGCACTCCCCACGCATCAGGAACTTACATGGACACATACATTCCCCATGCATTCCTATTGGAGGGCAATCCAACCTTACTACACACACGCACTTTACCCTGGGACAGTGGTAAAGTGCGCAGAAGCCACAAATCACTAGCACCAAGTCACAATTAAATAGCAAAAAGTTTAGGGGTGAACCTGCCAGAAGGGCCAAGTCCAACAGAGGGTCACTCTCCTCCTCCTGTCCCTCATCTATAGCCATGAGCAAGCCCATGTCTGCCCTGTCAACATATGGTTTCAGCCTGTTGACATGAAGCACCCCGTGGGGGCTCCTGGGAGTTCCAAAGACAACCAGACAGGTTACCTATCCCTTCTGTTCAACAGCAGTGTGGGGTCCAGACCATTTGTCATGAAGTGCTGCTGGGGCCACTGGCTCCAACACCCACACTTTCTGTCCTGGCTGGTAAACAGTCAGAACAGCCTTTTAGTCATGCCAGGCTTTTTAAAGTTCCTGGTTAGCCTCAAGGTTTTTAGATGCATTTTTCATGTACTTAGTCATCCTGGAGCGGAGACCAAGTACATAGTCCACAATGTCTTGTTTAGGCTTTTCGAGAGGTAACGCCCATCCTTCCTTCACCAGACAAATGGGTCCTCTTACAGGGTGCCCAAACAGAAGTTCAAAAGGGCTGTAGCCAACCCCCTTCTGTGGGCCCTCTCTGTAAGCAAACAAAAGGCAGGGCAGAAGGATGTCCCATCTTTGCCTAAGCTTTTCAGGTAAACCCTTGATCATGTCCTTTAAGGTCTTGTTAAATCTTTCAACTAGACCATTGCACTGTGGATGGTAGGGTGTGGTGAACTTGTGGTTCACTCTACACTCTTTCCACATAGCAGTTAGGTACCCAGACATAAAGTTTGCACCTCTGTCTGAGACAACCTCCTTCAGAAAACCCACTCTTGAGAAAACTCCCTTTAGGGCTCTTGCCACCACACGGGCTGTTGTGGTCCTTAGGGGAATAGCTTCTGGGTATCTGGTGGCATGACCCACTACCACCAGAATAAACCTGCGCCCAGATGCTGTTTGGGGATCCATTGGTCCTACAATGTCTATCCCAACTCTTTCAAAGGGGACCCCCACAACAGGTAGTGGTATTAGGGGGGCCTTTGCGGTGCCACCTGATTTGCCACTGGCTTGGCAGGTGACACAGGATTGACAACACTCCTTGGTATCTTCTGACATGTGGGGCCAGTGAAAGTGAGGAACAAGCCTGTCCCAAGTCTTGTTCTGGCCAAGATGTCCTGCTAAGGGAATGTCATGGGCGAAGGTAAGATGGAAGCCCCTGAATGCCAAGGTATGACCAACCTCCTGGAAGCACCAGGCTTGGGGTCTCTAGGCTCTGAATACAGGAGCCCTTCATCCCAATAAGTTCTATGGGCACCTGTAGCATTCCCAGCAGCCTCAGCAGCAGCTTGCTGTTTGAGGAGTTCAAGAGAGGGGCAGTCTAATTGCGCCTGCCTCAGGTCTGCCCTTGAAGGCCCCCCTGTCCCAAGAAACTCAACCTGATCAGGCTCAAGCTCTTCTAGGGCAGTTCCCTCTTGGGTCTCACACTTAGCTTCCTGGGAATACTGATCCTCATCCTGAGGCAAGGGGGAAGGCACTGCCTTAACCCTACTGCTCTTTCTCTTGGTAGGCAACTGGTCCATAGTTTCAGGATCCAGGGCCTGTTCAGTTTTGCACTTTTTAGCCTGTGACCTGGTCACAGCAAGGGCATGTGCTGATATACCTAACATCTCTGCATGAGTCCTATACTCCACTTCAGACCAGATTCCAGATCATTGCCCAACAAACATTCTACAGGGAGGTCTGAACTAACAACAACTCTTTTGAGGCCACTTACCCCTCCCCAGTAGAAATTAACAATTGCCGAACTATGGGTGGTAGTTGTGAGAAGTTGGCCTGATATGTAATGTCCACTATTCTAGTGGGCACCCTGTATCAGTCCAAACAACCATTATGGTGATGGTTGTAAAGTCAACTTTATACACCAACTATCCTAGTGGTAGCATGGACAAAGCAGTCTTAGGCTAAAACTTCAGAGAGCATGTGAAGCCAGCTGTTTTACCATATGTAACCCCTTGAATACCAAATGAAAGAGCACCACACAGTTATATATAAAATATATATGTATTTATTTCTAACACAACCCCTCTGAACTCTTTATGAGGTCAGAGGCACACGCACATAACAAGATACTTAATTATCATACAATAAGTTGCACAAAATACAGTTGGGCCCTAGGGGCACACTAAACCACATACTAAAATAGTGGTATAAGAACCACATCCCGAAAAGGTAGAAGGCCTAGGGCCTTGGGAATAGCTGGGGCTACACTGAGCTAACAATAGTTAGGAAGCAGGAGGCCCACGGGATGCGTGTGCAGTGTCTAAACACAAATGCAGGTTCTCATAGGAATAGAATGAGAACGTTAAGTTTAGAAAGTAGTTCTTTTAGGACACTTCCGGATGGAATAGGAGAAAGCTACTTAAAACATGGACACTTGGATAGTTACTACCCACAGGAGCACCGAAGTACTTGCGTTACCTCACCCACAGGAGCCGGGTGCATAGGTGTCAAAGTGTGTCGGGTTTCGTGGCTGAATCCTATGGAGAACTGTAAAAAGATGCTGCAGGCGGCCAGGAGGAAGATGTCTGGGTGGATCCAAGGGCGGATCGAGGAAGAAGAGGACCTGAAAGCAGAGGGGACAGAGTCTGGGTCACTAGTCAGGAACCAGGCGATGTCGTGAAGCAATCAGTTGATGTTGTGAAGCTTGTCTCTGCAGCCACGTGGACCAGAAGGCGTCGGCAACAACCAGGGGCTGGACACGGACTGTCCCATAAAGGTCCTCACTGTTGCCGGTGTCGGAACAGCAAGGTCTGTGGGGCTTCTCCTTTTCAGGGAAGCAGGGGCCAGTCTGGAGAAACCAGACCAGCAGTGGAAATGTAAAGGTTCATCGTCACAGAGGCCACTAGCCAATGGGCAAGTGGCCGGACAATGCGTCAAGCAGGAAAATGCAGATGGGCCCCACGCGGCACTCGTGGAGTGTGGAGGGCTGATCTTAGGTGCAGATGGTGCTCGGGGCTGGGGCTTCTCAATCCCCAATGCACAACTTCAAGGGTGCCTCAGAAGCTGCACGGAAAGCAATGTGCAGGTTTGCCAAGATGGCCGGTCCCACGTCTCACGTCACCTCCAAGGGTCTCAGCTTTGCTGTGGCTGTGGATCGGGCTGAAGGAAGTCTGGAAGTCCAGGTCTTGTCAGACTCTGTGCTCGGGCTCTGCCAGGAGCGTCAACAAAGCAGACCATTGATCGCTAGATGGTACCTGTTTGCACAGGGTGGTCACTTCTTGACCACAAGGGAGATTCTTCAGTCTTCTAGTTGCAGTAGAATGTCGAAGGTCCAGAGTTTTGTTTCAAGTTTCAGTCAGGATAAATCTAAAGTCTCTAGACTCAGCTCCTACCTATATACTAATCTAAGGGGCTGGATTACCTGCTAGGTCCCTCCTATGGGTGGGACCAGGGAAGGGGGTGGTTATACTCCTTTCCCTTTGTCCAGTTTCACACCAGAGCTGGGGCTGGAGTGCCGCAGCAACTGGTTTGAACCGGGCTATGCATTGGACACCTTGTGTGCCCCAGGCAGTGTCTCATTTCTTTCAGCCCTCCCTGTCCCAATACACTAAGGCCTGTCTGGGGTGGTGCTAGCACCTCCCAAGGCAGGAAACCTATTGTCCAAGCCTCCCTCGCTGGAAGGACTCCCAGCAGCAGGAGGTGAGACTTGTGTCTGTGGCAGCAGCATCCATTTTGTGATGCTGAGACTCTGTTTAACTTTAACCGGAGTTACTAGTTATTACCTGTCTTCTCCCTCTAGAAGGGTGGAATGCTACCCCCATTGCCAGAACTGGCGAGGGGGTAGTATTCCAGAGTGTTTGAAACCTCACACAACATGTTTCGATAAAGCCAAACCAAAGTTAGCATTAACTGCAAGGATTATAATGCACTTAAGAGTATATGGTAAGGCTTCATCATAGAACAGCTATAAGGACATGGTTCCAAAAGCTGCAGACAGGCTCAGCTCATGCTAGGGCACCCTGTCTCACAAAACCAAGCACTCTGCCTCCAGGATTGTTAAGGCCTGCCATAGAAGTGACTTATATGTGTATATGTGTCTATATAGGGTTAGATATAGATATACTATATCTAAAGCAAAGGGTGATTACACCACCTTGCCCCAGCTGAGTGATCAGCCAGTGGTGTCAGTTTGGATGTCCAGCCAGGGGTGGCATAAGATATGCTGCAGCCCCTGGTAGGTCTTGGATGCACCTATGCCCTGAATACCTAAGGTACACTATACAGAGGCTCACAAAGGTGACCCAATGTCCAATTAGATATGTACCTAAAGTACATGGAGTCCATTTTACAGAGAGAGCAGATAGCCTGGGTGTTAGACGGACCGGGAGGGTCGGCCGAGGTTACGGGGAGAGGTCTCCAGGGAGAGCCGTCTCCAACGACTGTACAGATAAGTAACTTCCCCCCCACAGACGGACACCACACAAGGTTGAAGGTTAACGAGACTTTATATGCAATTCTTAGGTTACGATGATGGATACAAGGAGGTCTGGACTCAGGGGTCCCCTCGGTTCTAGTCTCTGGTTTAGGAAAGGGGTAGCGGGACAGTCTTAGTTACCAATGAGTACAAAATAGCTCTCAATCCTCGAGCTCGGCGTTCTAGATGATCGGGCCGTGGAGGAGCCAAGCAGGTCCCGAGATGGATGAAGGAAGGACGACGGTCCGCGGCGGAGCCTGCAGGTCCCGGTGGAAGATGACGGTTACAACGGTCCGCGGCCACGCCAGCAGATCCCGACGACGATGAAGGATGAAGGTTACGACGGCTGTGGCAGCGCCAACAGGCAGGACGATGGTGCACAGGACAGAGCTATGGCAGCGCCAGTAGTCCGTCCAGGATGAGTTCCTCTTTACGTCTCTCGACTCCAAGATACAACTGCCTTCCTGCTCTGGAGCTGCCCCAGTTATAGGGCTGGTGTGCTTTGATGTCCGGACCCTCGCACTTGGAGGTCGGGAGGTCCGGGATGAGGGAGTCCAGACACCCAGCAGGGGGGTGGAGCCAGCGCCCGGGGAGGCGATGGGCGAGCGGCACTTGGCGGGGGAGAGCCATCGGCACCTCTTTCTCCCATTGACTTGCCAAGTAGCCCGCTCACCTTCTGGGTGGAGGGTGGTGCCGGAATGTCTGAGGCCGGGCTAGGCCCCGGGTTGAGGTCGATCGGGGGCCAGGCGGCCTCGTGGTGAAGTGTCCAAGATGGCGGCCCGGGCTGGGCGCGTGGGCCGGCAGTGGATCGGATCCACGAGGTTAACGTGCTCGGGGGCAGGGGTCCCTGAGGGGACGGAGGACGTGCAATGGTGGTGTGTGGTACTTGCGGGACCGGGCTCGGGCCTGGTTGAGCCGGGGGAGAGCGGCCCTTCGTGTGGCCTGTCCAACATGCGTCCCCCCCAGCTGAAGGCGGGGAGAGTTACCCATCCTCTTGGGGACTCTCCTCGTCGAGGCGGAAAAACCGGGACAGGCCATCCGCGTTGGCGTGGTCTGACCCAGGCCGGTGTTCGACTGTGAAGTCCATACCTTGCAAGGAGATGGACCAGCGTAGCAACTTTGGGTTTTCCCCCCGCATATGCATCAGCCACTGCAGGGGTCGGTGGTCGGTCTGCACCCGAAAGTGGGTGCCAAAAAGGTAGGGCCGGAGTTTCTTGAGGGCCCATACCACAGCGAAGGCTTCCCTCTCTATGGTGCTCCAGCGTTGCTCCCGTGGTAGGAGTCTCCGGCTGATGAAGGCCACCGGTTGATCAAGGCCTTCGGTGTTCACTTGAGACAGGACCGCCCCAATGCCCTGGTCGGAGGCGTCCGTCTGGACGACGAACTCCCGGCTGTAGTCTGGGGCCTGGAGCACAGGAGCGGAACACATGGCGGCCTTCAACTGTTCGAATGCCGCTTGACACTCTGGGGTCCAGTTCACCTTCTTGGGCTGATTCTTTGACGTGAGTTTGGTGAGGACCCGGAGAGGGTTCCGGGAGGATTCCATGTCGATGAGATAAGTGGCAGGACCCTTGCGCTCTATTACTTTGAAGGGCCCCGTCCATTTGTCTTGCAGGGCGCATGGCTCAGTGGGGGACATCACCCATACCTGTTGGCCAGGTTCGAATTCAATGGATGAGGCGTTCTGGTCATACCATTTTTTCATGTCCTCTTGACTGGCCTCTAGGTTGGCCTTCGCTAGTTCTCTGAACCGCCGGGTCTGGTTGCGGAGGGTGAGGAGGTACCGGAAGACATCTGGAGGGTTCTTTAGCGGAGGCATCTCCCAGCCTTCTTTGACGAGACTGAGCGGCCCTCGCACTGGGTGTCCATATAGCAGTTCAAATGGGCTGAAGCCCAGGGATTTCTGGGGGACTTCTCGATACGCGAAGAGGAGGCACGGCAGCAGCACATCCCACTGGCGACGGAGGGGCTCTTCCAACCCCCCGATCATTCCCTTTAGCGTGCGGTTGAACCGCTCAACGAGTCCGTTCCCTTGAGGGTGATAGGGGGTTGTGAATCTGTAGGTGACCCCGCACTGTTGCCAGAGGGACTTCATGTATTTGGAAATAAAGTTCGTGCCTCTGTCGCTGACGACTTCTCGGGGGAAGCCCACACGGGAGAAGATCCCCATCAGGGCCCGGCCGACCACCGGGGCTGTCACAGTTCGCAGAGGAACAGCCTCAGGGTAGCGGGTGGCGTGGTCCACTAGCACCAGGATGAATCGATGGCCTTGTTTTGTGCGTGGGTCCAAGGGCCCCACAATGTCTATTCCGACTCTCTCAAACGGGGTAGTGACCACGGGAAAAGGTTGCAGGGGAGCCTTTAGTTTGCGGCCGCTCTTCCCACTGGCTTGGCACGTGGGGCAAGATCGGCAATGCTGGTGCACATCGTTTCTCATTTTGGGCCAGAAGAAGTGGGTCACTAGGCGACTGTAGGTTTTATCTTGTCCCAGATGTCCTGCCAGGAGGACATCGTGGGCCAGGTTTAACAGGAAGTCTCTGAAACGGAGGGGTACCACTAGTACTCGGTTGCTCCCCAGCTCGGCGATTCTTTGCTCGCTGTACAGCAGATCATTGTCCCAGTAGACCCAATGAGTTCCGGGGGTATCCCCTGCGCTTTGGGCGAGCGCTTGCTGGCGGAGTCCCTCGAGGGAGGGACAGGTCTTCTGTTCTTTGCGAAATTGTTCTTGCGTGGGCCCCCCTTCTTGAGGCCACTGGTCGAGGTTAGCGAGGTCGGTAGGTTGAGCTGGTTCGGCGGGGATGTTACAGTCGGTGTTTTCGGCCGGGGCGACCGGAGGCGGTGGCGCCGGCCATTCGGGTTCTTCTGGCTGGTGGTTGGCACGGGCGGCCATGGAACGGGTGGTGACGCACGCCCAGTCTGGGACGCCCAACATCCCCAGGTGTTCCTTTCGCTCCACGGCGGCCCACGGAGAGCTTTCCAGGTCATTGCCCAGGAGGCAGTCTACGGGGGCATCGTCTCGGACCGTCACTTTCAACATGCCGGAGACCCCCCCCCATTCGAAGGGGACGCAGGCCATCCGACACAGGCTCTCCGAGTTATCGGCTGATCGTACAGGGCAGAGAATGTTCGGTAGATACTGTTCTGGGGCCACCAGGTGACAGCGGACGGCTGTTACACTGGCCCCGGTGTCACGAAGGGCTTCGGCCTGGTGTCCATTGATGCTCACCCATTGGCTGTACTTCTGGGTGTTAGCGGGTAGGGGGACCCGCGGGACCATGTCTTTCCCCCCTAAGCAGGCTAGAGTCATGGCGGCTGGCTCCCACTCTTGATGCTCTTGTTCGTACTCTTCCTGTTCCTCGGAGATCTGTTCTTCCCCTAGGGCTGCAGCGGCCACTTGGCGGGGTCTTGGGCTCTGGTACTGCGGGCAGTTTGGGTCGTTCGCATAGTGGCCGACTCGTTGACATCGGTGACACGTGACATTGGCTCTGTACCCTGGTCGCGCTGGGGTGCTGCCCCGGTTGGCCGGGGGGGTGGTGTTGGTAGCGGGGGCGACCGGGGCGTTGTCTCTTCCTCGCCCTTGGCCCCCTCCTCCTCCTCTGGGTCGGTGCTGACCATTGTTGTTCCGGTTCTGTTCGTAGGACCCATTCCGGCCCACTCTGGTGATCTCCCACCGGTCAGCTTCGGCTGCGAGCTGCCGGGGATCCGTTAACTTGCTGTCGAGGAGGTGTTGGCGGAGTTCAATGAAGCAATTGTTCGACAGATGCTCCCATACCATCAGGTTAAATAGTTGCTCGTAGGTCGTGACGTTGCTTCCTCGGATCCAGCCCTCGAAGGCTCGGCTAAAGTATGTTACATAGTCCACCCAAGTTGTACCCGGGATGCGGGTGCAGTCTCGGAACCTCTGACGGTACATCTCGGGTGTGAGACCATAGCGGGTGAGGAGGGCCGCTTTCATATGGTCGTAGGAGGTCATCTGGTGGTCCGGGAGCTGTAGTAGGGTGTCGCGGCCCTCATTGAGGAATCTTCCCCAGAGACCGGCTCCCCAGTCGCTTCTATCGATCCGGTGTGCAGTCATAGCGATTTCATAGGCTTTAAACCATTGCTGGATGTCGTCCTCTCTGAAGTATTCTCGGACAACATCCTTGGGGATGTGTACCTTTTTGTCTGTGGCCCCTGGGGTGGGGGGTCGCTCGGGCACCCCTGCTTCTTTATTCTGCTTGCGTAGGTTGATCTCGGCTAGGTTTCGTTCGTGTTCGTACGCTAGTTTTTTTTCCTCGAGCTCCCTTTGTCTCTGTTTCTCCTCTCTTTCTTCTCGGAGACGCAGGTGCTCTAAGTTGATTTTTTGTTCGGCCAACTTAAGTTCAACGTCCATTTTAAGTCGGGCCATTTCTAGTTCGTGTAGTCGGGTCCTTTCTCTTTCCTGGATCTCGCCTTGCGAGAGACCCGTTCTTTGCCCTTCCGGGGCCGTGGTCGTTTTTTCTACGGTGCTTTGATCAGGGGTTCGGGCAGCCCCGGTTTCTGCCCAAGATTCTAGGGCATGCTTAAAATCGTCCTTGGTACTCAGTCCGGTGGTAGCGATACCCAGTTCGATGCAGAATTGTTTAATTTCACGATGGTTGTACTCCTCCAATTTCTCCATTTGGAATTTCTCGGTTGATCCGCTCTCTTTCGTGGTCATTGTGACTTCGTCGTGGGGTGAGCTACTCTCTGTACGTTTATGCGGTGATTCGGATCCCACCGCTGCCACCAATGTTAGACGGACCGGGAGGGTCGGCCGAGGTTACGGGGAGAGGTCTCCAGGGAGAGCCGTCTCCAACGACTGTACAGATAAGTAACTTCCCCCCCACAGACGGACACCACACAAGGTTGAAGGTTAACGAGACTTTATATGCAATTCTTAGGTTACGATGATGGATACAAGGAGGTCTGGACTCAGGGGTCCCCTCGGTTCTAGTCTCTGGTTTAGGAAAGGGGTAGCGGGACAGTCTTAGTTACCAATGAGTACAAAATAGCTCTCAATCCTCGAGCTCGGCGTTCTAGATGATCGGGCCGTGGAGGAGCCAAGCAGGTCCCGAGATGGATGAAGGAAGGACGACGGTCCGCGGCGGAGCCTGCAGGTCCCGGTGGAAGATGACGGTTACAACGGTCCGCGGCCACGCCAGCAGATCCCGACGACGATGAAGGATGAAGGTTACGACGGCTGTGGCAGCGCCAACAGGCAGGACGATGGTGCACAGGACAGAGCTATGGCAGCGCCAGTAGTCCGTCCAGGATGAGTTCCTCTTTACGTCTCTCGACTCCAAGATACAACTGCCTTCCTGCTCTGGAGCTGCCCCAGTTATAGGGCTGGTGTGCTTTGATGTCCGGACCCTCGCACTTGGAGGTCGGGAGGTCCGGGATGAGGGAGTCCAGACACCCAGCAGGGGGGTGGAGCCAGCGCCCGGGGAGGCGATGGGCGAGCGGCACTTGGCGGGGGAGAGCCATCGGCACCTCTTTCTCCCATTGACTTGCCAAGTAGCCCGCTCACCTCCTGGGTGGAGGGTGGTGCCGGAATGTCTGAGGCCGGGCTAGGCCCCGGGTTGAGGTCGATCGGGGGCCAGGCGGCCTCGTGGTGAAGTGTCCAAGATGGCGGCCCGGGCTGGGCGCGTGGGCCGGCAGTGGATCGGATCCACGAGGTTAACGTGCTCGGGGGCAGGGGTCCCTGAGGGGACGGAGGACGTGCAATGGTGGTGTGTGGTACTTGCGGGACCGGGCTCGGGCCTGGTTGAGCCGGGGGAGAGCGGCCCTTCGTGTGGCCTGTCCAACACTGGGGCCCTGAATGGCAGGATCCCAGGCCAACTAAGTTAAAAACCAGCTAAAGTCTAGGCAAAAAGTTGGGGGTAACCATAGTCAGATATCCACCTTCCTACAGTAGTGACATTGCTTACATTGGTCACTAGTTAATTTTCACCTAGTATTATCTGTCCAGGGTCCACAAAATTAGGCGTCACCATGGTGACACTGTCACATGTGTCGCTGTAGGCCTGAGACACTTTATTATTAATCAAAGGAGTCTGTCTGTACCAGCCCAGGTTACTGGGGTTCACAGTAGAGGACATTGCCATGTCCACATCACAGACGAAGAACAGCTTGAGTTGGTATTCTGACTAGGCCAGAATCCATCTCAGTTCCCAGGGTTAACCCTACTACACCCTTCTGTTGAGGACCACCACTATTAGCTGTACTAGGGAAACAGTTGCCTTAGGGGCAATGATGGCTGGAGCTGCCTCCTTCTTGGTGCAATCACTGTTCCAGTGAGTATTACTCTTACAAAAATTACACCATGGTTTATTTGGACCTTCTTTCTTTTTGGATTTCTTGGAACCCTCCTCATTAGAAGATTTTTGGGGACCTGGCGAAGACTTCTGGTCTTTTGCTTTCTCCCCACACCTTGCTTCTTCTGATCGCCACCTTAGTTCTGTACCTTCTGCTTCACCCTGGTTCTGACCCATTTGTCTGCCTTCTTTCCCAATTCTTAGGGAGAGGTCAGATCAGAGTCAATCAGGTGTTGATGCAATAACTGGTTCTGACAATTATTAAGAATTTGTTCCCTCATAATCAAATTATACAATCCTGTATAGTCTTTGACCTTACTGCCCAGTAACCAGCCTTCCAGAGCCTTAGTGGCACAATCTACAAAGTCAGTCCAGTCCTGAGTCTGTGTCTTCTGGGTGTCTCTGAACAGCAACCTGTACTGCTCAGTAGTTAAGCCAAACCCATCTATTAGAGCACTCTTCAGGACATTGTAATTATCAGCATCCTTATCACTAACTGTGAGGAGCATATCTCTGCCTTTTTCTGAAAAGGAGAGCCATAGTATAGCTGCCCACTGACTCTGGGGTACCTGTTGTATTTTACAGGCCCTCGCCAAAGCAGTTATCCACTTGTGGATGTCATCCCCACTCTTGTAGGGAGGGACAATCTTACTTAGATTTCTATGGTCATATGACCCTTCCCTATTTCTAGGGATATTGCTGCCACCAGTGGACTCTAGTCCACACAATGTTCTTTCTCAAGAGCCAGGGTCTTTTTCTCAAGGGCAATTTCTTGCCTCCTGATTCTAAGCTTGGATTCCCTCATCCTAGCCTTATGTTCTCTTCTCTCAGGGGAAGTCATTCTCCTGAGAGCTGAGGCATCTGACCCTAATCAGAGTGATTGGATTCACTGGAAAGTGATCTCCTCCTTCTGTGCTCAGTGTTAAGCCTGCTTGGGGGTCTGGATGGGACTCTCTCCCCTCCAGCCCCATGTAGGCTTAGGTTGATCTGGTTCAATTCTCCAAATTGGACCTGATCAGCATCCTCTTCATCATCAGCACCCCCTAGATTGTCATCCTGGGAATCTTCTGTTGAGGGATGCCCCCCCCCCTCCACTACCTGTCTGATCTGGGGTTGCTGCCTTTTCTGCATCATACTCCACTAATAGATCTATCAGGTGTCTCAGGGTTGTCTCAGTCTCCTGAGTGAACATAAACTTCTAAGTTCATTAAAAGTAAATGTATCATAGTTAGAAGGTGCCCTGGGAGGGTCAACTTCTGCTGGGAGAGACCCACTAGGTTCTCCTCTTATGGACATTTTCTAGTGAGGTGTGGTGTGGGCACCTGCCTATACTAACTGTTATCTACTAGAACCTCTCTAGGAGTTGTAGTCAGGGTGTGCTAGGCCCCTTGCTCTGCAACAACTAAGTTCAGTAGAACTTAAGTATTATAATATTTGATTTATATGTACCTCCAGGTAGGTCGCCCCCTCGGCCACCACACGGTCCTCCTGTGTGGCGCTACCCCTGCTGCTGCCACTCACTGTGCCCTGCTGTCTCCCGGTTCGTACCGGGTGTCCCCGCATTGTTTAAATATGTTGCTAGTTTTTGCTCTTGCTGTCTTCTTCCCCATTGCATTGCCTGTATTTGCTGTTTTTTGTGCCCTCTTCCTTTCTGTGCCACCCGGACCCTCGTCCTCTCCCGCCGCTGCGTCCCCTATGGCCCGCCCCCCTGGTTCCCTATTCTCCGCCCCGCTCCGGCCTCCCAACTGCTCCTCCCGCCCTCTCCCTCTCCCCCTCATATGGAGGCTGCTCGGTGGTAAAGGGAGCGACCCTTGACCCTGTAACCAGGTAGGTCGCCCCCTCAGACAACACACGGTCCTCCTGTGTGGCACTACCCCTGCTGCTGCCACTCGCTGTGCCCCGCTGTCTCCCGGTTCGTACCGGGTGTCCCCGCATTGTTTAAATATGTTGCTAGTTTTTGCTCTTGCTGTCTTCTTCCCCATTGCATTGCCTGCATTTGCCGTTTTTTGTGCCCTCTTCCTTTCTGTGCCACCCGCCCCCCTCGCCCTCTCCCGCTGCTGCGTTCCCTGCGGCCCCGCCCCACTGGTTCCCCCGCATTGTTTTACATTTGTTGCTCGTTTTTGCTCTTGCTGTCTTTTTCCCCATTGAACTTGCCTGTATTTGCAGTTTTTTGTGCCCTCTTCCTTTGTATGCCACCCGCCCTCCTCGTCCTCTCCCGCCGCTGGTTCCCCATTCGCCGCCCCGCTCCCGCCTCCCAGCTGCTTCTCCCTCCCTCTTCCCCTCATATGGAGGCCACGCAGCGCTGCGCCCTTGAGGCGCCGCAGGCACTCCAAAGGCAAGGCCGTCTGCGCCTGTCCGCGCCTGGACCATGCCCAGCAGCAGGACCCCTGCTCCCCGCCGTAGCCAGGAAACCCGACTGAGATACGACACCACCGCCCTCCACGCACTCAACACCGACCGACCTCCCGCCTGCCACTGAGCCACCCTGAAGCGCACCCACGGACCCTTCACCTGCCAAGCCTGCAAATTCACCTGCCTCCAAACATGCACCTCACCCTCCGGACCAAGCAACGACAACAACCACCTCAAGTGCATCCTACTCAACACCTGTTACATCCACAAACACGCCGTAGAACTCTGGGACCTCCTCCATACAACAGCACCAGACATTGCCTTCATCACAGAAACCTGGATGATCGCCTCCTCAGCCCCCGATATCGGCATAGCCATCCTGGACGGCTACAAGATCACCCGCAAGGACCATGTCAACCAAACCGGAGGAGGAATCACCATCATCTACAGGAACACCATCAGAGTCACGACCAACGTTGAAGACACCCTCACCACCGCCAAACACCTACACTTCCAGATCCACACCGACCTCAAAACCACTCTCAGAGGAACCCTCATCTACAGACCCCCAGTACCGGGCACACACTTCAGCGAAACCATTGCCGACTTCATCAGCCCGCATGCCCTCGCCACATCAGAATACATCCTCCTAGGGGACCTGAATTTCCACCTGGAGAACAATAACCACAACAACACCACCACCCTGCTCGACAACCTCGCCAACCTCGACTCAAGCAACTGGTCAACAACCCCCACCCACTCACCGGCCACACGCTCTACCCCATTTTCTCCGCCAGCAACCAAGTCTCCTTCAGCCACTCCACCGGACTACATTGGACCGACCACAGCTGCATCCATTTCACCTTTAAGAAGACTACTTCCCACCACCACCCGCAACAGATCCCCTGCAGAAGCTAGAGCAAAATCACCACAGACCAGCTAACCACATCACTGAGCCAAAACCCACCAACCGACACCTCTGACACCAACGACGCAGCCCGCAACCTCACACAGTGGATCACCGACTGCGCCAACGCCCTTGCTCCACTGAAGAACCCACCAGGCAAGAACCACAACAGGAAAACCACATGGTTCACCGATGTCCTCAAAGAATCAAAGAAATCCCGCAGAACTCTTGAGAAATCCTGGCGCCACGAATGGACAACAGAAAACGTGACACTTCTCAAGAACGCCACTCGCTAACACCACCAGCTGATCCGCACCACCAAAAGAACATCGTTCAAGGAGTGGCTGGACAACAACACACACAACAGCAAGGAACTCTTCAGCATCATAAAAGAGCTCTCCAACCCCAGCGCCAGCAACAATGACATCACACCGTCACAAGACCTCTGGAACTCCCTCGCCACGTTCTTCTACCGCAAAATCACAGATATACACAACAGCTTCGGCGCCCAGACTCCACCACCTCTCACCAAACCAACGCCCCCCACCACCATCCTCAGCGCCTGGACACCCATCAGCACTGAAGACACCACCCACATCATGAACACCATCCACTCTGGCTCCCCCTCGGACCCATGCCCTCGCCACATCTTTAACAAGGCAGACACCATCATCGCACCCCACCTCCGGAATGTCATAAACAACTCCTTTACATTCGCCACCTTCCCAGGAAGCTGGAAGCACGCAGAGATCAAAGCCCTTCTAAAGAAATCCACAGCGGACCCTAAAGACCTCAAGAACTTCCGCCCCATCTCTCTCCTCCCCCTTCCCGGCAAAAGTCATCGAGAAGACCATCAATAAACAACTGACTACATTCCTCGAGGCAAACAACTCCCTTGACCGATCCCAGTCCAGATTTTGAGCCAACCACAGCACCGAGACCGCCCTCATCGCAGCCACCGACGACATCAGGACCCTGCTGGACAACGGGGAAACAACCGCTCTCATCCTCCTAGACCTCTCAGCCGCCTTTGACACCGTCTGCCACTGCACCCTAATAACCTGCCTCCACGACACTGGGATCCAAGGAAAAGCCCTGGACTGGATCACCTCTTTCCTCTCTAACAGAACCCAGAGAGTCCGCCTCCCTCCCTTCCGCGGCAACCAAGATCATCTGCGCCATACCCCAAGGCTCCTCGCTCAGCCCAACCCTTTCCAATATCTACATGAGCTCCCTCGCCACCATTGCACGCAAACACAACCTCAAAAATCATCTCCTACCCCGACGACACCGAGCTGATACTCTCCCTCACCAAAGACCCAGCCGCCGCCAAAACCAACCTCCAGGAAGGAATGAAAGATGTCGCGGAATAAATGAAGCTCAGTCGTCTGAAACTGAACTCAGACAAGACGGAGGTCCTCATCCTCGGACAATCCCCTTCCCCCTGGGATGACTCCTGGTGGCCCACAGCACTGGGCACCGCACCAACCCCCACGGACCACGCACGCAACCTGGTATTCATCTTGGACTCCTCACTCTCGATGACCAAACAAGTCAACTCCATCGCATCCTCATGCTTCAACACCCTGCGCATGCTCCGGAAGATCTTCCGGTGGATCCCCACCGAGACCAGAAAGACGGTCACCCAGGCCCTCGTCGCCAGCCGACTGGACTACGGGAACGCCCTATCCATAGCCAAACTTCAGAAACAACTTCAGCGCATACAGAACGCCTCCGCACGACTCATCCTCGACGTCCCTCGCCACAGCCACATATCTGCCCACCTAAGAAGCCTGCACTGGCTCCCCGTCAGCAAAAGGATCACGTTCAGGCTCCTCACCCACGCACATAAGGTGCTCCATGACACGGGCCCCGAATACCTCAACAACCACCTCACCTTCTACTTTCCGACCCGCCCACTCCGCTCCACCAGCCTCGTCCTCGCCACCATCCTACGGATTCGCAGAACCACCACCCGAGGAAGATCGTTCTCCTACCTACCCGCCAATACATGGAACTCCCTCCACGCCCACCTCCATCTGACCCAGGACCAGCTCACCTTCAGGAAACACCTCAAAACCTGGCTATTCGAACCGTAACAGCAATCCCCCTCCCTTCAGCGCCTTCAGACCCTCACGGGTGAGTAGCGTGCTCTATAAATGCATTGATTGATTGATTAATGTGATCTTTCAAATGATATCTTAAGATTATATGGTAAAACAACAGCAAGCTCTTATCCCAACCGCTGCACACCAATGTGAGAAGTTAGCCTGGCATATTATGTCCACTACTCTAGTGGGCACCTTGCACCAGTCTAAACGACCCTTATGATGGTGGTTGTAAAGTCAACCTTATAGATTAGCTATCCTAGTGGTAGCATGGACCAGCAGTCTTAGGCTAAAACTTCAGCGAGCATGTGAAGCAAGCTGTTTTACCAATTATAATCCCTTGAATACCAAATGAAAGGACACCACACAAGGTATATACAAAATATATATGTATTTATTACTAACACAACCCCTCTGAACTCTTTATGAGGTCAGAGATCGAGATACATTTCAAGTTACTCATTAAGCAAACTTTAAGTTGCACAAATACAATTCTGCCCTAGGGGTCTCACGAACCATATACTAAGTAAGTGGTATAAGAGCCACTTCAGGAATGGTGAATAGGCCTGAGCCTAGGGAATCACTAGGGCTACACTGGACAACCAAAGGATTGGAAGTAGGAGGCCCACGGGAGACGCGTGCAGTGTCTAAACACAGTTGCGGGTTGCCATAGAGTTATAATGGGAGCATAAAAGTGGCAAAGTAGTTTATTAAGGACACTTCCGGATGGATTACAGTAAAACCCTTGTAAACTAGGACACTCTGAGAGTCAACACCCACGGGAGCACCGGAGTACTCGAGTTACCTCACCCAGGGAAGCCGGGTGCATAGGTGTTCTTTTGTGTCGGGTTTCGACGCTCTTTCCTATGGAGAGCTGCAAAGAAGTGCTGCAGGCGACAAGGAGAAAAGTGTCCGGGTGGATCCAGGGGTGATTCTGAGATATGAAGAACCTGAAAGCAGAGGGGAAAGAGTCTGGGTCACTAGCCAGTGACCAGGAAGGAACCAGGAAGGAACCAGGCGATGTTGAGATGCAATCAGGTGAAGAGGTGAAGCTTGTCTCTGCAGCCATGAAGACCAGCAGGGATCAACGACAACCAGGAACTGGATTTGAGCATTCCCACAAAGGATCTAGTTGACTGCAGTATTGGTATCCGGATTGGACTCAACAAGCCATGGCAAAAGCAATTCATGCAGGAAGGGAAGATTGGCTACAGGTCAGACCAGCAAGGTCTTAGGAGCTTCTCCTTTGGAGGGAAGCTGGAGCAAGCCCGGAGCAACCAGGCAAGCAGTGTAGTTTTAAAAGAAAGTCTTCGGAGAGCTAACTAGCCAATGGGCTAGCAACCGGAAAGACCCATCGGGCTGAAATGCAAGAGCAGGACCCACGCGGCACTCATGGAGTGTGGAGGGCTGAACTTCAATGCAAATGGCACTCGGGTCTAGGGCTTCTCAAACCCCAATGCACAACTTCAAAGATACCTCGGTTGTGGTGCTATTAGCAAAGTGTAGGTAGTCCAGGGTGTCCAGTCCCACGTCTCTCGTATCCGCCACGGGTCTCAGCTTTGCTGTGGATGTGGATCAAAGTTGGAAAAGTCTAGAAGTCCAATTCCTGAGTCGCTTAGTCTTCGGGTTCAGGCGGGAGCATCGACAAAACAAACAGGCAAGTTACTGGTGGCGCCTGTTTGCACAGGGTGGTCACTCCTTGACCACAAGGGAGATGTATTCAGTCTTCTAGTCGGTATACATTGTCGAAGGTCCAAGAGTTTTGTTTCAGAGTTTCAATCCAGGATAATCTAATGTCTCTAGACACATCTACTATCTTTATACTGATTTTAGGGGCTGGATTACCTGCTAGGTCTCTCCTATGGGTGGGACCCAGGAAGGGGGTGGTTACACCCCTTTCCCTTTGTCCAGTTTCATGCCAGAGCGGGCTGGAGTGCCCCAGCAAATGGTTTGAACCGGGCTATGCATGGAGCACCTTGTGTGCCCCAGGCAGTGTCTAGAAAAGCAGCTTTCCGTTGAACCCACGCTGCCCCAATACACTACAGGCTGTCTACTATTGTCCAGGCCTCCCTTGCCAGAGTTTCCTCCAGCTGCAGGAGGTCAGACTAGTGCCCGTGGCAGCAGCATCCATTTTGTGATGCTGAGGCTCTGTTTAACTTTAACCGGGTAAAGCAGTAACTACATGTCTTCTCCCTCTAGAAGGGTTGAATGCTACCCCCGCCGCCAGGACTGGCGGGGGGGTGGCAGTATTCCAAAGAGTTTTTGACACCTTACATGACATGTTTTGATAAAGCCAAACCAAAGTTACCATTAACCGCAAGGAATATAATGCACTTAAGAGTATATGGTATGGTTATATCATAGAACAGCTATAAGGACATGGTTCTGAAAGCTGCAGAAGGGCTCAGCTCATGCTAGAGCACCCTCTCACATAAAAACAAGCACTCTGCCTTCAGGATTGTCAAGGCCTGCCATAGGAGTGACTTATAGGTATATATGCATCAATATATAAGGGTAGATATAGGTATACTATATCTAAGCAAGGGGTGATTAGACCACCTTGCCCAAGCTGAGTGATCAGCCTGTGGTGTCAGTTTGGATGGTCAGCCAGGGGTGGCATAATACATGCTGCAGCACCTGGTAGACCTTGGATGCACCCATGCCCTGGGTACCTATGGTACATGTAGGAGAGTAGGGTCTGCTATCCTATGGTCACCCCAATTTTTTCTTTTTGCTTCACTGGTTTTCGACTTACTGAGGCTGTGGGCTTGCTAATCAGACCCCCAGCCTGCTGTTCTCTCTCTAAATTCGTAATACATGTGCTATAGGTACATACCACAATTGGAAATGGACTCCTTGTCAGCCCCTGTACCATGAACTATAGGTGCTCAGGGCATAGGTACCACCAAGGCCTACCAGGGGCTGAAGCATAGCTTTTGCCACCCCTGGCTGGTTCTTAAATTGACACAACTGGCTGATCACTCAGCTGGGGCAAGTGGGTGTAATCACCCCTTGCTTAGATATAGTATACTTATATCTAAACCTATATCTGGACACATATAAACCTGTGAGCCACTCCTATGGAAGGCCTTATCAATCCTGGAGGCAGAGTGCGTGGTTTAATGTGAGATGGAGCTCTGGCATGAGCTGAGCCTGTCTGCAGCTGTCGGGAACAACTCCCTAAGCTGATCCGGGATAATGCCATACCATATACTATTAAGTGCCTTATAATCCTCGTGGTTATATAGCAACTTTGGTTTGGCTTTATCAAAACATGTCGTGTAAGGTGTCATACGATTTGGAATACTATCCCCTCGACAGTACTGTCGGCGGGGGTAGCATTCCACCACTCTAGAGGGAGAAGACATGTTACTTTACTGAAAGAGCCTCAGATCCACAAAATGGATGCTTCTGCCACAGACACGAGACTGACCTCCTGCTGCCGACCGAAACTCAGCAGAGGAGGCCTGGACAAAGGGTTTCCTGTCGCAGGGCGGTGTTACACCACCCCAGACAGGAGATAGTGGATTGTAGCAGGGAGGTTTGAAAGAAACCAGACACTGCCTGGGGAGCACAAGGCTGCCCCTTGCATAATCCGGCCAAACCGGTTTTGGGGCACACCAGCCCCTGTCCCAGTGCAGCCTGGATCAAAGGAAAGGGGTGTATCCACCCCCTTCCTGGGTCCCACCCATAGGAGGGGACCTAGCAGGTAATCCAGCCCCCTAGATTGGTATAAGAATGGGAGCAGTGTCAACGCACTCAGATTATCCTGATGAAACATTTGAAACGAAACTCTGGACCCTTCGACATCCTACTCAACGTAGAAGACTGAAGAATCTCCCTTGTGGTCAAGGAGTGACCACCCTGTGCAAACAGGCACCATCCAGCACCTCAACATCTGCTTTGTTGCAGTTCCCGCCAGAACTAGAGCAACAGAGATCGACGATATTAAGCTTGCCTGCCTTCTTACAGCCCGATCCACAGTCCCTGCAGAGCTGAGACCCGTGGAGGCGACCGGAAGCGTGGGGCACGCCATCTTGAAAAGACCATGAGACGCTGACCGTGCAGCCCACGAGTGACCCTCGAAGCTATACACCGAAGTTTGAGAAGCCCCAGCCCTGAGCCACTCTTGCACCAAAGCTCACCCCTCTACACTTGACGAGTGCTGCATGAGGCCCTTCTGCTTGCTTTGGCTCGACGCGTTGGCCCGGTCACTTGCCAGCTGGCTTGTGGCCCCTGTGCCAACGAAAATCTAAAACCGACTTGCGATTCTGATTGCTCCAGACTTGCACCAGCTCCTCCAAAAAGGAGCACCTGCTCTGACCCTCCTGGTCCGAGTGAAAAGCAATCCCCCGGTCCTGCGTGGATTGATCTTGCCAAGTGTTGTTTGCTCCAATCTTGAAGCCAACTGCGCCGACGGTGAGAGCCTGCGTGGGACAGATCGTGACCTGCTCCTGGACGTCACAGATGCCCCAGAGCCCACGTGACAGCGGAGAGAAGCTCCTCGACAACCACCTGATTGCGCATGACATTGCCTGGTTCCGTCCTGGTTCCACCCTGGTCACTGCTGAGTGACCCAGACTTTGTCCCCTCTGCTTTCAGGTACTTTTCTACTCTGATCCACCCTTGGATCCCACCGGACACTTCTTCTTCCCATCGCCTGCAGCATCTTCAGCTCCAAGCACCAAGAACCTGCGTGTCAAAACCCGACGCCACTTCGACCCTATGCACTAGCTTCCTGTGGGTGAGGTAACATTGCAACGCCGGTGTTCCCACACTGGTACACACATCTAGGGTCTGTGTCTAAAGTTTGGTTCTTCTAGGTTCAGCGGAAGTGTCCTTAAGTCTATTTGTGTAACTTTTACGCACAATTGACTTTGCATTGGTGCAAGCCGCACTTTAAGTGCTGCACCCGAATCCCGCGGGCTTTTCCCGACTTCAGCATTGCTTGTCCCGACTGCTCCCAGCGATTCCCTAGGCCCTAGGCCTATCCACTGTTCGATTGGTATCTCTTATACCACTTTTTTAATATATGGTTTTAGTGGCCACCCGCCCTCATCCATAATTGTGCAACTTTGTATGTTATACTGTGCTTTTGATTTAACGCTTGTGCCCCTTTGCTCATAAAGGGTACTGGGGATTAATTTAGAAATAAATACATATATTTTTATAATATATACTTGTGTGGTGTCCTTTCATTTGATATTACAGGACTGTGATTGGTAAAACAGCTCGCTTAACACGACCTCTTGAGTTAAGCCTTTAAGGCTGCTTAGTCTATGCTACCCTTAAGATAGCTTGTCTAATAAGGTTGACTTACAACCAGACACCATAAGGGATTGTTTGGACTGATACAAGGTGGTTCCAGAATTGGAAACATCATATATCAGGCCAACTCCTCACAGTACACTATAAAGGGGCTCACAAAGGTGACCCATTTCCCAATTAGGTATGTACCTAAAGTACATGGTATCAATTTAGAGAGAGAACAGCTGGGCTGTGGGTCTGATTAGCAGGCCCACAGCCACAGTAGAGTCGAAAAACCAGAGTATCACAGCAAAAAGTGGGGGTGACCATAGGAAGCAGACCCTACTCTCATACATCTGCTTTAATGGCTTATCGTGATATGACCGCTTTTCCCAACACCCCTCTAGAAACAGCTATGCCAATGAGAGAGGCGGCCCCTGTCTTTGATAACACACTTACCGATGCCCAAAATAATGGCCGAGGGGCTGTTGAGGCACACTGGGCAGGCTTTAGGTTCATGTTCCTTGGAAAAGGTCAGAAGTAATGCAGTTAAAAGGACAATTACCAGATCCCCGGAAGAATCCGGCTGCCTTTTAAAGAGAATTAGGTCAGATTATATCTGCAGGTGCTCTCGTTCTTAAGGAGATAAATTTACTTTTTGGTACAGTTGACCCACTGAAATTTGGGACAAAATTCGACATACTGACCATGAAGTAGCGTTGGGAGGTAAATGGGCTGACCAAGAGGCTATGGAAGAAGCAAGGGTAGGAGGGACTAAACCAGAATCTGCCATCCTGACTTAGCCCGGTAAAATAATAACGTTTATGAAAACACTTTTTCCGGAAACTGTCATTAACTGGTATAAAATAAGCGCCTGTAGGCAGCGAAAAGAAGAGAATGTGGCTGACTTCTTTAACCGTTTTGAGACATAATACAAGGGCCACAGTGGTTTGGATCCCCGGACCCCAGGTTCTGGCCCAGTATTTGTCAATAAGTTTGTCAGCAGCTTGCTTCCTGAGATCTCCGCCAGGCTTAAGAAAGTTAAAAGTACGCGGTCTGCCCAGACTATGACTGGTATCTTGGCTATGGCACAATATCACGAAAATAGGGAGAATGAAGATAGAGACAAGGAAAGTAAGAATGGTAGGGATTTTAAGACTGAGGCACTTATGCAGCAGGCTTACCCTCCCCGAGGTCCTGATGCCCGTGGAAATTTCAGACCTCAACCCCAACCCTCTCCGAGGGCTCGCTAGTCTACCCCCTCCAGCCCTCAACGTACGGGAGCACTCCAAACAGATCAGTGTGCTTATTGTAAGGGGTCAAGTCAAGTCAAGTCAAGTCAGAAAATTTTATATAGCGCACTACCTACCCAGAGGGTCTCAAGGCGCTTAGAAAGGGGAGGAGGATTACTTGTCAAATATCCATGTTTTAAGTTGCTTTCTGAATGCTAGGTGGTTCTGGGTACGGCCGTTGGATAGATAAGTGTCCTGTGTTAACTGAAAACATCCGATCAGCAAACTCGGCCTCGCGCTTCCAGGGAGGGGAGGCCGACTAGGGACCATGGCCCGCCCCATCCATAGGATAAAGAACGCAGGCCCAGGGATGACGCTTCCCATCCGGCAGCGCCCGGCCAATAGGTTTGATGGGTACGAAGCAACACGCACTTATTACAATGATTGTTATGATGAAGTTGATGAGACAGGGTCCTACCAAGCATAGGACAGCCAGGAAAGAGGTATTACCAGAGTGCAAATTCCAGTGGATCACAAGGGCCCGTAGTTCAAATGTCAGTTGTGGGGAACAATCAGAATTTTCTTTTGGATACTGGGGCCACCAGGTCTTCTATTGCACGTCTGTCAGTCCCGGAGGCACCCCTTTCTGGCAATATGAATGTCTCCGTGGGTTTTGCAGGAACACCTGTGACCAGCCCTGTCTCTGAACCCCCTCCCTTTCGATATCGGCCCTGCACATGTTGACGCTCCCTTGGTCCTTACTACAGGTTGCAGTGAAAACTTGTTAGGCATGGATTTACTGAAAGCTCTGTATGCGACCATATCATGTAGTCCCCAAGGCGTATGCCTAACAATTTCTCCCACCGCAGCTTCCTATAAGTATCTGTCTGGTCCCCTCCCACCAGAATTGCAGTCTTTACCTTTCTCCCTCTGGGCATCATCAGACACTGATGTAGGGTGTCTTAACATATCCCCTCATGTGGTACGCATCCAGCCAGGTGCACTTTTCCCCCACCTCCGGCAGCATCGACTGCCCACGGAAGGAGAAATGGCCCTTTTAACAATAATATCTGAATTAATGGACAAGGGCGTAGTGGAGGAGACACGTGGCAATATCTGTAACAGTCCCATTATTCCCGTTCCTAAAAAGACCAATGAAGATGCTCTCTCCCCTAAAATATACAGATTTGTGATTGACCTGAAAGCCCTTAACAAAATAACAATCTCCCAAAATCCTGTTGTCCCCGACATTACAGCACTCTTAACGATGGTCCCTTCTGATGCAACGCACTTCTCTGTCATAGACCTGAAGAATGAAAGCAGGACCTGCTGCACACTTATATATAAGTTCAAGCAAAAAGGATGTCACAATGGACATAAAGTTCAAAATCCATGGGCGAAGGTGTGGAACATCAGTATTTCGGTTCCTCTTTTATTATTCAAAGCAAGCCAGCCGACACGTGTTTCGTCGCTAGAAAACACAGTTTCCTCGACTCCTCAGGGCTGGGGAGGATAAAAAATAATGGATGGAGTACATGGTAATAACAAAGGTGACTCCATATGGTGAAATAATGTGTAGGGTGAGTGTACTGTGAGTTAATAAACGTAGTACAGTAGTGGATGCACACAACACCAACCTGGTACCTGTGAACGTTGTCCTGACAAGTGCAAGGAGGGAAGTGGGTCGACGGTGACTAAATAATTGTGGTATTCACAACACTTAAGAAATTCACATATTGAGGAAACATTTCTTTGAGTGACGCAAAAGGGGAGTGATGAATTGTATGGGTAAATGAAAATGGATAGCGGTGAAAATAGTATTGTGGAGGGGAGGGTAAAAAGAAAAAAGGGGAATTTTAGTGCTCTGGGATATGTGTGTGTGCATCCTACCTATGGGCAATGGATAAGAAACCACAGGTCTGTAATGCCACAAAAGGGAAAGGCGGGGAAAGAGACAAGAGGAATTATAAGGGAGAGTACTACCAATGGTAGTTTGGGATTTGCATTAGATACAAACCCCCTACTGGGGGACGCATTTTATCATCATGATAGGAGGAAAAGAAAGGAATCTCACCGCGGTGCCGGTGATAATTCCGACCAGGCTCCGCTTAGGACCGGGTATAAGTAACTGTCGAGATACAAGTTGGCTTGTCCAAAAGGGAAATTCTCCAGCGGGTATGCGGAGACTCTGCGGGTATAATTTAAGTGCGTAAGGGGCTAATGCCTTGAATTTGTGGTAGGCATTGTTTCTTCCTAGAGTTTCTTAGGACTAGTAAGGCTTGTTGTGTGACTCACCTTTATATGGCAGTGTTTCTGCGTATTCAGATCGTTAGCGAGAATATATCAGGGCTGCGTGTTTGTCCACTTGAATAAAGCGCGGGCAGAGTGGAGCCTTCTGGAGTGGGTAGTCCCTGGGTCAGTGATTGTTGTATTACAAAAATGTCCACGTAGAGAGTCCAATGTAAATATAAGGGGGGGAGAAAGAAAAGAAAAACAAAGCCGGTAAGTTAAACACGGCTGTTGTTATCTCACAATGTTCATGCAGATAAGTTAGAACCAATATAATTAATTCCAAATCTCTTGAATTACAAACCTATTAAAATAAGGTTGTGAGAGATGGATCCAAGTTATGCTTAAAAAATGCCCAAGTACTATTGGTTATAATAAGGGTGCGGGATGTGTACCCTAAAGTAATTCTTTGTTCCGACCCGTATCAGAAAGGAAGGGATAGGTGACAATCGTCTTATATCATGTGTGATTTCTAAATTAAAAGAGCGCGGCTAGTACGAGTGGAGATAGTGCGACAGTACGGTAGAAGTTATGTCACTCTTGGTGCGAGTAAGAACAAGCATGCACAGCTCTCTGATCACGCTCGCTGTACACCTAAATCAGAAGTGCATTTAAAAGCTAATCGGGTCTGTAGTGGCATACGACATTACCCCAAATCGTTCCAGCTAAAGTATCGTTTAAGCGGCCGAACACAGCAGCATAACTTACCCGTGGTGCGGGGAGCTTCCAGCGAGGTGATCACTGGGTTTCTCGTTATGGTTCCGGGTGCGGTCACGTGTCTCTGCACCCGGAAATCGATTAAATGTATTCAGTTCAGGACCCGGATTGCGGTAGCTAGAGCGCTAACTAGCGTTCCCTAGTTAAACGCTGTGCTACGTGATGGTAAAAGGAAGGGGGGATTTCTTTGCGGAAAAGTAACGTAGGTCATGAGCAAGACAGTAAAGGGGCATGGTGAAGTGTACATATGTATTGTGGCGTGCATTGTGAGGTAGAATAAAATCCTGGGATGCAACAAGTTAAAATATAGTTTTTGGAACGGTAGTGTCATGCTGTTTGAACACATACAAGGTAAAAATATTTTCGATGTTAAATCAGATACATAGCATGATTCCCAATCTACATATTAGTGTCACAAAAACCATTAGTGCCATTGCATAATATTCCTTTGTGGACAATTTATGTACTTTAGAGCGGAAGATTGAGAAGATAGAAATAAATACCCAGAGGGCATATTCAATTAAGTGCATTAACATTGCCTCATGTAGGTCTCATATTGAGTCATCATATAATGGGTCAATTCTGCGAGAAGGTATCCCAGTTCCATGTAATGGTTCTTACATACTCACTTAAGAGGGAAAAGGGGACCCGAATCAAAGGTCTGTACATTTAGTCCCCCAAAAAATATTGCATTTCTTGATCAAAGTTCAAGCCATGGTCAACACTCCGGAGACGGAGAATCCACATGGCTTCTAAGCGTCTGAGTTTAAGTTCCCTGTTGCCACCTCTTATCCCTGGTAGTACTGTATCTATACCGAAAAAGGATACTCTTTTGTCCACACTCTGGTCACAGCATGCAGCTGCATGTAGTGCCACAGGGTACCTGGGATCTTGTTTGTGGATAGCTCTGATATGTTCAGCTATTCTATCTTTCAGCGGGCGGATGGTGCTCCCCACATATACTTTTTTGCAGACACACTCAATAATGTACACCACAAACCGTGTGGTGCAGGTAATGTTAGTGTTTATAATGAATTTGGTTCCCTTTGTGTCGTAGAATTCCTTAGTCTTATGTTTGGCCCATCGACACATGGAGCAAAAGCCACATTTAAAGAAGCCTAGACTTCTTGCTGTAAGCCAAGTGTCAGTGTTTGTGTCCCGGGGAATAGTGGGACTCAGCCTGTTTCATAGTGTCCTTCCTCTTCTGTATGTGATTAGAGGATGTTCTCCTATGTGTTCTTGAATACTTCTGTCTGCTCTTAAAATGCTCCAATGTTTGGTCAAGGTTCTGCGATGTGATCTGGATTGGCTATTGTAATCCGTGATCATTCGGATTTTCGGGGAATTGGTTTCCGAGTTTGTAAGCTTACTCTTGAGTGTGTCTGCTCTTGTAATGTTCTTAACCCGAGTAGTGGCTTTCTGTAGTAGCTCGTCTGAGTACCCTCTTTTCTTGAAGCGTGTGTTCATTTCCCTCAAGTTGAGCATAAAATCGTCGTCGGTGCTGCAGTTTCTGCGTGCTCTTAGGAATTCGCCATATGGAATGGTATTTTTTTGGTGTGGTGGGTGAGCACTGGTTGCATGTAGGATTGCATTGCAAGCAGTGCTCTTTCGAAACAGTCTACTGTTAAGTATGTTATTAGAAATGTATATCTCCAAATCAAGAAATACCACTTTGTTAAGACTGGCCTCGATGGTGAAACTCATGTCCCAAGTGTTGTGGTTCAAATGTTTATGAAAGTCCATTAGATGGTCGTGTGTACCTGACCAAATTAAGAAGCAATCGTCTATGTATCTCCCCCAAAATACTATAGAGTCCACAAATGGTGCACCCTTTGTGCCCCAAATCAGGTCTTTTTCTAGAGCACCCATCAACAAATTTGCAAAGGAAGGGAAGAATTAAGAGCCCATGGCTACACCTTTTATCTGTTTGTACCATGAGTTGTTGAACATAAATACATTGTTCTTGAGAATGAGTTCCATCATGGAGATCAGCATATTTGTGTATTGCCACATAGTGGCAGGTCGGTTCTGTAGGGCTTTAGTTATTGTGTCTAACCCCAGATCTGGTTTGATACTGGTGTAAAGTGCCACCACATCCATAGTTACTAGAAAATTGCCTGGTTGCCACTGTATATCGGAGAGAAGGCTTAGAATATGTTTTGTGTCTTGGATGAAGGAGGGAAGGTTGCGTACAAGAGGCCCTAAGAATAGATCTACATACTCCGATAGTCTTTCAGTTGGTCCCCCAATGCCCGATATAATGGGTCTGCCCGGAGGAAAAAGGAGGTTTTTGTGTACCTTTGGCAGGGTGTAGAGCCATGGGTAAGAGGGTTTGAACATTTTCAAATAGAGGTATTCATCTTCATTTAAAAGACCCTCCTCTTTCCATGTCAAAAGGAATCGGTTGATGACAATGGTGAGAGAAGTAATAGGATTGTAGTTCAGAGCTTCATAGCATGTAGTGTCCTGTAGTTGACCTAGGATCTCGTCATAGTAGTCTTTCTTGTTCATAACAACAATGTTACCCCCCCTTGTCCGCTTCTCTAATAATGATGTCATGGTGTCTAGTGAGGGAATTTAAAGCTGTCCGTTCCCCAGGTGTTAAGTTGTCTTTGTATCTAAATGTTTGTTGGTCTTTCATATTGTCAAGTCTGTCTATGTCTTCTAGTACTCTTTTGTGGAAGTTATCAATTGAATTCCCTCCCGGTAGGGTGGGAATCCATTTGGATTTTGATCTAAGCCCACTTACAATACTAAAATCAGATTCAATGTTGAGTTCCTCTAGTAGTTTGTCCATGTCGTAAGGTGTTTGTTCTTGGTCAGTTAGAGATAGAAGAAGCTGAGTGGTTTGAATATCATTAATTGTTAAGACACCAGGTTCAAACTGAGTTGGAATGTTTGTACGGCTTTTATTTGAAACATCACGGTTAGAAAAGTGTTTTTTTAATTTCAGATTTTGTACAAATTTGAACAAATCAATTTTCACCTTGCAGATGTCACCGTGAGTGTAAGGGTTGAAGTTCAAACCTTTGCTAAGTAGGAAGATCATAGTAGGGGACAGAGATTTGGAGGATAGGTTAATTACTTGGACCTCTCCATCTTCATTGTCTATTATTTCTGGTTGTTCCCAGACCTGAGTTTCCTCCTGTAGTTTTCTACGTCTCCCCCTCCTGCCCCTGCGGGTTTTGGATCTTGGATGCGATTGCCTCTTCTGATCCGTTGTATCTCGCATAAAAAAGGATTGGTTTCACTATCTGTTCGGTTGGCATCATCTTCACTTACACTGACTGAGCTGAGAGATGTGGTGCTTGAGGAAGCCGAGCTGGCTTCAGTTTCGTTGGGTTTGTCTTTCTTTTTCTGAAACGGTTTCTTAATCATATAATTGTATTTTTTAGCATAAGTAAATATCCTACCCTCAGTGTAGTCAGCCTCATCTCTTTTTAACTGTCTTGCTTTGCGGTTTTTGATCTCATTCTGGTGCTTCAGTAGGATTTCATCTAATGTGGTATAATTTTTTATGGTAGATTCAGGACGGTTCCGATCTTTTATCTCCTGTTCTAGAGTGGCAATTTCGGCTTGTAATTTACTCACTTTGCGGTCTGAACTCTCAATGAGAATGTCCATGAGGGTATTGGAGTTGTTGGTGAGCGCTTCTTCCCATTTCCCTAGCAGATCACTGTCTAAATCGTCTTAGGTTGGGAAGATTTGTGCCCTTAGGCCTCTCGGTATGCGTCTAAGTCTTGCATATTGCTTCAAGGTTGTGCCGTCCCACCATTTTGAGTTTTCTTGTTTTTTTAATTTTTCAAGTTTCATGAATTTGTCTTTGAGACCTTCCTCCTTGGTAACACTAAGTGTGCCACTGGTGGTGGCTCTGTGTGTTGCCATACCCTTAGCAAGGTTGTCAAAAAGTTCTTCTGCAGCTTTGTCTCGATTCATGATGAGGATGGAAATGTCTGTCCTCAAATACAGTAGTGTGTTTCTGCGTGGCGGCCGCCCCCCTCACTGGTAATGTATAGCAAAAGGACCGGGTTTTAGTTTGAGGGAAATACCGGGCGCACTGCTCAGATCACACATAGAAGGGATGCTGTAATGTAAAAGGTGGACCTTTCACATTACAGCATCCCTTCTACGTGTAATCTGAGCAGTGAACCCGGTATTTCCCTCAAACTAAAACCCTGTCCTTTTGCTATACATAGACCTGAAGAATGCTTCTTTCATCCTGATGATGATTCAGAAAAGGGGGTGGTGATGAACAGAGTATCTGAATTAAGCAGACCACTCTTACCCAGGCCAAAGATCAGGGTGTGATCCATCACCGTTTTTTAGCTCACTGCACCATCCCAGCTCAGAAATTGGCTATATGCAAATTAGTCTGACCCTGGCCCAGTGCATCATGGGAACAGGGCAGACCAAACTACCAAGCCAATTCTTATACTGGGAAGGAAACAAGCTACCGGGAACCGGTTTCTGGCATTTCAGCCGTCTTCGGCCCGGCTTGCTTGAATCCTGATGGTGCAATGAGCTAGGGACTCACATCTGAGTATACCCTTCCACGCTTATGGTGGACAAAAATGATTCAGAAAAGGGGGTGGTGATGAACAGAGTGTCTGAATTAAGCAGACCACTCTTACCCAGTCCAAAGATCAGGGCTTGATCCATCACCGTTTTTTAGCTCACTGCACTATCCCAGCTCAGAAATTGGCTATATGCAAATTAGTCTGACCCTGGCCGAGTGCATCATGGGAACAGGGCAGACCAAACTACCAAGCCAATTCTTATACTGGGAAGGAAACAAGCTACCGGGGACCGGTTTCTGGCATTTCAGCCGTCTTCGGCCCGGCTTGCTTGAATCCTGATGGTGCAATGAGCTAGGGACTCACATCTGAGTATACCCTTCCACGCTTATGGTGGACAAAAATGATTCAGAAAAGGGGGTGGTGATGAACAGAGTGTCTGAATTAAGCAGACCACTCTTACCCAGTCCAAAGATCAGGGCTTGATCCATCACCGTTTTTTAGCTCACTGCACCATCCCAGCTCAGAAATTGGCTATATGCAAATTAGTCTGACCCTGGCCCAGTGCATCATGGGAACAGGGCAGACCAAACTACCAAGCCAATTCTTATACTGGGAAGAAAACTAGCTACCGGGGACCGGTTTCTGGCATTTAAGCCGTCTTCGGCCCGGCTTGCTTGAATCCTGATGGTGCAATGAGCTAGGGACTCACATCTGAGTATACCCTTTCCACGCTTATGGTGGACAAAAATGATTCAGAAAAGGGGGTGGTGATGAACAGAGTGTCTGAATTAAGCAGACCACTCTTACCCAGTCCAAAGATCAGGGCTTGATCCATCACCGTTTTTTAGCTCACTGCACCATCCCAGCTCAGAAATTGGCTATATGCAAATTAGTCTGACCCTGGCCCAGTGCATCATGGGAACAGGGCAGACCAAACTACCAAGCCAATTCTTATACTGGGAAGAAAACTAGCTACCGGGGACCGGTTTCTGGCATTTAAGCCGTCTTCGGCCCGGCTTGCTTGAATCCTGATGGTGCAATGAGCTAGGGACTCACATCTGAGTATACCCTTTCCACGCTTATGGTGGACAAAAATGATTCAGAAAAGGGGGTGGTGATGAACAGAGTGTCTGAATTAAGCAGACCACTCTTACCCAGTCCAAAGATCAGGGCTTGATCCATCACCGTTTTTTAGCTCACTGCACCATCCCAGCTCAGAAATTGGCTATATGCAAATTAGTCTGACCCTGGCCCAGTGCATCATGGGAACAGGGCAGACCAAACTACCAAGCCAATTCTTATACTGGGAAGGAAACAAGCTACCGGGGACCGGTTTCTGGCATTTCAGCCGTCTTCGGCCCGGCTTGCTTGAATCCTGATGGTGCAATGAGCTAGGGACTCACATCTGAGTATACCCTTCCACGCTTATGGTGGACAAAAATGATTCAGAAAAGGGGGTGGTGATGAACAGAGTGTCTGAATTAAGCAGACCACTCTTACCCAGTCCAAAGATCAGGGCTTGATCCATCACCGTTTTTTAGCTCACTGCACCATCCCAGCTCAGAAATTGGCTATATGCAAATTAGTCTGACCCTGGCCCACTGCATCATGGGAACAGGGCAGACCAAACTACCAAGCCAATTCTTATACTGGGAAGGAAACAAGCTACCGGGGACCGGTTTCTGGCATTTCAGCCGTCTTCGGCCCGGCTTGCTTGAATCCTGATGGTGCAATGAGCTAGGGACTCACATCTGAGTATACCCTTCCACGCTTATGGTGGACAAAAATGATTCAGAAAAGGGGGTGGTGATGAACTCCCACCCCCTTTTCTGAATCGTTTTTGGCCACTATAGGTGTGGCAGGGTATACTCAGACATGAGTCCCTTTCTCACTGCACCATCAGGATTCAAGCAAGCCGGGCCGAAGACGGCTGAAATGCCAGAAACCGGTCCCCGGTAGCTTGTTTCCTTTCTGGTGAAGAATTGGCTTGGTAGTTTAGTCTGCCCTGTTCCCATGATGCACTGGGCCAGGGACAGACTGATTTGCATATAGCCAGGTTCTGAGCTGGGATGGTGCAGTGAGATAAATAACGGTGATGGATCAGGCCCTGATCTTTGGACTGGGTAAGAGTGGTCTGCTTGGTTCAGACACTCTGTTCATCACCACCCCCTTTTCTGAATCGTTTTTGGCCACTGTAGGTGTGGCAGGGTATACTCAGACATGAGTCCCTTTCTCACTGCACCATCAGGATTCAAGCAAGCTGGGCCGAAGACGGCTGAAATGCCAGAAACCGGTCCCCGGTAGCTTGTTTCCTTTCTGGTGAAGAATTGGCTTGGTAGTTTAGTTGCCCTGTTCCCATGATGCACTGGGCCAGGGACAGACTGATTTGCATATTGCCAGGTTTTGAGCTGGGATGGTGCAGTGAGATAAATAACGGTGATGGATCAAGCCCTGATCTTTGGACTGGGTATGAGTGGTCTGCTTGGTTCAGACACTCTGTTCGTCACCACCCCCTTTTCTGAATCGTTTTTCATCCTGACAGCAGACATTTTTTGGCTTTCTCCCTTGGTGGGCGGAGCTTTAGATTCTGCCGCGTCCCTCAAGGTTTCACTGAGAGCCCCAGTATCTATAGTCAGCTAAAAAGTCAGCTAGATTCCTTGGAACTCCCTGATAATTCCACACTATTACAATATGTAGATGACCTCCTCATTGCTGCAAATTTTGCCCCAGCATGTAAAGAAGCTACTCTCTGTTTTTTACGCCACCTTGCCCTCCATAATAACAAAGTCTCTTTAAATAAGCTTCAGTTTTGTCAAGAGAAGGTAACATATTAAGGTCATCTCCTCTCGAAGGAGGGAAAGCAGCTCACCGCTGATCGTGTAGCCATTATCAATGCTATGAAGGCCCCACAAACACAAAAGCAAATGCCAGCCTTCATAGGCCTAACCTCTTACTGTCTTGACCCAGATGTTCGGAGGTCACTATCGGCCATGTGCCTATTTTTCAGCCACCTTAGATCCTGTTGCAAAGGCTCTCCCAGGATGCCTATGGGCAACCACTGCGGCCGCCCTCATGGTCCGTCAGAGTGCGGGAATCGTCATGAACTCCCCCCTGACTCTGATGGTCCCCAATTCTGTAGATACATTCCTTAATAACACCAAGACACCGTACCTCATTTGCGCACGACTCACAGGATATGAACTGACACTCTTTGCCAGCCACATTAACATCAAAAGATGCACTGTACTAAACCCTGCCACATTACTCCCACTGGATACTCAGGATGCTCGCTTAGACCCACATGACTGCACATTAAGGACATAGGAGGAGACAGAGGGACGGGTTGACTTATAGGACACCCCGATAGCAGAACCGAAGGTACACTGTATGTAGACGGATCATGTCTCAGAGGGCCAGATGGTAACACCTCAGCCGCCTATGCCCTCACGACATTAGGGCAAGTAGTAGAAACAGCTCAGATTCTGCTGTGCTCTGCTCAGGCAGCAGAATTAGTGGCCCTCACTAGAGCCTGTGAGTTAAGCAAAGGGAATAACAGTAAATATTTATACTGACAGCCAATATTCCTTAGGGGTGGCCCACAACTTCGGGAGGTATGGAAAGAAAGGAATTTCCTTACTTCCCATGTGACCAAGATTCAACATGGCCCCCTAATTCACCGATTGTTAGACTCCCTGACACTCCCCAGAAAGGTGGGCATTATAAAATATAAGGCCCATAAGAAAGTGACAGATGATGTTGGGAAAGGCAATGCCCTGGCTGACCAGACAAACAGCTCTTAGGAAAAGGGAAGGAATGTATGTAGGAGGTCCCGCCAGGTGGGTGACAGATGAGGGCATGGTTGAAAACACAGTACAAAGTGTGATTGATATTCAGTCCCATACTACTCCTGAGGAACTACGGGTGTGGAAGGAGCAATTAGCAAAGGAGGGAATTGATGGTTGTTTGGTCCGCACGACTATGGAAAGACAATGGATGTTACCTGACATTCACGTGCTACCAGTAGTTACGATGGCCCATGGTCCTGCTCTCATCAGTGCAAAAGGGATATGTAAACTGTTGGAACCTACCTGGTATAACTCAAAGATACAATCATATGCTGACAAGCTGGGTAAAACATGCATGATTCGCCTAATGTATAACCCAGGAAAAGGCCCAGTTACCCCTAAGGGAGGATTCTCTCCTCCTACCCTCCGTTTTGAAGTCCTCCAAATGGATTACATCCAGATGGACCGATGTTACAATTTGAAATATGTCCTAGGGGTGGTCTGTACCTTCAGCCGATGGGTAGAGGCCTACCCCGTCAAAGACTGCACCGCTATCACTACCACCAAAGTGCTATTAAAAGAGTACCTCCCACGATTTGGTTTTCCCCGCTTGGTCCGGAGTGACAACGGGACCCACTTTATAGCTCAAATTATGGAATATGTCTGTACAGCATTGGGTATAAAACAAAAATTTCATGCAGCTAACCACCCCCAGTCAGCAGGTCTAGTGGAGGTGTCATCCTAAAAACTAAAATGGCCAAAATAGTAGCAGAGACAGGTGTAACATGGGTTGATGCTCTGCCCTTAGCCCTGCTGTCCACAAGAACAATGGCCCACACCAGGATAGGGCTATCTCCCCATGACATTGTGTTCGGGAGACCTGCCAATGACCTGCCAATGTATGGGGTGTCCCGCGGCCTAAGAAACTGCCTGACATTGAATACCCTGTATTAACTGATTCTCTGTACAATCTGACTAATACCTTTCATACTCTTTATCACCAGGTGCATAAGGCCATATCTGACAAAAGTGAGGGCCCAGGACACGTCCACCCTGGTGACTGGGTCCTGATCCGGAACTTTCAACGGACTAAGAGCCTTGAGCCCCGCTGGACACAGCCCCGTCAGGTGTTGCTGGCCAGCCGCACCGCTGTGAAAGTAGAAGGTCGGAAGAATTGGGTACATTCGTCTCACTGCCAGCGTGTGCCTCTGCCCCTCGCCTATGATCAGTGGGTGAGGGAAGGACAAGGAGACTCAGAAACAGAAACAGCCCCCACGTTTGTCCCATTCATCGATGCCAGACTGCATTCTACATCTACGGAAGCAGAGTGTGACAGCATACTGAAAGGAAGGGTGGAACCCTCCCGTAACTCTGCTCAACACCAAGAACAATTGTTTCCCGACCATACTGTCCCTACTTCCGACCGATATAACTTGCGTCCCGTGGGAAGGCTTGCCCTTGCTTTCGCAAAGTGCCTATAGGCTGTAGGGCTATGATCTTCCCCGGCTGAGAGTAGTGCTGGTGTGTCAGACTAAGGTACGACATAGGGCTCTTGGCACCTGCGCCCAGTGAAGCAACCACCAATCACAGATAGCCACTAGAGGTCCCTGGCTTAGCACAATGACCGCCGTCTAAAACACCTGAATCCAGAAACAAAATGTCAGTCTCCGACATAGTAAATGCTTCATGGTCACCGTGGTGACGCTGTTTGTCTCCCTCATCCTGTCTATCCTTTGGCTGTTACTGATCTACCACCCTGTTACCTCACCAACTCCTACCCCGACTCCTGCAGAACACCAGTAATTCACGCTACCAGCCCACGAATTACCCCGCTGTGCAGAATTCTTCTATAACACCTTCATCCAAATGTTGCATCATCACCAGCTGATCATGAACACTTCCAACTGCTGGGTTTGTGGACTGATGCTGCATTCCTTGATACACTCTGTCCCACTCTTTCCCTACCCCTTTTCCATCTCTGGGTCTTGCCTTGCATGGTGGATGTTGATACAGGAGGCCTACACAGTCAATGGTACTGCCAATTCTGCCCTTGGAACACTTTGGGATGACTTCTGGCGGAACAGATCCGGCCATGTCAATGCTCCATTTTGCCTGACCAGCTCATACACAATGCTACTATCACCAGATAAACTTGGTGAGATGGTAGTATTCAACTCAACTAATCGACGAACATTTTCCAGATTCCGCACAAGAAGGATACTGCCTGATGAACGAGACACTGTGAATGTCATAAATGTGCAAGGCCGTGCCTGCATTCATGGCCTAGGTACTAAGAAAGTTGGTACCAGACAGTACGTGTGATATCACAAAAGCTTTAAACTCCACATCTCCTCCGAAGCTGGTGGCATCCCCCAACACCTATTTCCTCTGTGGCACTGCCGCCTACACTTGTCTCCCCCATAACAGGTCTGGTACCTGCTATCTGGCCTTCCTCAATCCACCAACGTATTCTGCCGATGGAGGTTATCACCTGTCAATGAAGGGCGCTCTGCGCCGCTCACGTAGGAGCGTCATATCAACCGAGTATACAGCAGGCTAGGAAACCGGAGACTTCTTTAAAGGTTTCCTTCCTTTCTGGGGCCCCATGGCCAACAGTCAGGCTGTACGAGGACTGACCAGGGTCCTTGAAGCCACAATCACAGTAACAGCTGGTGTCCTCTCCAACATCACTGCAGAGCTGCAGGCAGACCGCCTCATAACGCTCCAGAACTGATTGGTCCTAGATGTCATCCTTGCTGATCGTGGTGGTGTGTGTAAATTGATCAGCTCCAGCTGCTGCGTGTACATCCCAGACAACGCACCTACAGTGTACGATGCCATCCAACGTCTGCATCTCCTATCTTCCGAACTTCATCTGGATGAAGGCAACTGGTCCCTCACAGGCTGGATCTGGGGCCTCTTTTCCCAGTGGGGGGTGGAGGATCCTCATCTTCCTTGCCTTGGGAGAACTGTCCTGGTCTCCTGCTGTTTGTGCTTTCAGTGCCTGCCAGTGCTCTGTATAATGTGTCCAGACCATCAAGCCTCCACCCTCTAAAATTCACAACACCAATATGATGATTATGCTCCAACAAGAAACCGATGGCCTTATGAACATTGACATTTCTTAAAGTATTTGCCACTCAGTGGCAAAAGGAGGGTCTGAGGAAAAGTGTTCTTCTGATCAGCATCATTTGTACCTGGACTCCATTGTTTTTTTCATTGCCATCTTGTGTCAAACACTTACACACGACCCACCTGGTCGTTTCTGCTGATGCCTGAGGAAAATCGAACTAACACGACAATAGCCAACTTGCAGCCTGCATTTCTGCCCAGGAACTGTCGCACGCCCCCCCCCCCCCCCCCAACCCCCCTGTTCTTGCAGTTCAACAGAAAGCCATGAGACACTCACACCCTGTGTAAATGATTTGTTTTCCATCTCCTGTTCTCAGCCTGGTAAACATCCTTGACACCGTGATCAGGTTATCTTGACAATGGTGTGACTTCTGGGCCTTGATCAGGGTGATTAAACAATGACCTGAAAGACCGGGCTTTGATCAAGCTGAGTGAACAATGACCTGAAAGACTGAGCCTTGATCAAGCCGAGTGAACAATGATTTGTGTACCAAGCCTTGACCAGGTCACCATCTGGATCTGGTTATCAACTGCAAACACTGCCCTGATTGAACAATGAACTAACAGCCAAAAGACCAGAATGAAAAAGTATAAAAGGCTTGTAAGTTGCGGAGTAAAGCAACAGGCTCCTCTGTCTTGTTTCTGATGAGCTTGGTACTCTGTTCCATAGCCCTGGCTATTTGAATAAATCTGGGTTCCTCCTGCAGACGAAGGTTCCTGTGTCTCCTTTTACTACGTATGAAGGGTATGGAAGGCTTGGGCGATTCCCCCGCCGCCTAGATCCAGGAAGTGGGTTAATCCGGTTCTTCAGCATCAAACAATTTTGCGAAGATTACTGTTTGAACGCAGCAGCCTATTCTACCAGAAGCGAAATATATTCACAAAAGCCTTCAGATCTGTACTGATTGGAGCAGCCCAGGAACGCCATGATAAGCGATTAGCAGCATTTAAAGTGGAAGCGGGGAAGAGCCTAAGAAAGCACAGACAAAACGCCTAACATATATTAAACCAGGTCAACAGACAGATATCCTCTAATGACTAAGCATGGGCGAATTTTGCGAATCGTCGCGTTCGCGAATTTTGCGGATTTGCGAACTCGCAATCCGCAAAATCCGCGAATTCTCGCGAATTTGCTGATTTTTTTTTTTGTATTCGCGCGGGTTTCTGCCAGTTCGCGAGGGTTTTGTACAATTTCGCAAACGCGAACTTACCTGTCGGGTCGCAAGTTTTGCGAACTTGTTGTTTCTACGTGTCCAGCCTGTTTGGGACACTCTTCTTCATCACTGCCACGCTCTGTCACCACTGCCACTCTCTGACTACTCATGCCACCCTCTGGCCCACCCATGCCACCCTCTGTTTCATCACAGCACCCTCTGGTTGTCCAGTGTACATTATTGTGGCAAAGCAAAGCACACCTTCCCTGCCTCAAGTGACCTGAATTAATTTGGGGCTGATTAATGTGTCACAGAATATTTTTTTAGCTGGCACCTGCTTCCTTAGTGCTTCCTGATTAGTGATCTTTTGCACTTGCTAAGTGCTTTCATTGTTGCAAAATTAGTTACAACACCTGCCCTGCCCCAACTGACAATAATGAATTAGGGGCTGATTAATGTGTCACTGGATTTGAACTTCCAGCCTGGCTCCTGCTTGTCTCCCTTAGCTGTAATTCAGGACCTTTGTGGCATATGTGTAACTATTCTGAGGGTCAGAGCAGGGTCACATAATAGTTGCAAGTAGGCAACTGAACTCTGGAGGGGCCCCTCAGGAAGCACTACAGGAAATGGCTACTAATGATGAGCTTGAACTTTTGAACCTGGTAAGTAGTTTCAGTTTTGCTAAGATCGTATTTCTGCAATTTAGCGCTTATTCGCGGGGCGCGAAGTTGAACTGGGAAGCCGTGAACTCAAGCGAACAGTACGAGCAAGCCATAAAATCCGCTGCTCGCAGATTTGTGGATTTTGCGGGAAATTCGCGAATCTAGCGGATTGCGAATTTACCGAAAATCCGCAAAATCCGCGAGCGGAACGGATTTTCCGCCCATACTTACTAATGACCAGCTGGTTAACCACCTGCCATACGTGGAGATTTCTGCTACTAAGGAAGAGATTTATGTACCATCCACATAGCCACTGCTTTGGCGGCTCTGCTGACGACACTGACATTTGCAGATCTGGTGGTTAATGTGGCCCCTTAGTAAAGTTCTTTCTTTTTCAAAAAGAAACTCCCAAAGGGGAAGTTTGTAATCGAAAACTAAACAGAAATGACACATTGGGATTTTTCCTTCAAAGTAGGGTGGCCCTTTCTTTGCCATCTTGATCAAGCATGGACATACATATGCATGCACCCATGCAGTTCCACATAATAGACAACACGTGCACACTCAGGCACATACACACACCAAAGCACAATTACACATGCATGCTCACACACGTACAGACATACACACAGACAAGCATGCGCATACATATATGAACTGCAAATACACACACATTAGCACAATCACACAGGCACATTAACTGACACCATTCACGCGCATACAGAGGATCAGACATGAATGTTAGGTGCTGGTTTTTGTTGCATCGTTCATTTGCCTGAACCTGTTTTCCTGACCATTGTAGTTGATATTAACGTGAATTCTTTTTGGTAATTCATGTTTCATCCTGATGCTAAATAACTCTTGTCTATTGATCTGGCGAGGCCGCCTGTGAAGAGTTTACATTTATGACAGAGTCTGTAGAAGCGATCACTAGATACTGGATTGATGGAGTGGAGGGCGGACATGTGCAGATCTTAAACCCTGGAGTGGAGCGGAGGGGTGGGAGCGCGGACATGTGCAGATCTTGAACCCTGGAGTAGAGCGGAGGGGTGGGAGGGCCGACATGTGCAGATCCTGAACCCTAGAGTGGAGAGGAGGGGTGGGAGAGCTGACATGTGCAGATCTTGAACCCTGGAGTGGAGCGGAGGGCTGGGAGGGCTGACCTGTGCAGATCTTGAACCCTGGAGTGGAGGGCTGGGAGGGTTGACATGTGCAGATCTTGAACCCTGGAGTGGAGCGGAGGGGTGGGAGGGCTGACATGTGCAGATCTTGAACCCTGGAGTGGAGCGGAGGGGTGGGAGGGCTGACATGTGCAGATCTTGAACCCTGGAATGGAGCGGAGGGGTGGGAGGGCTGACATGTGCAGATCTTGAAACCTGGAGTGGAGCGGAGGGGTGGGAGGGCTGACATGTGCAGATCTTGAACCCTGGAGTGGAGCGGAGGGCTGGGAGGGCTGACATTCGCAGATCTTGAACCCTGGAGCGGAGGGGTGGGATGGCTGACATGTGCAGATCTTGAACCCTAGAGATGATGGGCACTGAGGGGTGGGAGTGATGACATGTGCAGGTCTTGAACCCTGGAGTGGAGGGGTGGGAGGGCTGACATGTGCAGATCTTGAACCCTGGAGTTGAGCGAGGGCTGGCAGGGCTGACATGTGCAGATCTTGAACCCTGGAGTGGAGGGGGGGGAGGGCTGACATGTACAGATCTTGAACCCTGGATCGGAGGGCTGGGAGGGCTGACATGTGCAGATCTTGAACCCTGGAGTGGAGCGAGGGGGTGGAAGGGGTTGACATGTGCAGATCTTGAACCCTGGAGTGGAGCGGAGGGGTGGGAGGGTTGACATGTGCAGATCTTGAACCCTGGAGTGGAGGAGTGGGAGGGCTGACATGTGCAGATCTTGAACCCTGGAGTGGAGCGGAGGGGTGTGAGGGCTGACATGTGCAGATCTTGAACCCTGGAGTGGAAATATTGGAAATATTTATTGTCTCAGGTTAATAAAAACCATTACAAAAGTACATTAAAACACATATCATCAGATAAAAGATTATAAGAGCAAAAAGTTATTTGTAAAACCAGAAAGACATTAGTTATTAATGATGATAATGCTAAAAACGATGTGATGTGGAGCGGAGGGCTGGGAGGGCTGAAATGTGCAGATCTTGAACCCTGGAGTGGAGCGGAGGGCTGGGAGGGCTGACATGTGCAGAATTTGAACCCTGGATTGGAGCGGAGGGGTGGGAGGGCTGACATGTGCAGATCTTGAACCCTGGATTGGAGCGGAGGGCTGACATAAGCAGATATTGAACCCTGGAGTGGAGCGGAGGGGTGGGAGGGCTCACATATGCAGATCTTGTACCCTGGAGTGGAGCGGAGGGCTGGGAGGGTGGACATGTGCAGATCTTGAACCCTGGAGTGAAGAGGAGGGCTGGGAGGGCTGACATGTGCAGATCTTGAACCCTAGAGTGGAGCAGAGGGGTGGGAGGGCTGACCAGTGCAGATCTTCAATCAATCAATCAATCATGACATTTGTATAGCGCGCTACTCCCTCGGAAGGGTCTCAAGGCGCTGAGGTAGAGGGGTCCGTTACTGGTCCAACAGCCAGGTCTTGAGTTGCTTCCTGAAGGAGAGATGGTCCTGGGTTAGCCAAAGGTGGATGGGGAGAGAGTTCCATGTCTCGGCTGCCAGGTAGGAGAAGGATCTTCCACCGGCGGTGGCTCTGCGGATAAGCGGAACGGCGGCAAGGGTGAGGCTGGTCGACCGTAGCTGTCAGGTGGGCGTGTAGAAGGTCAGGCGGTTGTTGAGGTACTTGGGGCTCAGGTCGTGGAGAGCCTTTTGTGCGTTGGTGAGGAGTCTGAACGTGATCCTCTTGTTGACGGGGAGACAGTGCAGGTCTCTCAGGTGGCCGAAGATGTGGCTGTGTCGGGGGATGTCCAGGACGATGCGCGCGGAGGCCTTCTGGATGCGTTAGAATCTTTTCTGAAGTTTGGCTGTGGTTCCGGCATAGAGGGTGTTTCCGGAGTCCAGTCGGCTGGTGACGAGTGCCTGGGTGACCGTTTTCCTAGTTTCGGTGGGGATCCATCTGAAGATCTTACAAAGCATGCGCACGGTGTTAAAGCACGATGATGAGACGGCGTTGACTTGTCTGGTCATCGAGAGGGAGGAGTCCAGGATGAAGCCCAGGTTACGTGCGTGGTCCGTTGGCTTGGGAGTGGTGCCCAGGGCAGGGGGCCACCAGGAGTCGTCCCAGGCGGAGAGCAATGATCCCAGGATGAGGACTTCCATCTTGTCTGAGTTCAGTTTCAGGCGACTGTTCTTCATCCATTCGGCGAGGTCTTTCATCCCTTCGTGTAGGCTGGTTCTGGCGGTGGCTGGGTCGTTGGTGAGGGAGAGGATCAGTTGGGTGTCGTCGGCGTAGGAGATGATGTTGAGGTTGTGTTGGGGAGCGATGGCAGCGAGGGGGCTCATGTAGACGTTGAAGAGGGTGGGGCTGAGCGATGATCCCTGTGGTACGCCACAGATGACTTTGGTGGCCTCGGATCTGAACGGGGGCAGGCGGAATCTCTGGGTTCTTCCGGCGAGGAACGAGATGATCTACTCCATTGCCTTCTCTCGGATTCCGATGTTGCTGAGGCGTTGCACTAGGGTGCAATGGCAGACAGTGTCGAACACTGCGGCGAGGTCCAGGAGGATGAGGGACGCTGTTTCCCCATTGTCTTGGAGGGATCTGATGTCGTCACCCGTTGGAGACGTGTAATTTCAGCTTGGTTGGTGGTGCGGATCAGCTGGTGGTGTTTGTGGGTGGCGTGCTTGAGGGCTGTCATGTTGTCTGTGGTCTGGTCGTTGCGCCAGGCTTTCTCGAGGGTGCGGCAGTTCTTCTTGGAGTTCTTAAGTTCATCTGTGAACCAAGAGGTTTTCTTGCTGTTGTGTTTGCTGGGAGGGGTCTTCAGTGGTGCGAGGTCATCTGCGCAGTTGGTGATCCACTGTGTGAGGTTGCTGGCTGCTTCGTTGGGGTCCGTTGTGCTGGCGGGAGGGTTCTGGCTGAGGGAGGTGGTGAGCTGGTCGGTGGTGATCTTGTTCCAGTTCCTGCGGGGAACATGTTACGGGTGGTGGTGGGTCGTGGTTCTTTTGAAGCTGAAGTGGACGCAGCTGTGGTCAGTCCAGTGCAGTCCGGTGGAGTGGCTGAAAGAGATGTACTTGCTGAAGGAGAAGACTGGTGTAATAAATAAAGGACATAATCCTGAAACAGGGTCTCTACCTTTTAGTAAACGGAAAGGAGAGACTTCAGTAGTGGCATGAGGCGTAATACGGTATAACCATAATTTTTCCCTCAACTTATCTTTCCACAGACCTCCTGATTTGCGAGCCCAAACCAGATCTTCCTTGAGGACTCTATTATACCTCTCCACTAGACCATTACCTTGTGGTTCATAGAGGGCTGTAGTACAGTGCTTGATGCCATACGTGCTCAAAAACTCCAACATGAGAGAGGACTTGAACTGTACCCCATTATCGGATACAATACACTCCGGAGAACCTTCTCTGGAAAAGATCTCCTTTAAAAACAGAATAACACTTTCAGTATTTGGATGAGGCACAAGTTTGACCTCTGGCCACTTTGAGTGATAATGTACAACAACAATGGCAAATCTACATTCTTGTGGTAAAAAATTGAAAGGGCCAGCTATGTCAATTCCTAACTTTTGCCACGGATGATCTGGCCACTTTACAGGAACTAAAGGTGCTGGATCACACTTACACGATTTATCACTTTCAATGCACTCGGGACATTCCCTGACATATTTATCCACTACTTTATCAACCCCTGGCCACCAGAAATTGGACCTAATAAGTCTTTTCATAGAAGACATTCCCATATGGCACTCATGACTCATTTGTAAAATCACACTTCTGATAGCCACCGGTGGAATACATTTACCAGCTCTGAACAAAAGATCTCCCTCAATGGCCAATTCATCAGCAACGTTGTAGAAAGGCGTGATCTCAGAAGGAACACGTTCTTTGGAAGGCCATCCCACCCTCGTCGCCAATTTTGTAATAAATAAAGCAGAATCCAAATGGTATATTGTAAGTCCAGGATTTATTCAGCTGCAGCACAGTACTTCCAATCTTCCAAACTCCCAGATTCAGTATAACATTTTTAGATCATAACAATTCTAAATGGAACTACCTGAATGGTGTGCATGTGCAACATGGGACAAAGGTTCTTATTAAAAGGGAAATATATACAGGGAAGAATTAAAAGGGAAACTCCAAGAAGTGAGAATATAACAACTGGGTCCAGCGTGTGGCCGGCATAGTGGGTGGGGGTGTTCACCAGTTGCTTAAGACCGAGGTTGGCGAGGTTGTCCAGCAGGGTGGTGGTGTTGCTGTCCTTGTTGTTCTCCAGGTAGAAGTTGAGGTCCCCTAGGAGGATGTAGTCAGCGGAGGGGAGGGCGTGCGGGCTGATGAAGTCTGCGATGTCTTCGATGAATTGTGTGCGTGGTCCCGGAGGTCTGTAGAAGAGGGTGCCTCTGAGTGTGGTCTTGGGGTCGGTGTGTATCTTGAAGTGGAGGTGTTCGGTGGCATTGAAGGTGTCGCCGGAGCTGGTCGTAATGTGGATGGTGTCCTTGTGTATTATGGTGATGCCTCCTCCAGTCTGGTTGACGCGGTTCTTCCGGGTGATCTTGTATCCATCCGGGATGGTGATGGCGATGTCGGGTGCTGAGGAGGCGTTCATCCAGGTTTCCGTGAGGAAGGCGACATCTGGTGCTGTTGTGTCGAGCAGGTTCCAGAGTTCGACTGCGTGCATGTGGACGGAGCGGGGTTTGAGCAGGATGCACTTGAGGTGGCTGCTGCTGGTGCTTGGCTTGGCGGGTGCGGTGCAGGTTCGGAGGCAGGTGTATTTGCAGGCTTGGCAGGTAAAGGGGACGTGGGTGCGCCTCGGGGGGGCTTGGTAGCAGGCAGGGGTTCGGCCGGCGTTGAGTGCATTGAGGGTGGCAGCATCGTAGGTCCGTCGTGTGGCCTGGTGTCCGCGGGGGCCAGGGGTCCTGGCGCTGGGTGCGGTCCTGGCGCGGACGGGCGCAGACAGGTTTGCCTTTGGCGCGCCTTTGGCGCGCAATCGGCGCACCCGCTTCACGTACGTGCGGATTCTGCCATGAGTGGAGAGTTGGGGGGGGGCGGAAGGAGGGAGGAGCAGCTGGGAAGTGGGAGCGGGGTGGCGAATGGGAGAGGGGAGAGGGAACAGAAGAAGAGGGGGAGTGGGTGCGGAGGAGCAGCGGCAGGGAGCGGGGTGGAACAGCGGGGAAAGGCGACCGAAGTGCTAGATACAGAGGACGAAATCAGGGGCACACAGAAGTACAAAAAAGAAAATCAGGGGGCTAAAAACAGAGGACAAAATCAGGGTCACAGCAGAAGTACAAAAACCAAATAATCAGGGGCACAGCGGGAAACGGCAGCAAATACGAGCGGGCGACGGCAGCAGGGGGACCGGGTGACCTGAGGAGCAGCCACGCGGCGGGTTGAGCGGCCGGCACTGACGAGGTCAGGCTAGATCACAGCTTCCCGTCGCCCGGCCACTGCCTTAAATGCCCAGTGGAAGGGAGGAGCAGCTGGGAGGTGGGAGCAGGTGGCGAATGGGAGAGGGGAGAGGGAACAGAAGGAGAGGGGGCGGGGCCGCGGGGGAGCAGCGGCAGGGAGCTGGGTGGAACAGCGGGGAAAGGCGGCCGAAGCGCTAGATACAGAGGACGAAATCAGGGGCACAGCAGAAGTACAAAAAACAAAATCAGGGGGCTAAAAACAGAGGACAAAATCAGGGGCACAGCTGAAGTACAAAAAACAAATAATCAGGGGCACAGCGGGAAAAGGCGGCAAATACGAGCAGGCGGTGGCAGCAGGGGGACCGGGTGACCTAAGGAGGAGCCACGCGGCGGGTTGAGCGACCGGCACTGACGAGGTCAGGCTAGGGTGGGAGGGATGACATGTGCAGATCTTTAACCCTGGAGTGGAGTGGAGGGGTGGGAGGGCTGACATGTGCAGGTCTTGAACCCTGGAGAGGAGCGGAGGGGTGGGAGGGCTGACATGTGCTGATCTTGAACCCTGGAGTGGAGCGGAGGGCTGGGAGGGCTGACATGTGCAGATCTTGAACCCTAGAGTGGAGCGGAGGGGTGGGAGGGCTGACATGTGCAGATCTTGAACACAGGAGTGGAGCGGGGGTGGGAGGGCTGACATGTGCAGATTTTGAACCCCGGAGACGGTGGGCACTGAGGGGTGGGAGGGCTGACATGTGCAGATTTTGAACCCTGGAGTGGAGCGGAGGGGTGGGAGAGCTGACATGTGCAGATCTTGAACACTGGAGTGGAGCGGAGGGGTGAGAGGGTTGACATGTGCAGGTCTTGAACCCTGGAGTGGAGCTGAGGGGTGGGACGGCTGACATGTGCAGATCTTGAACCCTGGAGCGGAGGGGTGGGAGGGCTCACATGTGCAGATCAAGAATTCTGGAGTGGATCGGAGGGCTTGGAGGGCTGACATGTGCAGATCTTGAACCCTAGAGTGGAAGAGTGGAGCGGATGGGTGGGAGGGCTGACATGTGCAGATCTTGAACCCTGGAGTGGAGCAGAGGGGTGGGAGGGCTGACATGTGCAGATCTTGAACCCTAGAGTGGAGCGGAGGGGTGGGAGGTCTGACATGTGCAGATCTTGAACCCTGGAGTGGAGTGGAGGGCAGGGATGGCTTACATGTGCAGATCTTGAACCCTGGGGTGGAGGGGTGGGAGGGCTGACATATGCAGATCTTGCACCCTGGAGCGGAGAGGTGGGATGCTGCCATGTGCAGATCTTGAACCCTGGAGTAGAGCGGAGGCGTGGGAGGGCTGACATGTGCGGGCCTTGAACCCTGGAGTGGAGCAGAGGGCTGGGAGGGCTGACATGTGCAGATCTTTAACCCTGGAGCGGAGGGGTGGGAGGGCTCACATGTGCAGATCTTGAACCCTGGAGCGGGGGGTGGGAGGGCTGACATGTGCAGATCTTGAACCCTGGAATTGAGCAGAGGGGTGGGAGGGCTGACATGTGCAGTTCTTAAACCCTGGAGTGGAGCGGAGCAGAGGGGTGGGAGGGCTGATATGTGCAGATCTTGAACCCTGGAGTGGAACGGAGGGCTGGGAGGGCTGACATGTGCAGGTCTTGAACCCTGGAGTGGAGGGGTGGGAGGGCTGACATGTGCAGATCTTGAACCCTGGAGTGGAGCGGAGGGGTGGGAGGGCTGACATGTGCAGATCTTGAACCCGGGAGTGGAACGGAGGGGTGGGAGGGCTGACATGTGCATATCTTGAACCCTGGACTGGAGCGGAATGGTGGGAGGGCTGAGATGTGCAGATATTGAACCCTGGAGTGGATTGGAGGGGTAGGAGGGCTGACATGTGCAGATCTTGAACCCTGAAGTGGAGCGGAGGGGTGGGAGGGCTGACATGTGCAGATCTTAAAACCTGGAGTGGAGCGGAGGGCTGGGAGGGCTGATATGTGCAGATCTTTAACCCTGGAGTGGAGCAGAGGGGTGGGAGGGTTGATATGTGCAGGTCTTGAACCCTGGAGTGGAGCGGAGGGGTGGGAGGGCTGACATGTGCAGATATTGAACCCTGGAGTGGAGCGGAGGGGTGGGAGGGCTGACATGTGCAGATCTTGAACCCTGGAATGGAGCGGAGGGCTGGGAGAGCTCACATGTGTAGATCTTGAACCCTGGAGTGGAGCGGAGGGGTGGGAGGGCTGACATGTGCAGATCTTGAACCCTGGAGATGGTGGGCACTGAGGGGTGGTAGGGCTGACATGTGCAAATCTTGAACCCTGGAGTGGAGTGGAGGGTTGGGAGGGCTGATATGTGCAGATCTTGAACCCTGGAGTGGAGCAGAGGGGTGTGAGGGCTGACATGTGCAGATCTTGAACCCTGGAGCGGAGGGGTGGGAGGGCTGACATGTGCAGATCTTGAACTCGGGAGTGGAGCAGAGGGTAGGAGGGCTGACATCTGCAGGTCTTGAACCCTGGAGTGGAGCTGAGGGGTGGGAGGGCTGACATGTGCAGACCTTGAATCCTGGAGTGGAGCGGAGGGGTGGGAGGGCTGACATGTTCAGGTCTTGAACCCTGGAGTGTAGGGGTGGGAGGGCTGACATGTGCAGATCTTGAACCCTAGAGTGGAGCTGAGGGGTGGGAGGGCTGACATGTGCAGATCTTGAACCCTAGAGTGGAAGAGTGGAGCGGATGGGTGGGAGGGCTAACATGTGCAGATCTTGAACCCTGGAGTGGAGCAGAGGGGTGGGAGGGCTGGCATGTGCAGATCTTGAACCCTAGAGTGGAGCGGAGGGGTGGGAGGTCTGACATGTGCAGATCTTGAACCCTGGAGTGGAGTGGAGGGCAGGGATGGCTTACATGTGCAGATCTTGAACCCTGGGGTGGAGGGGTGGGAGGGCTGACATATGCAGATCTTGAACCCTGGAGCGGAGAGGTGGGAGAGCTGCCATGTGCAGATCTTGAACCCTGGAGTAGAGCGGAGGCGTGGGAGGGCTGACATGTGCGGGCCTTGAACCCTGGAGTGGAGTGGAGGGCTGGGAGGGCTGACATGGGCAGATCTTGAACCTTGGAGTGGAGGGGTGGGAGGACTGACAGGGCGGACATGTGCAGATCTTGAACCCTGGAGTGGAGCAGAGGGCTGGGAGGGCTGACATGTGCAGATCTTTAACCCTGGAGCGGAGGGGTGGGAGGGCTCACATGTGCAGATCTTGAACCCTGGAGCGGGGGGTGGGAGGGCTGACATGTGCAGATCTTGAACACTGGAATTGAGCAGAGGGGTGGGAGGGCTGACATGTGCAGTTCTTGAACCCTGGAGTGGAGCGGAGCAGAGGGGTGGGAGGGCTGATATGTGCAGATCTTGAACCCTGGAGTGGAACGGAGGGCTGGGAGGGCTGACATGTGCAGGTCTTGAACCCTGGAGTGGAGGGGTGGGAGGGCTGACATGTGCAGATCTTGAACCCTGGAGTGGAGCGGAGGGGTGGGAGGGCTGACATGTGCAGATCTTGAACCCGGAAGTGGAACGGAGGGGTGGGAGGGCTGACATGTGCATATCTTGAACCCTGGACTGGAGCGGAATGGTGGGAGGGCTGAGATGTGCAGATCTTGAACCCTGGAGTGGATTGGAGGGGTAGGAGGGCTCACATGTGCAGATCTTGAACCCTGGAGTGGAGCGGAGGGGTGGGAGGGCTGACATGTGCAGATCTTGAACCCTGGAGATGGTGGGCACTGAGGGGTGGTAGGGCTGACATGTGCAAATCTTGAACTCTGGAGTGGAGTGGAGGGTTGGGAGGGCTGATATGTGCAGATCTTGAACCCTGGAGTGGAGCGGAGGGGTGTGAGGGCTGACATGTGCAGATCTTGAACCCTGGAGCGGAGGGGTGGGAGGGCTGACATGTGCAGATCTTGAACTCGGGAGTGGAGCAGAGGGTAGGAGGGCTGACATCTGCAGGTCTTGAACCCTGGAGTGGAGCTGAGGGGTGGGAGGGCTGACATGTGCAGACCTTGAATCCTGGAGTGGAGCGGAGGGGTGGGAGGGCTGACATGTTCAGGTCTTGAACCCTGGAGTGTAGGGGTGGGAGGGCTGACATGTGCAGATCTTGAACCCTAGAGTGGAGCTGAGGGGTGGGAGGGCTGACATGTGCTGATCTTGAACCCTGGAGCAGAAGGGTGGGAGGGCTGACATGTGCAGATCTTGAACCCTGGAGTGGAGTAGAGGGTAGGAGGGCTGACATCTGCAGATCTTGAACCCTGGAGCGGAGGGGTGGGAGGGCTGACATTTGCAGATCTTGGACGCTGGAGCGGAGGGGTGGGACGGCTGACATGTGCAGATCTTGAACCCTGGAGTGGAGCGGAGTGGTGGGAGGGCTGACATGTGCAGGTCTTGAACCCTGGAGTGGAGCAGAGTGGTGGGAGGGCTGAAATGTGCAGATCTTGAATCCTGGAGTGGAGTGGAGGGGTAGGAGGGCTGACATGTGCAGGTCTTGAACCCTGGAGTGTAGGGGTGGGAGGGTGGACATGTGCAGATATTGAACTCTGGAGTGGAGGGGAGGGCTGGGAAAGCTGACATGTGCAGATCTTGAACCCTGGAGTGGAGAGGAGTGGTTGGAGGGCTGACATGAGCATTTCTTGAACTCTGGAGTGGAGTGGAGCGGAGGGGTGGGAGGGCTGATATGTGCAGATCTTGAACCCTGGAGTGGAGCAGATGGCTGGGAGGGCAGACATGTGCAGGTCTTGAACCCTGGAGTGGAGCGGAGGGGTGGGAGGGCTGACAAGTGCAGATCTTGAACCCTGGACTGGAGCGGAATGGTGGGAGGGCTGAGATGTGCAGATCTTGAACCCTGGAGTGGAGCGGAGGGTTGGGAGGGCTGACATGTGCAGATCTTGAACCCTGGAGTGGAGCGGAGGGGTGGGAGGGCTGACAAGTGCAGATCTTGAACCCTGGACTGGAGCAGAATGGTGGGAGGGCTGAGATGTGCAGATCTTGAACCCTGGAGTGGAGCGGAGGGGTGGGAGGGCTGACATCTGCAGATCTTGAACCCTGAAGTGGAGCGGAGGGGTTGGAGGGCTGACATGTGCAAATCTTGAAACCTGGAGAGGAGCGGAGGGCTGGGAGGGCTGACATGTGAAGATCTTTAACCCTGGAGTGGAGCGGAGGGTCGGGAGGGCTGAGATGTGCAGATCTTGAACCCTGGAGTGGAGCGGAGGGTTGGGAGGGCTGACATGTGCAGATCTTGAACCCTGGAGTGGAGCGGAGGGGTGGGAGGGCTGACAAGTGCAGATCTTGAACCCTGGACTGGAGCAGAATGGTGGGAGGGCTGATATGTGCAGATCTTGAACCCTGGAGTGGAGCGGAGGGGTGGGAGGGCTGACATCTGCAGATCTTGAACCCTGAAGTGGAGCGGAGGGGTGGGAGGGTTGACATGTGCAGGTCTTGAACCCTGGAGTGGAGCGGAGGGGTGGGAGGGCCGACATGTGCAGATCTTGAACCCTGGAGTGGAGCGGAGGGGTGGGAGGGCTGACATGTGTAGATCTTGAACCCTGGAATTGAGCGGAGGGCTGGGAGGGCTGACATGTGCAGATCTTGAACCCTAGAGTGGAGCTGAGGGGTGGGAGGGCTGACATGTGCAGATCTTGGACCCTGGAGTGGAGCGGAGGGGTGGGAGGGCTGACATGTGCAGATCTTGAACCCTGGAGATGGTGGGCACTGAGGGGTGGTAGGGCTGACATGTGCAAATCTTGAACCCTGGAGTGGAGTGGAGGGTTGGGAGGGCTGATATGTGCAGATCTTGAACCCTGGAGTGGAGCGGAGGGGTGGGAGGGCTGACATGTGCAGATCTTGTACCCTGGAGCAGAGGGGTGGGAGGGCTGACATGTGCAGATCTTGAACCCTGGAGTGGAGCAGAGGGTAGGAGGGCTGACATCTGCAGATCTTGAACCCTGGAGCAGAGGGGTGGGAGGGCTGACATTTGCAGATCTTGAACCCTGGAGCGGAGGGGTGGGATGGCTGACATGTGAAGATCTTGAACCCTAGAGTGGAGCGGAGGGGTGGGAGGGTTGACATGTGCAGGTCTTGAACCCTGGAGTGGAGCGGAGGGGTTGACATGTGCAGATCTTGAATCCTGGAGTGGAGCGGAGGGGTGGGAGGGCTGACATGTGCAGGTCTTGAACCTTGGAGTGGAGGGGTGGGAGGGCTGACATGTGCAAATCCTGAATGCTGGAGTGAAGCGGTGGGGTGGGAGGGCTCGGAGGGCTGACATGTGCTGATCTTTAACCCTGGAGCAGAGGGATTGGAGGGCTGACATGTGCAGATCTTGAACCCTGGAGCGGAGGGGTGGAAGGACTGAAATGTGCAGATCTTGAACCCTGGAGCGGAGGGGTGGGGGGGTGACATGTGCAGGTCTTGAACCCTAGAGTGGAGCGGAGGGGTGGAAGGACTGACATGTGCAGATATTGATCACTGGAGTGGAGCGGAGGGGTGGGAGGGCTGACATGTGCAGATCTTGAACCCTGAAGTGAAGTGGAGGGGTGGGAGGGCTTACATGTGCAAATCTTGAACCCTGGAGTGGAGCGGAGGGCTGGGATGGCTGACATGTGCAGATCTTGAACCCTGGAGTGGAGGGGTGGGAAGGCTGACATGTGCAGATCTTGAACCCTGGAGCGGAGGGGTGGGAGAGCTGACATGTGCAGATCTTGAACCCTGGAGCGGAGGGGTGGGAGGGCTGACATGTGCAAATCTTGAACCCTGGAATGGAGAAGAGGGGTGGGAGGGCTGACATGTGCAGGTCTTGAACCCTGGAGTGGAGCGGAGGGGTGGGAAAGCTGACATGTGCAGATCTTGAACCCTGGAGTGGAGCGGAGGACTGGGAGTGCTGACATGTGCATTTCTTGAACCCTGGAGTGGAGTGGAGCGGAGGGGTGGGAGGGCTGATATGTGCAGATCTTGAACTCTGGAGTGGAGCGGAGGGCTGGGAGGGCTGACATGTGCAGGTCTTGAACCCTGGAGTGGAGGGGTGGGAGGGCTGACATGTGCAGATCTTGAACCCTGGAGTAGAGCGGAGGGGTGGGAGGGCTGACATGTGCAGATCTTGAACCCGGGAGTGGAACAGAGGGGTGGGAGGGCTGACATGTGCATATCTTGAACCCTGGATTGGAGCGGAATGGTGGGAGGGTTAAGATGTGCAGATCTTGAACCCTGGAGTGAGGCGGAGGGGTGGGAGTGCTGACATGTGCAGGTCTTGAACCCTGGAGTGGAGCGGTGGGAGGGCTGACATGTGCAGATCTTGAACCTTGGAGTGGAGCGGAGGGCTGGGAGGACTGATATGTGCAGATCTTGAACCCTGGAGTGGAGAGGAGGAGTGGGAAGGCTGACATGTGCAGATCTTGAACCCTGGAGTGGAGCGGAGGGGTGGGAGGGCTCACATGTGCAGATCTTGAACCCTAGAGCGGAGGGGTGGGGGGCTGACATATGCAGATCTTGAACCCTGGAATGGAGCAGAGCGGTGGGAGGGCTGACATGCGCAGGTCTTGAACCCTGGAGTGGCGCTGAGGGGTGGGAAAGCTGACATGTGCAGATCTTGAACCCTGGAGTGGAGAGGAGTGGTGGGAGGGCTGACATGTGCATATCTTGAACCCTGGAGTGGAGTGGAGCGTCGGGGTGGGAGGGCTGATATGTGCAGATCTTGAACCCTGGAGTGGAGCGGAGGGCTGGGAGGACTGACATGTGCAGGTCTTGAACCCTGGAGTGGAGGGGTGGGAGGGCTGGCATGTGCAGATCTTGAACCCTGGAGTGGAGCGGAGGGGTGGGAGGGCTGACATGTGCAGATCTTGAACCCGGGAGTGGAACGGAGGGGTGGGAGGGCTGACATGTGCAGATCTTGAAACCTGGACTGGAGCGGAATGGTGGGAGGGCTGAGATGTGCAGATCTTGAATCCTGGAGTGGGGCGGAGAAGTGGGAGTGCTGACATGTGCAGGTCTTGAACCCTGGAGTGGAAGGGTGGGAGGGCTGACATGTGCAGATCTTGAACCTTGGAGTGGAGCGAAGGGCTGGGAGGACTGACATGTGCAGATCTTGAACCCTGGAGTGGAGAGGAGGGGTGGGAGGACTGACATGTGCAGATCTTGAACCCTGGAGTGGAGCGGAGGGGTGGGAGGGCTGACATGTGCAGATCTTGAACCCTAGAGTGGAGCGGAGGGGTGGGAGAGTTGACATGTGCAGATCTTGAACCCTGGAGTGGGGCGGAGGGGTGGGAGGGCTGACATGTGCAGATCTTGAACCCTGGAGTGGTGCGGAGGGGTGGGAGGGCTGACATGTGCAGATCTTGAACCCTGAAGTGGAGCGGAGGGGTGGGAGTGCTGACATGTGCGGATCTTGAACCCTGGAGCGGAGAGGTGGGAGGGCTGACATGTGCAGATCTTGAACCCTGGAGTGGAGCGGAGGGGTGGGAAGGCTGGCATGTGCAGATCTTGAACCCTGGAGTGGAGCAGAGGTGTGGGAGGGCTGACATGTGCAGATCTTGAACCCTGAAGTGGAGCGAAGGGGTGGGAGGGCTAACATGCAGATCTTGAACCCAGGAGATGGTGGGCACTGAGGGGTGGGGGGGGCTGACATGTGCAGATCTTGAACACTGGAGTGGAGCGGAGGGGTGGGAGAGCTGACATGTGCCGATCTTGAACCCTGGAGTGGAGGGGTGGGAGGGCTGACATGTGCAAGTCTTGAACCCTGGAGTGGAGGGGTGGGAGGGCTGACATGTGCAGATCTTGAACCCTGGAGTGGAGCGGAGCGGTGGGAGGGCTGACATGTGCAGATCTTGAACCCGGGAATGGAACGGAGGGATGGGAGGGCTGACATGTGCAGATCTTGAAACCTGGACTGGAGTGGAATGGTGGGAGGGCTGAGATGTGCAGATATGAATCCTGGAGTGGGGCGGAGTGGTGGGAGTGCTGACATGTGTAGGTCTTGAACCCTGGAGTGGAGAGGTGGGAGGGCTGACATGTGCAGATCTTGAACCCTGGAGTGGAGCGGAGGGGTGGGAGGGCTGACATGTTCAGATCTTGAACCCGGGAGTGGAACGGAGGGGTGGAAGGGCTGACATGTGCAAATCTTGAACCCTAGAGTGGAGCGGAGGGGTGGGAGAGTTGACATGTGCAGACCTTGAACCCTGGAGTGGGGGGGAGGGGTGGGAGGGCTGACATGTGCAGATCTTGAACCCTGGAGTGGGGTGGAGGGGTGGGAGGGCTGACATGTGCAGATCTTGAACCCTGAAGTGGAGCGGAGGGGTGGGAGTGCTGACATGTGCGGATCTTGAACCCTGGAGCGGAGAGGTGGGAGGGCTGACATGTGCAGATCTTGAAGCCTGGAGTGGAGCGGAGGGGTGGGAGGGCTGGCATGTGCAGATTTTGAACCCTGGAGTGGAGCAGAGGGGTGGGAGGGCTGACATGTGCAGAGCTCGAACCCTGGAGTGGAGCGAAGGGGTGGGAGGGCTGACATGCAGATCTTGAACCCAGGAGATGGTGGGCACTGAGGGGTGGGAGGGCTGACATGTGCAGATGTTGAACCCTGGGGTGGAGCGGAGGGGTGGGAGAGCTGACATGTGCAGATCTTGAACCCTGGAGTGGAGGGGTGGGAGGGATGACATGTGCAAGTCTTGAACCCTGGAGTGGAGGGGTGGGAGGGCTGACATGTGCAGATCTTGAACCCTGGAGTGGAGCGGAGCGGTGGGAGGGCTGACATGTGCAGATCTTGAACCCGGGAGTGGAACGGAGGGGTGGGAGGGCTGACATGTGCAGATCTTGAAACCTGGACTGGAGCGGAATGGTGGGAGGGCTGAGATGTGCAGATCTTGAATCCTGGAGTGGGGCGGAGTGGTGGGAGTGCTGACATGTGCAGGTCTTGAACCCTGGAGTGGAGGGGTGGGAGGGCTGACATGTGCAGATCTTGAACCCGGGAGTGTAACGGAGGGGTGGGAGGGCTGACATGTGCAGATCTTGAAACCTGGACTGGAGCGGAATGGTGGGAGGGCTGAGATGTGCAGATCTTGAATCCTGGAGTGGGGCGGAGGGCTGGGAGTGCTGACATGTGCAGGTCTTGAACCCTGGAGTGGAGGGGTGGGAGGGCTGACATGTGCAGATCTTGAACCTTGGAGTGGAACGAAGGGCTGGGAGGACTGACATGTGCAGATCTTGAACCCTGGAGTTGAGAGGAGGGGTGGGAGGGCTGACATGTGCAGATCTTGAACCCTGGAGTGGAGCGGAGCGGTGGGAGGGCTGACATGTGCAGATCTTGAACCCTAGAGTGGAGCGGAGGGGTGGGAGGGCTGACATGTGCAGATCTTGAACCCTGGAGTGGGGCAGAGGGGTGGGAGGGCTGACATGTGCAGATCTTGAACCCTGAAGTGGAGCGGAGGGGTGGGAGGGCTGACATGTACAGATCTTGAACACTGGAGTGGAACGGAGGGCTGGGAGGGCTGACATGTGCGGATCTTGAACCTTGGAGCGGAGAGGTGGGAGGGCTGACATGTGCAGATCTTGAACCCTGGAGTGGAGCGGAGGGGTGGGAGGGCTGTCATGTGCAGATCTTGAACCCTGGAGTGGAGCAGAGGGGTGGGAGGGCTGACATGTGCAGATCTTGAACCCTGGAGTGGAGCGATGGGGTGGGAGGGCTGACATGCAGATCTTGAACCCTGGAGATGGTGGGCACTGAGGGGTGGGAGGGCTGACATGTGCAGATCTTGAACCCTGGAGATGGTGGGCACTGAGGGGTGGGAGGGCTGACATGTGCAGATTTTGAACCCTGGAGATGGTGGGCACTGAGGGGTGGGAGGGCTGACTTGCAGATCTTGAACCCTGGAGTAGAGGGGTGGGTGTGCTGACATGTGCAGATCTTGAACCCTGGGCCGGAGGGGTGGGAGGGCTGACATGTGAAGATCTTGAACCCCGGAGCGGAGGGGTGGGAGGGCTGATATGTGCAGATCTTGAACCCTGGGGCGGAGTGGAGGGGTGGGAGGGCTGACATGTGCTGATCTTGAACCCTGGAGTGGAGCGGAGGGGTGGGAGAGCTGACATGTGCAGATCTTGAACCCTGGAGTGGAGCGGAAGGGTGGGAGGGCTGGCATGTGCAGATCTTGAACCCTGGAGATGGTGGGCACTGAGGGGTGGGAGGGCTGACATGTGCAGATCTTGGACCCTGGAGTGGAGGGGTGGGAGGGCTGACATGTGCAGATCTTGAACCCTGGAGATGGTGGGCACTGAGGGGTGGTAGGGCTGACATGTGCAGATCTTGAACCCTGGAGTGGAGCGGTGGGAGGGCTGACATGTGCAGGTCTTGAACCCTGGAGTGGAGCGGAGGGGTGGGAAAGCTGACATGTGCAGATCTTGAACCCTGGAGTGGAGCGGAGGGCTGGGAGGGCTGACATGTGCAGATCTTGAACCCTGGAGTGGAGGGGTGGGTGGGCTGACATGTGCAGGTCTTGAACCCTGGAGCGGAGTGGAGGGGTGGGAGGGCTGACATGGGCAGATCTTGAACCCTGGAGTGGAGTGGAGTGGAGGGGTGGGAGGGCTTGCATGTGCACGTCTTGAACCCCGGAGTGGAGCAGAGGGCTGGGAGGGCTGACATGTGCAGGTCTTGAACCCTGGAGTGGAGGGCTGGGAGGGTTGGCATGTGCAGGTCTTGAACCCTGGAGTGGAGCGGAGTGGAGGGTTGGGAGGGCTGACATGTGCAGATCTTGAAGCCTGGAGATGGTGGGCACTGAGGGGTGGGCACGGTGTGGGCGCTGGTCTGCTCCCCACAATACAAGAGGCGCCGGGCAGGAGGTTTGTGTCAGAATCGACCCGTTTGGGACGCTGTCCGCCCAATGCGTGGGGTCCTGAGGCCTTGATACATTGGACTACAATCCCCATAGGGCAATGGGTGAAGTAGCGCGAGAAGTTAACGTGCAAACCCGGAAATATAAACTAAACACACCGCACAAACTGAGCCGATAATTCTGGTGAGCCGGCGTATTTGGGCTGTTGTGCATCTGTGAAGGAACCGTGAGTAACGATTAGCAGGGTGTTTCCGGCTGGGAACATTCAACGCTGGAGAAACAGTTGAACCCCTGCTGGATCTTTGTAGGTATTCCGGGAGAGACGGACACGGCTGTGCTCGTCAGTTTCCTCTCTCGGTAACCTTTCCGGAGGATAAGAGTTTGATTTCCAAGTTATAGAGAAGCGCGGCTGCGTTTCTCTTCTGAATGTTTGTTGGATAACGAACGTAATAACTTTCAGAGATAGAAAGGTTACGGAACAAACTGAGACTCATAGTTTACGTGAGAGATACAAGACTGTGATAAAAGGACTAAAAGATTGGCACGTTACCCTTATTGCAAAACGTGATACTTTTGTGTGCTGAACTGAAAACATTTCTTAAAGGTGCAGTTAACCTTCAGCTCGTTATCAGTTTTTTTTTCATGTTTCTTTTTCGACAACTTGTTTGTGCTTTCTTTTCATACTGCAGGAGAGGAAAACAGGGGGGTACCTAGTAATGAAAGAGTGGAACAAGACAACCTATGGTCAAGCATTGTTATGTGAGGCGTAAGAAACAAACTATGGTGTATGGTACATTTGTGGTATAATACATGTACATTTGTGTTCCTTTCTTTGCCAGATTATAGCCACTGATAGGACCTTCCATCTCTCTCCTGCATATAAAGCCTTAGAATTTTCCTTTACAGGTAGGCTTGACTATCAGTGGGGGAATAGGGTACTATTGACCTATAGAGTGCATTTGTATCCTAGAATAGATAGGGAAGGGTGTGAAACTAAATCCCTTGTTCTTTATCATTTCAGATCTCCCTCCCCGCTGTCCCCTTCCTTTCCCGCGGTTGCGGAACCCTCCTAGTGGTCTGTGATTTATGCCGGGTCACGGGTGGGTTGCGTGAGCGCGGGTTTAGGACTTTCAACACAGCTCCGAGGAGAGGCGTGTCGGATCTTGACAGTTTGCACGTCCAGCTTAGGGCGCAACCTCGCAACACTTTCAAACATAGAACGAAAAGAATATTTAACCCACCACAAGCAGAGGCAGAAACGGAAAAAGAAGTTCAAAACCTGCTGCATTTTACTGCTACCTCTCTCCTCCATAAACTTCGCCGATGTTTCACCAAACCTCCGACCCCCCCCCCCCCCTCCCCCTCTCCAAGTAAGCAGGATCATGTTTTATAGAAGAGGGTGTGTGTGTGCGCCAGAGGCAGCGGGACACGAGGGGGGGGGAGGGGATGCCGCCGCTGCCGGAGCTCCCGACTCCCCAAGTCAAAGAACGGCTAGCAGAAGAAGCAAACGCCAACGGGCACTAGAAAAAAATAGAAGGAGAGGTGTGTGACCAACAGGGGGACCTGCCACGGGCATTCGGAACCTGTAGCGTCCGCTGGGAAGGCGAATATAGCCGAGGGAGAAGCTGAAAGACGAGAGAGCCTGAAGCGCAAGATGGCGGCAAGCTCCTGAGAGAGAGCCCGAGACCACAGCAGACCGCAAGCCTCCAAGTAAGAGCGATCTGGGGCGGACGCCGGTAAATTAGCCGCGCGCTGTTCTTTTCAAGTAGCAAATCCCCCCCCTGATCCTGGGAAGCCGTCTAACCAACATCAACTCAAGCGCAGGGGTAAGAAGGGGCATAGCGCGGAAACAAAAGCAGCCATATTGGTCAGGACTGAAGCTGTGTGGCGGCCATTTTAGTGCAGGCGGAAGGAGCGGAACGCCGACTAACACTAAGCAGCGCTAAAAAGCCACAGAGTGAAGCGCACAGAAGCGTATGCCCCCCCCCCTCCCACCAGCAGGCAATCCTTGAAGACCGAACCATCGTCGGTGCAAGCGCGAAGAGGAAGGGGGACAACGCGACAACGCGAACATCGTATCGAAGCGGCCATATTGGTTAGGACTGAAGCGGTGGGCGGCCCTTTTGGTGCAGACGGAGGGAGGGAAAGAGAGGGATGCTTACCAGCGGAAGGAGCAGAACGCCGACCAACACCAACAGCGCTAAATAGCCACAGAGAGAAGCGCATAATCCCTGAAGGCCGAATCCCTGAAGACCGAACCAGCACCAGTGCAAGCGCAGAGAAGAAGGGGGGACAACGCGAACACTGGAGCGGCCATATTTGATTGGGACTAAAGCGGTGGGCGGACTCATTGGGTGCAGGCGGAAGGAGCGAAGAAGCGGAAAAGAGGAACGCCGACCAGCACTTACGAGCCACGGAAAATACGCGCCCTCCCACACTCAGGCGGAACGCTAAAAAAAGACAGTGCCAATAGTAACGCAAACGCAGGAGTAAACAGGGGGAAAAGGGGGCACAATGCAAACAACGGGAGGCGGCCATATTGGCTAGGTAGAGCTGCAGGAGACCATCTTAAGTCAGGTGGAAGGAGAGGAACGCCAACCAGCGCAGAAGAACCATACACATCCTGAGTCAGGTGGAAGGAGAAGAACCATAAACAGAAGCGCGCTTCAGCGTACAGTACCCGCCCCAACGGGTGGAGCACGCCGCACCGAGGAAGACTCCGGAAAGTGGCACACAAACACAGCGCGATACGGCGAGCGAGGCGAGGAGAGACAAAAGGCCTACCTAACCGGCCGAGGAACTGAGCACAAGTGGGAGGCACCCACACCGTAGCAAGAAGTAACCCCACAGATAAGTGGGCGCCGACTGCAGTGGCCAGAACAGCGCACCATCTGCCAACAAACATAAGGTTGAAGCCGGCAAGCAATTCTAGCAGCCAAAGACAGCAAGGAATAAAGAGGGAAACACCGCAGGAGGCTGGCGGAGTCCAGGACCAAGACCAGAGTGGTCAAGTGGCCACCCCGTTTCAGGGACTGTAACTTAACTACCGTGCCTATCCCAAGCAAAAAAGAGGACGGAAGACTAAAAAAAGGACCCACAAAAAAACAACCAACAGAAGCGAGACCTCAAACACACCAGGTCAGAAGAGGTTTTGACGTAATGGCAGGGAAAGAAGGCAACCAAATCACAAATGTCCAAAAGAAGAACAAAAACGACCTAACTGCATCACCCACGAAAGATCGCGGAGACCAGGGCAGCGAAACAACCACTCTGGATACATTATTAAGGAAGATAACAGAGGGAAATGACCTGGCGAAAGCAACAAAAAAAATAGTGGACAACATCCAAATGGAACTAATAGCAATAAGAGCCGAGCAAAGCAAGGCCAATGGCAGAATAGATGAAGCGGAGAAAAGAATTAGCCACCTAGAAGACTGCGCAAATATAACACACAAGGACCTAGGCTTAGTCATAAAGAGAACAACAGCTCTACAGAGATCCATGGCAGAGCAGGATGACAGAAGCCGCAAGGGGAACATAAGACTACTGGGCGTACCCGAGGAAGAAGGCGATGCCCCAGGAGCGTGCGCCCTGATGTTGGAGGACATGATCCCCAAGCTGACAGGCCTCACTTTCGACAAACCGCTCGAGCTCGTCAAAGCATACCGCATCCCAGCAAAGAAACAAACAAACAGCAACACCCCCAGACCAATCATATGCAAACCACTACGAGACAACCACACAGATGCAATATTCGCAGTGGCCAGGAAGGGCAAGCCAATGGTGACAAACGGAAAGAAGGTTACAATCACACAAGACTTCTCTAGCCTAACGGTGGAGGTGAGGAAAGGCTTCCTAGCCCAGCGGGATACCCTGCGGAAAAACAACATCACCTTCTCCTTCGCTGGCCCCTCAAAACTGAGAATCACAGACAGACACGGGAGCAAAACATTCGATGACCCCAACGAGCTACACAGGTACCTACAAGGGCCAGCCCCAGAAGAGATGGAGCACCAAAGCCCAGGAGCAAAGAGGAGAGCCTCCACAGACGGGGCAGAAGAAGAGGACATATGACAAGAACAGGAAGCCCGCGTCTAAAATTTCTCCTAACCCTGAACTCAGGTGACCACATCGACCTCGAACTTGCACACACAAACCGCCGTACCTACCAGGGAGCGACAAAGGAAGACCTAAAACAGGCACAGCATACCTCCTACTTCCGCAATGGGATGTACAAGCCTATCCCTCAAGTCAACCCCAGGCGCGGGAATAAGTACCTACACCGCCGAAAGAGACAATGTAAGGTCTGGGGGGGGGGAATGTAAGGTCTCCTGCCGTCGTACACCCGGTTCTGAACCTACCGAACATGGACTCAAGCGAACATATCTACCTCGAACTTGCACACGCAAACCAACGCATCTACCTCAACGTCGGTATCGACGAGAGCGACAAAGAAGGACCAAACAACAGGCATATCCTTCTTTTGTTTCCACATTTTAGACTTGGGGAGGGGGGGGAGTGTGAAGACCCTTGCTGTCGCACACCCGTTTTTCTACAGGCGGAGGGAGGGGAGAGGGGGGGCGGGGGGAGGTCAGATGGGGCGGGGGGGACAGGTGGACATGAAGGCTAACGAGATAACAGACATTTGGGCAACGTATAATTTCTTTCTCTTTCTTTGCTATACCTACTCTTCACTTCCAACCCCTTCCCACTCACTCAAACCCCTGGGGGGGGGCACTTAGGTCTCACAACGGAACAAGGGCTGGCCTCTTGGAATCCGGTCAGGAAGAAGACAGAAGCACCGGCGAGAACAAAAAACCCCCATGACAGACCAGACAACAGCCAGCCTAGCCACGAACCTAAAGGTGGTATCCATGAACGTTAAAGGCCTTAACCATCCAATCAAACGCAGGAAAATATTAGAACACCTGGCAAAACTTAAAGGAGACATATACACGCTACAAGAGACCAAACTCTCAGAGGAAGAAGCTAAACTACTCAAGGCAAGATGGATAGGAGACATCCTATGCTCACCAGCAAAGGGGAAGAAACAAGGCGTAATAACTATCCTAAGCAAGAAAGCCAATCTCACCATCCAAAAGACAACCACGGATGAAGACGGTCACCTGCTGATAGCAAGTGTCCAGAGAGGTAACGACCGATTACACGTGGCGAACATTTATGGACCAAACTCTGAAGATAAAGAGTTCTGGCAAATGGTGGATAGCAAACTCAGCGACCTGCCGCAGGAAGACCTTCTGATCGCAGCAGGCGACATGAACAAGACGATGGACCAGGCTACGGATAGACACCCGAGCAGGCCAAGCCACAACTCCCCAAGCAGCAACACCCTCAAAGACCTATGCAGCAAGCACCACCTGGCAGACCCATGGAGGCTACAACACCCGTCAGCGCGCGAATACACCTTTTACTCGCACCCGCACAATTCTTCCAGCAGGATCGACTATATATTGATGTCCAACAACCACACACATCTAAATGACAACACGGAGATAGCCCCAATAACCATCTCTGATCATGCCCATATATCCCTCGCCCTGAATGGCAAACACAACGACAGCCTGACGAGAAGATGGAGATTGAACGATGATATCCTACAGAACAAAGGAAATGTAAAAGAAATAGAGGAGGCACTAAAGGACTACCTTGAAGACAACGACAACGGCGAGGTAGGGAAAGGCACCATCTGGGACGCACTCAAAGTGACACTAAGGGGCACACTGATAAACATCAAATCAAGAATGAACAGAAGCAGGAACAAGAACATTTCAGAGATAGAAGACGAAATAGCAGCATTGGAAAGAGGCCACTGCGCAAACATAACAGACAAGAACACACTCACCACGCTCACAAAAAAAAAATATGAACTGAACAGAATCCTGAGCGAACGAGCTGGTTCGTGGCTAACAAAATTCAAATCCGTGAATCTGTGCAGGGCCAACAAAGCAGGGAAACAGCTGGCGTCCTACCTCAAAGGGAAGCAAAGACAACACACAATAGCAGCAATAACAGATAAAACAAACAAATCACAAACAACAAACAAAAGAATACTAGAGGTCTTCAGACAGTTCTACCAAGAACTATACTCCGAGGACAAGAACTTGAGCAGAGACGGCGGCTGCGCACTCCTAAAAGATATCAACATGCCGGAACTCAAAGAGGAAGAGAGAACACCCCTAGAAGCAGACATATGGAAGAAGAAATTGAAGCGGCAATCGGCCAACTAAAACGAAACAAAGCGCCAGGACCGGACGGATACTCCACCGTATTCTACAAAACCTTCTGCCAAAAAATCAAAAAAATACTATCGGAAACTTACTCAGCCTGCATACAAAACGGCGAGATGACAAACACCATGCGGGAGGCCAACATTACAATAATACCAAAGGAGGGGAAAGACCCTCAACACCCGCAAAACTACAGACCCATCTCGCTCATAAATGTCGACTGTAAAATATATGCGAAAGTGCTGGCAAACAGATTGAACAGAGTCCTACCGGACATCATCCATAACTCACAAGTGGGATACATCAAACACAGACTATCACAAGACAACACAAGACTGCTATGCCACCTAATCAACCACACAACACAAAGCAATGAGCAAGCAGTCATGATAGCACTGGATGCGGAAAAGGCTTTTGACAGGGTCTCTTGGCCCTTCCTCAGGAACTGCATGGCAAAGTTTGGCCTAGGGGAAAAATACATAGCAATGGTGATGGCCCTATACAACAAACCAAGAGCAAAAATAGTGGTGAATGGAAGCACATCTGAAACGCTCCTATTAGGAAGAGGAACTAGGCAAGGATGCCCACTGTCACCGGGCCTCTTCCTACTGGCACTTGAACCACTACTAGCAAAAATAAGAGACAATGAGGGAATCACCGGTGTTAAGATCGGAGAGAAAACAGTGAAACTGGCAGCATACGCAGATGACATCCTCATCACAACCACTAACCCATCAACGTCAATCGCAGCACTCATGGACACAATAGGAGAATACGCAGAGGCATCCGGATACAAACTCAACAAGGACAAATCGGAATGTAAGCCAATGAACATCCATACCACAAGATCAGTACTCGGGGACTCAGGCCTAGCCTGGCAAACAAAGCCGCTCAAGTACCTAGGTCTACAGTTTGGAAGAGACCTAACATCCACAATACAACACAACGAGGACTCATTGCTAAAAAAAGTTAAAGAAAGACTGGAGCTGTGGTCGCCAAAATACATTAGCTGGTGGGGAAGGATAGATACAATAAAAATGATGATAACACCTGCAATAAACTACACGCTGAACATGCTACCGATCCCAATGACAGAGAGCTTCCACAAAAGACTGGACAGCATAATTAACACTTTCCTATGGAGAAACAAAAGACCAAGAATCGGCCTACCCAAACTGAGACTAGCGAAAGAACTCGGAGGCCTCAACCTGGCAAACTTTAAAAACTACCAAACAGAATGCCTGGCGAAACAAGGAATGGCATGGATCGATGAAAAGCAACAGTACAAGCCAGTCTGGTTAGAGCTGGAGAAAGAGCTCCTGGGATGACTACACCCGACAGCGATACTAACAGCAAACAAACACCCCCTAGGGTCGAACGTAATACTGAAACATACCAAAGAAGCGCTGATGAAAATAGACAGGCGAATGATACAGAAGCTGAGAGGTACAACATGGGAATCCATCTGGTTCAATACAAAAATAACATATCAAGGGGCAACAATGAACTATGACACTTGGATCAAGAAGTCAAGTCAAGTCAAGTCAAAGAATTTATATAGCGCACTACATACCCAGAGGGTCTCAAGGCGCTTAGGGAGGGGAGGAGGATTACTTGTCAAATATCCACGTTTTAAGTTGCTTTCTGAATGCTGGTTGGTTCTGGGTAAGGCGAAGGTAAGTGGGGAGTGAGTTCCATGTTTTAGCTGCCAGGTATGAGAAGGATCTACCTCCCATGGTGGTCTTGTTGATGCGAGGTACAGTGGCGAGGGCTTGGCTGGAAGAACGTAGTTGGCGGGAGGGGGTGTAGAAGGACAGTCGTGAGTTGAGGCATTCTGGTCCGATATCGTAGAGTGATTTGTGTGCATGGGTTAGAAGTCGGAAAGTGATCCTCTTATTGACGGGTAGCCAGTGGAGGTTTTTCAGGTGACCAGAGATGTGTTCGTTACGCGGGATGTCTAATATGAGCCTGGCTGGGGCGTTTTGGATTCGTTGGAGTTTTTTCTGGAGTTTAGCGGTAGTACCTGCGTAGAGGGTGTTTCCGTAGTCCAGTCGGCTCGTGACCAGAGCATGGGTGACTGTTTTTCTTGTTTCGGTGGGGATCCAGCGAAATGTTTTTTTGAGCATGCGAAGAATGTTGAAGCAGGATGAGGAGACGGCGCTGACTTGTCTGTTCATTGAAAGTGAAGAATCCAGGATAACGCCTAGGTTCCGTGCGTGGTCTGTCGGGATGGATGCTTTTCCAAGGGCTTCCGGCCACCAAGAGTCGTCCCATGCAGAGGGGGATGTACCTAAGATGAGGACTTCTGTTTTATCTGAGTTCAGTTTCAGACGGCTGTGTTTCATCCATTCGGCAACTTCTTTCATTCCTTCGTGTAGGTTAGTTTTGGCGGTGCTGGGGTCATTGGTGAGAGAAAGGATCAGTTGAGTGTCATCCGCGTAAGAGATGATGTTGAGGTTGTGTTGGCGGGCGATGGCCGCGAGGGGGCTCATGTATACGTTGAAGAGGGTGGGACTGAGTGAGGATCCTTGTGCTACGCCACAGATGACTTCAGTGGCCTCGGACTTGAACGGTGGAAGGCGGACTCTCTGGGTTCTTCCGGTGAGGAACGAGGTGATCCATTCAAGTGCTTTTCCTTGTATTCCGATGTTTCTGAGGCGTTGTAAAAGGGTGCTGTGGCAGACTGTGTCGAAGGCTGCAGAGAGGTCGAGGAGGATGAGGGCGACTGTGTCTCCATTGTCCAGTAGAGTTCGAATGTCGTCTGTTGCTGCGATGAGGGCGGTCTCAGTGCTGTGTTTTGCTCGAAAGCCAGACTGTGAGGAGTCGAGGGATTTGTTGGCTTCGAGGAAGGCGGCTAGCTGGTTGTTAACAGCTTTCTCTATGACTTTGGCCGGGAAAGGAAGGAGCGAGATGGGGCGGTAATTTTTGAGTTCGGTGGGGTCCGTTGTGGGTTTTTTCAGAAGGGCGGTGAGTTCAGCGTGTTTCCAGCTTTCCGGGAAGGTGGCGGAGTTGAAGGAGCAGTTGATGACGTCTCGGAGGTGCGGTGCTATGACGGAGTCTGCTTTGTTGAAGATGTGGTGAGGACATGGGTCTGTGGGGGATCCTGAGTGGATGGAGTTCATCAGGCGGATGGTGTCCTCAGTGGAGATTGGGTTCCAGTCGTTAAGGGTGTTCAAGGGGGGAGAATGTTCAGCATATGGTTGGGTGGGTTGGTCTCCGGGTTGGTTGTCGAAGCTGTTGTGGATGTCTGCAATTTTGTTGTGGAAGAATAAAGCCAGGGAGTCGCAGAGGGCTTGAGAGGGGGTGATGTCGTTGGAGTTGGCCGAGGGATTGGTAAATTCCTTGACGATGTTGAAAAGTTCCTTGCTGTTGTGAGCGTTGTTGTCTAGTCGATCCTTGAATGCTGATTTCTTGGCCCTTCGGATTAGTTGGTGGTGTGTGCGGGTGGCGTTTTTGAAGGCGTCCTTGGTGCTAGTGGTTGGGTCTTTTTTCCAGGCCTTTTCAAGGGAGCGGCAGAGTTTCTTGCACTTCTTAAGATCATCGTTGAACCATGAGGCCTTCTTGCTGCCAGGTTTGCTTTGACGTTTTTTCAGTGGTGCTAGGATGTCGGCGCTGTTGGATAACCATAGGGTGAAGTTGGTGGTGGCTTGGTTTGGGTTAGAAGAGTGGGCTGGGGTGTTTAGAAGGAGCGATGAGGAGATCTGGTCGATGGTGATTTTGTTCCAGTTTTTTTGCAGAGTTGGTTGGGGGTGGTTGATGGGTTTCGGCTTGTTGTAGGTGAAGTGAACGCAGCTGTGGTCAGTCCAGAGGAGATCCGTAGTGTGGCTGAAGGAGACATGGTTGCTGGAGGTGAAGATAGGGTCGAGTGTGTGACCTGCGATGTGGGTGGGGGAAGTGACCAGTTGTTTAAGTCCGAGGTTGGCGAGGTTGTCCAAGAGGGTGGTGGTGTTGCGGTCGTTGTTCTTTTCAAGGTGAAAGTTGAGGTCTCCCAGAAGGATGTAATCTTTGGAGGGGAGCGCGTGTGGAGTGATGAAGTCCGTGATGTCTTCACTGAATTTTGCGCGGGGTCCTGGTGGTCTGTAGAGGAGGGTGCCTCTGAGTGTGGTCTTTGGGTCGATGTGGATCTGGAAGTGAAGGTGTTCAGAGTTGGCGAGATTGACGTCAGAGCTGGTTGAGATGTGGATAGATTTTTTATGGACGATAGCGATTCCTCCTCCTGTGTGGCCGGTACGGTCCTTGCGTGTGATCTTATATTCTTCAGGGATGGCAATGGTGATGTCTGGGGCGGAGGAAGCGTTCATCCATGTTTCTGTTAGGAAGGCGACGTCTGGAGAGATGGTGTCTAGTAGATTCCATAGGTCAATGGCGTGCCTGTGGACCGATCGGGTGTTGAGAAGGATGCATTGTAGGTGGTTGGTGTCGGGAATCTGAGGTGTGATCGTAGCGGAGTTGGTGACGGTACCGATGAATTTGCAGGAGTAGCATGAGAATGGACCATGGGTGTGTCCAGGAGCGGCTTGGACGCAGTTGGGGGAACGGCCGGGGTTGAGGGCTAGGAGGGTGGTGGCATCGTAGGTAATGCGGGAGGGCTGGGCAGCGCGAGGGGCAGGGGGTCTGGCGCTGGGCGCGGTCCAGGCGCGGACGGGCGTAGACGGGCTTACCTTTGGCGCACCTTTGGCGCAAATTGGGCGCGGTCGCTGCGCGTGGACGCTGCGCGAATCTACAACTGTCATAAGTGGATGGAGAGGGGGGAGGGGCGAGGGGTGGTCAGCAGGGAGGCGGGAGCTGGGCGGGGACTGGTCGGGGAAGGCACAGGAAGCAAACAACAACAACAACAGCGATCCCAAAATGGCCTCAGCCGATATCTAATCAGAATGGGGCACAGAAGTCGAATTGCGCGATCTGACCAACAAAGGCACCGGTGAGATCAGGCAGACAACAGCGACAGCAGCGCTACAATAATCTAGATGCCAGGCGATCAACAGCAGCGCTATAATGCAGGCGGAGCGCCAAGACACACCAATGCAGCAGCGCTACAACACTCTAGATGCCAGGCGATCAACAGCAGCGCTATAATGCAGGCGGAGCGCTAAGACACAGCGAGGTTCCTTCCTTAAGGCAGGTAAAGTTACACTCTGTGGGTACTTGCGTAGGAGCGAGGTGGGGAAGCAGAGGTACTTCAGCAGGCAGACAGGAGCGGGGAGCAGCGTCTGGAGCGACCGTGTCTGTTGAAAACAGGACGGAATCAGAAGGGAATCAGTCTCCCCAAACAGATGGAAACCAAGGGGAAACAGCTGACCTTTTCAAACATACAACAACTACATAACCTCCCCAACAAAGAACTATACACCTTTCTAAAGATCAGAACTGCTATAACTAGAGCTAACCTACACAGAGAGGAGCCAGGCATCGTCAAATATGTGGAAACCCTAAACTCGGCAGGCCACCAAACAGCGAAGATCTATAAATTACTCAGCCCTACCACCCTGTCTCTAAACAAGAAAACGACAAACTCATGGGAGACACTTCTAGGCAGACAGTTAAACGAAAAAGAAAAGGCACAAATGTGGTGCACAGCCACAAAAAACAAAATAACCCCACAGCTGGCGCAAACGAAATACTGGCTCCTCCACAGAGCCTACTGGTCCCCCTCCAGGCTCCATAAAACTGGCATTGCAGAATCAAGTGACTGTTGGAACTGTCAGAAGGGGGAGGGCACCCTCGAACATCTCATCTTTGGATGCGTGAAAGTCAACAAGCTCTGGGCCCAGATAAACGCATTCATAAACGACATGCTCAAAACAGACTTAACAATCAGCTACGCTAGCTTGGCGACAGGGCATTTAACAACGAACCTAAACAACAGAGAAGAGAGAGACCTACTGGACCTGCTACTCACAGCGGCCCTAAAGATAATCTTAACGAACTGGAAGAATCTTAACGAACTGGAAGAATACGGCGAAAGCAAACTTCAAAACATGGATCAACTGGATCGCCTTCCTAAGAGGGGCAGACAACATTACAGGCAACATCTCGAAAGAACACACCCCCAAGGAACTCATGTGGAGACCACTCGACAAACACTTGAAGACAACACAATGACCACCATCCCCCCCCCCCTCTTTCCTTTTTCTTTCTTCTCCCCTTTGACAAGCCAAGAAATATGGATATCACAAATGTACTGTATACAACTGCCAATGTATATGCCACTTTTATTTTTCAATAAAAATTTTAAATACAGAATGGGCTGATTCAATGGCTTGGGTTTCAGCACACGGAGTTTCCACTGAATCTGTGTCCTGGCACGCCTCTGTCTTTGTGCCTTTTTTTATTCAAAAGTGCGGTCCTCACAGCTCCCTTTTAAAGCACGCGCGCGCCAGTTTTTGTTTATTTACCAGGACAAAAGGTCTGGTGTCAAAACGAGAGAAACAGTTTCAGCTCTGATCCCAACTCGGTGATTCAATCTCGATTTTAAACACAGATTTCGCTGGTACAAAGACCACCAAGAGAAGCGCCCGACACACGCCCTCCTCTCTCACCACCTCCAAGCGCCCGACACACGCCCTCCTCTCTCACCACCAAGAGAAGCGTCCAACACACGCCCTCCTCTCTCGCCACCTCCTCTTGATTATTTGTGCAGTTTTATAGCGCGCGAGCGGGGCCCGGTGGTATCGGAGCGCTTTACACGAGCACGGGTTGCAATGCTCATTTTTTGCAGGCGAGGAGGCTGAAGTGATTTGCCAAGAATCACAGCTGCTCAACCGAAGCCCAGACCCCCCTCTCCCCTGTAATGCAGACGCTGTTCATTTGCCTTCAGCCGATGCCGCTGGGGTCGGAGGATGCTCGAGGGGTGGTCCAGGGCCCGCTGCCGCCGGTCTCTCGTTTCCATGCGTGTGTTCAGTGTGTTGTTTCCTCTCTTGCTAAGTGTTGCCGCACGCGAGGCGCCTCCTGATAAAGACAGTGGGCCTGGCCTGGCTGGGATGAAGAGGGGTCATTTGCAGGAGGGGTGCCAGGCCACCCGCAGGCAGCGGAGCCAGCCTCATTGCCGGATCTCTCAGCCTCACATGCCAACAGATGTGGCCGAACCCGCAGCTTCCAAGTGTCAGCAGGAACTTCAGATTCCAGCTGCTTCCCTCGTGCCGCCCCCCCACACACACACCCATGATGCTGCACAGTGCTTTAATGGGAAAAAATAAGTGCAGGTACTCATTAAAATGCGCTAGAGGTGTAGTGAGTGGGCGGGGCTAGGGGCGGGCGTAAGGGCAGGACATGATGATACTTAACGACTTCTATAGTAGTTGCAGCACACACCAAAACACATGATAAATGTGGTTATATAAACAAAGCAGGTTAACTCATTACACAAAATGAAAGAGAAATGCAATAATATGTTAACATTTCCTTTTTTTCGCAATAGTTGCACCTTCTTAATGCCATACTGTTAATTGCTGTTGTTTAGCACAATTCTATATATTTTTGAGCAAGTGAGTAGGAAGAAACTGAAAATACCCCCACTTCGAACCAAAGCTCTTATGGCACGAAGCAAATCAACATGACCCTCCCCAGAAGATATCTCTTGTCTCTTCCATCGATCTATCCTTTCATCCAACCATGTACCTGCTCATTTGACCATTTACCGTTTACATTCTGTTGTCTATTCAGTTTTTCATCCATCATTCAGTTGATTTTCACCATTCCGTCTGTCCACCCTTCATATCCAAACCTATCCATCCCTCCTTAAACCTATCCATTATTCTTTTCACTCATCCATCTCTTTATATACCTTTTCACTCACCCATCAATCCTTTCGCTCATCTATCCATCAACCCTTTCACTCCTTAATACCATCCTCCCTTTCATTCCATCCACCCTTTCACTCAATCCCTCCTTTCACTCATCCATCATCTACCCTTTCATCCATCTCTAGCTTGCATTCATCCATCCTATATTTAACTTATCCACCCATCGTCTGCCCTTATATCCAATCATCCACCCTCTTTCACCCATCCATTCACTCATCCATCCATTCATCTGCACATCCGCCCTGGCTCACTCATCCACCATCCACTCACTCACTCACCAACCCTCCCTACTACGTTATTTATGAACCTTTGTCCCCGAGCAGACATGTACACACAAAGGGCCACCCATTTTCTTTAAAATACCTCAGAGGAGTGTCTTGATTCTTTCTCTCTCTCACTTTTTTCTTTAAAAAACAGGCTTACAAATGCAGGCAAACAGACAAGCATAAGCAGACACACAAAAGATGTTGGTATGTTAAAAGCCATGTTATACTCTTCAGTATGGCTTTTTTAATTGCCACTATGTAGAATCATCCAATAAATGAAGTCCAGGCAAGTAAAGATGAGAAGGAGGAAGTTTATTGTAGCATATAAACTAGGGACCTCATCCTCCAAAGCCCAGCAGGCAACTGACCAGAGAAGGTGGAACACCTTGAATAAGGCACATTCCAAGATGGAACAGTGGTAGGACACATAAGGCAGAGGCAAGGACATGCAAGGGAAGTAGAGGATACCACAAGACCTCCCTCTTATCAATAAAACACAAAAGGTGAGTGGAGGGTGTGGTGAACATTCAGGGAAGAAAATGTGAAGCAAAACAGTTACATTTACAGTAACAAGTGAGCAGGAACTCAGTCAATAAAACGAGAAGGAACAGAACTCTTCCTTGTAGATCTTCTAACAGGAACAGAGGTTGAGGGTACAGGAGAATGACACACAACATTGTCTTCCATATTCTTGGCGCGACACACAGCTATTCTGCTGAGGTTCCACACCTTATGATCCTGTGTCTTAACTGCATTACCTAGGAGTTTTATAACTTTGATTGGTTGGCTGAATTTTGAAACACCAAACTTTCTTTCTGGCAATTTAATCCTTACCACATCTCCCACTCTCACCACGGTTTTTTTAGCAGCTTTTCTTATGTCGTACTCAATCTTCCTTTTAGCTGCCTTTCCCAACTCCTTCTCTTTCCAGTCAGCGCTCAAAGTGTCATTAACCCCAATCTTCGTACCAACCCAAGAAGGCTTGAGAGGAGTGCAAGGAGACCTTCCCTTGAACAAGACGAAAGGTGACACACCAGTAGAGGAATGTGTAGTGAATCTATACTCACATACTTTCTTTTTAATAGCTTCCTCCCAATTGTAGCTGGAAACCAGAGCTAATTGCATCGTTTCTTTCAGGACCTTGATGAATCTCTCTACAACACCGTTGCTCTCTGGATGATAAACAGAGGCACGCTTGTGCAGAATCCCTCTCTCTCTAAGAAAACTCTCAAACAGACCAGAGACGAACTGCACACCATTATCCGTGAGCACCGAGTTAGGCAGACCTTCACTGGAAAACATTTCATCCAAAAAGGTAACCACAGAAGAGGAATCCACCTTGTTCACCACCTTAATAAACGGCCACCTTGAAAACATGTCAACACACACGATAACATATTTGTCTTGACTGCTAACTTTGACAGGACCTAAGATATCCAATGAGACATCAATCCATGAACCAGTAGACCGTTTTCTAATTACCATAGGTTGAGTTCTGCACTTGAGTATCTTATCACTAACTGAGCATTGTGGACAATCTCTCACAGATCTTTCAATTTCAGTGTCCATGGCAGGCCACCAATAGATTTCCCTGACTCTTGATTTGGTTTTTGCGATGCCCATATGACTAGAGTGTGCATACTCCACAATCTTATGTCTCAATCTAGTTGGAGGAACAAGTCTGCTACATCTCATTAACACTCCATCAACCCAAGACAACTGATCCTTCACAGTCCAGAAACACTTCACAACATCATTGCAATCCTTTTTTAGACACCAACCATCACGAACATACGTAATGACTTGTTGAAGGTCTAAATCAGACCTCAATTCACTGATCCACTCGTCCTCCGTAATAACACCCTCAGTGACCACACAAACTTTTACATCCTCTGACAAGTCTTCATTACAACAGAAGAAATCATCACGTTGTTCTTCAGAAGAAGCCTTGCCCGTGAGCCTGGACAAACAATCGGCAAGTATATTATTAGATCCAGGTAGATAAGACACACCGAATTCGAAGTCCTGCAAAGCGACAACCCATTTTCTTATCCTGTGCGATATGCAATCAATCCCCTTTTTTTCAAAAACTTCTTTAAGAGGTTTGTGGTCAGAGATAACAGAAAACCTTTTGCCCCAGACAAATTTCTTTAATTTATTAACAGCCCAATAAACAGCCAGAGCTTCTTTTTCCACCACGGAATAATTTTCCTCAGCACCCCTTAGAGGTCTTGAAATGAAGAGTACGGTGTTGTCAGTTTCCTCACCCTTCTGCAAAAGAACAGCTCCAATACCTTTGCAACTGGCATCAGTCATTATATAGGAATCTTTTGTGGGATCAAAGCTAGCAAGATTCTGCGCATTATTGAGACAATTCTTAATAAGATCATACTCCTCACAACAACCTTTGTCCCAAACAAATTCTTGTCCTTTTCTAAGTAAAACTCTCAACTTTTCAGTCTTCTGGGCAAAACCAGGAACAAATTTATTATAGAACTCTGACATCCCAAGGAACTTAACTAACTCATCTTTATTAATGGGATAGACAAATTTCGCATCCCATCCTCGTCGCCAAAATGTAGAATCATCCAATAAATGAAGTCCAGGCAAGTAAAGATGAGAAGGAGGAAGTTTATTGTAGCATATAAACTAGGGACCTCATCCTCCAAAGCCCAGCAGGCAACTGACCAGAGAAGGTGGAACACCTTGAATAAGGCACATTCCAAGATGGAACAGAGGTAGGACACATAAGGCAGAGGCAAGGACATGCAAGGGAAGTGGAGGATACCACACACTGCCAGGGGATCGCCAGGATTCCTGTGTTTACGCAAATGCAGAGGATAGTGTGAATGCGTTGACAGCACAGGGCCAGAATGGACCCCAGAGCTGCCAAGGTTTCAGATTGCTATGTGTGACATTTTCATATTTTCATTGTAATTATGAGTGACATTTCAACGATGTGAGTGACACTTTCTCACTAGTAAAATGAGGGAATCATATAAATATTAAAAAATTACACATTTGAGTCGAGCTGCTTTTTCAGATTGCTTCTGTGTGACATTTTCATAGATTCAGTGGATTTACGAGAGTCCGGCAACAACTAGATGTGTAACACTTAGAGGGGACCATTATAGCGAGCACAACCATGGTATGAAGTCAAAGGAAGTAGACAAATATCAGAAATCGCACTCATTTGAGCAACAAGGAAGTCAAACTCGGCAGCAGGTGCTTTTGAAGCTATTATTTAATTTCAATAAAAATCAGCTTCCTCCACCAAACCTCAGCTTCAGGTGCAGCAAAACCACATATAACAAAGGGATCTCTGTGACAAAAACAGCAACTCACTGAGCTATCCACATGCAATACAGTACAATGCAATATGCCTTTTTGAAGGAGCATTAACCATCTAAGCTACTTATTGGTCGGAGTGCAAACTGTCAGTAGAGAAAACTCTGACTTCTCGACAGCGGCAACAATAATCCCATGAGTTATCTCTGACGTAGCAAGTCTAACTGTGCTGAGAAAATAAAGGGTGCTGCTTCGTAGTGTCACTGTCAAGCAGGGATGTTAAACACTTTGCACTACTAATAAATCAGCAAAACTGCTAGTTTAGACAAAACGTGGCGCATATTCAGCCCAGACAGACAACTCTAGTGTGCCCATTTGCAAGGCCCCCTGCCGTGCTAGAGCCCTAATCATTTTTGTAATAAACAGTTTAAATGCCAGCAGCAGGAGAATATTAAAGGATCTATTTACAGCTGTCTGAAGGATCCACCAAGGAGCTGCTGGCCTGGCACTGCGGGGATCTCTAGCCTGTCTCTTCTTCAGGGAGTCAGACAGCGGCCCTGCTGCAGTGTCTCTGCCTGTGCCCTCTGCTCCCACTACGAGAGTCACCATGGCGTGGTGACTCTGGGGCAGAAGTCGGTCTCTACTGGGCACAGCAATTACAGGAGGAGGTGAGCAGGTGATTGATTCTCCAACACCAGCTCCCTCCTTCAACTCCAGGCAGCAGGGGAATTTCATGGGTGCACTGGGGCCCGGCTGGCAGGCAGGAAATGAAACATCCTGCCACCGCATTGGCATATAAGCAGACCGGCCAATGGAGGCATTTGGCGCTAGGAAGGTAGGCGCCTCATTGCAGAAAACAGATTAGCGCTCCAGGGGCCTCTTCGATCGCATTGTCTGGGCATTAACACTCGCATCAAGAGAAAGGACGTGTGAGATTCCGCCGCCCTTTTGTCTGATAACATTTATGTTCAAAGTGTTACCCTGCACTGGATTACTTTTCACTTGTCACTACCTGAAGTGCGGCGCTTTGAAAATCACACGCGCACACTAGCAGGTAAAATGAATCCTGACCCACCTCTGTCAAGCACAGCATGGCGGCAAGCACCGGACATTACACAAAAGAGCCCTGCTGAATAGCTCAGCTGGGGCTCTGATGGGTGGGAGGGGGCTGCAGAAGCGGCGCCCCGGCTGCCAGTGACATGTCCCACTCCGGCTCACCAGCACAGCCACAAGCCTACCTTTTTATGAGTACCGGTACTCTCCTTTTGAAGAAGAGAAGTGCCGGTACTCAAAGTGATAAATTTAGGAAGTGCCGGTACTCAGTACCGGTGAGTACCGGTCCATTTAAAGCACTGATGCTGCACAGACCCCTTACATTAGATGGCAAACCCTTTAGGATGTGTCCCATCGACTTTTTGGCATCTCGCATGTGCAACTGAATCCCTAGAAGGACAAGCGTGCGCGTGTGGACAGGGCGTGTCGACATCCACTCATCACACGCACACGCACACACATGCATACACTCATCACACGCACACACACGCATCCACTCATCACACGCACATGCACACACTCACGCATCCACTCATCACACGCACACACACGCATCCCCTCATCACACGCACATGCACACACACACACACACACACACATCCACTCATCACACGCACACACGCATCCACTCATCACAGGCACAAACACGCATCCACTCATCACACGCACACACATGCATCCACTCATCAAACGCACACGCGCCCACACACACATCCACTCATCACACGCACATACACATGCATGCACCACCCATCACACGCACAGGCACACACACGCATCCACTCATCACACGCACACACACGCATCCACTCATCACACGCACACACGCATCCACTCATCACAGGCACACACATGCATCCACTCACCACACGCACACACACGCATCCCCTCATCACACGCACATGCACACACACACACACACACACACACACACACACATCCACTCATCACACGCACACACACATCCACTCATCACAGGCACAAACACGCATCCACTTATCACACGCACACACACGCATCCACTCATCACACGCACACGCGCCCACACACACATCCACTCATCACACGCACATACACATGCATGCATCCACCCATCACACGCACAGGCACACACACGCATCCACTCATCACACGCGCACACACACGCATCCACTCATCACAGGCACAAACACGCATCCACTCATCACACGCACACACACGCATCCACTCATCAAACGCACACGCGCCCACACACACATCCACTCATCACACGCACATACACATGCATGCATCCACCCATCACACGCACAGGCACACACACGCATCCACTCATCACACGCACACACACGCATCCACTCATCACACGCACACACACATCCACTCATCACAGGCACACACATGCATCCACTCATCACACGCACACACACGCATCCCCTCATCACACGCACATGCACACACACACACACACATCCACTCATCACACGCACACACGCATTCACTCATCACAGGCACATACACGCATCCACTCATCACACGCACACACACGCATCCACTCATCACACGCACACGCGCCCACACACACATCCACTCATCACACGCACATACACATGCATGCATCCACCCATCACACGCACAGGCACACACACGCATCCACTCATCACACGCACACACACGCATCCATTCATCACATGCACATGCACACACACATCCACTCATCACACGCACAGGCACACACACGCATCCACTCATCACACGCACAGGCACACACACACATCCACTCATCACACACGCACATGCACACACACATCCAATCATCACACACACAGGCACCCACACACATCCACTCATCACACGCACACGCACGCATCCACTCATCACACGCACGCATCCACTCATCACACGCATGCTTAGGCTTGCTGAAGTGGACACCTGCTTGTGCTCCAGGTGCACTGTGTAGGGCACACAATGGAAACAAAGATAAACCCCTTTAAGGAGCGTTTCTTCAACGTTGGAGCTGGAGAGAAGAGTTCTATCCTCGGCTTGGACTGTATTAATTATAAATAATAATAATTAAATTAAAGGTGTGGGCATTAATATTAATTAAATTAAAGTGAGGCTTGGGCTGTATTAATCATAAATAATTAAACAGAGATGTAACATGCATTGTGGGAAGAGACAAATAAAACAAGCATTGGAAATGCAATAGTAATGATGAAAGATATAAAACAAGCATTGGCAATGCAATAGTAAGGGGTGTGAGAAGGTAACAGAAGAAAGTAGTCTGTGCAGTAAAGGAGCCAATAGCCGTGGAAGGACACAAATGAAGACATGTCAATCATAGGGAGGGGCTAACAAACCAACCAATCAGAAGGTACCATTTAAGACACCAGCCAATTAAATAAGGAGTGGAGATGGGTGGAGAGTGGGCGGAGCTTATATACACTAAAGTGTATACTGCATGTCTCAACGAGACAGCGCAATCACTGCCTAGACGAGACCTAAAAAGGAGTCTGATGATACCAATCAACTCGGAAATTTATTTGCTGACACAATCTCGAAATCTAGGTTAATGATTTAATAGAACCGATTGTGCTTGACTACCTCATAGTGTACTTCCTGTTACGATTAGGAGGGCACTTTCTTTTGCTTTAACTTTTTGGGTGAAAAGGATTACGCATCATTTCTATGAATTTTGTTCACTTTTTTTGTCTGTTTTGTATATATTTGTTGTATATATGTGTATAGATACAGGCGCGCAACACCCATTGGGCTCACTGGGCTTCAGCCCCCCCCGTCGTCTTCTTCAGCCCGGGCTAATTTCACACGCACTGAAATGACTGCGCATTGGAGCTGAGAATGTCATTTTTATGATGCTTAGTCTGAGAGGCCCAGCAAGCCCGAGCCAGCCAGCCTCTGAACAGTTTCAGTGAACCCCCTGCCCCCACCTCTTGTTTTCCTTTACTGGCGCCGAGGTGATATCCTTGCCTGAAGGCAGGGATTTCACCTAAGCGCTTGATGTGTTCAGCATGGGGTGGGAGTGGGAAGATGCACACAGCAGGGGGAAAGGGACGGCCAGTGCAGGTGACACTTTTCCTTTGTAAAGGAATTTCTGCTGGCGTCATAGCCCAGGGTGTGCTTTCTGTGCACTTAAATGGATGTGTATTCCATACAAGTGCACAGACATCAAACCCTGGGCTATGACGCCAGCAGGAATTAATTTACAAAGGAAAAACTTCACCTGCACTGGACATCCCTTTCCCCCTGCTGTCTGTGCACTTGTAGGGAATTCACATCCAGGGCACTGCTCACCAGATAAATGGTGAACAGGGCCATTTCTCTTTTTGCATCCAAGGGCACCAACGACGCAGAAGCAGAGGAGGCCCTGGCAAGGAGATACCAGGAAACATTTGACCCACCCCTGTCCACACTGTGAGATTTTCGGGAGGGGCTAGATGCCAGGACGCAGTGCTGCTGATCAGCCCAACTCAACTGAATAGTATCAGAAGAGCAGGCAGCCGTTTTTTATGTAAGTTTCAGTAACTTTACTGCATTCTTCAGCACAGCATTACCTACTGCCTGCATATCTAGGTTACTCTAAGTGAATGTTGTTTTTGACTTACATGGAAATGTCAAAGAGGAGAGTTCCCTCCGAATATACAATTGTAGTGTAAGTTTGTAGTGTTCATCTTTTGGGGTGCTAGTGGGTAACTTTAGGGTTCAGGGTGCGTGTGGGTTTTTGGGTGCCAGGGAGTAATTTTAGGGTTCAGGGTGGGTTACGGATTGGGGTGCCACAGGGTAATTTTAGGGTTCTGAGTGGGTATGGTTTTTAGTTTGCCAGGGGTTAATTTCAGGGTTCAGGGTAGTAATGGGTTTTGGTGTGCCAGGGGGTAATTTTAGGGTTCAGGGTGGGTATGGGTTTTGGGGTGCCAGGGGAGAATTTAATGTTCAGCATGGGTATGGGTTTTGGGGTGCCAGGGGTAATTTTAAGGTTCAGGGTGGGTATGGGTTTTGTGGGGCAAGGGTGTAATTTTAAAGATCAGCGTGGGTATGAGTTTTGGGGCTCCAGGGTTTGATTTTAGGGTTCAGAGTTGGAATGGGTTTTGGGGTGCTAGGGGGTAATTTTCGGGTTCAGGGTGGGTATGGGTTGTGGGGTGCTAGGGGGTAATTTTGGAGTTCAGGGTGGTAATGGATTTGAGGGGGCAAGGGTGTAATTTTAGGGATCAGTGCAGGTATGGGTTTTGGGGTGCCAGAGGTAATTTTAGGGTTCAGGGTGGGTATGGGTTTTGGGGGGTAAGGGTGTAATTTTAGGGATCAGCACAGGTATGGGATTTGGGGTTCTAGGGGGATGATTTCAGGGTGGTTATGGGTTTTGGGGTGCAAGGGGGTAATTTTAGGGTTGCATGTTTTCTCTGCTTGACCTGAGCATTAATGTATCCTGATTATCTGCCATTTTAGCCCCACCCCATTGATTAACATTAGCCACGCCCCTTCATTTGCCATGTTAGCCCCCCCCCCCGAAATTAAGACCTAGTTGCGCCCCTGTATAGATATATGTGTAGATTATAAGCTTGAAAATAATGTGAATTTATAGGATGAAGTATTCCCCTTGATTACTATAATTAAAATATGTAATCACTTCTTCAATGGTATGTGATTGTTGTTTGTATTAATTTAATATTGAATTATTGAACATTGTCCCTTGCATAGGAGAATTGACAGTCCCCTATTTAAAAAGATTATAGAGATCTATCCCTCCTTTTCCACTTTTGTATTTTCCTGTATTGCAGTCTTGCAAGAAACCAGATTGGAATTTGTTGAGAAGGTTGTTGTTCTTAATATGTAAGGATAGTTGTTTCGCTGCACATCTTTCTGTGATTTTCGCAAGAAAAGGGAGGTTGGTGATTGGTCGGAAGTTGTTGAGGTCATTCGCATCGGCTGAAGTTTTTTTTAGAAGAGGGGTGACCTGTCCTGTTTTAAAGGCCACTGGAATTGAGCCTTGGATGAGGAAGAAGTTAATCAGATTGGTCCAATTGGAAAGAGTGTGGGTGTAGAAGTCAATGGCAATGTTACTCGGGATGGGGTTGGAAGAATGATTAGAGGGTTTTGTTTCAAGAATGCATATGAGGGGGACATCTTCGAGGGTTGACGTCAAAGTTCTGCAGAGTGACTAAGGATTTGGGCTCCTCTCAAGGGGTGGGATGAGTAACCTGATCCACTTTTGCATCAAAGAATAAAGCGAACTCTGCTGCTTTCTTTGGAGGATCGTCAGGCTTGAAGGTTCAGGGAGAGACGTTTGAATCTTTGAGGAGGTCAAATAGTTTTTCGGGTCTGTTGTGGAGGTTTCTGAAGTGAGATGCTTTTTCCTGGAAGATATGTTTGTGGTATTTTTATCTTTCTGAGCGCAGAATAGAGAGTTTGGTGATGGATGGTGGTTATCTCGAATGTTTCTCCAGGGGTCTCAGGTTCTTCCTTTTTGCATAAAGAGATGTATTGAACCATGGAGCAGAAGGAATAGGCCTTTTCTTTTTGTTTTGAAGTGGAGCAACATTATCAATTTCGACTGAGAGGCTGGAAAGGCATTGGGAGGTAAGAACGTTGACATCCAGATTAGGGTATAATGTTGGAAGTGATACCATGGCAGAATCGCAAAGAATGTCAAGGTCAATATTTTTAGTGTTAGTGAACCAAGTAGTAGTCCTTTAAGGTTGGCCAAGAGTTACGTAGTGAGAAAGGTGAAGAGAGAAGGGGATGAGGAAGTGGTCAGACCAGTCTACTGGAATAGGGACATCAATAGTTAGCATATCAGCTTTGGAGATAATAAGGTCAAGAATTGATCGCTTCAAATGTGTTGGTTCCGTGCAGTGTTGGATAAGATCATTAGCTGAGAGAAAAGTGGCAAGCCTATGGGCTGCTGAGTCTTCCAGTGGGCCCCAGTGGAGATTAGAGTCCCCCAGAAAAATCTGTTTGTCAGTTTGGGCGTATTATTCGCTAGCAAAGTCGCGGAGTTCCTCCAAGAAAGAGGAGCAGTCACCCGGTGGGTGATAAATGGCATGAAATCTGAAAGGGGTCAATGTTGCACTTGAAGCTCCAGAGCAAGGGATTCGAATGCATGTGATGAGCTGTTGGGAAGAACCTTAAATTGAAGGGAGTTTCTGAAGATGACTGAATACCTCCCCCCACTTTATCTGTTCTATCATTTCTGAGGAAGGTGAGGTTGTTGGGTAGTAGAAGATCGAAGATAGTATGAGAGCTGTCCCTTAACCAGGTTTCAGTAAGGAAACGAATGTCAAGATTGTGGAGAGTGATCGCGTCAGACATTTTGAGCTTGCGTTTTATTGCAGATCTGCAGTTGTGTAGCAGGCAGCGCAACTCTGACAGGATTGTTTTGGTGGAGGGGTCGATCGGGTTTTTAGGGGTGATAGGGATAATGTTCCTGTACGAGGGTGCCAGGGTAGATTAAGACTGATGTTTAGTTCTGGCAGAGGAGATTGTCAGGATGTTGTGCAAAGTAGATGAAATAGGAGAGGGGATGAGAGATGGCGTTATACGTCTTGTAACTAGCCAATAAATTAGTGATTTCAGCAGATATTAGATTATGTGTGGCTTTATGGAGGCGCAGGAGCAGGGTATTCCTCGGGAGTTTGGGAACGTGGATGTTAGCCAGGGGAGAGAGGGGCAGGAAGGCATGGAAGCAGTCGCCAAATGGATGAAAAACTGCTGCCTACAACTAAACACCAACAAAACAGAAGTACTCATCATGGGCCCAAACCCCGATGTCTAGAGCGACACCTGGTGGCCCACCGCCCTCGGAAACCTGCCAACCCCCACAGACCACGCAAGCAACCTGGGAATCATCCTGGACTCCGAGCTCAAAATGGACCGCCAGATCAACTCTGTCTCATCTTCCTGCTTCCACACCCTCCGCCTCCTTCGTAAGACCTTCAAATGGATCCCCCTCGAGCACCGAAAGACAGTCACTCATGCCCTGTTCACCAGCAGACTCGACTACGGCAACGCACTCTACGCCGGTATAAACAAAAACCTCATCCCCAAGCTACAGAACATCCAGAACGCCGCCGCGCGACTGGTCCTCAACCTGCCAAAACACTGCCACATCTCCCAGCACCTGCGCACACTCCACTTGCTCCCCATCGAGGCGAGAATCACCTTTAAGATGCTCACCCACGCACACAAGGCCCTCCACGGCACCGGACCAGCATACCTGAACAGCCGGCTCAAATTCCACGCACCCCAAAGGACCCTACGATCAGCCCAGCACTCCTACGCCAAGGTCCCCCGCACCAGAAAGACCAGATCGGGAGGCTGCTCCTTCTCCTTCCTCGCGGCCAAAGCATGGAACGCCCTACCACTCTACCTCAGACAAACAACATCGCTCCCTATCTTCGCAAGAAACCTCAAAACCTGGCTCTTCGACAGACCCCCTCCTTGATGGAATGGAACCTGCACCCCCCCACCCCTAGCGCCTTGAGACACTTACGGGTGAGTAGTTGCGCTTTAACAAACTCCTGATTGATTGATTGGGTTGTTGGGAAAGGTGGAAATGTTAATACTAAATATAGAGATGGAGGCTTCAAGCTGGGAGATAGAGGAGATGAGGAATCCTAGTTTATTTTCTAAAGAGAGTAGGTCCGAGCACGGAAAGTTGGGAGGATCGATGGGTTCCGGTGGGAGTGCAGTTGGTGAGGGTGGGTGGTGAGAGGTGGGGGTGAGGGAGGAGTAATGGGTTGCAGGAGTGAAAGGTAGAGGTAGATGGTGGTTGAAAGAAGTACTCAGTGCCACTGGGGTGGAAAGAGAGTTATCTTTGAAGCTGTTGAGAAGAGGGGAACAACTGAGTTCAAATTTAGGAGGAGGTGGGTGTGGAAAGTGGAGGTAGGGCGGACTGCGGGGAGGGGAAAGAGGGGAGTCCTGAGGCAAAGGCTGAGATAGATGGAGGTTGCAGGAAGTTGTCGGTGTAACTGAGGTGGCAGGAGAGTTATCATTGCAGTTGTTGAACTGAGGAGAGGAGTAGAGTTCGTTTTTCGGAGGAGATAGTTGTGGAAGATGGAGGGAGGGCGGTACGCAGAGAGGTGAAGGAGGGGAGACCTGGAATGGTAGGAGGTTTGGGAAAAAGAAAGGAGAAGGGACTGGAGAGGTCCCGTGGACTAGGTGAGGTGAATGTAAGGAGGCTGTCACAATAAAGAGCGGCGGGAATGACCAAGCGGGTAGTTGCAGGGAGAGGAAGGTTCTGCAAGGCCTGGTGGAGGGACAAGGAAGAGATTGCCAGAGAACGGTACAGGGTTGAACAGCAAAGATGGAGAGAAAGGAGGGTGCAGCGAGAAGAATGGGGTTTGTGCAGGATTCAGAATTCAAGGAGAGGGGGAGAGCAGGAAGGGCAGAGGAATAGGGAGGGCCAAAGAGGGAAGGTACAATGATTAGACTGGGAAATCAAGCTTTTGGATACATTGATTTAAAAAGGGGGTGGCGGGCAGTGAAAGGGGGAGGAGGTTATTGCTTGCTTTGCTGTGTAAGTTGCACAAACAGTAAACTCACTGCTGATGTCACACACCCTGGCGGCTAGAAGTATCTACATCCACGTTGCTTGTGTAACAGTAAAAGAGACCAAAAATTGAACAAAAATAGTTAGAGATTAGTATTGTTATCTATTTGCTTGGAGTTGAAGTTAGTTACTAGACGTTTGTAAACATTCAATAGATGTGGTAGATTTCACCAGCTCATTAGATGTGCAGATATGTGGCATTTTATCTTTAGGGATAGACAAGACATCTCCCAAACTCTGCTACTAACACAGTGTAGTAATACTGTGTTTTTATCCATTCCAAGGCCTAGTTGTGTCTAACACAGGCAAACACCAATCTTGGTTGTACATGTAGCATTGATCATCATGTGAGGAGTGCAGAGTCAAGGGGTCCCCTGCCACTGCCAATGAGCTGAGTTTCCTTCGTGGCTCACATATATTAGGGGTACGCTGTTGTAATGGTGTCACTCAAGCCATTAATAGCTTCAGTTGATGAGACCAAGACTCAGGCGTAGATCTGAGTGGAGCATTGTCTGCACATTGCACAGCCCATGACTGCTGAAGATCAGTTGTAACATGGCAGACAAGTGAGAAGGTGTACAAGGAGTTTTGCATCTTGGCTCGAGGTGCTGTCACAGGGCCTCATGGTAGCTGTAGTCACTTCAATATCACTTTACCAGCACTTGACAACAGTTGCAACATGTGACATGCCATGGAGTTGGATGCATGTGCTCTTATATGCAACAATACACACTGACACAGACAAACCAACTTTTCAGATACTTTGAGTATTGCATGTTAGGAAAGTAGATAAAGAACACATTTGCAAAAGCAGAGTTGAGAGCAAACCGGATATTGTGATATTAAGCCAGTTATTGAAGCGTAACTTACCAGAGTCCACTCCCCCAGCTGTTCCTGTCAAGCCCTCAGAATTCAGGATGGCCAAGACCTTCTCCTGCCAGGCAAAGAATTGTAATGGAGCCTGGAAGAGTCACCACCAGTCCTCTCATCGTCCAGGTGGGGGTTGTTGTACCTTTTACACACCCTCAACCTGAGCTCAGTCCACGTCCTCCTAATGTTGTTCTGTGTGCGTAGGGCGGTATAAAACAGCATTCACTCTGTTGACTAGGCTGTCCCATGTTTCAGGTTTCCTACTGAGAGCAGTATTGTGGACATGGGAATCAAAGAGTTGGGTCTCTACTCTAATGATTTCATCCACAATGACTTGTACTTAGGACCTTAAAACAATATTTTTACAGTTGGTATATCTGTTGACCATAGTTTTGACATCCTGATACTCTAGACATACTAATTTTGTATCACAATATCTTTCATTTGATATTTTGCCATGCACCCGAGGGTCTTCGCCCGCTTGGACACTACTACTATGTGGCTGCACAAAACAACTTCTGCTGCTCTGGGACCCACTGAGACTCCATGGAGGAGGCTGGCCCTGTCCCATTTCACCGGCAGTCTAATTTTTCTAGATCTCTTTCCATAATGATGGCAAAGGAGAGGCATCTCTGGCCAGTGATGTAACACACTCACATATGTACTACAGCATCCTGGTTACCCTCTGTGGGCTGGGCGTGTTGCAGTTGCCCATCTCACCTAATTACCCCTCATTCAAACATGGTCAGATTTTGGGATAAGGATAAACAATAGCACCAGGAAAGGTCAGGAGTCATGGATTGGACAAAGAATGAGTTAGGTCTTTGAGGAGGAGCGTGGAGTATGGGTCAACTAACCAGTGAAAACAGAATGGTGCTGAGAATACTTTGTTCTTCTAGCCGGCTGAGACACACAAGTCACCGGAGAGTTCTCCAGATACATGTTTCATTCGTCAACACTCATGTGACAAACATTCTGAACACGTCTGTAGTGGTGAAGTTCCATGAGTAGAGGTGATGAAGCAGACATAGCCAGGTAGTGTCTTTGAGGGTTATTTATTACGTTCTTAACATCAGTGGTAGCAGCCCCACCCGGAGCAGCCTCCCTGCCGCTCAGCCCATCATCCAACTGTCATCACTCGCACATTAGGCACCCAAGCATTCCACTCATGTCCATCACACCAACATTCCATACAGAACACTCCCCCCAGGCACCCACGCATTCCACTCATGTCCATCACACCAACATTCCATACAGAAGACTCACACTGGCTGCGCAGCTAGGAACCAGGTAACAGGGAACATTATAAACACAACATGAAGATACTACAACGTCATTGGAAGTGCCACACTGTTTTAAGCAAGCTGTATCCGTTCCTTTAATATGAAAAAACTTGCTGCACATGCTAGAGTGAGGGCCTGTTTCCAGCCTCTTTCAAGGATTCTGGTAGTCCCTGAAATCCTGGAATCCCACCAAGGGTATGAACGGAGACACTGCCTTACTGAAGCCAATGTCGTCCTCGACCTCCTGATGGGGTGGCATTCCCCTGAAATCGATGGTAGATTATCTTCAAAGGTCTCTCTTGGCGGCGGGTCTGCCAGTTCTATGGTCCCATTGGATCTGCCAGTGGCATTTTTCACTGTCGGCAAAGGGAGGGCGGTGGATGGGCTCCCAGCTATGGTTCTAGATTGGTTCCTGGGTAGTTCTTACGAAGTATTTGGGTCTCATGACCCCTCTTGTGTGTCCAAGATTCCGTGTGTAGAGACATTTTAAGGCATGGGCAAAGTGAGCTCTGGTCCTGGGCCCCACCTTTCAAGGGGGGGCCTTGATAGTTGGTCAGGACGGGTCATCTGTGAGAAGCTGGCTTGGTATATGGTGCTCACCTATGCAAGTGTAGCACCCTGCACTAATCCAGACAACTCTTATGGTGAAGTAAGTGGTTTTAGACAACCTTAGAAGGCTCTCTAAGTAGTGGTTGTGGAGAGCAGCCTTCAGGCTTAGTCCAGAAGGAGTGTAAAACAGCTTGTTTTAAAAGAACAAATCTTATAAGTCTAGATCAAATGAAATAGAACCACACAGTGTATTTCTAAAAAAATCTATATTCTAAGAAACTCACTAATACACACAGATATCTCCTAACTGGAGATATACACAATGCACATAATACTTTTCAATAGAAACAGGTAAGTAGCACGTGATACACAGTGGTCCCCAGGTGACCTTGAAACTGCAGCTGTGGGGACCAGGTCATGCTGTGGAAGACCCAGCCATACAAAAGCTGTCCCATGTTGGATGTCGAGAGCAGAGGGTTTAGTGTCTGGCTGGAGCATCAACAAGCCTTGGCTAATGGAAATCAACATGGAAGTTGAAGAAGGTGTTATGTCAGGACCAGCAAGGCCCAGGAGACTCACCACAAGCAGGGGAGTCGGGGAAGTCCCTAAGCAATCAGAGGACCCCAAAGAATTCAAAGATGACCCTCAAGAAGACCCACAAGTCGAAGGAACTGAGGGTCCTCGAGAGGAGCTCACGCAGCTCACCATAGATGCAAGACCATGATGCAAGTGATGTGGTGAGGACAAATATCTTGGTCACTGGAAATGCTTGTGGTTGGAGCTACTTGGAGCCTAAAGATCTTAATGAAAGGGAGCCAACAAGCCTTTGCAACTGCAAGTCAACGCAGTGCTCAGGGGTTTGGTTCCTGCTGCTCCGTCGAGGGATACTGTCCTCAAACATGGTGAGAGGACAGGGCAGGCCTTGAGGGATGAAAAGAACCATGACCTGTGTTGCTGAGCCTTTCCGAGTCTGTGGGAGCCCAGGATCAGCAGACTAGTCAGCTTAGTTGCGTTGCCTGCAGATGGGGAAGTGACCCCTTTCATTTCAAGGGAGATTCCTTCAGGTGTCTTGGATGCCCACAGGCCTTGGAAGGTTCCTGTATGGTGCACAGACATGGATGTTGCAGCAAACGAGCAGGTGGATGAAATCAGGAGCAGCGGGAGTCTTCCTAGTTTCAGCCATGATGCCCAGAGCGAAGTCTAGCGAAGTCCAGAGTACCCAGACGGCTGAAGAAGATGTGGTGTCTGAAATTAATCTTGTCCAATGATGAATCTAGGGACCCACCCACAGGTAAGCCCTTAAATACCCTAAGTAAAAGGTTGGGACGATTCAGGGGTCCCTCCCTGAGGAGGGGCTGGACAAGTGGGAGGATGCTCCCCTGTCCTTTGCCCAGTTTTGCGCCAGAGCAGGAGCCAATGGCTCCCTAAACTGGTTCAAACAGGACAATGCATGGAGGGCACAAAGTGTGTCCTGCATGCAAACTAAGCGGCGCTGCCACCCTGCTACAATAATTAAACCAAGTCTGGGAGGTGGTCACACCTCCCTGTGACAGGATACCTATTGTTCTGCCTTCCTCTGCTCGAGCTTGGCTCAGCTGCAGGAGGGGAGAATCGTGTCTCTGGTCTGCAGCAGCCATGTTGTGCTGTCTGGGTCTAGAAGACTGGCACCGGGAGCACTGAGAGCCAAAAGGAGGTCCGTTACAGTGTTCGGACTCATACCTCCCAAACCATTTATGGAATGGGTTATGATTCAAACGTGTTTGATACCACATGACAGGATTCGTTGAAGGCAATTTCAAGATGGTCATTGGGTAATTAATCGGTGCCCCACTATATGGTATATGGCTGCCTCACAACCCGGGAGAATGGACTTCGTAGGCTGTAGGGTTGTCCCGTTCATGCAGGGGCACCCTCACACTTAGAACCAAGCACCCTGCCTTTAGGATTGCAAAGACCTGCTATAGGGGTGACTTATAGGTTTTAAGTGCAGTGTCCTTAGATATAGTAAACATATATCTTTAGTAAGTGGTGCAAGCACCAGCTTACACAGGCTGCAATGGCAGGCCTGTAGTTGCAGATTGGGTGGTCTCCAATGGGTGGCGTAATACATGCTTCAGCCCATGGAGGACCTCTGGTGTACCTACTCCCTGGGTACTTTAATACCATATACTACAGACTGATAAAGTTACACCAATGTCCAATCTGGGATGTTCCTAAGTACTTACCAAACCAATTCAGGGGAGAAAGCACAGAGATTGGGGTCCTGATTAGCAGGATCCCAGTCAGACTAGTCAGAAGCAGCATAGCACCAGGCAAAAAGTGGGGGTAACCATAAAAGCAGGTCCTACTTTCCTACTGCATCTAATTAATTTATCTGAACAGTCAAGCTGTAATAAGTACTTTAAAAACACAGCTACTTCCTTATTTATTCTATTTTTGATTGTTTGACGACCCAGCCAGACCCAACTCACTCAAACACGCGAGTGTTGCAAGAGTTATTAATGGCATCCTGACAGTCAGGTTCTGATTGTGCTTAGCTAAAATTCGTCCGAGTACTCATGCTAAGCCCAACCTCACATACTTTACATTCTGCCCTCATAGGTCACTGAAGGGCAGGAGTCGGCGACGTGTTTACTACAGAGCTGTGCAAATTTGAAGCATGAATGTGGGTGTGTTGACTGAAGCTATTTGTTGTACTTTCCTGCAGAGTAATGGGGACATTAGGATGACGGGCGGACTTTGTCCGCCAGGCAACCTATCGGAAAACGGGACCGCCCGCCATAAGGGCGGGGGTCCCGTGGGGGGAATTAGGATGCGCCCGCCACAGTGGTGGGCGCATCCCGCATTTTTAACATTGCGGCGGGCGGTACTAAAAGCACCGCCCGCCGCAATGCCAAAAATGCACGTTGTGCTTTTCAATGCACAACATGACAGGCACTGCGCGGTGCCTGTCATGTTGTACATTGAAATGCAGGGGGGTACCATAGGTACCCCCCATGTGCACCCCCCACCACCCCCGGAGTCCCTGGGGGCCCGCAACGGGCCCCCACAGGGAGACTCCGCATGCCTTTCCGTGGTGGCATTGCCGCCACGGTAAGGCATTGTTTACAGCCCATTGTAAGAAGGCTGGTGGTGTCTGATAGACACCGCCACCATATACAACCCTTTTCCGCCTTGGTCGCCTTGCGACCGGGGCGGAAAAGTACGGAAGGTCTTTCCGTCCACCGCGGACCCCCCAGGCATCTTAATATGGCGGGGGGTCTTTGCAGCAAGGATGGCGGGCAGATCGCCCCCGTCAGCCTGGCGGGGGCGATCCGCCCGCCATCCTAATGGGCCTCTAAGTGTGGGCTGCCATAAGGTGGACCTGGGGGCGGTCATTCGAGTCCAGTGGGTGGCCTTAGTCCCACGTGTCATTTTGTAGATGTCAGGGGCTTTTGAGCATCTCAACCGGACCTGTTCTGTTGCTACATGTGAAAAGGTGCACCCTATGTTTGATATCTATCTGTTCATACTGAGAGCATCAGGAGGTGAAGCAGTGAGTTTTCTAGACTTGGGCGAAATTTCAATTGAGTTGAGTTATTTTGGGAATTCCACATTATGCTGCTGCACAGAATTTCAGAAATTGCGCCATGAAGTCTCATTGCATAATCAGGCAATAATTTGTGGCAAAATGATAGCGCAGGAGCAATATGAATGAGCTGCACGTGAAGGAGGGTCATTCACTTCATGTGTGTTTGATGATATTTCTTTTAGCATGAAATGCATCCCGACAGGGAGCGTAGGTAGAGAGCCCGGAAGAGTCCCGGGCTCAACGTAAAAGGCTGAGTGTGGCCTAAAATACGTGCGCCTACTCACAATTATTACTGGTACTGGCAAAGGTTAAAATGGTTAGGTAGGGGCGACATGATTTGAACCAAACGCGGGGCGTGCTCGCGTTTCATAAATGCTGGCAATGGTTACACAGTCAAACATGGTCATTGTATGCGGGGAAGGAGCCTACTGAGTTAGAGGAAATTCCCCGCCCGGTAAAAGTTTACAAAAATGGGCACATGCTGTTGCGGTATTATTTAAAGGCGGGGGTGCAAACGCCTCCTGATAAATGAGAGAGGTGGGGGCGGTAGGCCTACGTCTAATCCTCAGACGGGATACGCACGGTATCGTGCAGCAAAAATAATCGGTTAAAAGCCGGTGTAAGAGGGCGGGTTTGATAAACAGGCATGGAGGCGGTAGTGGTGGTTTAATGGAAGAAGGTTTATTGAAAACAAATGACGATGTAACAGGGATTTGTAAAGGCTCTTCAAAATTTTCTTCATCTTCTGATGTCTCCGGGGAAGTGCCAGGTGACGAAGGGTCTCGTGTGGTCTTCGCCTTGTCTTCAGGACGTGGTTGGTCTCCCCGGTGGCTCATAAGAGAAGGGAGGAATAAATGAGGGGTCCGTGAGAATGACAATAATAAACTAGAGAGGAGGTATTTCCCTTCACCACACCTTTAGTGTTTAGTGCCAATCAGTAGGAAGGTGACGGAGCACGCAACCAATAGAAAAAGTCTGCGGTAAAGTTAGGTTTAGGTAGTAAGGGATATGGGGCAAAAGTTTATAGTGCCTAGGGTAGAACGACAAGAGTACCCACAGTTTACAGTGCCTAGGGTAAAACAATAGGAGTGCTCACAGTTTGCACGTTATGAAGAAAAAATAACAGCAGTGCGCCGTGCATTTAACCAGCCTATGTTGCAGGTCGTGGTCCGAGTATGTCACAAGATATACAGCGCGCGCCGACACTGATAAACAAACTAAAATAACTGTTCTAAACAATCCCTCCCCGTATCCTTCCCACCCGCTACCCACTACTGTTCCCTAGAGCCGATGTCACTCACCGACCCCGCCGTAACTCTTCCTAGAGTCACGGCCGCTCTCCAGCATCCACCGGACACCACCAGTCCTTACACCAGCTGTCTTCGTCGACGTCCTGTTCGTGGGCTGTCTGGGTCTCCTCGGGTCCCGCGTCTTCCTGAACCGGGTCCGCGCCGTCTTCAAGGGCTCCTGCCTCCTCTACGGGTCCCGCGTCAGGGCCGGCTCTAGGCTCATGGTGGCCCTGGGCAGGGAGCATAGGTAGGGGGCCCCGGAAGAGGGCGTCTGGGCGGGGCGGAGAGGGGAGTCCAGTGAAGAGGAGGGGTGGTGGGGGGTCAGGGTGTTTGGAAGTGGAACAGAGCCGCATATTGTAATCTGGTGCTCATGTAAAACACGCCAATGCTTTTAGGACATGTTCGAGCTATATAAAACTGAGAAAAGGCAACACAAACCTACAAGTCCCAGATTGCTAAGTGCTGTTGGCTTAAAAGGCCAGACAAGTTAAAAGTGCTACATATGACATTGTGATGTGTTTAATCTTGGCCTCAAAAGTTGTCTGTAAATTTTCCATATTTTGTACCCCACCACTACCCCCTCTGAGTCAGTGCCACCAACTGCCCCAGTGCCTGCCACGCGACTCTTTCAAACTATCCTCCCCACCATGTCCTCTTTTCTTCACTACCTCTGATGGGCTCTTGCAGTCTGATGAATTGGGCAGAAACCCCACCACAAATTAACAGAATCAAGCATCGAAGTCTCACATTTAATTAAGGTAAAGACATTTGCTTTGCTATACAATACCACTACCAAAGGAAATGGCTTTAACTTACTCAAAGGCGAGACCTGTTGCATTTTCAATGCTTGTTACCAGTTCCGTTCAAGTCTTAATAAACTCATAAAACTTTTTTTCGGCTTCCATTAAGCCATGGTCTTGATCTACTGTGTAGTTCTATTAATTAGCACAGTCACACAGTTGTCAGCACAAGCTGCGAGGACAGGGCGAGGCGAGCCTGCCTTTCCTCTTCGTGATTGGATTGTTTGTAGAACACGTGCCGAAGCGCGTTATATTCGACATCATCTTTCACAAGTAGTTCTTGCCCAATTTAAAGGTTCCCCAGCGCCCAGCATTTCACTATAACTACTACAAGTTGATCGCATCACGGCATTTTTATTGCGCGTTTCTTTCCGAGACAAGATGGTTGACTTTCAAACGGAAGTTAGCAGGGTGTGCAACTATCGATAGTGCAGCGGGTGCAGTGACACCGGGGCCCAAGAGGCCCCGTGCACCTCGATTATGGCTGATTTTGATTACTAAAACAGGAGACCAGGGCCTATTTTCGTGCGTGCAATAGGGCTTGCGGAACCTTTGCCACAACACTGCAGGCTGGTGGTTTAATTGAGGTTTGTTTTCCGCTTAGCGCATCACAGTTGACGAGCTCGCGCAGCCCCTCCGCTGCTATCATCTCTTCCCGCGCGCCTTTCCCAAGGAGAGGAATTAGCAAAAGTGATGACGACATATTTCACAGGCAATGACTTTTAAAATGCTTTATTTTCCCTGCTCATCGCGGAAGTGAAGGCGGCAAGAAAGATGGCTCTGGGACGCGGGCCGGCGTCTGAGGAGATGCATCATCAGCCTAACCTAGGCGTGTGTGTGAGCATGGGGGGTAGGGGGGTTGTGGGGGCAGGGTGAAGATCTTGTCTGACGTGTTGACCCGAAGTAGAGTGAGACTGCTGTACATGGCTCTCCGGACCGTGAATTTTAATGTGGCTGATGCATGTTAAGGAATTTATAATGCGGAAGATCAGTGGAAATAGTAGAGTATGTGCCAGTGCATTTAGGCCAGCACAATCAAATGTTACATCATCCGATCAATTCTCAGCTTGAGACAGGGGTTGTACCGTGGTGTCTGAAGTGAAGTGTGTGGCTGTGAGTGCGGGTGTGTCATGTGTGAAGCATGCATTTGGAACTTTAATACCTGCAACTTTCAACTGAATGATATTAATGTATGCCCTTGACTAGAGGGGGCTAGGCATACACTTACTTGAAGATTAATTTGCAGCGAAGGACGGTGGTGGCCGGCGAGAGCTGCATTCACGTTACACGCTGGCCAGCTAGCTTGCTTCAGTCTCTCTGTGTCGGTCCGCCCGCAACAGGCTCTCTCGGGCCGGCTCAGCCAGTCAGAAGTCGGTCCCGGTGCTCCCTGGGGCCGTGAATGAACCGGTCACGTAAGAAGCAGGTGTGAGTTGTGCACAGGCAGCGCGCGCTGCGGGGGCTGTCCCAGGGCCGTCACGTCATGGTAGTGCTAAGATTGACGGCCCTGGGACCCAGTGCTGGCTGCCTGACTCTGGGATTTGGGCAAGTGAAACTAGCAGTAGCAGGTAAACAACAACGGCGCTGGCCGTGCGCTGCCATTGCTAGCCAGAGTCGGAGCCGGGAGGCCGCCAAATCCTGCCAGGGGGCCGTCAGTGCCACGAACGGATCCTCGTCGTGGCGGCCCCTGGGGTTTGGCGGCCCTGTGCAGGTGCACAGTTTGCACATGCCTAGGGCCGGCCCTGCCCGCGTCTTCTCTCTCCGTCTCCGTCTGTAAACTCCTTCCTCCGTCTTCAGCGTTAACAATTGTTTTCTCCGCCCTCGCCTCTTTGTAGGCGTCTCCCATTCGTCCTGCCTTACTGTTTCCGGGTTTTACCTCCTCCTCTTCCGGGTCACCCCCTTCACCGCGTCCGATTGCCTGAGGAGAGACAGCAAAGGAGCGTGGTTTTTGAAGTCCGACTTTAGGGCAGCGCAAGGTACAGTTCTCGTCTATTCCGGTCTCCTCCTCACAGCCGGTTCAGCTATGGGTGTGTGCCTTGTCTGGACCAGCGTAGGACAAATGAAGAAGAGAGGTATCGAGCAGCAAGCTCGCTTACCTTACAATGCCGGCCGTAGCTCAGGATTTAGAAAACGCCGGTGCCGGTTGAGGAGCCGAAATATAATTGGTGTGTGCGCGAGGACACATGAATGTGCGACGTCATAATTTCACACTTAGGCAGAGTCAGCACAAGACTACAGTATTGGCATGGCGGCCCCTGGGGTTTGGCGGCCCTGTGCAGGTGCAAAGCTTGCACATGCCTAAGGCCGGCCCTCATCCCGATGTCCAAAATGGATTTGAGGACGCATTTTGTGTTAAAATACAGTGCTGAATGCTTTGTTTGCGTTTTGTGTCATCACATACCATGTCATGCATTTTCCCAAAATATCACTGATTGACACAAATGCAAAGTACAAAAGTTTCAAACACCACTAGTGCTTTCACAGGTAAACTGTTCTCGATTAACGTGGGTGTTGTACCCCACACTGGACTGCTCTAGCACATTGCGACAACCCCATCCCAAAGATGCTGTGTACCTACACAGCGTTATATCTGATAATTCCCTGATGGATGCTTGGCGACACCAGCACGGACAGTATCGGAAGGGCCCCTGTTTCACTTCTGACACTTTGTCCCATCTGGATTACCGGCTGCTCTCTCGAGATGCGCACACGTGGACCACCAAAGTGAACCACTCTCTAGGACCCTATCATACCCCTGTCCTACTGGTATTAACAATTTCACTGGTGGTCCCACCTGTATTCACCTAGTGCCTCGCATCAAATGCACTCCGCAACGCAGTATTTCATGCTGAAGTCCACACAATAATCCCCGAATTCTTTGAGCATAATAAAAAGTCTGTCTCGTCCCCCTAAGTACTATGGGAGGCCTTTAAGGTTGTGATCAGGGTAATCTGTATTGCTAAACAGGCCGGGGACTTAAAGCAGTCCGATCAAGATTGACTACGTTGGAGGGTCAACTCAGGCTGCTCGAACTGGACCACAGGGTAACTGACTCCCCCTCCGCCATGACAAGATTTAGAGAGGTTGTTAATGAATATAATGACCAGGCAGCGCAGGAACTCTGCTTTCTTGTAAGCGACGCGGCGTGCCTAGATACCACGAGGGGGATCGCCCGGGAAAACTTTAGCATACATAATTCAATGACCTTGGCCCTCTGACTATGTAGTAGAACTGTTTGATGGGCAGCTGGTGCGACATACTGCACCTGAAGCTCTGTTACACACTATGACAACATACTATGCTGACCTGTACTGCACCAAAGTATCCGCCTGAACGTCTGAGATACAACAATATATGGGCGCAGTGCAACTTCTCTGGCTCGATTACTCTCATCTGGAATTTCTAGACTCCCCCTTTACTGAGGAGGAAATCTTGAGTGATATACAGAGCCTAGCTAGTGATTAGCCTGGATGGCCTGACCGCCTCCTTTTACAAAGAATTCACCCCCTTGCTCATACCGCACTTACAAGACATGTTTGAAGCATCTCTCCCAGCTGGTGAGCTCACCCCATCGCTGCTTGAGGCTGTTATTGTCACAATACTCAAACCTGACAAGCCAGCGAATCGCTGTGACTCTTACCGACCGCTCTCCATGATTACCGTCGATTACAAGATCCAGGCTAAATTATTGGCTAATCATCTGCTCATGCTCCTACCTGACATCGTATGCCCAATTAATCAGGCTTTGTGCCGGGTCGGTCTACCACACATAATTTATATACCCCTTTTTCTGTCATCCATAGTATAGCCCCTGACCTCCGTGCACTCGATTCCCTTCTGGACGCCACTAAGGCATTTGACTTGCTGGAGTCGCCATACCTTTTCTTTCTCCCAACCCGTTTAGGCTTTAGCCCGAAATATCTTCGAGTCATCCAATTACTATACACATGTCCCACAGCCAGACTTCGCCTTAACGGCATGCTATCTCATCCGTTTCCTGTAACCACAGGCACTCACCAGGCTTGTCCCCTATCGCCGATACTATTTGCGATCGCTGTGGAGACTTTGGCAGCGCAATTACGCCAACATCATGCGCATCAAGGCTTGCATTCTGCAATGCAGACTCATCATCTCGATGTACGCAGATGATATTTATTTATATACGCAATCCTCACACTAATCTAGATCCAATTATCCGGGAGATTGTTCAGTTTGGAGGCCTCTCTGCATATGCATCAACTGGGCTAAATCCATATTATTTGCATTAACAGACGCCACCTCCATAGTTCTGAGGAAAGGTGTTCTTCTTGTCGGTGTCCATTTTGTGCCAGGACTCCATTGTTTTTTCATTGCCATTTCATGTCAAACACCCACACAAGACCCACCTGGTCATTTCTGCTGATGCCTGAGAAAATTTCATCTGTCATGACAAAACCCTGCCTGCAGTCTACATTTCTGCCCAAAAACTGTCGCACACCCAACCCCCTGTTCTTTGCAGTTCAACAGAAAGCCATGAGACACCCACGCCCTGTGTAAACAAGCTTGTTTTCCATCTCCTGCTCCATGTCTGGTAAACATCCTTGACACAGTGATCAGGTGATCTGTACAATGGTCTGACTGCTGGGCCTTGATCAGGGTGATTGGACAATGGTTTGAACACCGAAGCTTTGATCAGGCTGATTAAACAATGACCTGAGTGCCGAGCCTTGACCAGGTCACCAACTACAAACATCACCTTGATCAGGTTATCAACTGCAAACACTGCCCTGATTAAACAATGGACTAACAGCCAAAAGAGTGGGATGAAAATGTATAAAAGGCTTGTAAGCTGTGGAGTAAAGCAGCAGCCTCCTCTGTCTTGTCTCTGACTAGCTTGGGACTCTGTTCCATAGCCCGGGCTATTGAATAAATCTGGGTTCCTCCTGCAGACGAAGGCTCCTGTGTCTCCTTTTACTAAGTATGGAGGGTATGGAAGACTTGGGCGGTTCCCCGCCGCTGAGACCCAGTGAGTGGGTTTAACCGGTTCTCCAGTTCCCTCAGAGTTTCCACCTCCATAGTTCCCTCGGAGTTTCCACCTCCCTAGTTCATCGGTATTTTCACCTCCATGGTTCCCTCGGAGTTTCCACCTCCATAGGTCCCTCGAGGTTTTTGCTTTGATGGGCGAGGGAACCGGCGCTACCTGGGAATTTGGCTGAGCAGAGATGTTGAGGAATTGAGGAAGGAAAACTTTGGGAGGACCACGCCATTTCTTGAAGGGAAAATCCTGACATGGAAAAGACTCCCCCTCTCCTTAACAGGTCACTTGGTGATACCCAAGATGGTAGTACTGCCCAAATTCCTTTATCTTTTTAATATTGTGCGGGTCCCCCTCACTGCTTCCTTTTATAAGCCTCTGCACTCCAATCTCATATCCCTCGTGTGGGCTGGTAAGCCACCTTGCATAGCATGGGGGAGTCTGACTGTCCCATTGCACCTGGGACGTCTGGGGGCGCCCAACTTACCCTCTATGCACTCTGCACCCAAGCCCAGTACACACACTGCCCAGTACACTCACTGCCCAGTACACACACTGCCCAGTACACACACTGCCCAGTACACACACTGCCCAGTCCTTACACTGCTGGCTCTACTCGGGACAGTTTCACCCTCACAGGGTAGCAGGGGCCTCTCCCTGCCCAGTACACACACTGATGGCTCTACGCAGGACAGTTTCACCCTCACAGAGCAGCAGGGGCCTCTCCCTGCCTGGACACACACTGCTGGCTCTACTCAGGACAGTTTCAGCCTCACAGAGCAGCAGGCGCCTCTCCCTGCCCGCACACACACTGCTGGCTCTACTCAAGACAGTTTTACCCTCACAGAGCAGCAGAAGCCTCTCCCTCGCCAGTACTCACACTGCTGGCTCTACTTGGGATAGTTTTACATATATGTGCACAACACCACTGGATCCCTGCACCCCTGTGCTACTGCCCTCCACACGTATGTGCAAGACACCACAGGACCCCTGTGCTACTGCCCTCCACACGTATGTGCAAGACACCACTGGACCCCTGCACCCCTGTACTATTGCCCTCCATACGTATGTGCAAGACACCACTGGACCCCTGCACTCCTGTGCTACTGCCCTCCACACGTATGTGCAAGACACCACTGGACCCCTGCACCCCTGTGCTACTGCCCTCCACACGTATGTGCAAGACACCACTGGACCCCTGCACCCCTGTGCTACTGCCCTCCACACGTATGTGCAAGACACCACTGGACCCCTGTGCTACTGCCCTCAACACGTATGTGCAAGACACCACTGGACCCCTGCACCCCTGTGCTACTGCCCTCCACACGAATGTGCCGGGAACTGCCGGACCACTGCACCCCTGTGCTACTGCCCCTCTACACATATGTGCAAGACACCACTGGACCCCTGCACTCCTGTGCTACTGCCGTCCACACGTATGTGCGGGACACCACCGGACCCCTGCACCCCCATTTTTTAATCCTGTAGATTTGGTGTTCTTCATGGGATGTCATAAAGTGTATGTTTCAATCTGCATTTCTCTCCCCTCCCTGCCCCCTTTTGCTCTCATCTCCCCCTCTCTCCCCCCACCCCTTGCGTCCCTTTATGATTCTCCCTAGGGGCAATGTCTATTACTATGTGATTGTTATATTACCATCACCGATCCTACCTTACCTAAATGCTGTTTTTTATTTAAATGCAAATAAATAAAAAATGTATTGAAAAAAAATAAGACCATTTTTTCCCTCATCCTGTTATACATCGTGTTGTAATATTATGATAATCATATTTGTAGAGCGCTCGTTCACCTACAGGTTTCTTGGCGCTAATAGGCGAGTTAAGCCAATGCGTTGGACCATAATGTACACTATTCTTGGCAAATGAGCAAAGTTTTCAAAGTGTGTCTGAAAGGTAGGAGACCAGATCCCATATGGACGCAGTGGGGCAGAAGATGCACAGAGTTGGGGAACAATGAGGAAAAAAGCATCCTTCACTCCTGGCCCTCCTGATCCTAGGGACCAACGCGACCTGAGATGGACTTAGGGCCGCGCATGGACAGCTTCCAGTGTAATGCATATGGATGTATAATGGGCCCTCTGCGTGATGGGGGGCCCATGCAGTCATGGAAGGGGGTGAGCGGAAGAACGTCTGCAGGCCTTGGAGATCAGCCTCGCCGCGGTGGAAGGCAGGCGCAGGCAAAGCACGCTTGTGTAATCTGAACTAGTTACAATAAGAACTGAGACCGACATGTTTCAGCCATCTTCTGTTGGAAAAGGAAGGAGCTTCTTCAGAATTCTAAGATGAAAGAACATATTGAAACTAGTGCTGAAACCAGGTTGCACAGGGTCAGGGCTCTATCAGTTTGGACCCCAGGGGCCTTTACTACAGGAGCAGAGGAGGGGCTCCATTCTGTGAGGCCAGTAAGATTCCACCCAGAGATCAGATTTCCCATCAATCTCTAGGGCCTTGTATTGCATTCTGTATTAAGGTTTAGGCAATTGCTTCCCATACAGGATCAGACACATTGCATAAAGTCTTGGAGAGTTTCATGGAAAGGAACATTATTTTCAAGAAGCAAAACAATTTGTGTGTCATCAGCGTACATGTATGTTTAAAGGGGAAAGCAGAAATGGCTTTTACAATGGATACAAAGTAAATATTCAAGGTGGGGGGTGAAAGGGCAATGCCCTGTGGCACGTCACAGGTAATTGGCATGTGTGCTGTAAAGTTGTCCACCTCACAGCTTGAGAGTGACCGGAAAGAGGCACTCGGAAAGGTTGAGCGCATTCTATGCCAGTGGTGTTACAGCTGGATGGAACATAGAATGGAATGATCAACCGTGTCAAAGGCCGCGGACAGGTCCAGCAGGATCAAAGCATTGACCAGGCACTGGTCCTGATCTACCTCATCAATGTTTAGGCGCCTTTAAGAATGGAATAGAAAGTTCCACCATTGTTGGCGTCTTCATCTAAAACAAGATGTGCCTTCACGCCCCTCCATTCTCACTGTCGTTCTCTTCCTCTGCCCACTTCTTTCCTTGTCGCTCTTTCGCCGCACCGTCTCTCGATTCTTTACTTTTTCTCTGTAGACCATCCCTGTTTCTCTCCAGCACATATCACCCCATTCTCTTACTTTCTTGCTTCTTTCTTCCCACTTCTCTTCTGCACACCCCCATTCTCCCAGTCATGCTGCTCTCCCTTCCTTTCTGTGTTCTCTACAACATCTTCAATCTAACTCCAACTCTCCATTCCGCAGCCTTGCTTTCCCCATCTCATTTCCTCCTCTTTATTCTACTCTCTCTCATCGATTCTCTCTGTTCTTGTTCTCCTGCCCCTCCATGTTTATACTCCCATTTTCTTTCTATAAATTTTCATTCTTATTCTCTCTTCCATCTTTTACTTTTCCCTTTTCTCTCTCAGTCGCCCATCGCCTTTTACTTGTACCCTCTGGTTCGTCCCTCGTTTCATGCTCTGTTTAATCCTCTCTCCTTCGCCCCCTCTATGTCCCTCCTTTATCTTTGCTCCTCCTTTCTCTTACCCCTTTGTCTTTTCCCTCTCCTCTTCTCTCGCCTCTCCTGTACCTTCTTTCTCATCCAGCCTCCTCTTTCACGCTCTTCTCCTTCTCATCCCTTCTTCTTTCTCTGTTCCTTCTCTTTACTCTTAAAAGCAACAGGAATTGACACCCGAGCTGGTGAACTTGGGTGAGAAAGGTAGGGTAAACAACCTTTACAACGAAACTTTTACAACGCACTACCATTACGACGCAACTTTTACAACGCAAACCGTAAGGTCATAGATCCGAAAGGTAGCATTGCTTAACATAAGCAATGCTACCTTTCGGATCTATGACTTGTTATGTTATGTTATAACAATTTATTATGCGCACAGCGACTCCAGCGAAGGAGCATCCCGCCGCAGAGACACGGAGCAACATAACACAACAGGGAGATAGTACCACAGAAGGAAGGCTAAAACAGGAAGGTCTTAATGGCTCTACGGAAAGACAACAGGTCCTCGAGCAGCCGGATTTCAACTGGGAGGGTGTTCCAGATTAACGCAGCTTTCACCCTGAAGGAGCGACCCCCCATCCTGCTGAGCCTGAATCTGGGGACAACAGCAAGGGCCTGACCTTGAGATCAGAGGTTGCGGGTGGGGACATAGAAAGAAATAGAGTTGGCCAAGATCTCAGGGCCTATGCCTCTTAGGATTTTGAAGGTCAAACACAAGACCTTGAATAGAATACGCTTCCTAACCGGATGCCAGTGCAGGGAGCGGAGGACATTAGCCACCGGGCAAAACCTAGGTAGGCCAACAATGGCTCTCGCCGCGGCGTTTTGCACCCGCTGCAGACGGGTTAACTCAGCCTGGTTAGCCCCAGCCAGCAAGGAGCTTGCGTAGTCCAGACGAGAGATGATGGTTGCCTGGACTACAAGCTGTCTGGTAGGGGCATCGAAGAATTTAAGCACTGGCCTTAAACCTCTTAAGAGTCCAAAGCAACAGGCTGCAATTTTTTTGGTGTGCCCTATGAACGTGAGACCAGCGTCTAACCAGACCCCTAGATTCTTCACCTCCGACACCGGGGTCGGAGTGGGGCCCAGCTCCGAAGGCCACCACTGATCGCCCCAGAGCTCCACTTCCTTCCCGACAACCATAACCTCTGTTTTTGTGGCATTAAGCTGGAGACAGTTACCTGTCAGCCAGCTGGCCACCGCCTTCAGTCCAGACTGAAACCTGGGGGCATCCTGTTCCGCATCCCCGCTGAGAGTAACCGCCAGCTGTGTGTCGTCGGCATATGAGACCAAGGTTAGGCCCCACTGCCTTGCGACATCATTTGCCTTCTTTCTTTTACCTTTTTTTAAATGTTAAGGTAAGACTCAACCGACGTTATTTATGTCAAAACAGATCACAAATTCAAAGTTGTTGAGAACAGGGGCCCCCAAAATAGGTTTGGGGGCCCCAAAGTCCATAAACTGTCCCTGGCCGTGTGCTCTGGGCCTCTCCTGGCCTCTTCAATATCTTCAAGACCCCAGCCTGAAAGATTCGAGGGCCATATTATCAAGAAAGGGCGATACACTATCGCCGCTTTATCGGCAGGAAACTGCCGCTAAAGCGGTGATATTGGGCGTGATAATAGGCCCTTGTGAATTCCCATGGCAATCCAGGTTCTGGTGTTAACCTGGGCTTCTATGGGAATTCACAAGGGCATATTATCAAGCCCATTATCACCGCTTTAGCAGCAGTTTCCTGCCGATAAAGCAGCGATAATTTTATCGCCTGTTCTTGATAATATGGCCCCGAGTTTCCAGCTTCCAGTTCTCCACTCAGATGATGCCAGTTTGGACGGTAACCATGCGTGTGAGTTGCGAAAGTGCGAAGGGGCCCCTGGGTGAAAGGGAAACCAACTGAGGCAAAGGTCACGATGGGAGGGACAGGGGCCCCTGCGGAGCTCTACCTCTAGGAGAAAGGTTTGGGGTCCGCCCTAGGAGTGTCCATCCATGTCTCCCCAGTTATCCCCTGTGACAGGGGCTCCTGTGCCCCGGGCCCCGCTCTCCCGTCCCTGCCTCACCAGTTCAGACTGGCGCTTCCTCTGACGTCATGGCCCCCTCCTAGAGGAAGGCTTCCCTCACTTCACGCCCAGAGGGGACAGCTTTATACCAGGACCCCTGGCCAGACTCACCCCCCAAAGGCTGCCGTCGGGCCGGGTTTGTCTAAAGCACAGCCCTGGTGGGGGAGGGGGGGGCGGGGGCCACGTGGCCCTGTTTCAACTCTGACACTTGTGGCCAGGCGTGACCCAACAGCAGGTTTAACGTAGAATGGATCAAGGGCCCCTTGGATCAGTGCCGGCGCCCCCTGACCGCGCCCCCCCCCCACCACTGGTGCACTTCACTCACCTGCTGACAAGTGTGCCAGAGCCTGAGGAATGAGGTCATCGCCTCCCCCGCCCCCCTCCCCCTTCTTGGGAGTCGCCTTCTTAGTAAATAGCTGCGCCCTCAGCAGACGGGGCGTAAAGGTCGACAGAGCTGAGCAGTCAGGTGACAGGTGAGGGCTGACATCGCTCATATCTTGGAAAGAATGCGCCGAACAGCTGAGGAGCTGCACGTGTGACCCTGGGCCCATCCCACTCGTGCATGTGTCATGAGCACGCGCCTGATGGTGCCTTATGGCAAAGCTCACGCTCGAAGCACTAGGCCTGAAGTGGTTATGGATACAAGCTGCTGCCTGAACGCTGCACTGCGGGGGGGGGGGGGGGGTGGGGGGGGGGGGGGTCTGTCCCATGCATAGGCCTGGTCTGTTTACTGTCCAAAGTTAGTGGAAGCATCTGGTAAAGCCAATAGGGCTCCAGCAGTGGATTGTTAACCCTCTGTTGCAAGGTGCAGGCAAGTGTTTTGCTGCCCATGACCACACACATTGCCACAGAGGGCAGTGTTTTGGTGTCCCTCCCTCGAACGGATCCTGGAGTTGAAGCTTTCACTGTGAAGCTTCGCGTGAGGCCCTGTTGAGGGGCGTTGTACATTTTTGGTTTAGCTGTAATTTTCTACATATTTGTCGTTTTATAGCGGCATGCCTGATGGTTGTCAGATAATGCGCAGTTCAGTCTGGAAAAAGGCCTCCTGGCTTCCAGTGCTCATGAAACCCTCTCCTGACCCCTTAGATATGAAACCCACCGGCCCATCTCCTGCCCCCTCCACGGGTCGGGTGGCTTTCATTGAAGCCTCCATCTCCCGGATGAGTCCCAGTTCTGTTTCAGGTCCAATCATTGCACTGGTTCTGCCCTGGGGGCCCCTACAGAAGAAAGCAGATGATTGGTCGACAAGGGTGGCGGCCCTGATCCTTCTGGACCTATCAGCCGCGTTTGATACTGTCCACCACTCTGTGCCAGTCGGTCAGCGGGAGTCCATGGGGGTCCCAGACTCTGACCCCTCTCTTTTGCGTTCCTCCTGCAGTAGCGGCTGGAAGGGAATGAGGGTGGAGGGGCAGGTGTGTGGGTGGGTGGCGGGAGATCTACAAAATAAAAACACTTACCTCTTCCGCTGGTCACGTCTCTTCTCTACTTCTTGGTGAGTCCAGAACCAGGAAGAACCCAAAGCTCACCATAGACAATCAAAACATTGGCTCCCCTAAGCCAATCACAATGCAGCGTTGTCATTAGTCTGAGCACTGTGGAAAGACGCTCAGATGGGGACTGGGGCCCTGGGCATGTTCCCCACCAGGCTGTGTAATGCAACCAGGAGGGGAATATGCAAAGTGCGCATGGATGTTTGGCCGGCCCTAGATGGCCGGCCAAGTAGTCATGGGCACTAGGAGCGTGCAAACCACACCTCCCTTGTGCCTCCAGCCCTGTCCTAACCCAGTCCCGAATCTGCCAAAGAAAAATGATAATAACTATGGGGCATATTATGAAGAACGGCGTTAAAATTATCGCCGCTTTAGTGACAGAAAACTGCTGCTAAAGCGACGATAATGTCCTTGATAATACGCTCTTGAGAATTCCCATATAAGCCCAGGTTCACACCAGAACATGGGCTTCTATGGCAATTCACAAGGGCCTATTTTCAAGCACATTATTGCCTCTTTAGTGGCAGTTTTCTGCCACTAAAGCGGAGATAATTTTAACGCCATTCTTGCTAGTATGCCCCTATGTTAGTATCATTTTATTTTTCCTGCTCAAAGAGGAGTGGGACACCGCTCTTGCGCCTTGGTGGAAAAGCCGCCCCTGCCTTTCTGGCGGATGGAGAACAAGTGGTATCTCTGGGCTGCTTTATATCTGAGCCTTCTTCCCTCCCATGTGGGGTCCCTCAAGGTGCTTCTTTAAGTCCCGCCCTTTTTAATATCTACTTGGCCGCTTGTGAACCTCATTGGATCATTTGGTTTCTCTGTGATTTCATAAGCCGATGACGCACAGTTTGAGGGCTCAGGCTCGTGTGATGTTGAAGCGGTGCCTAACAGTTTAAAAACTGTGTGAAGAAAATGCTGTCTGGGTGCGGGAACATTGTTTAAAGTTAAATTCAGGCAAAGCAGAGCAACTTCTATTTGGCAGGGATACATCTCTTCGGTCGGCCTCCTGGTGGCCTCACAATACTGGCCTACTCCAGGGCCGGACTGACTACCGGGCAGTTTGGAATGCTGCCGAGCTGGGGGCTGATTTCACTGCGGAGGGGGCTGATTTCACTGCGGAGGGGGCTGATTTCACTGCGGAGGGGGCTGATTTCATTCATGGAGACCTGCGTGTGCTTCGAAATAAACAAAGCAAAATAAATTTCATTTAGCTCACGCATGTCTCCATGAACGAAATCAGCCCCTAGCTCAGCAGCATTCCAAACTGCCCGTTAGGTAGTCCGGCCCTGGTCTACTGCCATGCTCAGTTGATGAAGCCAAATACATAGGTGTTCTCATTGACACAAAACTTGTTCTTCGACCAAATCAATCAGGCCACTTCATCCTGCTTTTTCCTGCTCAGAGTCTTGAGGAAGATTTTCCCTTCATCTCCTAAGAGCTCCAGAAATCTGTTGTTACTACCTTCATCATTTCTAGGATTGACTATTGCAATGCTCTGCATATAGGTATCCAACAACATCTTTAGAGAAAACTCCAGACTCAGAAAGACGCAGCTCGTGATCATGAAAATTCCAAAATCCAGCTCGGTTTCCCAAGCCATCATTACCCTTCACTGGCCGCCACTTCGTGAGTGGGTTGGTTCACAGCGCCTTGTATGGCGCACAAAGCGCTTCACAAGGCGGCCTGGAACATGTCCGGAAAGCATTCCCATGTACACTCCTAAGCGCGTGCTTCGATCCTCGGAGTCTAAAATGGCGGCCGTTCCCAGATGTACCAGGGCCCGCTGGGGCGGCAGAAATTTCTCCATTTCAAAGCGCAAACTCTCTGCCCATGAACCTAAAGCTCAATCGGAGCTACTACTGGTCTGGAAACAGCTGAAGACCTGGCTCTTTTCCTTTCTCACATTAGGTTTGCCATTGGATAGGCTTGTTTGTCGGCAGCGCCAAGACGCCTTCAGGCCTTTGCGTGCTTTATAAGTCGCTTACTTGCTTATTTAGCCGGTGCTCGTTATAGTGTCAAGCAATTGGTAAAGGATAGAAGCTTTATCAGTTCACTGTGAATGGTTTTATCAGATTCCTCAAGTGTGATCTGCTTATAATGAAAAGTTATAACAAAGCAAGCTGGCCTGAATGTACTTATTATGAAAAAACATGTGTTAAAGGAAAGGGTCTTTTAAGATTGGACTGTTACATTGTGCTAAAGCCTGTAGGCAGACATTTATTACAAAGAATCTCACAGATTACAGAAGTAGGCGAGGGTTTTGGTGTTTGCAACCTACTGAAATAAACTTTGAAGATAAACAATTTGCAGTTTGGTAATCCTTGTTACGCTCTTTTGGGAGGGATTTTAAATTGTATTGACAACTGTAATTAAATGCAATAGGCATTTAAGGGAGGAACCTCCCCCACCTCGTCCCCAGACAAACCATGGCTGTACAGGAATTGTGCTGTAAAATTCTCTTTTACACCCTCTAGGGAGAGTTAGGGCCAGATGTACGATCATAGCATTTTGCAACTTGCAACTTGCACTCAATTGCGAGTCGCAATTTGCGAGTCGCAAAATGCTTTTTACAATAGTGTCTGAGACACTGCTTGTGATTATCAAGCTGGGTGCATCCCCATACAAGTTGGGTATGTCCCCCGGGCACTGGTTGAGTCTCTACTATGAAGGTTTCTTTAGTTAATCAAACGTTGTGAAGAAAAAATTCTTAGTCCATAAAATGATGTTTTTGTTGGAATTGTTACCTTACAATTCTATACTTAATGTTTCAAACTTCATACACTTCAACTCCCAGAATGCATCATAGTTTGGTTAGTGGCTTTTAATGATCCCAAAGCATTTCAGCATTATTGCCTTCATCTGGGGATGTTCGAGTGTGAAGAATGAAAAGACACTGGCGTCTTCCGATATATTTCAATCTCTCGCTGTGCATCCGAGTGCAGTGTTAGGACATACCCAACTTGTATGGGGATGCACCCAGCTTGAGATTCACTACACTCCAGTTCAGTGAGTGTTACCCTGGAGCACGGTACAACTGCACAACTACGTTCAACTTAGGTAGTTCGCACACCAAACCCTTTGGATACACTGTGATTCCCAATGGGGTCACAAATTACATGACTTATAAATATGCATGAGGCACTCGCAATTTGCGACCCCATTGGGAGTGGCTGGCCTTCCCAGGTATGGTGGCCTGTTGAGTTCAGCAGACCTCCATGTCTGGGACTGCTTTTAAATAAAGCACTTAAAAAAAATGCAGCCAGTTTTCTTTAAAGGAAAACTGGATGCATTTAAAAAAAGAAAAATTAAACGTTTTCAAAACTATTTTCCCCTGCATTCGCAAAGGGGAAGGGGTCCCCTGCGGACCCCTTGTCATTTGCAAGTGCTTTACCACCCTCTTTAAGAGAGCGTGTAATGAAAGAGCCACTCTTGTGGTTTGGCACCCCATGATGACCTTCGACGCCCATCATTTTAACTGACTTTAGTGTGTTATTATACCCTAGCCTTAATGTAGGACGGTCCTGCATATTCCTGCTTCCTTCTGTCCTGTAATCTTGCTGTCTTTCAGTGGGAGCTGTCACAGAGTAGAACAGTCTTGCAAGAGCCGAGCGTGTGGGATGTGCATTTGAAGGCGTGTGAGAGGTGTGGAATGTCGAAGTGCAGTGTTGTGAACGGTGATGCACACATGACAGCGACTCTCACTTTATCATGCATGTGGCGGGGGGTGTAGATACTATTAATCACCCAATGGGGTGTAAATGTTGTAGTGCTTATATAGCGCAGAATCACCCCAAGGGGTATCACGGCGCTGTACACATACCGCTCTGGAACCCCTCCTGGCCTTTCCATGTGAAGTGCCCACTCCTGGCCCCCCCCCAAGGTGAGGCCAGGCATCCTGGCGCTGTTGGGGCCGTTGTGGAGATTAAGCAAGCTATTGCCCAGAGTTGCAGCGTGGGACCCATGATTAGAATAGGCACCGAGGTGAGAATTGTCAGGTACAGGGAAATTTAGCCCAAGACCCGCTTGAGGCGGGAATTGAACCCTGGTCCGGGCCAGACCTCTGCATCAGGGTCTGCCACTCTAACCATTGAGCCACACTTCTCCACTGAAGTCCAGGAGTGTGGAGGGCTGTGAAAGTGCTTGGAGGGGAGCGCAAAGCTATTCCAGTCACAGTCTATACAATTACCAGCACCATGCCCCTCTCCATGCACTTTGACAGCACTCCGCAGTATCAGCCAGAATCTCCTCGGCTGCGGGGGAGGACGGGAGAACAAGGGAGGAGGCAGCTTTAAAAATGAGGGGAGAGAGAGGGACAAAAGTCACGTAGGATGATTATTTTTCATTTGAGGGTCCAGGGAACCTTGAGCTGAGTCAGAGACAGGCTTCTGGCTTGGGGCAGTGTTAGAATTGGGGTCTCTAGCTGGCAGGTTGTTACTCTGTTGAAGTGGGGACCCTTCTTCCTAGTCAGGATAAGGGAGTTACACTTCTAAGATAACCCCCCCTCCTCTCCATGGTAGCTTGGCAGGAGTAGTCAGGATTATCTCAGAGGCAGTGTTAAAGCATTTGCGTATAACAAACAGTAACACAGTGAAAACGCTACAAGAGGATACCACACCAGCTTTAGGCAAATTTTCAATATTTAGCTGTGTAAAACAAGACCAAAACAATAAGAATCCAGCATACAGTTATTCAAAATGCTCATAAAACAAAAATACTTAAAAAACAGTTCCTTGAAGTCGATAGCTCTGTCTGGGGCTACACAGTATCATGAACAAGCAAGTCCAACAGTTCTGGCTGGCCGCAAAGTCGCCGGCCAGCTACCATGTCGGAAAGACTCGCAAACAGTACCTTTAGAAGTGTAGGGTGTTAGAGACTTTGTGGTGAGCTCGGAAGAGCTGGTATCATCAGGTGTCGGTTCCAGAAGTTAGTGCAGGGGTCATCTGGCCTTTGAAGTCACACGCGTTGCAGATCAAACTCCATGCAATTGTAGTTGGGAGCGGAAGGCATCTGAGGGTGTAAGGGCTGTGGTGAAAAGTGCAGCGGTGAGGCGTGCTGTGCCCTCAGGATGCAGTGCAGGAAGTGGCTTGGTGACGGCATCCAGCGACATTGGTGAGACCAGGGCTGCAGTGCAGAGAGGGGTTGTGCTGGCAGGTCTATGGTGCACTCACACGCTCTATTTAGTTTAGTTTAGACACGCTTTTTAACATAACACACTGTTTTATCTTCAGTTCGTGAACACCCTTTACATAACTATTAGAATACTAATGGTTAGGTTGATACCACTTGGTGATTTTTCAAATCATTCACACAGCAATGTTCATTAGGTGGTGGATATTGTTCAGTGACATATTCGCATTAGTGATGTACATTATATGTTTTTCACTAGATATTCCCCAGATGAAGGCAGTATCCGAAATGCATTGGGAATGAAATATAAACGTAGTATGGATACCCAGGAGTGATAAAATACATATTGTTTATTTACCTGGATGCAGTTATGAGGAATAAAATCACTGACGGTTGAGAAAGAAAAAGGAACATTGATTGGTTTATTACAAGGTTGAAACTAGCTGTAGTACGCAGCACCAAATCTGTCCCCAAGGAGACACCAATACACTCGTGCTGGTGCCACTTTCAAGTTATTCGTTTTCTCCTGAGCGGGGAGTTATTCTTTGGAGCACGAGACACACTCGAGTATGATTTAAATCTTAGGCTGTGCATGGTCAAAACCATTGGTCTTGTTTAAGTGTATTCCTGCTCAATTGACTGTAGCACGCCATTGAAAATGCAATACGAAGAAATTACTAATCTCACCGAATCCAGAGCAGAAACATTTGCATTTGGTGATGAAGAAAGCTCAAGGATTTATTCACTAATTAACGAAGAAATCACTGAATACTCCTATGCTCGGTCAAATAAACAAAACATCAAACAGTTACTTTATTTATCCCGTAAAACCATCAACCAGCGTCTTCATGCTAGTACAATGATTCGTTACCATAAAGCACAAAGAATTCCTCGAGGCCTGAGAATCTCTCTGAAACCCTCTCTCTGCAAAAATTAAAAGAAATTCACAGACAAATGGTTCGCTATTTTGAACAAATTTTCTCTTGATCTTATTTTGTTGATTATCGAAGAACTTTCACATATCCTAGAGGATTTAGAAAAAGAGATATCTACAGTTAAGACAGAATTGGAAAAGACCATGTCAACAGAGGAGCTGAATAACATTTTAGAAGACGTTAAAAAACAATTAGAAAAACACACCCAGGATGTCAATGAACGCAAAATTAAAAAGTATCGCAGAGACACTATTGATTACAAACTTGGCGAAGTATACACGTGGGCCTATGTATATGCTAAAAACGACAGAATCATCCATACACTCAACAAACTGACACTTCGTCTACTGATACAAATACATCGGAAACAGGTAGAGATCATAGACAACCTGGACAACAAGCCACTATCAGCACCATTGCCCAGCCTTTTTTAGAGGTTGTCCGAAACGAAAGGGAAGACCCAGGAGATCAAAGAGGAGAGGCAAGCAAGGAGAAGGAAAAGGATCCGCCACAAACACGGAATGTCACCGCCAAAAAAGACAAGAAGAAAACCCAGCATTAAACAATTTAGTGATCAACATATCCAATGTAGAGTTTTCTGATATACAATTACGCACTCTTCCAAAAGGCACGTCATATGTTCCAACGGCACACACCAACCATTTAGAGCTTGATATCAACTTTTATAAACTAATGAGAAAATGAAGGTCGAGATATTTTTGGGAAAATTTAATAGAAGAGCGGCAACCAGCGACACAGGATCCTCTAAAAGGATTAACCAAAACTAGCACGTTCATGGCACCTCTCAGCCATAAAACTCTTGATCTATACGAGCAACTGGTTAAACAGGATCTATCTAAAATTAACTGTCGTAAGCAAAACAAAACTAGGAACCTCACGAACAAAGAATTTGGCATTTTAAGATCAATAGCTAATAATCAGTCAATCATTTGTCAAAAAGCGGACAAGGCAGGAGCATTGGTGATTCTTAATTTCACGTATTACCAGGAACAAGTATGTTCTCACCTTCAGGATGAAAATATGTATATGACATTAGACTTTAACCCAATGGCGGAAATCCAGGACACACTTCATAAAATTCTACAAAAAGCAATAGATAATGGGACTATCAATGAAAAAATGAAAAACTACCTCGCTACCAACAATCCTAAAGCTCCAAGATTCTATATGACTCCCAAAATTCACAAAGATCCCTTAAGACCACCATGTCGTCCTATCTTATCTACATGTGGAAGTCTCCATGAGCCAGTTGGCAAACTGCTCGACAAGTATCTTCAAACATTTGTACAAACTATGGGCTAATTTATAAAAGATACCACTGATTTTCTGAACAAACTCAGCCATGTACAAGTAGAAAAAGAAGAGAATCTGTTGATGTGTAGCATTGATGTACAATCTTTATACACCTCTATACCACACCAACTTGGTATAGAGGCGGTTGAAAAGGCCCTACTCGATATGGATTATGATGAACCCATGAAAAACATTTTTGGGAGCTTTTGAATTTCACATTAATGCATAGCTACTTTAAATATGATGAACAGTTGTACCTCCAAAAGAGTGGAAACTCTATGGGGAATTGCGCTGCTCTATGCTATGCAAATATCTTTATGCATGAGTATGAAAGCCAACACATCTTACAGTCCCCCAAATGGAAAAACTACCTACGTTTATACCTCCGGTATATAGATGACATTTTTATCTTGTGGAGAGGTACAGAACATCATTTGAAGGAAAACATCATCGAGCTTAACAGTGTGAATGAACGTATTCAAATCACCTACAAAATCCAACACAATTCCATCAACTTTCTCGATGTAACCATTCAAAAATCTGCAACAGGGTTTACCACTACCTTGTTTACCAAGAAGACAGATCGGAACAACATGTTGGCCTACCAAAGTTTTCACCTCAGGCGCTGAAACAGCATTTACCGTATTCACAACTCTTGCGAGTTAAAAGAATTGTCTCTGTCCCGAGGAATACACAAATCAATCACTTAAAATGATACTGCGTTTTCGAGAAAGAGGATATCCTGAAGTTGTGCTAAATAAAGCAGTTGAACGTGCTAACACCAAAGATCATAAAGTACTATTAGCTACCCCAAGCACACAGAAGGAACTCAGAATCACAGGAGTTAGTAAATTTTCCACGGCCAGCATCCAATTTAAGAAAATCATCAAAAAACATTGGTCGCTACTTCAGATTGAACCTGATTTCCACAACATCTTTAGCGAAACCCCAGTGTTTGCCTTTAGCAGGGCAAAAAATATAGGTGAAATTATCAAACAACCAACATCAAAGGCCATAGATAAAAAATATAGAGGCACAGTTCCGTGCTGGAACTGTAATAACTGTAACAATATCTTGCAAGGCAACAGCGTTACTCACCCCATGAAAGGGCACAAGATACCACTGCACGTGAATGCTACTTGTGACACTAGCAACATTGTGTATATGTTAAAATGTCCATGTGGAATGGGGTATATCGGTCAAACTGAGCAGAAACTGAAAATAAGACTGAATGAGCACAAAAGTAACATTAGAACTAAAGCTGCTAAATCAGTTGTTGCTGCCCACTTCATTGAAGCCAACCACCAAGTGAGCCAGATGAAAGAATGTATTCTTGAAATCATTGAAAGATCGGAAGAGAAAGACAATAAGAAATCTCTTTTGAAACGCAAAAATTATTGGATTTATCACCTTCAAACTTTGAAACCAAACGGCATGAACGAAAGGGTTGAATTTTCATGTTACCTATGAAATCTGTTCATGTTATCTGCCATTGTATACATTTCTTTTCACGACTGACTCTGGTTATCTTACTTACACTTTGTTACTTAATGTATTCAAGTTTTGCTTTTGAGGCTTCTCACTCATAGCTTCACACAGTTCATTTAGAATCATTTCTGTCATTTTCTGGTTATTTTGTCAAATCTTTTAAAACTTTATTAGTTCGTCTTACACACGCACTCGATATGATGTGTGTATACCTTTAATCCATCGTACACTGAATCGCGCACTTAACCACTCCCCCTTACGTAACACAACACACGTCCCAATCCGCTTTGGTGAAGGGATGCGGAATGAGAGTATGGCATTTGAACCGCCAGATTATTGAATCACCGCAGCGTTTTTCTAATCGGTAAGCATTCATTTGGTAGCTTTTTTAGCTTGTGGAGCACTTTTTGACGACTATACCCCTTCACATATGGTTGCAGCGAAGAGCACACCCTTGTCGGTTTATAACACTACACGTAAACCGCAATTATGGTTAATGCCGTCCCGACCACGCACGCCCAAGACATTAGAAGTTAAGTTCATCCTTCAAGCATGCATTCTATAGTACGCCTCTTCACCCGCACACATTCACATCGTTCTATTGTAACCTTATGTCTATTTTTGCACTCACATGCTCTGTTTAGTTTAGACACGCTTTTTAACATAACGCACTGTTTTATCTTCAGTTCGTGAACACCCTTTACATAACTATTAGAATACTAACGGTTAGGTTGATACCACTTTGTGATTTTTCAAATCAGTCACACAGCAATGTTCATAAGGTGGTGGATATTTTTCAATGACATATTCGCTTTAGTGATGTACATTATATGTTTTTCACTAGATATTCCCCAGATGAAGGCAGTATCCGAAATGCCTTCGGAATGAAAGATAAACGTAGTATGGATACCCAGGAGTGATAAAAAACATATTGTTTATTTACCTAGATGCACTTATGAGGAATAAAATCACTTACGGTTGAGAAAGAAAAAGGAACATTGATTGGTTTATTACAAGGTTGAAACTAGCTGTAGTACGCAGCACCAAATCTGTGCCCAAGGAGACACCAATACACTCGTGCTGGTGCCACTTTCAAGTTCTTCGTTTTCTCCTGAGCGGGGAGTTATTCTTTGGAGCACGAGACACACTCGAGTGTGGTTTAAATCATAGGCTGCGCACAGTCAAAACCATTGGTCTTGTTCAGGTCTATGGTGCAGGCAGCGACATCGTCATTTTTGCAGCGCTGTCTTTGGCTGTCGAACTGGTGCCGGCATCAGATTGCCAAGGCTGCGGTGTGGCATGGGCGGTGCATTGTGTAACTTACAAGCTGTGCCCCTAAATTACTGTGGGGGCAGTGGTATTGAGGTCAGCTTCGAGCGTTGTCGTCGATGAGACTTGGGCTACTGTGCGAAGCAGGACAGAGCTCCGTGATTTCCAGGAAGCGTTGCAGCAATATCTGCAGGTCACAGTGAAAGCAGCGGCGCCATTAGCCATTGGCGACGTTGTGGCATCATCAGAGATACCAGGGTGGCAGTGGGGATTGTGGTGCGCACAGGTCATGGTGCAAGCAGTGGTTTGGTGGCAGCATTGAACGCCATTGTCCATAAGACCAGGGTTGAGGTGCGAAATGTGTAAATTGTAGAACCGTCTTTTTAGGAGAACCTTCCCCACTCGGAGAGTCAAAGCCAGCGGTGCAGGGGACACCTTAAAATTTACGGGTTCTTCTTGCATAAATCATACATTCTCAAAGAGACCAGGACAACTAGCCGTGGAGGGAAGCAAGTTATTTATTAGCTCGAGCTAAGGACAGGGTCTCAGAATGGTACAATGACAATTCTACGGAGACTGCTGCTTCAATCCGCAGCACACACATTATTATAGTACTAGCCACGCCCATTTGCACAATACAAGTTCCTTATTTCGATCAGTTCCTCAGCTGACAAGTTCTTCATTAGTCTTGTGTGGTGCAATCATGGCCAGGGGGCATCTGTCTCTGATTGCATAATGGACATAGCCTCGTGCTTCCTTGTCCAAATGGTGTGGTCACAGGGCAGTTGGTCGTGAGCCTCGTGCTTCCTTGCCCACATGGTGTGGTCATGGGGCAGTTCGTCGTGACATGCTGAGTTACCAATAATGGACAGGATGTGGCTGAGTCTCTAGCACAACTGGGGGGTGAGACACACAGGCAGCTTCTCGGAATCGGCTCGACCACAAGGAGTGGGGAGGGTTGTGCAAGTTTCAACAGGGACGTGGAAAGCAATTCTTCACCAGGTTGCCGAGAGCATGGCAACACAAAATGGAGTCGTGTGGGTCATTTTAAAATACAGTTCAACAGTCCCTCCTTTTGCCATGCAGAGGCAACAATCAATCGTTGTCTAGATCAATGTCCATCATTTCCTGGACCTCTCACTTGATCATCATCTTGGCATGGCGATGGTGTGATTTCACTTGTTTGGGTGCCAAAAAGGTGGTATAGAGCCCACACAGCGTGGGCATGCATTGAACACAGAGGCAGCAAGAAAACAAGGCGGCTGCAATGATGGCAATGAAAATCATTATCTTCCATCCCCACTGAGATACCATGCTCCAAAACCCGCCGGTTAGGGACCATGAACCTTCATCCTGATGGATGTTGGAAGCAATTTTATGCAGTCTCTGTATTGCTTGATAGACTGTTGATGCATTATCAGGTATGTATATACAGCAGCTTGTTCTGATCAAGGTGCAGACTCCCCCACGGTCAGCCAGTATAATGTCAAGCTCCATTCTGTTCTGTAAAGTCATGAGGCGGTCGGCTTGAAGTTCTGCCGTGATATTACTGAGCGGTACAAAAAGGGGCACCGGCAGTTGCTTTGATGGTGGCCTCTGCCACCCTTGTGAGATGTCGAAGACTGCGGCTATTGACCATAGGGCCCCAAAAGGAGAGGAATCCTTTAGCAAAGTCCCCAAACTCTTTGCCAGCTGTGTCTTCAGCGTCAATCACACCTCTCTTCTGGATGTGGTGTGTTGCATCTGCGTTGTAGGTGGGGGGAGCAGACACGCAATGTAACAGGTGCCGGCCCAAGACTTGGGCAGCCAGGTGTAGGCCTTGCTCCCACACACAAAGTACGTATTCAGTGAGGACATCAGAGCTGGGGGAGTCAAACCATTGAGCTAGAGCGTGTAGGCATAGTCACTTTGTCCCACCCATACTGTTTCATTGCTTTTCATGCAGTATTTTCCAGGATGTGGGTAGACAGGGAGGTCCCTGAGGGGCGCAGTCTTTTCTTTCTCCCACCATTGTAGATGTTCGATGGATAGAAAGACCCATGATTGTTCTCATATTCATCCTTTTCTGCTGAATCTTTATCCATGCTTGGCCATTCAGTAGCCATGATGTGGCGGAATGCTTGTCTGCTACTGATCTTCCCCAGGGATCGTGTGGATGTGTCACCTGAATAGAATGCGTCAAAGAACACAGTGTACCAGTCGTAGGCAGAACCAGCTCGAGAAAAAGGAGCAGGAATCAAGGACATCCCAGTGCTTGCAGTATGGGGCAGCAACCCACATAATCAACAGTTTGTTGTGTTCACCACAAGCTGGTGCTGGTGTAACATTTGAATAAAAGTGTTGTTGAAGAAACCTGTCCTTCTGTTTTTCTCATGGGTGGGTAATGACAAATGTTGATGAGGTGATTCTGTAGAGGTAGGAGGCTCAGGTGCTGCAAGGGCAGCGTGTATTACCCACCCGAGGCAGGCCAGTACCAATGAAATAGTCATTAGTACAATTAGACAGATCGAGTACCGGCCACGTATTGTCTTTATGTACTCTTGTTTTTTTTATTTCTTTGCTCTTCAAGCTTTCAGTGTTCATTTTGGTCACCGTCTGCTTCACTTGGTCTTCCCTAGTTGCTGCCTGTGATTGGTGGTTGCTTCACCAGTCAGTGATTCCAGGCTGTCCTATTGGCACGCTCGGTCCGCTGTACCGGCTCCTGTCAAATTTGCCGGTGTATCACAGCCCTGCAGCGATTTGTCGGACCATGTCAAGCAGAGGGCAGAGACCTTTGTCTCTTCAGTCCTTTTTTCTGGGTCGGAGGTTGTACTGGGTGGACCTGGGCGTTGTTTGATCAGGAAACAAAGGCTCTGGCTGTTGAGCGTACCGCAACCTCAGATGCAGAGGAACGGCAGATTGCAGGATGTCGTTGTCCTCTTGTTCAGATGAAGCCCAAGCAATGTTGGCGTCACTGAAGGGTACAAAGCGTGGGACTTTCTCACATTCGTCATCTCCCAGGCCTTCCTTGACCCACCGGTCGTATGGTAGTGGTAGAGGCACCTTCTTGCAGTGCAGGTCTTGCCACCTTCACTGCAGACCTTGTAGCCAGCAACTCTTGCTGGGGCGGCTTCCACCTCGGCTCCAATTTCTTGGTTCTCTGGAAATTGTGGATGCAAATCCAGTCGCCTGGCTGGATGGTGTGACCAGGGCCTTTGGGTTTGGGTGGCTGGATGTCTCGTACATGACGATGAATGAGACGTAAGTTAGTGGTCAATTCATGTAAATAATCAATCAACAACGGGTATTCAATGGTATACACCTGTTACAACGCATTTGTTACAACGCAATACTGTTACAACGCGACTTTTACAACGCATACCATTACAACGCATTGCGCTGGGGGGCGCTCTAGGATAGGGAATAAGTATAATTTACTATCCAACACCTTCCCTAGGGTCCACGGGGACTGGAGTTAGAATAGTAAATTATACTTACCACTATCCAGCACCTCAAAGCGCTATGCGTTGTAATGGTATGCGTTGTAATGGTCGCGTTGTAACAGTAGGTAGTTGTAATGGTATGCGTTGTAACATGGTACATCCGTATTCAATATCAGAATATTTTTTTGGGTGGGGTACTCCCCAAACATTTGCTGGCCGACCAAACACTATATCGTACGGATATAGTCCGGTACGAGAATGTGCAGTGGCTCTAGTCGATAGGTGGGCAAGGGGCAGTGCGTCAGGCCAAGACATCCTGTGTCAGCCTGGATTTTTGCCATTTTTAATTTCAGTGTTCCATTGTGGCGCTCAACCAAACACGCTGACTGGGGGTGATTGGCGGCATGGAATCTTTGTCTGATCCCCATCCCTTCACATATCTTTCTTCATTATTTCTCCTGCAAAGTGGCTTCTGTTGTCGCTCCAGATAATTCTGGGCTTCCCAAATCTGTGAAAAAATTCCTTCAACAGTATTTTGGCAGTGCTCATAGCAGTGTTGTCCTTAAGGGGGTAAGCCTCAATCCACTTACTAAAGGCACACACAACTACCAGGACATATCGGAGATTGTTGCATCTTTGCATCTGTATGTAATCTATTTGGAGCACTTCGAAGGGGTAAGATGGGGTGCACAATTTCCAGCAGGTGTTGGCGTGCCTTTTCCCGGGTTAAGCATCAAACAAATCATGCAATTCCTGACTAACCTCTCGGCATATTTTGGGGTGTGTTTGTTTTGCCATACCGGAGCTAGCAATTTGCAAATACCTTTTGCACTAATGTGAGCTGGGCCATGAGCCATAGTGACCACTGGCAAACCATAGGCATCGGGTAACAATCATCATTGTTGTTCAGGCAGATCCGCCCAACAGCCATTCTCATTCAATAGGCCTGTTTGTTCTTCCCAGAGAGCCTTTTCCTCTCTAGGTGCTTCTGCCTGTATTTATTTCACATTCTCAATAATGTCCTTGTGAACCCCCTTCTCCGGTACCCAGTTTGAAGGACCAGCTACATACATACGGGTAGAGACATCCTTAGCTGTTTCCTTTGCAGTCTGGTCAGCAAATGCATTACCCCTTCCTATGTCATCAGTTACTTTCTTGTGGGAGCTACATTTGACCACAGCTATCTTTGAAGGAGGAGTCAATGCTTCTAACAGCCTGCTGACCAGATGACCATGCTGTATCTTAGTACAGTGAGAAGTAAAAAATCCCCTCTCAGCCCATAGCCACCCAAAATTATGGGCCATGCCAAAGGCGTATTGGCTGTCAGTGTAGATATTGACGGCCATCCCCGTACTCAGTTCACACGCTCTTATCAGTGCTACCAACTCGACGGCCTGTGCTGATTGGTAAGGTATTCTCTCACTCTCCACTACTGTCTGTAGCATGGTGATAGCATAGGCAGCAGTTGTGATACCATCAGGAAGTTTGAAGCAATAACCATCCACATACAGGGTACCATCAGGGTCAGTGAGGGGGGTGTCAGTCAAATCCACACAGCCTTTAGTCTCTTCCTCCATCCGGAGGACACAATCATGTGGATAAAAATTAGTGTCACCATCAACAAAGGGTAACAATGTGGCTGGATTGAGCGTAGTGCAGCGGCGGATGGTGATGTGACTGGCTAAAAGAGTCAATTCATATCCAGACAAATGTGCACTAGTAAGATGTTGAGTTTTTGTCCTATTTAATAAAGTGTCAACTGCGTGAGGAACCCTAACTGTAAGTGCAGTATCGAGGACCAAGCCAGCAGATTGGCGAATGGATATGGCAGCTGCAGCTGCTGCTCTCAAGCAACTGGGTGGTGCGCTGGCCACGGGGTCTAGTACTGCAGAAAAATATGCACAGGGGCGTTGTCTGTCACAAAACACTGTGTTAGCACTGACAATGCGCAACCATTATGCTCGTGTACAAAAAGAGTGAAGGGCTTCTGATAACTAGGGGTGCCTAGCACCAGCGACGAACACAAGGATGTTTTCAGTTCTTTAAATGCATGCTGGCACTCATGTGTCCAAGGGAGTGGGTGGGGAACATCTTTAAGTGTGAGGCTCAATAAAGGTTTAATGAGAAAGAAAAATTGGGTATCCACTGGCGGCAGAAGGAGGTGATACCAATAAAAGCACAGACCTCTTTCGGCGTTTTTTGGTGGGGGCATTTTACTGATTGTTTGTATTCGTTCAGGGGTGAGGCGGCTTCCCTCCTTCGACAGGAGATGACATAAGTAGGTCACCTCATGTTGACAATATTGGCGTTTGGAGAGGGAAACTTTGTGATTGAACTGTGCTAGATGCAGGAGCAATTTCATTGTAGCTTCTTTACATAATGCCTCGATGCCTGCCGCTATAAGCAAATCATCAACATACTGGAGTAATGCGATACCTTGGGGTACCTTTAGGGCCTGACTATAAATTGAAGGGCTCTCTGTATATCCTTGTGGAGCTCTGCAGAACCGGAAACTTTGTCCTGCCAATGAGAATCCCAAAAGATCCCTACTCTGTTCATCGACTGGTATACTAAAAAAGGCATTTTTTAAGTCGATGACAGAGAAAAAACATGCAGACGGGGGAACCATAGTAAGTAGGGTGGTGATATCTGGGACCACAGGAAACTGGGGAACTACTATTTTGTTTATCTCGCGTAAATCGATGACAATACGATAAACAGGGGGCTTGAAAGGATCGGTGCGTTTTAGGACAGGCAAAATTGGGCTATTGCACACATTTCCTCTTGTCTCTTGAACCACACCCTTGTCGACAAGTTCAGAAATGATCTGGAGTAATGCCCTTTCCCCTTTTTTGGGTATTTTGTATTGGGGAAGTCGGGGAGGACAATCATTTTCCTTCAGGGTAACAGAAAAGGGGGGTATGGACAAAAGACCGACATCAGTATCACCTTGGTCCCAAAGAGCAGGAGGGACATTCTGAAGTTCCTGAGGAATTGGATCTGAGGAGTCTAAATATACTGGATATGTGGTAGGGGGACCCATAGTGATAATATTTTTAACAGATCTAAACCCAACCAATTTTCCCCACATGTGGAAGTCAAAACCAAAGGGGAATCAACTGTGTAGGGTCCTATCGTTAGTTCCAGTGGTTGTGAAACGGGGATAAATACTGGGGTACCACAAACCCCACAGAAATGTTATTTGCGCCAGACAAGGGGGCCTCAGGGACTTTAGACCTAGCAATAGAACTTTTGGTTGCACCAGTGTCGACCAAAAATTTCGCAGTGGAGCCCAGTGTTGTAACATGGACATACGATCCCTTCTGTCCATAGGAATAGGCGCGGGTCCCTTCTCTTGTCCTCGGCAATCCTAGTGGGACAGGAACCCCGTCCCTTTTTCAGGCTCATAATCCTCAGTAAAATAATTGCGGTCTTCATAATTGGCGTTATCAAATCAATTCTCTTGCATAAGGGGGCGCCTGTCCTGTAACTGTGTTCTAGGTTTGCCTCGCCCTCGTCCTCTCTGGGGACGTTGGCCTGTGAAGCGGTCAGCAGGGGCAGAGTTGTTCTGAGCCAACAAGGGGTACTCGTCGCGCCAATGACCCTACTGGCGACAATAGGCGTACTGGTTGGGTCCCAGCGGCAGGCGAGGAGTCACAGGGGCAGGTCTCTGAGCTATTCGTTGAAACTTAGGGGCACCTCTGTTTTGGGTCGGGGTTGGGTATGCTTTTAGGAGTAAGACCTTTGTCTTTAAGTCTTTAGTCTTTTTATCTGTTCTATCTAGCTCTTCATTCTCCCTATTCTCATAGTAATTGGTCATTGTCAAAATGCCAGATGGGGTGGAGATGGGCCATGCACTTTCTGACATTTTAAGCTTAGTCCAAAGTTCTGGTAACAGATTGGACACAAATGTAACCACAAACAGTCGCTGTCCCCCTTCTGAAGTCATGTCCTGTCCACTATAGTTGGTGAATGTGCTTTCGAATCGCGTGAAAAAGTCAGAGACACTTTCATCTTTCTTTTGCCTGCAAGCAGCTAATCAGTCCCAATTAATACGGTGAGGTGTCAACATCTTTTTCATGACAGTAAGTATCTGGACCGAAAGGCCTAAGATCATGGGTTCAGGTTACTCACCACCAGTTTGAGCCCTGTCAGCTCCCTCAAATTCTTTCCACGTAAGGCCAAATTCTGGCTGATCATTATGGCGTATTTTGGACCATACTTCAGTCGGTACTACCTGTCCCATTAACATATCTATATCTGCTAAAGTCATTACGCAAGATTTGAGTGTCTGAGTCAATTCCTTATACTAACCTGCTGGATTTTTACGCGGGTCAGGCAATTGGCTTTTAAGGTGGAGGACGTCAGACCTTTTCCAAGGGACATGGACCCACATCTGTCTAAAACCTGACGGTGTGTCTGGGTTGCCATCTATGCCAAAAATGCGATCTCTCCAAACAGGCTGTACCTCCCTCATTGGAAAACCCTTATTTAACGTAACACCAGATAAGGAGCCTCTGTAGGCTACTAGCGTTATTAGATCACATAATAGTGCTGGGCCCTGTATGTCCCCTTTTTCAACCTTATGGCGAAGATCAGACAGACCTGGGGGTGGACCTGATTCTACCAAATCCTCCCACATTTGGATCAGTATATCACCAAAAAAAATGTGTGTCCACTGATCAATTGTCATCCATATATCCTGAGCGGTGTACATAGTGTTACTTTCCATCCACCTACGAGCTTGTTGACCCATAGCGAGTTGTTCCTGTGGATTGCCTATCAGTCTGCGCAAAGTGCGTCGTCTTGGAGTGGGTAGTCTATGCGGAGTTACATAAGGGATATAATCACGGACCACTGACCAAGCATTCGCTAATAGCCCTGCACTGGGGGAAGGTGTCAGATGACTGTCAACAAGAATTTTGTTGGTTGGAACGGGAGTTGAAGGCATGTTAGGTTGGACAGATACGGGACCAGTGGAAGGTACAACAAGGGGAAGGGAAAGGTGGACTTCCATTGGTTTAGTGGCCTGAACAGTCGGGCGTTGGCAACAAGTGGCTGAGGAATCGGACAAACCAGGGCATGGGCAGGGGCAACAACTGGAGCAGTAACGGGGGTCAATTGTGTGGGATCAAGGGCCGGATACATGGCGGGGGTATAGGGTGGAGGGGTGCTTAACATGGAGGACATGAGAGGGTCATCCTCCCTGTCCCGGGCCTTTTCGGGGACCTTCTTTGTAACGTAACATCCATCTACCTGCATTTGATGTAATCTATCATGTATTATTATACCCTCTTCTATTTTCTGATTTTCATGATTCTGGGCTTTCTGAATCACACGCATGCGCATTGCTTTAGCTTCGTTCTTTTTGAGTTTGATTTCTTTCTATTTGGACTCCTTGCGCCAAACCCGACAGGAATCAAACATCGCAGGTCTAGCTTTTCTTTGAAACAGCTTCTCCTATAAATTATCTATGACCAGGAGGTTCAAAACTACCATATATTGGCTATTGTAACTCAGCATTACTCTTTGTATACTTATGCCATATTGAGCAAAACATAATCGGGCCAACACCATGTTTAGCATAAACTTCATGATTAGGGGTCCCCAAAGGAGGAATCGGACAGGATTCCTCCAATGGGGAGTCCTGTGTACCATAACAATAACACAATTTCCGGAACTTACTAAATCCAGGCATCTCTAAACGTGTATCCTGGTTCCAAACATCAAAGGGTGAAATCTAATGTTTACAGCATATAACTGTACTTACCCTTTGGTTTCGGCTTTTGCAAAAGTCGAACAATACCCAAAACAAAAATACAATTCACCAAAGAAGTGAGCCACTTCCACTCTTACCTGACCATTAATCTTCCATCACACGGCAAGTGTCACAAATGTCCTGATCTTCCAAAACTAGGAACCAGAACTGGGGCGTCAGTCGGGGCGTCAGTCGGGTAGCCCACTGAAGGGAGGAATCACGCAATCGGAGACCTCGGGCCCACAAAGACAATATTCAGCCAATGTAGTGGCACGCCTCCCTTAGAGTTCGATCACGGACTCCTCACGACCACCAGGCTGGTGTAGAACCGGCTTTTTGGAAACCCTTCCCCGCTAGGAGAGTCAAAGCCAGCGGTGCAGGGGACACCTTAAAATCTACGGATTCTTCTTGCATAAATCATACATTACCAAAGAGACCAGGACAACCAGCCATGGAGGGAAGCAAGTTATTTATTAGCTCGAGCTAAGGACAGGGTCCCAGAATGGTACAAATACAATTCTACGGAGACTGCTGCTTCAATCCGCAGTGCACACATTGTTATAGTACTAGCCACGCCCATTTGCACAGTACAATGTCCTTATTTCGATCAGTTCCTCAGCTGACAAGTTCTTCATTAGTCTTGTGTGGTGCAATCGTGGCCAGGAGACATCTGTCTCTGATTGCATAATGCACATAGCCTCGTGCTTCCTTGTCCACATGGTGTGGTCACAGGGCAGTTGGTCATGAGCCTCCTGCTTCCTTGCCCACATGGTGTGGTCACGGGGCAGTTGGTCATGAGAGGCTGAGTTACCAACAATGGACAGGATGTGGCTGAGTCTCTAGCACAACTGGGGGGGTGAGGCACACAGGCAGCTTCTCGGAATCGGCTCGACCACAAAGAGCGGGGAGGGTTGTGCAAGTTTCAACAGGGACGTGGAAAGCAATTCTTTACCAGGTTGCCCAGAGCATGGCAACACAAAATGGAGTCGTGTGGGTCATTTTAAAATACAGTTCAACAAAATGCCCATTGTGGTGCCTTCAGGTCACAGATCCAACAGCGGCATCAGGGATGGCGTTGTGATGCTTTTTCTTCTGTGGCAACTGCAACAACCAGTTCCAGAAACTGGTGCCCAGAGGATCTTTAATTCTTTGTTGTTCCTGAGACTTCTTGAACAGGGTTAAGCTCTAACTTAAGACCTTGGAGACACTTAGAAAGAAGTTGCTGAAAATTCAGCCCAGTCATTCTCCACCCAAGACAGAAGAAGCTTCTGCAGGCCAGCACAGCAAAGTGGTAGTCTCTCCTCACAGCTTCTCCAGCTCTTCTTCTTAGAAGGTTCCTTGATCCAAAAGAATTCTAAGATCCTGGGGTCTGAGCTACAATATTTATACCGCATTTGACATTGAAGTTCTATGGTGTTGGCACAAACAAAATTCTTCTGGCACACATAATCCAGTTCTCGCCTGCTTATGCCAGGTTCACTCTGGGAGGTAGAGACAGCCTTGTGGAAGCCAGACACAGGCCGTTCATGTGCATGTGTCAACTCCTCCCACTACTCTAGATGCAGGAGAGACCCATCATCTAGGCTATGAGTCACCCGGGAAAGGCAGGACACCCTTCAGCCCTTTTGTGTCCCTGTCTAGTGTAAATGCAAAAACCAGCCACCATCAGTCTAAAGCCCAGAGAGCTAATACACAAACATGCAGAGGCACATGGATGGTTAGACAAGGAAATATCCACTTTCTAAAAGTGGTATTTCCAAACATACAATATCAAAATCATCTTTACTAAAGGATGTATTTTTAAATTCTAAATTCAAGCATACTAAACTCCTCATTTCTATCAGCTTCCCCTGGAAAGGTACAAGTGTTACAAAGCAGTTCCCATGTTAACCTAAGGGAGAGACAACCACTCAACAGTGAAAACGAAATGCACAGTATTTCCCCATCAGGACATGTAAGAAACACCAGTACATGGCGTACCATTCCCTCACACTGCAGCCTGTCCTGGGGGTACCTTGGGCCTTCCTGAGTGGAGCCTTACATTCAAGAAAAGGGAAGGGTTGCGCTTGGCAAGGGGGCACATTTTCCAAGTCAACATGCCAGTGAAAACTGTAGTGGCAAGTCTGAGACACCTTTGAAAGGCTACTTGTGTGGGTGGCACAACCCATGCTGGAAGCTCAGTAGTGGCATTTGATTTACAGGCCCGCTACCCTCAGTGCACCATACTAGGGATTTACTAGTAAATCAAATACCCTAACAAATCCATGAACACAATTTACAGATGGAGGACTTGCACTTCAGTACTGATACAGAAACACTAAACCAGCAAAAACAATATCCAGAGTACCACCAAAAGCAGGAGGGCAGAAGCGAAAAGACAGGGGAAACACGCCCAAAGATGCCAGGTCTAACAGGCAGGCGCAAGCCTTCAGTGACTCACCCACCCCTAGGTTGTTGTTGTCTAACCTGTCTGAAAACATTCCCTCTTGGAGAGTGACAAGAATCTCAATAAATGCATAGTAGTAATTCTCTCCATGCCTGAAGGCGAAAACAAACCAAAGAAAATTGAGTGAACTCTGAAGGGGGCTATAAAATGAAGAAAGACCAGTGCCCGTATTGTATCATGGATGTGCTGACTCCTCCCACCGCGAACCAATTAAACCTTTAAAGCCTGCATTTCCCTGAGTGGATTTTATTGGATGAGCTGAACTGACGTCATTTGAGATCACGAGAGCTCTCACCTTTTCTGTAGCTTTCTTTGAAATTAACAGTTTGTTCACAACACTTTACGGCCCGATTCACTTAAGACAAAAACCTAAACTCACTACCATTTTGGTATTCGCAGAAGTTAGGAGTCCTAACTTTACTACTCCTAAACTTAGAAAAATCCTAATTTTAAGACTTTCGGTATTCACAGAAGGCCTTTAATAGTCCTAAAGTTAGGACTCCTAACTACTGTGAATACCGAAATGAGTAAGAGCCTTCTGTGAATTCCAAAGTGGTAGTAAGGTTAGGATTTTGCCTGAAGTTAGTTCTGTGAATCGGGCCCACAATTTGAAGTAGTACTATGTGAGTTCATGGAAATAAACCCAGGGCACTGCTGCAAGAATCAAAAGTGCACTGATCAAAATTGATAAAGTTAAGAATAGACGGTGCTGAACACACTGCAACATGGATATCTTTGTGGTTGGGACAAAGTGTCTGCAAACACCAAGAAGGCAAACCCAGCACACTGACTGCATTTATCTGAGTCCACTGCAGCTGTGGCCCTTCAACTAGAATGTCATCCAGTGTCTTCTGCAAGCAAAGCTCTTTTCATCTCAGACTCCATACCTTGTCCTTGACCCAAGTCCCCCTCTTTCTCTCCCTCACCCAGAGTTTTACAGTCACCATCACCTCTTTTCCCTTCTCTTCCTATTTCCTGACCACATAAATTGCAGTAAGATTCGAGGGGTGTGAATCTCAAATTTCCCAACTAATAAGCAGCTGGCCTCAGGCTGAATGTGTGAGTGACCAGGGATCAGGATGGACTGCCCCCATGAGCAGCAGGGAGGGCTCATTTGCATTCATGGGTCCTCTGGGCTGATTTAGAATCTGCAGAACAGGTCCCACAGCGGTGGCGTAGTGTCCTGTCCCCCAAACTCAGGCTCCACCAGCCCAATGTTTGTGTGACTCAGGCAGACCTGAAGTTTCACACTGATGCAGGAACATTTACTCTGTCATTGTGAAGCTTTCTTCGGTGACCCGACTGTGTCATTGGAAGTACGCCATTCAACCATCTGCCTTATTTACAGTGGGCGGAAAGATTTTTTTTTCTACTGTCATCACCAGGTATATCCTGGCAATTAGGGCAAGAAAGAGAAACGAATGGGAGAAACCTGGTGTGGAGCCATTAGTTTTTTTAATTTCCCAAAACAAACTACCCATTCAGGAGTTTGGTTTTTAAAAATAAAAACTTTGGAAAAGATTGGCAGGTTGCCATCATGTTTGATGGAGCTGCCCATTATAATTGTGCTACATTGACCGGACCGGACATGACAGCAGTTCCTGTCAATGTATAGAGATGTCTGCCAGCTGGAGGGACTTCGCTAAATGACCAGGCAGGTAGAGTAAAGGCAGTAAAATCCTCTGCCTTCCTGTCTGCCTTTACTGCATCTGCTAAATCCTAAATCAGGTCTAGAGTGGCTCAGTGAGCAAATGGTTGAGAATGTTGCCCCAGTAGTAAGACTATTTCCAGCATTCGGCCCCTCATCTTCTGGGTGTTTGATTGCCACTGGTGTGCCTGGAAGCCTGAGACTGGCACAGCTGTCCAAGCCTGCTACTGCCAATGTTTGCGAAAAAGTAGAAGATTTCTATCCGTTCAAGAAGTAGTTCTTCGGGTGCAGATTTAACTTTCAGGGAAAACAGTCACAAAGGGGCGTATTTACAAGGACGCGGTACAACGTGCTGCAGCCAGCAAAGTTGCAGCGCTGTATTGCATAACCTGCAGAGATACCTTCATTTGCATGGCTATGTAAAAAACGAACAGTATTTTGCATCAGGGCTGCGTGAAAAAAGTAACGCAGCCAATACACAGAATCTTTGTAAGTCTGGGGCTGTGTGAATATGGGCTTGCGTCACAATTCATGGGTGGTTGCATGGTCATACCGATGCATCGTCCGTGGAACGCCTACCTGATGCAAAGTAACGCAAGGCCGCGCACAACACTGCGTTGCGTTACTTTTTCTTCCAAAGCCATGCAAATCAACATGTGCCTGGGTTTGTGAATACCATAAAGGATTTTGCAGCAGGCTATGCCAGAGAAAATGACCAACCCTGATGCAAAATATTTGTAAATCTGGGTCTAACTATATTTAAATTCCTGATCCAAAAATGAACAAGTTAAAACCCTTAAGTGGAATCAACGTGAAAGAAAAACTAACACAGACATAGCAGATCCAACCCGGGCCCCCAAACACTACTACCAAGCTAACAAATTATTTATTTGGGGGTGTCACACCCCATAGACCCCCAAAAACGACACTCCTACTTAAATTGCTTCCCTGTGGCCCCTGCCGCAAGGGGTTCGTGACTTGAAGCTGTGTATTCACCATAGTAATGATAAACCAACTGACTTTGCCAATGCTTGTTTATTAGCGTGACAGATTTATACAGATTTTTATCATAGTGATGCACAACTGTAACATTACCACATGAGGATGAGATCACAGTCAGTCAGCTGCAGAGCTTTGAAAGAGGCAAAAATGAGTGAAGAATAGTATTTTTCGAGGCTTGAGGAGTAGGCGAGGTGAGTGGATGTCAGGCAGATGGTTTGTGGATGAGGAGAGTCCTAAGAGTGAAGCTGGAAGAACAAGAGGTCATGAGAAGGAGAGGACCAGGGCACAGTGGCGACATTCTAGATGATGTATAAAATAAAGCAAAGGGGCTGAAAGGAAGCGTGGAGCCAACAAAGGGTGGCAGTTTGAACAGAGGTTGGAAAACAATGGGGAGCTGGAAACAGATGTATGGTGGCACTATGGGCAGATGAGAGAGGGCCGTGGGGGTGGCCAGGGCTACGTGAACGTGTTCTCCTCAGAGCACGGCTTGTTTTGCACAACACATAATATTAACACCACGGATGACGAAGACTAAAGTGTGGTTTCCATACTTGGATGCAGAAAAAAATTGTGTCCATGGTGGACTATTAAAGGTGGCGGCGGTCCTTAATGTGGGAATGGGGTTGGCACAAGCGGTGTTGTATAGGATTTTAGGAACCTAGTGTAATTTTCCCGATTCATGCCCTTATATAGGTATAAATCACCATATCCTTATATAGGCATAGAAATCATAACCATATTTAGACATAGCTCATGCAGTCCAAATACGGCAGGGCTACTTCCACTAGTTCCGAAAATCCACAACGATTTCTTGGAAAACCCGCCTTCAGCAGTCAGGGACTTACCCTTGCTTGAATATTGATTTGTCCAAAAACTCATGGAGTTTTCAAAGAATTGAGACTCTTTGAAGATGTTATTATGTCTAACCTTACGTCAAACTCAGCACCTTCAAGGTATAAATATGCCCACATTTGCCCAGGCAAACACACTGTGGTTTGGAGCAGTTCAACTATCTATTTGCCCAATGCAGCTCGCTACAGCAAGTGCCGAAGGAAGTCGACCCTCCAGCAGACTGAGGTTCCGTTACGATCGTAAGTGGTGTTTCCGACTCGCACGAATATGGTCTAGTCTGGTATCTATGAACCGCAAATGACGAGTTTAGTGGGTGTACGCAGTTTCGCTGTGTTAACCTAAACCGTTCGTCTGTTTCGTGGGTTTCTATATCTGTACCCACGGGTTCAATCTTAGATATGGCATCCATTTTGTCCCTTGCCCTCAAGTAGCCAGCAAACCCACGCTGTCCGCTTCGCGACCCTGCGATTCCCAAGACTTTTGCGGAAGACACGTTTCCTTTGAAAGTGTCTTTATGATGAGGGGGATGATACTGTAAGGCAGATGGCCTCGCTCGAGGCACATCTTGCGGTGCTGATCTATTGTCTCAGCCGTGCATCTCATTAGGCACGTCCCTTTGATGCCTGTAGCTCGTGTTTCCCGATACCACCCCTTTTACACCCTTTCCGATCTCCCCACTGTTTCTGCCTTCCTCTGCACCTGTCCTTGTTCCTTCTTCGATCTGTTTACTGCTGATTGGAATGTACTAATGGTGGGAAGATGGGTTTTTACAGTTGGGAACCACCGAATGTTTCTGTACTTATGTTCCGGACCTTGAATACATCAAAGCGACCCCTCTCGGGGATAATTATGGGAACCAAGTTGTAAACCTTTGTGTACCATGTTAACCTATGAGAGAAAACTGTATAAAAAGGAGCGATCCACAGTAGCAAATTGAATCAGATCCCGCGAACATACCGGCTGTGTACTTCACGTGACTTCTGTGTTCCCTGCAGTAAATAAACCTCGAATCTTTGACGCCGAAGGAAGTGTCCCGTGTCTCTGTCATTTGTACGCCGGAACAGGTTACCCACGAAGGTTTCAGGTGTTGTCCCCTGGCACCGCTGGGTCTTAAATAACCCAGTCCTTCAGTTGGCGCCCAACGTGGGGCTGCATCAGTGGTACCGGTCCAAGCCCGACGATCGTGAGGAACTTCGTGTGAAATCTCCGAGGGAAGGTGCACCCCGCTTCATCGATCCTGTTGTCGAAATAAGTGGCCCGACGACTTTTCCCGCGAAGATTCCCGCCTCCTGACGGCTGCGACGGACTGCTGCCCTGACTGTAGACCTGTTTTGGCGCCTGGCGTAGACCTTGGTACAGCGAGACGATTGACTGGCCTTCCTGGTGACGCCATCGATCTTTGAGTTAAGTATTTGTGGGTCGCTCCCAGAGTTCTTAGTTGTGGTTCTTAGTTGTTGCATGGTTCCATTGCATTTGTGGTTCTTCGTACTTGGTTCTTTGTTGTAATATTTGATGACTGCAGCCGCCAAAAAACCGAGGGTTTTTGCTCTTTGCAGGGACTTGGTAAATCCCGTAACCCTTGAAGTTTGTGAAACTCGGCTAGTGTGCAAGATGCCTGGTCGTAGTACTTTGTTCAGTTGTTTCAGACGTTGTGGTACGGATTCCCGACTGGAGGACTCGTGTCCGATACCTCCGGTTGGAACTCCCACTTATGAGCTTTACAGCAAGCATAAGTTAGGTCCGATTACCTTTAATGAATATTGGATTCGCTATACCAAAAAAGATGGTGTCCTTAGTTGGCCACCTCATGGTAGTTTTGAGACCCCGATTCTAGATAATCTCAAGGCTAAATTATTTAAGAAAAAGTCAAGGCCGGCCATGTTTGATGCCTTTCGGTTATGGCGCAAAGAAGCCAGACAGAAAGAGATCAGACAGACAAAACGTAATCAGAGAGATGGTGTTGCTACCATTGTAAAGAAAGCAGAGCAGTTTCAGCGTGATAAGGAGGAAAAGGAAAAGGAAGTTTTTGACAGGCTTCAGCGTATGACTATAGATAAATGTTATCCCGCTTTGCCAACGGAGTCGGATAAGAAGGAGGAATTAGTTGAGGATCCTTTAATGTCCTATCTTATGAAGTCACCACCTCCGTACGCACAGGATACCGCAGCTCCTGCGATTCCTCCTGTACCTGCTCCTGTACCTGCTCCTCAACCTGTTCTTCCGACTGTTCCTGCTCCCTTGCCTATTGCTGTCCCTACTGCTCCTCCGCTTGTACTTCCACATACTCCTGCTCCCGCTACTGCTCCTGTTCTACTTACTCCTACTGCTTCTTCTGTTCCTACTCCTTCTCTTGTTACTACTCTATCGTATACTTCTCCAACTACTCGACGTCGTACCCCTTCAATGGCTGCAAATTTTGCTAATTCTCTTGGACCAATTCTTGAGTCCGCTGATTCAGACGGTCCACAAAGACGTAGTCAGCTTCCTGGTAATAGGGAACGTGCCGCGTTGTACAATATGGCAATGTCATGGATGTTGCATCCCTATAGAAATCCTCCACGTTCGGTGTTGAATACGTTTGGTCAATTCAATATACCGACACAGAGGTATGTTTTTGAAGAAATGTGCAAGGTTTTGCGCGATCAAATATCGGCAGATGCATCGGAAGATGTATTAACTGCTTTGACCAACTTACAGCTTCAGTTTTCGAGTGGAATGGTAGTGGGTACCAATGTTCGACGTGCCATCGAGCAATTATTGGCCCTCCGTCCCTCTCCGATACCTCAAGCATTGTTCGTTGAGGATGTTGAGAGACAGTTAGATGCGTCTGGTCAGTATCCCATGCGCGAGGTTCCTCCAGTATGGATGCCAGCTAATCCTCAGGCTCAACCTCCGGTATTGGCACATTTCCAGAGAGTATGGATACATCTCCCATGGAAACGATCAGAAGTTTTACAGGTGAAGCAATCTTTGCCTGACCCTCGCAAAAATCCTGCAGGGTATTATAAGGAATTGTCACAGCTTGTAGATGCTACGATAATGAATCTTGCCGATATTGATATGCTGTTTGGTAATGTCGTACCGCAGCCGGTATGGGCCAAGATTCGTCAGGAGGATCATGCAAATGAATTGGGTGGTGATTGGGCTGCTCTTACTGCGGCAGATACACGACAAATTGGTGGGGCTAAGCCTGAACAGCTTATTACTGCTCTCCCTCAGAGAATTATTACCCTCATGAAAACGCTTATGCCAGCTATGAGGGTGAACTGGGACAAGTTGTCAGCTTGCAGACAGAAGAAGGACAAGAGTGTCTGTTAGACGGACCGGGAGGGTCGGCCGAGACTACGGGGAGAGGTCTCCGGGGAGAGCCGTCTCCAACGACTGTACAGACAAGTAACTTCCCCCCCACAGACGGACACCACACAAGGTTGAAGTTTAACGAGACTTTATATGCACTTCTTAGGTTACGATGATATGATACAAGGAGGTCTGGACTCAGGGGTCCCCTCGGTTCTGGTCTCTGGTTTAGGAAAAGGGGTAGCGGGACAGTCTTGTTACCAATGGGTGGAAAATAGCTCTCAATCCTCGAGCTCGGCGTTCTAGATGATCGGGCCGCGGCGGAGCCAGGCAGGTCCCGAGATGGACGAAGGAAAACGACGGTCCGCGGCGGAGCCTGCAGGTCCCGGTGAAGATGACGGTTACAACGGTCCGCGGCCACGCCAGCAGGTCCCGACGACGATGAAGGAGATGAAGGTTGCGAAGGCTGTGGCAGCGCCAACAGGCAGGACGATGGTGCACCAGACAGAGCTACGGCAGGGCCAGTAGTCCGCCTAGGATGAGTTCCTCTTTACGTCTCTCGACTCCAAGATACAACTGCCTTCCTGCTCTGGAGCTGCCCCAGTTATAGGACTGGTGTGCTTTGATGTCCGGACCCTCGCACTTGGAGGTCGGGAGGTCCGGGATGAGGGAGTCCAGACACCCAGCAGGGGGGTGGAGCCAGCGCCCGGGGAGGCGATGGGCGAGCGGCACTTGGTGGGGGAGAGCCATCGACACCTCCTTCTCCCATTGACTTGCCAAGTAGCCCGCTCACCTCCGGGGTGGATGGTGGTGCCGGGATGTCTGAGGCCTGGCCAGGCCCAGGGTTGAGGTCGGCCGGGGGCCAGGCGGCCACGTGGTGGAGTGTCCAAGATGGCGCCCCAGGATGGGCGCGTGGGCTGGCAGTGGATCGGACCCACGAGGTTGACATGCTCGAGGGCAGGGGTCCCTGAGGGGACGGAGGACGTGCAAGGGTGGTGTGTAGTCCCTGCGTGACCGGGCTCAGGCCTGGTCGGGCCGGGGGAGAGTGGCCTTTCATGTGGCCTGTCCAACATGCGTCCCCCCCAGCTGAAGGCGGGGAGAGTTACCCATCCTCTTGGGGACTCTCCTCGTCGAGGCGGAAGAACCGGGACAGGCCATCCGCGTTGGCGTGATCTGGCCCAGGCCGGTGTTCGACTGTGAAGTCCATACCTTGTAGGGAGATGGACCAGCGTAGTAACTTCGGGTTTTCCCCCCGCATCTGCATCAGCCATTGCAGGGGTCGGTGGTCGGTCTGTACCCGAAAGTGTGTGCCAAAAAGGTAGGGCCGGAGCTTCTTGAGGGCCCATACCACAGCGAAGGCCTCCCTCTCTATGGTGCTCCAGCGCTGTTCCCGTGGTAGGAGTCGCTGGCTAATGAAGGCCACCGGTTGATCAAGGCCGTCGGTGTTCACTTGAGACAGGACTGCCCCAATGCCATGGTCGGAGGCATCCGTCTGAACGACGAACTCCCGGCTGTAGTCGGGGGCCTGGAGCACAGGGGCGGAACACATGGCGGCTTTCAATTGTTCAAAGGCAGCTTGACACTCTGGGGTCCAGTTGACTTTCTTGGGCTGGTTTTTCGACGTGAGTTCTGTGAGGGGCCCCACTATAGTCCCATAGTCTTTCACGAACCTTCGGTAGTAGCCTGTGAGGCCCAGGAAGGCTCGTACCTCGGTCTGGGTGATGGGGGACTGCCAGGACTGGATGGCGGCAATTTTTAGCTGCAGAGGGGCCACCAGGCCGCTTCCCACCTGGTGCCCGAGGTAGGTTACAGACCCTTGCCCAATTTGACATTTGCTGGCCTTGATCGTGAGGCCAGCCCGCTGTAGGGCTTGCAGCACTGCTCGGAGGTGGTGGAGGTGCTCGGACCAATGGTGGCTGTACACAGCGATGTCGTCTAGGTAGGCGGCGCTGAATCCTTCGAGCCCCGCCAGGACCTGATTGACGAGCCGTTGGAATGTCGCTGGGGCGTTCTTCATGCCGAAGGGCATGACTGTGAAATGGAAATGGCCATCGGGTGTGGAAAAGGCAGAACGTTCTTGCGCCCGGGGTGTGAGGCCGATCTGCCAGTAGCCCGCCGTCAGGTCGAAGATACTGAGGTAGCGGGCAGCTCCCATGCGGTCGATCAGTTCATCTGCCCGGGGGATGGGATGTGCGTCTGTTCGGGTGACCGCATTCAAGCCCCGGTAGTCGACGCAGAACCGGAGTTCTGGTGTGGTGCCGGGGGCAGCTGCTTTGGGGACCAGTACCACAGGGCTGGCCCAGGGGCTGTCTGAGGCCTCGATGACCCCGAGTGTGAACATCTTGGCTACTTCCTCCTGGATGCAGGCCCGTACCCGATCTGGCACGCGGTAGGCCCGGTGGCGATGGCCTTGTTTTGTGCGCGGGTCCAGGGGCCCCACAATGTCTATTCCGACCCTCTCAAACGGGGTAGTGACCACAGGAAAAGGTTGCAGGGGGGCCTTTAGTTTGCGGCCGCTCTTTCCACTGGCTTGGCACGTGGGGCAAGATCGGCAATGCTGGTGCACATCGTTCCTCATTTTGGGCCAGAAGAAGTGGGTCACTAGGCGACTGTAGGTTTTATCTTGTCCCAGGTGTCCTGCCAGGGGGACATCGTGGGCCAGGTTTAGCAGAAAGTCTCTAAAACGGAGGGGCACCACTAATACTCGGTTGGCCCCCAGCTCGGCGATTCTTTGCTCGCTGTACAGCAGATCATTGTCCCAGTAGACCCAATGAGTTCCGGAGGTATCCCCGGCGCTCTGGGTGAGCGCCTGCTGGCGGAGTCCCTCGAGGGAGGGACAGGTCTTCTGTTCTTGGCGAAATTGTTCTTGCGTGGGCCCCCCCTCTTGAGGCCACTGGTCGAGGTTAGCGAGGTCGGAAGGTTGAGCTGGTTCGGGGGGGATGTCATGGTCGGTAGTTTCGGCTGGGGCGACTGGGGGCGGTGGTGCCGGCCATTCGGGTTCTTCTGGGCGGTGGTTGGCACGGGCGGCCATGGACCGGGTGGTGACGCACGCCCAGTCCGGGACGCCTAACATCCCCAGGTGTTCTCTTCGCTCCACGGCTGCCCACGGAGAGCTTTCAAGGTCATTTCCCAGGAGGCAGTCTACGGGGGCATCGTCTCGGACCGTTACTTTCAACATGCCGGAGACCCCTCCCCATTCGAAAGGGACGCAGGCCATCCGACACAGACTTTCCGAGTTGTCGGCTGATCGTACAGGGCAGAGAATGTTCGGTAGGTACTGTTCTGGGGTCACCAGGTGACAGCGGACGGCTGTTACACTGGCCCCGGTGTCACGAAGGGCTTCGGCCCGGCGTCCATTGATGCTCACCCATTGGCTGTACTTCTGGGTGTTAGCGGGTAGGGGGACCCGCGGAACCATGTCTTTCCCCCCTAAGCATGCTAGAGCCATGGCGGCTGGCTCCCACTCTTGATGCTCTTGTTCGTATTCTTCCTGCTCCTCGGAGATCTGTTCTTCCCCTAGGGCCGCAGCGGCCACTTGGCGGGGTCTGGGGCGCTGGTACTGTGGGCAATTTGGGTCGTTTGCATAGTGGCCGACCCGTTGGCATCGGTGACACGTGACATTGGCTCTGTACCCCGGTCGCGCCGGGGTGCTGCCCCGGTTGGCCGGGGGGGTGGTGCTGGTAGCGGGGGCGACCGGAGCGTTGTCTCTTCCTCGTCCTTGGCCCCCTCCTCCTCCTCTGGGTCGGTGCTGACCATTGTTGTTCCGGTTCTGTTCGTAGGACCCATTCCAGCCCACTCTGGTGATCTCCCACCGGTCAGCTTCGGCTGCGAGCTGCCGGGGATCCGTTAACTTGCTGTCGAGGAGGTGCTGGCGGAGTTCAATGAAACAATTGTTCGACAGATGCTCCCATACCATCAGATTGAACAGTTGTTCGTAGGTCGTGACGTTGCTTCCTCTGATCCAGCCCTCGAAGGCTCGGCTAAAGTAGGTTACATAGTCCACCCAAGTTGTACCCGGGATGTGGGTGCAGTCTCGGAACCTCTGACGGTACATCTCGGGTGTGAGGCCATAGCGGGTGAGGAGTGCCGCTTTCATATGGTCATAGGAGGTCATCTGGTGGTCTGGGAGCTGTAGCAGGGTATCGCGGCCCTCATTGAGGAATCTCCCCCATAGACCGGCTCCCCAATCGCTTCTATCGATCCGGTGTGCCGTCATAGCGATTTCATAGGCCTTAAACCATTGCTGGATGTCGTCCTCTCGGAAATATTCTCGGACAACATCCTTGGGGATGTGTACCTTTTTCTCTGTGGTCCCTGAGGTGTGGGGTCGCTCGGGCACCCCTACTTCTTTATTCTGCTTGCGTAGGTTGATCTCGGCTAGGTTCCGTTCGTGTTCGTACGCCAGTTTCTTTTCCTCGAGCTCCCTTTGTCTCTGTTTCTCCTCTCTTTCTTCTCGGAGACGCAGGTGCTCTAAGTTGATTTTTTGTTCGGCCAACTTAAGTTCAACGTCCATTTTGAGCCGGGCCATTTCTAGCTCGTGTAGTCGGGTTCTTTCTCTTTCCTGGATCTCGTCTTGTGAGAGACCCGTTCTTTGCCCTTCAGGGGCCGTGGTGGTTTTTTCTGCGGTGCTTTGATCAGGGGTTCCGGCAGCCCCGGTCTCTGCCCAAGATTCTAGGGCATGTTTAAAATCGTCTTTGGTGCTTAGTCCGGTGGTAGCGATACCCAATTCGATGCAGAATTGTTTTAGTTCACGATGGCTGTACTCCTCTAATTTCTCCATTTGGAACTTCTCGGTTGATCCGCTTTCTTTAGTTGTCATTGTGATTTCGTCGTGGGGTGAGCTACTCTCTGTACGTTATGCGGTGATTCGGATCGCGCCGCTGGCCACCAATGTTAGACGGACCGGGAGGGTCGGCCGAGACTACGGGGAGAGGTCTCCGGGGAGAGCCGTCTCCAACGACTGTACAGACAAGTAACTTCCCCCCCACAGACGGACACCACACAAGGTTGAAGTTTAACGAGACTTTATATGCACTTCTTAGGTTACGATGATATGATACAAGGAGGTCTGGACTCAGGGGTCCCCTCGGTTCTGGTCTCTGGTTTAGGAAAAGGGGTAGCGGGACAGTCTTGTTACCAATGGGTGGAAAATAGCTCTCAATCCTCGAGCTCGGCGTTCTAGATGATCGGGCCGCGGCGGAGCCAGGCAGGTCCCGAGATGGACGAAGGAAAACGACGGTCCGCGGCGGAGCCTGCAGGTCCCGGTGAAGATGACGGTTACAACGGTCCGCGGCCACGCCAGCAGGTCCCGACGACGATGAAGGAGATGAAGGTTGCGAAGGCTGTGGCAGCGCCAACAGGCAGGACGATGGTGCACAAGACAGAGCTACGGCAGGGCCAGTAGTCCGCCTAGGATGAGTTCCTCTTTACGTCTCTCGACTCCAAGATACAACTGCCTTCCTGCTCTGGAGCTGCCCCAGTTATAGGACTGGTGTGCTTTGATGTCCGGACCCTCGCACTTGGAGGTCGGGAGGTCCGGGATGAGGGAGTCCAGACACCCAGCAGGGGGGTGGAGCCAGCGCCCGGGGAGGCGATGGGCGAGGGGCACTTGGTGGGGGAGAGCCATCGACACCTCCTTCTCCCATTGACTTGCCAAGTAGCCCGCTCACCTCCGGGGTGGATGGTGGTGCCGGGATGTCTGAGGCCTGGCCAGGCCCAGGGTTGAGGTCGGCCGGGGGCCAGGCGGCCACGTGGTGGAGTGTCCAAGATGGCGCCCCAGGATGGGCGCGTGGGCTGGCAGTGGATCGGACCCACGAGGTTGACATGCTCGAGGGCAGGGGTCCCTGAGGGGACGGAGGACGTGCAAGGATGGTGTGTAGTCCCTGCGTGACCGGGCTCAGGCCTGGTCGGGCCGGGGGAGAGTGGCCTTTCATGTGGCCTGTCCAACAGTGTCTCCGACTTCTTTACGAGATTTGAGGAGGCATTTATCGATCACAGTGGTCAGGATATGGGTACCGAGGGTGGTCAGCGGTTGTTTGTGGATAAATTTGTCTCTAACTTATTGCCCGACTTGAGCAACAAATTAAAAAAATTCTGAGAGTGCGTGGGCTGTCTCTACTTCTGCTCAAATATTGGCTACGGCACAGTATTACGAGAATAGGGAGAAAGAAGAGACTGACCGTGCCGATAAAAAGACGAAAGAACTCAAAACTAAGGTGTTGTTGCAGCAAGCGTATCCTCCGCGTTCGAATCAGAATGATTCGCAACAACGTACTCGATCGCAGTTGCAATCTAATAGGTCGCAATCGCGAAATGACTCCTCTTCGCAGAGATCTTCGTTAGGGTACAACCAGTGTGCCTACTGTAGACAGGAGGGTCATTTGAAATTCAACTGTCCAGCCCTCAATGAGCGTAATAGTGGTAACATATCTAGAGGAGGTCGTGGTGGTTCTCAGCAGACATCACGTGGTAGGGGTCGTGGTGCTCAAAATGACCGTTCAGACAATTTGTCAAATTCCAATAATTGTTTTGATCAACGTGGATCATCACAAGGACGATCTGCGCAGTACAATGTTGATGACTATTACGTCGATCAGGGAACTGACGACGGTAATTACTAGGACAGCCATAGACAAGGAGAGGGAGTAGTATCAGTTCCGGTTGATCTGAGAGGGCCTTACGTCGCAGTTGCCACCTCGGGCGTCGTTGAGCCTTTTCTGTTGGACACTGGTGCAGCGAAAAGTTCCATCATGCATTCGAAACTCCCTGGCGCACCTTTGTCTGGCTTAACAAATGTTTCCGTTGGATTCTCTGGCGCCCCTGTTAGCAATCCGGTTTCGTGCCCTTTGCCACTTACGATTGGGCCTCGTGAGCTCAAAGCTCCGTTGATTTTGACCACTGGCTGTGGTGAAAATCTTTTGGGCCTGGATTTGCTAAAACGTTTGTATGCGACTTTGTACTGTTCTCTTGCGGGAGTAAAGCTTACTTTGGGTGAGAGAGTTGTCTCTCCAATGTATTTGTCTCTCGATAAGCTTCCACCGGAATTGAGTTCTCTTCCTGCATCTTTGTGGGCAACAGGTCCAAATGACGTGGGCCTGCTTGACATCTCCCCTTATGTTGTTCACGTGAAATCTAATGTGCGACTGCCACGTATTCCCCAGTATCGAATCTCTCTTGATGGTGAACGGGCGCTGTTGGCGATCATCTATGATTTGATCGAGAAAGATGTTATTGAGGAGACTCGGGGAAACGTGTGCAACAGCCCTGTGCTGCCTATTTTGAAACGTACTGATCCTTCCAAACCACCTGTTCATCGTTTTGTTATCGATTTACGGGAGGTAAATAAAATTGTGATTCCTCAGTTCCCTGTTGTGCCTGACATCACGGCGCTACTGACTCTGATTCCAGCTTCGGCATCCTGGTTTTCAGTGATCGATCTGAAGAATGCGTTCTTCAGTATTCCGATTGCTGAGGAAAGCAGAGACCTTTTCGGTTTCTCTCTTGGTGGTCGTAGCTTCCGGTTCAAACGTGCTCCTCAGGGCTACTGTGAAAGTCCATCGATATACAGCCAAGCCTTAAAGGGCCAACTAGATGCATTTGTGTTGCCGGCTGGTGCAGCCTTAATTCAATACGTTGACGACTTATTGGTGGCCGCAGATACTCAGGACATTTGTAAAATTGCTACGGTGTCGTTGTTGCAACATCTCTGTGACTTACATCACAAGGTGTCACCTTCTAAACTTCAATATTGTTGTCAAGAAGTAACCTACCTAGGTCATTTATTGCCAAAGGAGGGAAGAAGGTTGACCCCAGAGAGAATTGCAGCCATTGCGCGCATATCTGTGCCAGTAACCCAAAGAGATGTGCGTGCCTTTTTAGGTATCACGTCATACTGCAGACAGTGGATTCCAAATTTTTCATTGTTAGCGAAACCATTGGTGGCTCTTACGTGCATGGATGTTTCGACTCCTTTACCATGGACGGAAGAATGTCAGAAAAGTTTTTCTGAACTGCGTGATGCGTTGTGTTCGGCTCCTGTGTTAGGTACCCCTGACTACAGTAAGCCGTTTACACTATACGTTCACGAGAGGGAAGGTTGTGCGTTGAGTGTCTTAACGCAACCCTTCGGTGACAAGCAGCGTCCATGTGCATATTTTTCCTCGACCTTGGACTCGGTAGCTAGAACATTGCCAAGTTGTTTGAGAGCAACAGCGGCAGCTGCGGTGTCCATCCGACAATCAGCAGGATTGGTCATGGATAATATGCTTACGGTGATGGTGCCACATGCAGTTGACACTCTTTTAAATCGTACGAAAACTCAGCACTTGACGAGTGCGAGGTTGTCTGGGTATGAGTTGACGCTGTTGGCAAGTCATATTCAGATAAATTGTTGTAATGTCCTAAACCCGGCGACCTTATTGCCAATTAGTGCAGAGTCAGATGAAGTAGTAGCGCATGACTGTTACTTAAGGACTGAGGAGGAAACAAAAGGTCGAGTGGACCTTAAAAACACTCCTTTGGAAGATCCCGATGGAACTTTGTATGTGGATGGTTCATGTTTTAAATTGCCAAATGGTGATGTGACTACTGCGTATGCTGTGGTAACGTTGAATACTGTTGTGGAAGCTGCGAGATTGAATCAGAACTCTGCCCAGGCTGCAGAGCTGATTGCTTTAACTAGAGCGTGTGTGTTGGCGAAAGGGAAACGAGTGAATGTGTTTACCGACAGCCAATACGCTTTTGGCGTCGCTCATAGCTTTGGACGATTGTGGGGAGAGAGAGGTTTTATGACGTCGCATGGTACGAAGATTCAGCATGGACAGCTTGTGAATGATCTTTTGGATGCACTTACGTTGCCTAAGCAGGTAGCGATTGTTAAATGTAGTGCGCATCGTAAGGTGACGGATGATGTTGGCCGTGGTAATGCGTTTGCGGATGAGACTGCTAAGGAGACTGCCCGGAACCTTAGCACTAGAATGTATGTGACGAGTTCGGTTAGGTGGCCTACAGAGACAAGTATGTGTGAGGATACTATCCAAAGGGTGAAAGCGATACAGAATGAGGCCACTGATACTGAAAAGACGAAGTGGAAAGAGAATACGGGAAAGTTGGATGCGAATGGTTGTTGGATTGATTTGTCGGAGCATAGGAGATGGATGTTGCCAGATGCGTATGTGCTGGCTGTTGTGACGATGGCACACGGGTTAGCACATATTAGTGCGAAAGGTATTTGTAAGTTGTTGTCTCCTGTGTGGAAGAATGATGGTATTACGAAATGTGCTGAGAGATTGGTGAAGAATTGCATGATATGTATGCTGTACAATCCTGGTAAGGGGACCCCCACACCTCCTGGCCATTTTGCTCCCCCTTCATATCCCTTTGAAGTAATCCAGCTAGACTTCATCCATATGGAGCGATGCAATAATCTTAAATACGTTTTAGTTGTGGTTTGCGCATTCTCCCGATGGATTGAAGCCTATCCTCTTAAAGACAATACAGCCCTGTCTACTGCGAAAATCCTGCTGAAGGAATACTTTCCTCGGTATGGAATGCCCCGAATTGTATGGTCTGATAACGGAAGTGAGTTTGTAGGGAGTGTGATGAAGAGTGTGTGTAAGGGCCTTGGAATTAATCAAAAATTCCACAGCGCCAATCATCCCCAGTCAGCAGGTTTGGTTGAAGGGTATAATGGCACCCTTAAACTCAAACTGGCTAAGATTCAGGCTACGACTGGTCTTTCGTGGCCTGACGCTTTGCCTCTAGCTTTGTTGTCAACAAGGGCGACAGTACACTCCCGAGTAGGGCTCAGTCCCTATGAAATAGTGTTCGGCCGTCCTGCGAATGTTTGGGGGGTCCCTAGACCAAGTGTGTTTTCTAATCTTGAGTACCCAATGTTGATTGATTATCTTCATGATCTGACTGCTAAACTGAGGTTAATTCAACAACAGGTTTACGAAGCACTGCCGACGCAGACGGAGGGTCCAGGCCACCAGCTCCAACCAGGAGATTGGGTGGTTACTCGCAATTTTGCTCGCAAGAAGAATTTGGAACCCCGCTTTACTGGCCCTTTTCAAGTCCTCCTCGCCATGAGAACCGCTGTCCGTTTGGAAGGGCGCAAAAATTGGGTGCACGCCACCCATACGAAAAAGGTACCAATACCTTTACCGGCGGACTCGTGGGTGAGGAAAGGCATTGCTTCGTCTGAAACAGAGAAATTCCAGACATTTGTACCCTTTAGCGACGCACAGCCTGTCGGAGAATCCTCAGTGGAGCAGAAAGACATTGTTGAACATTTGCCATCACAAGACTCAAGATCTGAACAATCGACTGATCAGCAGAACCCTGTCCCCTCGTTGGACCCATTGTTTGATGAACAGACACGTCCTGGGAAAACTCGATACTTTTTGCGATCCAGCACCAGAGACTAATAAAGATTTCGTTTTGTCCCTTGACATCTACATTATCCCATTTGCCACGATCAGTCTAAAACACCCGTATAACTGTGATTATTTTTGTAAACATTGAGTTTCGTTCCATCTATGTGTTTTTACTTCCACAGCTAAGAGACTTTGTACATATTTGTAAATAAGATACCTTGCATCCAGGTGTACCGTAGGGACGCACGTGTACTTCCTTCTGGTTAGTAGGTCTTGGCGCTAGGTCAAAGACCGTCGGTTCCTGGGAACTCCTAGAGATTGACTACTGCTACACAGAACGAAGTGCGTCAAGAAACGTTGCGGACGGTCTTAGGGGATGGCGTTTTCAAAGCTGATGGACTTGGAAGAAGCTCAGGCGCAAAGATTCAAACTACAGCAGATAACTCGTACCAAATGTTTTATGTTTCAAGTGTTCCTACTGTTTCTGACTGTTTCTTCGCTATTGGCGGGTGGGGTGTATTACATGATGTCGTACTTCTTACCTTCCGCCATACCTACTCCCACTTCTGAACCTAAAACTATCTCCACTGCATCCCCTCATTCTTTCCATATCTTACCCGAACACGAACAGGCTAGACGTGCGGAATTCAGAAATAATTCCTTTATTCAGCTCCTTCATCAGCATCAGTTAGTGGTTAATACTACAAATTGTTGGGTGTGCGGGTTAATGCCACATACCACGGATAAGAGAATTCCATATCTGGTTCTTCCTTATAGTTCCCAGGGTTCAGCTCGAGCATTTCAAACAATGTTTCGAAGCGCACTGGATTCCTACCCCAATCGAGAGCCACGTTCTCCCTACTCTGGTCCTGGCTCGTATCAGAAGCCTTTGTCTATAGCGATAGAGGACTTAGATAGAGATATCTATGAGCCGTCGCTCATTCCAGAAGAAGAGGTACAAGCCTATAGGGTCCTGAGTAAGGTCGAGTATAGTGCGCTCACTGGTGAAAAGCAGCTTAGGAGCTCGCCTCCGATATGGGTCGTACCCCACCTTGGTAATTTCTGTCTATTGGGTCGTGGCCGAAGATCAAAAGCTCGTCTTGGAGAGAGTGCTTGCTCCGAGACTTATATCCTGCCGATGGTCTCGTCCCCTGTGTTTCTGGCTGCCAAGGGTACATACTTTGTCTGCCATGATCGTGCGTATACGTGGTTGCCCTCCGGCTTTGTGGGCTCATGTTTCATCGCAAATCTGTTGCCTCCGACGTTCACTGTAGATGCAGACTATCACAAGACTAGAGTTGTGAGAGGCGTGATTAGCGAAGAGGACACTGCCGGTCAAGAGGCAGGAGACTTTTTCAAGGGTTTCCTCCCGTTTTGGGGACCTATGGTTAATAGTAGGAACCTGAGACAATTGACTTGAGTGGTGGAATCGACAGCTAATATCACTGCCAGTGCCCTTGGTAATATCACCACAGAACTTCAGGCGGATAGGCTTATGACATTACAAAACCGTATGGTTTTAGACGTGGTCTTAGCAGATCGAGGTGGAGTATGTAAGGTGATCCATTCGAGCTGCTGTATTTTCATTCCAGACAACGCTCCGACTGTCTATCAAGCCATCTCAAAGTTGCATAAGATCTCTGAGTCCATACACGTGGACGTAGGGGATTGGACGCTGCTTGGGTGGTTTTGGGGCCTGATGTCGACTTGGGGTTGGAAGATTCTGATGATCATCGGAGTTGTTGTAGCGTTTCTGTTCATGTGTTGCCTTTGTGTGCAGTGTGGTCCTGCCTTATGTGGCCTCTGTGCTACGACGTGTATAGGACAGCCGCCTGTTACCAAAGGAGCTCAGTTGGACAGAGTTATGTTGCAGCAACATCTAGATGGTCTGATGAATATCGAGTATGATTCTGACTAGTGCTTGCCTACATGAGGGCAAAAGGAGCGTCTGAGGTTCCGTGACGATCGTAAGTGGTGTTTCCGACTCGCACGAATATGGTCTAGTCTGGTATCTATGAACCGCAAATGACGAGTTTAGTGGGTGTACGCAGTTTCGCTGTGTTAACCTAAACCGTTCGTCTGTTTCGTGGGTTTCTATATCTGTACCCACGGGTTCCATCTTAGATATGGCATCCATTTTGTCCCTTGCCCTCAAGTAGCCAGCAAACGGACGCTGTCCGCTTCGCGACCCTGGGATTCCCAAGACTTTTGCGGAAGACACGTTTCCTTTGAAAGTGTCTTTATGATGAGGGGGATGATACTGTAAGGCAGATGGCCTCGCTCGAGGCACATCTTGCGGTGCTGATCTATTGTCTCAGCCGTGCATCTCATTAGGCACGTCCCTTTGATGCCTGTAGCTCGTGTTTCCCGATACCACCCCTTTTACACCCTTTCCGATCTCCCCACTGTTTCTGCCTTCCTCTGCACCTGTCCTTGTTCCTTCTTCGATCTGTTTACTGCCGATTGGAATGTACTAATGGTGGGAAGATGGGTTTTTACAGTTGGGAACCACCGAATGTTTCTGTACTTATGTTCCGGACCTTGAATACATCAAAGCGACCCCTCTCGGGGATAATTATGGGAACCAAGTTGTAAACCTTTGTGTACCATGTTAACCTATGAGAGAAAACTGTATAAAAAGGAGCGATCCACAGTAGCAAATTGAATCAGATCCCGCGAACATACCGGCTGTGTACTTCACGTGACTTCTGTGTTCCCTGCAGTAAATAAACCTCGAATCTTTGACGCCGAAGGAAGTGTCCCGTGTCTCTGTCATTTGTACGCCGGAACAGGTTACCCACGAAGGTTTCAGGTGTTGTCCCCTGGCACCGCTGGGTCTTAAATAACCCAGTCCTTCAAGACGCACTGAGAGAGACGCTGTCTTTTCTCCTGCCGAGAAATCCAGCTCCAGTGTTTCCAAGCTACCCTTGCGGGTTGTTGGGAAATCGAGTACTGAGACCGAGAGATACCAGACCTCCTTCATTCTAAACCAAGGTACGGAGCTGATTAGACCCTAAGAGAAATCTTGGATTGATTCTTGGCACAAAGAATACTATACCTAAGCTACACCACACTTACTTCTTCCCTCGGACCAGACCCAGGGTTAGGTACATCGGGGTAGACGTATTTTAGAAGCACCAGTTGAGTACTTTTAGTCTTTATATATTCATATATGTATTCTATGTACTCTATAGCTTAGAAACCATACCATGCTTTTACAGTATTATTTTATAATACTCTTTTTGCTGAACGCATTATAATTTACAGACAGTATTACGATTGTAGCAGTTCATTTCTTCTGCATGAGAAAGAAGAATGTTTAATAAATACTTTTATTGAAAACGCCTGTCTCGCTATTTTCTCTGCACCTCTGGTGAAACGAAGCATCCACAATTGACTGAGTAAAATATCTATCTATTGTTTCCACGACTCTGAAGATATGTTTTATCTTGGGGAAACAAAGTTGTCATGTTTATGCGGTTTTCAGAAACTAATCCCTTCTTGTTTATTCGAGAAAGTTTTTAGTGACCTCTGAGCTAGCTGGCACTCACAATTAAGTCTAATATATTCGATAGAGACCTAGTGTCGTAATCTGACAATGGCTGGGTTAGCGCTTAGCTTTGCTACACGTTATTTCCCTCAACTTGGCCTTACTCGAAAACGCCATTTTGTATGCTATGGCGGCCATTTTGGGGAATGAGCGGCCTCGTGGTCAGCATGCCCTTTAGTCCTTTGTCCGTGCCAATGACCACTCAAGTTTGCCCAGCAACAGGCTATTATTAGTAACGGTCAAGCCTGTGCATGCGCAGTTCCAACTGACCAGTCACCCCTCAGGAATGTTCCGCCAAACTGACCAGTGGTATTGTAACTGCTCCCATGAGTTGGCTGTGCTCCAAAAATGACCATATATGTACCTAAATTCTGTAACCTTGTACCGCCTACCTTTTTATTACCTGTAAATTGTATAAAAGAAGGACTCACATCAACGTTCGGGGTGATACTTCTTGCATTGCCGAAGGGTGCTGTAGGAATGTACCACCACCCCATGGGGTCTTAATAAACTTGTCTTTTGTACTTTTCAGTTTCCGTGCCAACAGTTCTTTTGGTGTAAGTGGGTATTTCTGCGGAGCATGTAGGCCTTGGGAACCCAATACCACAAATTGGCGACCACGAAGGGACTCATCGGCGACTCGGATGCCCGAAGGAGAGGTCGTGACGAAGGATTGGAAACTCGCCATGGAGGCGTACGCTGCCACTGAGTGACCCGAGTCTTGGCACCCACGGTGTTCTCTTCCTTTCCTTCTGATCTGACCTTCCAGGTGGCGCCGGTCTCCGACTGAGATCCTGATCGTCTGCGTTGCTGTACAGTGCCCGTTTGGCTGATTCGATTAAAGACCTTGGCAGTTGGAATCTGGATATTTGAGATTTGGGTAAGATTTGTGATCGGTAAGGTAGTCTACTGACGCTTACTGAAGTTCTATGATTGTGACTATGATTTGAGTTAGCTAACATTTTGACTTTGTGAACTTTGAATACATATGTGTAGTGCACTTCACATAGGCAGGCATGTAGAGATGTTTCTCTAAATTTGTTTGTACTCTGAGCGGCACATTTGTGTGAAGTACTGTAAGTGCCATTTTTATGGTATCACGCTTTTGTGGTACCTTTTGAACATGCCTGTTTTAAGCACACTCCGAGGGATGTGCTGTCTTGAAAATGGTACCACAATTAGGTTAGCGGAATCTCAGCCGGCTCCTCCAGAGGGAACTCCCAATCGTGAGATGTATGTGAAATTCGGCCTTCCCCCTATACTGTATAGTACATTATGGCATAAATACACTAGAACTGATCCTGAGTTGCAATGGCCACTACATGGGTCGTTTGATTTGCGAAAGGTTCAGTTTGTGGAGCAATGTTTGTTTCAGCGCAGGTCTAGACAGGATATGTTTGATTGTGTGCGAATGTGGGAGAAAGCGGTGCGTGAACGTATGAAGCGTGAAGTTGCCTTGGCGGACAAAGAGCAGCGCAAGGCTGCTCGAGATAAAGCTTTACAGCTTGAGGAGAAGGAGGCGCAGGAGAAGAAAGAGAGGGAGGCACGGGAACGTAATTTGCAAACGACCGGTCTATTTCCTATTCGACGACCGCTTTATCCTGTCCTTAATAATGAAATTGATGATTTTTCGTTATTAGATCGATCTCCGCCTCCGTACGTTCAGCCTACGGCTCCGACTGAAGATTCTGGTGATGAAGAACAGGATAAGTCGGATAAGACGGATAAGTCGAGTGTCAGGTTATCTGCGGAGAGAGCCGCGGATTTGCGTAGTTATGCTAGAAAATTAAATTTGAATCATATAGCTGTGTCAGATGTTGTAACTGAAAGGAGTAAATGGACAGAACGAGAATTGATGTGTTTTTTGAATACTTTTGCAGATGAAGTTGTTACTCGATTTCGTAAATATTCAGAGACGTTAGAACCTAAGGTAGTGTCAGTCCATCGTGAGAATTTGGATAAAGGTTTATTTGTTCTTGCAGATGTCGATGACCTTTTCAAACAATTGCTCCAGCTACGGGATGAGGTGTCCAGGTTGCGGGAAGAAGGAAAAAAATCTAAGGAGTCCGTGCCGGGGTCGACAGAGCAGTCCAAAGAGTGTTCTCTCCGGGGTTCAGATAAGAATTCTAAAGTGCATGTTATGCCTATGCGTGAAGCTGCACCTTTGTATGTTCCCCCTAAAGGGGCAGGTACGGATGAGGATAAAACATCGGCAAATGCAAAGGGATATTTTATATATAATTGGGTGTATACGCCTTGGAATAGAGCAGATGTTATGGCATTGAAAAATGCGTTACCTGATCTCCGTAAGAATCCGGCCGCATTCTATGAAGGGGTGGAGGGGGCCATTTCCTCTTGTGTTATGACTCTTGTTGATATAGATCTTTTCTTTGGATTAATTCTCCCGCCTGATATGTGGAGGTCGATTCGTAAGACTAATGATCAAACGATGTTTGGGGCAACTTGGAAAGAAATAAGCCAGGCTGACTTAGACAGGGAACCAGCATGTAAACCATGTGATTTAATTTTGGAACTCCCAGCGGCTATTTTGACCAAACTAAAAACGCTTGTTCCTCCTAAAAAGATCGATTGGACTATGCTAGCTTCGTGTAAACAGAAGCCAGACGAATCGGTATCTGATTTATTTACACGCTTCGAAGAAGCGTTTCATGATTACAGTGGTCAATCGTTAACAGATGATACGGGTAGGCATCTGTTTGTTGATAAGTATGTGGCCAATCTCCTACCGGAGATTGCAAAGCGGTTAAAAACGAGTGAAAGTTCCTGGACCACGGCGACCCCTGTGTCTTTGTTAACTATGGCTCAGTATTATGAGCGGCAGGAATTAGAGGCTAAAGAAAGTGTAGATAAGAAAACGAAGGAATTGAAAACGAAGGTGATGTTGGCGCAGGTTCGCGGGGCGCAACCTAGAGGGAATGATAGAGGCAGGCGAGGAGGGGGTAATGCGTCGTACGGTCGTACTGACATTGCGGAGGACCAATGTGCATATTGTAAGGAATTTGGGCATTGGGCTGAAGATTGTCCAGTGCTTCGTGAGCAACGTAGTCAGCGTGGTCGTGGAGGTGGAAGGTTGAGGAATGTTTATTCAGGAGCAAGAGGTGGCGGAAGCGATCGTGGTAGGTTTGAAGCGAGGGGCCGTGGTCAGGATGAACGAAATACTTTTGACAGACGTAATCAATATCAGATATCGGAGGGTGAGAATGTGGAACATCAGGATTATGTGCATGCGTAGGATTGCGTAGGATGGGGTACGGAATCAGTTGAAGTGCCAGTAGATCAAAGAGGTGCATATGTATCAGCGGGCATTTTGGGTTCTACTGATCAGCTTTTAGTTGACACAGGAGCTACTCGTAGTGCTTTGTCCAAAAACTTGGTTCCAAGGGCTCACCTGTCTGGCGAAACGATAACATGTATAGGGTTTGATGGCACACCCTCTCCTAGCCCATTATCACAACCTCTTGCACTTTGCATTGACACATTTTTCAGCTTTTGCCCATTCTTGTTGTCACCGCACACTCCAGATAACATTATGGGCATTGATTTGCTTAAATACTTTCAAGCAACGATACGCTGCGCTCCTGAAGGAGTGCGGGTTATTTTGAACGACAATTCCCCAGATTCAGACAGATTTTGTATAATGAAGGAAATTGAAGCATTAGCCTCTCTCCCACACACGTTGTGGGCGACCTCAGATACGGATGTGGGACAGATGCTTATTCCACCTATTAGAATTATTGTCAAGGAGGGAGTACTTTTGCCACTTGTACCACAGTATAAGATCTCTAGGGAAGGTGAAATTGCCCTGACGCATATTGTTCAGGATTTGATCATTGCAGGAGTAGTGGAGGAAGTTCCCTACAATGTCTGTAATAGCCCTATTCTTCCGATCCTTAAGAAAGACACTGACGACAAAGTCTATCGATTTATTATTGATTTGAGAGAAATTAACAAAATTGTCATTCCTCAATATCCGGTGGTGTCTGCTATCACGACATTGCTTACATTGGTACCTCCAACAGCAACTACCTTTTCTGTCATTGATCTTAAAAACGCATTCTTTTCCATTCCCATCCATCCTGACAGCAGATACTTATTTGGCTTCAGGTTAAATAATAAATCGTATAGATTTTGTCGTTTTCCTCAAGGTTACACTGAAAGTCCTAGCATCTATAGCCAGGCTTTGAAAAGACAGCTTGACTCCTTTGAATTGCAATCCGGAGTAGCCCTTATACAGTATGTTGATGATCTCTTGTTGGCTGCAGACACCTATGCTCAATGCGAGGAGAGTACGCTTGCTTTGCTTTCCTTTTTGGCTCAGAACAATCATAAAGTCTCTAAGAAAAAGCTACAATACTGTAGACCCAAAGTGACCTACCTCGGTCATCTTTTGTCTAAGGAGGGGCGTGCATTAACATCAGATCGAATTCAGGCGATTTTAGACACACCAGTCCCCCGCACTCAGAGAGATGTACGCGCCTTCATAGGACTAACGTCCTTTTGTAGACAGTGGATTATGGGGTTTTCGCACATTATCAAACCTTTGTTAGCGTTACTGTCCAAAACGACACCAATGCCCCTTGAATGGACAGATGAATGTCAGAATGCTTTTGAACAATTGAGACAGGCCCTTTGCTCTGCACCCGTGTTAGGTACACCAGATTACACAAAGATTTTCACATTGTACGTGCACGAGAAAGATGGGTGCGCGTTATCAGTGTTAGTGCAGGCACACGGGGACAAGCAGAGGCCATGTGCGTACTTCTCAGCCCTTCTTGATCCTGTAGCACGAGGGTTACCTGGGTGTTTTCGAGCAGTTGCAGCAACAGCAGTAGCTATACGGCAGAGTGAGGGAATAGTTTTATCGCACAAACTGTTGGTGCTAGTTCCCCATGCAGTAGATGCCCTGTTAAATCAAACGAAAACACAGTATCTCACGAGCGCACGTTTAACAGGATATGAGCTTACACTTCTGGCGCCACATATCACACTGAAAAGATGCGCTACCCTGAACCCTGCCACTTTATTGCCCTATCCGGTCGAAGAGGGCCAGGAGGAAAAACATCATGATTGTGTTTTCCTGACTGAGGAACAAACAAAGGGTCGTGTCGACTTACAGGATATGCCACTTCCAGATGTGGATGGGGAACTGTGGGTTGATGGATCGTGTTTGAGGCTGCCAGATGGCACGACTTCTGCAGCATATACGATCACGACGCTTAAGACAGTGGTAGAAACAGCACGAATACCTCAGAAATCAGCCCAAGCAGCGGAGCTGATAGCCTTGACAAGAGCCTGCGAACTGAGTGCTGGCCTATGTGTGAATATCTACACAGACAGCCGGTACGCCTTCGGAGTAGCGCATGACTTCGGCTTACTCTGGAGAGAGCGTGGGTTTCTGACCTCTCATGGAGTACACATTATGCATGGAGAACTAGTGCGTGATCTCCTAAACGCGTTGCTTTGTCCAAAGAAAGTAGCGATAATAAAATGCAGTGCACATAAAAAAGTCACTGACAAAGTGGGACAAGGCAATGCCTTTGCAGATAGTATAGCAAGACAAACAGCTATGTCTCGAAATGACTCCCCCATGTATGTAGCGAAGTCGCAGGCCAAGCGATGGCATGATGCTAGAGCGGAGATACTAGATATCCAAAAATCAGCGACGGAAGCAGAACTTGTGACATGGGCAAAAGAAGGGGTACTGGATGACGAGGGTTGTTGGAGGAGTAAGGACATGGAGAGATGGAAATTGCCTGCAGCTTACTTGCAGGCGATGGTCCAGATGACACATGGGCTGGCACATGTGGGGGCTCTTGCAATCACTCGATTGTTAACACGAGTTTGGGAGCATCCTGAGATTCCCAATACTGCTAAGAGAGTAGTGCAGACTTGTTTGATATGTTTACAGCACAATCCTGCAAAAGGGACGCATACTCCGAAAGGAGGGTTCGTTCCACCTTCCGCACCATTCGAGGTACTTCAAATGGATTACATCCAGATCGAGCGTTGCAATAACCTTAAGTATGTCTTAGTGGTGGTGTGTGCTTTTAGGAAATGGGTTGAGGCCTTCCCCACGAAAGATAATACAGCTTTGACAACAGCTAAGGTTCTGCTCAAAGAGTACTTCCCTCGATTTGGAGTTTGTAAATTTTTGTGGAGCGATAATGGTCCTCATTTTGTCGGGAAAATTGTGGAGTATGTACTAAAGGGACTGGGGATCCAGCAGAAGTTTCATGCTGTGTTCCACCCTCAGTCGGCAGGTCTTGTCGAGCGGTACAATGCCACGTTGAAATTGAAACTGGCCAAGATTGTGGCGTCCACGTCATTGAAGTGGCCGGATGCCTTGCTGCTAGCATTACTCTCTCTTAGATCAGTGCCTCACTCTCGAACTGGCCTCACACCATATGAAGTGGTGTTTGGAAGGCCTATGAACATATGGGGAGTTGCTAAGCCGCGATTGTTACATGATGTGCCTTGTATAATGATGAGCGATTATTTGGCACGATTAACAAATGATTTGTTTTTTATTCACCAACAGGTTCGAGAAGCGCTCCCTGACAATTCTATTGGAGAGGCTCATAATCTCCGTCCTGGAGATTACGTGATGATAAAGTCGTTTGAGAGAGCGAACAGCTTGGAACCGAGGTGGCGTGGCCCCGAGCAAGTCCTCTTGGCGACTCGAACGGCTGTGCGAGTGACCAACAGGAAGCGGTGGGTGCATTCAACTCACTGCCGTCGCGTCTCTCCGGACCTGGTGAATCCTACTGTGTTGTCTGACTACAAAGAGATCTTGGACAAAGAGAAGAGCCCAGCTGTAACGTCGGCCGAATCTGAGGGAGCCTTCCCGGACCACACTGTTTCTGGACGACAACGCTACGATCTGCGGCCAAGATAGGGAGAAGATTTTTTTTTGTGCGAGACTGGTTGGTTACCGCTCTGGGGTTTGTGAAACGGAAGCCGGGAATCTCAAGGGGGGGGGATCAGTTCTGCCAAGAGTAGCGACACCCGTCTTGACCCCGGAGAAGAAAACAACGGCTACCTCGGAGCTCAGCACTAACGTTTTTTTTTAGTTGTATATTTGAGACATTGTGAACTCTTTTGAACTATGGCGCCTTCTGCATCACGAGACAAGAGAATTCTTGGTGCTATCTTGTTCGTACTGACAATTGTGGTGATAGCAGTAATAGCCTGGGTAGTCGAACTTGTGGTGCCTGTACGAGAACATTTGCTGCCGACTACCCCGGCTCCATCTGAACATTTTCACTTCACCTTACCCTATCATGAAGAACGGCACCGACAGACTTACTTGAACAATAGCTTCATTCAAATCTTGCATCATACTCACAATATGACGAACACTTCTAACTGTTGGGTGTGTGGGATGTTGCCTGGGCATCAGAAGAAAGGGGGCACACCGCTCATCCCACTCCCGTTTTCTCATAATGGTTCCTGCAATGCTTGGTATACTCTTTTATTCACTCTACGATGGCCAACAAAAGGGGGGGTGCTTTTCCGTTTAAACAAGATATGCTATCATGATCGGGACGGCTATCCACAAGCTGAGGGTACTCGATTTGAATGGGAAGAGTACCGCCCTGACAACGTGTCTGCACCCCGAATTTACAGCAATCAACGAAATATTAATATGTCCAGTTCTCATGTCATTAATGTTATAGATACTAAGGCTGATCTCTGTATACGTAATAAAGGTACAATCCCAGTTGGGAAAAGTGAATGTAACACCACACTTACATTTGACAGTCCGAATGGCATATCATTTGTGGCATCCCGAAATACATACTTCATTTGTGGTAATAAAGGCTATCATCAGCTCCCGTTAGGATGGCTAGGTACATGCTATATTTCTTTTGTATTGCCCCCTGTATTCATTGCCCCACCAATGTACCATAATGATTACGTCTTATATCACGATTTTGTGTTAAATAGAGTTAGACGTGCTGTGGTTTTGGACGATATTGACCAGACTGATACTGCCTTACAACAATATGTAGATTTAAATTTGGGATTGTTTTCCTTTGTGGGGGCTGCTTTGAATAGTCGGAAAATACGACGACTGACCCGTGTTGTTGAGGCTGTAGCTAATGATACCGCTTTTGCATTGGGAAATATCACAGAAGAACTTCAAATATCTAGGATTGTCACGCTCCAGAACCGGATGGTTCTAGATGTTGTTTTAGCTGATCGAGGGGGGGCATGTAGAATTATCGGAAGTAGTTGCTGTGTTTATGTGCCTGACAATTCACCATCTGTATATGATGCTATTTCGAAACTGCACAAAATCGCTGCTGAAATACACCCGGACAATGGTACATGGACCCTTTCGGGGTGGTTCTGGTCAATGCTTAGTACTTGGGGCTGGAAGCTACTGACGATTTTATGTATCATAGTTGGGATGCTATTCTTTGTGTGTTTATGTATACAATGTGGCCCTCCCTTATGTTCTATGTGTTTATCAGCTTGTATTCCAGCTAGACGAATTCTTGCCCAAAAGGAATTGATGCTTCATAAAGAAGTAGCTCAAATAATGTCAATTGATATCGAAGATGAGTGTCCCGACTACGTCCACTATGAGGTAGCTTCAGCTAAACGCTAAAAGGGTCGTCTGTCGTAATCTGACAATGACTGGGTTAGCGCTTAGCTTTGCTACACGTTATTTCCCTCAACTTGGCCTTACTTGAAAACGCCATTTTGTATGCTATGGCGGCCATTTTGGGGAATGAGCGGCCTCGTGGTCAGCATGCCCTTTAGTCCTTTGTCCGTGCCAATGACCACTCAAGTTTGCCCAGCAACAGGCTATTATTAGTAACTGTCAAGCCTGTACATGCGCAGTTCCAACTGACCAGTCACCCCTCAGGAATGTTCCGCCAAACTGACCAGTGGTATTGTAACCCCTCCCATGAGTTGGCTGTGCTCCAAAAATGACCATATATGTACCTAAATTCTGTAACCTTGTACCGCCTACCTTTTTATTACCTGTAAATTGTATAAAAGAAGGACTCACATCAACGTTCGGGGTGATACTTCTTGCATTGCCGAAGGATGCTGTAGGAATGTACCACCACCCCATGGGGTCTTAATAAACTTGTCTTTTGTACTTTTCAGTTTCCGTGCCAACAGTTCTTTTGGTGTAAGTGGGTATTTCTGCGGAGCATGTAGGCCTTGGGAACCCAATACCACACTAGTAGATAAGTCCTACGTCAAACCTATAGGATATATTATTCCAATGCGCAGAGCCTATTGGCAATATAGGAACTACACTACAGTGGCACACACATGAACACTCAATTCCACCCATCCACTCAAAAGTGCGCACACATACTCACATCCATTTGTCCACATGCACACTGACACACATATCCTTTCACAAGCTCACACATACACCACCACCTACCCCTGCACCCATACACGTACACATTCATTCATACACATAAACATGCAACATTCAACAAACTCTTGCCAGGCTGCGAGGCTGGCATCCGGTGGCTAGGGGAGAGTCAAAAATTCCTTGGTGGCTCCTGCAGGGTTCGGGGAAAGGAAGGGACTGCTGGAAACATCTTACCGACTCCTCTCATATCAGCCAATAAGAGGAGGCCCTTTCCCTGCTGCTCACAGGGTGGAGTGGGGTCAGTGGGACTTTCTGATCCCACCCCACTATGAAGGGCACAAGTCTTATGAAAAGAAGTGGTGGGACTGACCAACTTGGGCAGTATGCAAGTGACATTATGACACGTGCCAGATAACTCCAGATAACTCTGGAGGTTAACGCATTTGTTGGAGAGATCTGTGTTTTGTGTACTCCCAAATTTGAATCAAAGAAGCATAGAAGATTAAACAAAACATAATCATCCAGTGTTCTTGGGAGGGGGGTAGACAGGACAGGGCCTTTAGGGATTGTTGAACCTATATTTTGTTGCTTCCTTTTCCGGGTTTGTTATTCATGATATCGCAGCCCATACAGTGTGCATCTTCTATAATGTTGTGAGCATAAATGTACCACTTTATTATGTAATAATGCTCTGATATGTGTATGTGATAACATATTTCAACTGAACATGCAATAAAATATGTTTACAAAATAAAGGTCTCCTGCAAAGCACATCCTGTAAAATGCAGATGACAGATTTTTATTTTATGTAGATAGGTAAGTGGATTACTGCTTTCAACTCAGAGATCCTTTTGTTACTTGCAGTTCATAAATTGTAATCCTTCTAGTGGACCACAGTGAGGTATAAAGGGCATTTGATTCCTCCACCTTGTAACCCTGTCTCATGTAACTCATATGGAACATTGATTTGCACACTTACGTGATTTATATGGAATGGATAATGTATATGTTATGTAAAGCGCTAAAATACTGCTTTGGGTTGAGTAGCGCTATAAAAGAAATAAAATAGTGCTATTTAAATTATTTGTGTAAATACTGGGACAGACAAACCCATCTGACATTCTTACAGTACATGGCCTATATATGAAGTGACTGAACAAAGTAAACATCTGCCTCTCTTAAGGACCTGTGAAGAGATACAAGCTGTGTGCTTTTGTTTCCTTGCATTTGCATGTAAGTGTGAGGTTCCAGTCGATAAGCAATTAAAAGGAGGCCTGGTGGGCCCTTAACTTCTGCCTTTGTCTTACGTCCCGGATGGAGGTGAAAAAGAAGCCCCCTCGCTGCCTGCACGTTCCTGCAGGGAATGGGTAGCAGACAACGTGCAGGAGCTGCTGAACGTGTCCTGGTGTCTGAAAATTATACTGGGACAAGTTCAACATATTTCTGTGGGTCCCAACGTCTTGGCAGGGGGGGGCGGCATCCACCCTGTGAAAATAATGGGTGGGCGCTGTGTACCCGCGTGTTTCCCGACGCATGCCCTAACCTCTATGTAACAAGGCGTCACTGATGGAGGTCGGCCTGGGGCACTTCAGGGCTGAAACCTGAAGCTCCGAGGTCTGTTCCTCTTAGTGATGCCCTCCCTCGTCATGAGGGGGAGGACCTCACAGGGCTTCAAGGTGCTCATAAGGCCACGCCCTCAAGGCTGAGAAATGTTCAGCTCATCACACCTTGGCTCACACTGCCAGGCGCCTACACATTAGAACATCTGCCTGGCTGCCTGACCTTCATATGGTGAACGTCAATCAGGCTCACCTTTGCTCACCTGACGCACTATCATCATGCTTTGAAAAAGAGAGGGGGCAGAGCCAGGAGCCCTTAATGGGGGGCCGTCCCTGTCTAAACGTGGTCAAGGAATACCTGTGCTTCCTACAGCTAATGTGACTGGCAGAAGCTAGTCAGCACCCGCTGGGAATGGTCCTTACAGAGGTCCTTGGTGTTATTGATTAGTCTTAGGATGTCCAATCATGATTGCTAAACAAACATGATGTTTCAGCAATAAGATTGGCCACTCGTTCAACCGATCAGAAATTGTCCAATGACAAGACGTGAGCCAAGCACAAAAGCTGTGCCATACACTGCCTGTGGTTTGTGTCCAGGTGGCTATATCGCAGTGGTTCATGAACAGGCACAGTCAGGTGTTTTCAAGTAGTTGTAACGGGAAGAACATCCCCTGGACAGGGGCACTTGATTGTGACTTCTAGGCACTAAAGAGAAAAATAAAGCATTCGCCACAAAAGTAAGTATGAAGGGTTTTAAAAATGTGCAAAACTGGAGCATATTGGAGACGACCTTTACATTGCGGTCATCACATCGCAATGCCATTACAACTTGGCTGTACCAACAACTGCTTTGTTACAAGGCAGTCCCATTACTACGCAAGTCATTACATTGACTTGCAGTAGATGGCGCGCTGACATTAGGAATAGTCTAGTTTACTATCCCAACACCTTCCCTACTGTTGCGTAGGCTGGAGTTGGAAAAGTAAATTATACATTTCTAATGTCAGCGCGCCATCTACTGCAAGTCGATGTAATGACTTCCGTAGTAATGACGTTGCATGGTAAGAACGCGGTTGTTGTATCGACTGTGTTGTAATGTTACACAATGTAATGACTCATGTTGTAACGAGTCATATTCGAGCAAATGCGGTTAAAGTTGACACCAAGATAGTGAGCTGGATTGGGAAGTGAAGGATGCTGGGTAATATAAACAAATCAATAAAGCTGAAATACATCATTGACAATAATCGCTGTCTGGGGGATCACTGTAGGTTTGTAAGCTGCATTAGTACATACAAGTCCGCTGTGCTCCTTTACAGCTTGGCTAGTACACCATAACAGGGTTCTGATCCCAGTGTGGCGCAGCGGCCAGGGCGGCTGACTTCGGAGAGTGAGGCTCACTATTCTATTCCCAGCGCTGGAGGCAGATCAGTTCAGCATCATGTGACTCTGGGAAATAGATCACTTAATCTCCCTGACGGCCCCCAGCGCCTTGAGACGTTTACGGGTGATTAGTTTGTGCTTTACAAAAACCGGGGTATTTTATCTCATTCAGGCTTCATGGCGGAGTGTCCAGTCTATGGGAGGAAATTGATGCCATACTGTGACCGAAGACGTGGATGAGAGGATGAGACTCCCAGGTGGGATCAGTAGCGGGGTCCAGGCCTGGACCCCGCTCCTCCTCTTGTCCACTATGGACAGTCCTGACCTCACTTGGTGGCAGACTTAATTTTGTTGATGGCGTAGGGGCTGGAGTCCTTGGGAATCCAAATGTCATCCTTGGCTTTCCTCCCAGGATCCGCCACCTCCTCCAGGGCGGCGGTCAGCTCCGGGCTGAAGATGTTGGCGGAGGCGCGGTAGGAGCGAGTCAGCCGAGGGAAAGAGGTGTCCGAGGAGCTGTCGTAGTGGTTGATGTCTTCGTCCTCGCTCCCATGGTAGGGTTTCAGCCCGTTGAGCTGCAGGCTACTGCCCATGCCTGGACCCATAAACGCGCTCTGAATGTCCTGAATAAAGGCCATTTTAGGGGTGACAACACAAAGCAGGAACACCAGTCCCACAGACACACCACAGAGGAAATAGAGTCCGACCTTCTCCGGCAGACCTGCAAAGAAACAAGAGTGATTAAAGATGGTGACGCAATGACATCAAGCAAGGTCCATCATCTCTTACTTCTGTAAACCATTGAAGATCTTCACCCCAAACATGAACAAACCTGGGTATCACACGGCTGACCCCATCACTGAGACCATCACCCAAACATGATCAAACCTGGGTATCACACTGTTGATCCCATCACTGAGACCATCACCCAAACATGATCAAACCTGAGTATCACACTGCTGCTTCCATCACTGAGACCATCACCCAAACATGATCAAACCTGGGTATCACACTGCTGATCCCATCACTGAGTCCATCATCCCAAACATGATCAAACCTGGGTATCACACTGCTGATCCCATCACTGAGTCCATCATCCCAAACATGATCAAACCTGGGTATCACACTGCTGATCCCATCACCGAGTCCATCACCCCAAACCTGATCAAACCTGGGTATCACACTGCTGATCCCATCACCGAGTCCATCACCCCAAACCTGATCAAACCTGGGTATCACACTGCTGATCCCATCACTGAGACCATCCTCCCAAACATGATCAAACCTGGGTATCACACTGCTGATCCCATCACCGAGTCCATCATCCCAAACGTGTTCAAACCTGGGTATCACACTGCTCATCTCATCACCGAGTCCATCACCCCAAACCTGAGCAAACCTGAGTATCACACTGCTGATTCCATCACTGAGACCATCACCCAAACATGATCAAACCTGGGTATGACACTGCTGATTCCATCACCGAGTCCATCATCCCAAACATGATCAAACCTGGGTATGACACTGCTGATCCCATCACTGAGACCATCACCCAAACATGATCAAACCTAGGTATCACACTGCTGATCCCATCACCGAGTCCATCACCCCAAACCTGATCAAACCTGGGTATCACACTGCTGATCCCATCACCGAGTCCATCATCCCAAACATGATCAAACCTGGGTATCACACTGCGGATCCCATCACTGAGTCCATCACCCAAACATGATCAAACCTGAGTATCACACTGCTGATCCCATCACTGAGTCCATCATCCCAAACATGATCAAACCTGGGTATCACACTGCTGATCCCATCACTGAGACCATCACCCAAACATGATCAAACCTGGTTATCACACTGCTGATCCCGTCACTGAGTCCATCACCCCAAACATGATCAAACCTGGGTATCACACTGCTGATCCCATCACTGAGTCCATCACCCCAAACATGATCAAACCTGAGTATCACACTGCTGATCCCATCACCGAGACCATCACCCAAACATGATCAAACCTGGGTATCACACTGCTGATCCCATCACTGAGACCATCACCCAAACATGATCAAACCTGGGTATCACACTGCTGATCCCATCACTGAGACCATCACCCAAACATGATCAAACCTGGTTATCACACTGCTGATCCCATCACTGAGACCATCACCCAAACATGATCAAACCTGGGTATCACACTGCTGATCCCATCACTGAGTCCATCATCCCAAACCTGAGCAAACCTGAGTATCACACTGCTGATTCCATCACTGAGACCATCACCCAAACATGATCAAACCTGGGTATCACACTGCTGATCCCATCACTGAGACCATCACCCAAACATGATCAAACCTGGGTATCACACTGCTGATCCCATCACCGAGTCCATCACCCCAAACCTGAGCAAACCTGGTTATCACACTGCTGATCCCATCACCAAGTCCATCACCCCAAACATGATCAAACCTGGTTATCACACTGCTGATCCCATCACCGAGTCCATCACCCCAAACCTGAGCAAACCTGGTTATCACACTGCTGATCCCATCACTGAGTCCATCACCCCAAACCTGAGCAAACCTGAGTATCACACTGCTGATCCCATCACTGAGACCATCACCCAAACATGATCAAACCTGGGTATCACACTGCTGATCCCATCACTGAGACCATCACCCAAACATGATCAAACCTGGGTATCACACTGTTGATCCCATCACTGAGACCATCACCCAAACATGATCAAACCTGAGTATCACACTGCTGCTTCCATCACTGAGACCATCACCCAAACATGATCAAACCTGGGTATCACACTGCTGATCCCATCACTGAGTCCATCATCCCAAACATGATCAAACCTGGGTATCACACTGCTGATCCCATCACTGAGTCCATCATCCCAAACATGATCAAACCTGGGTATCACACTGCTGATCCCATCACCGAGTCCATCACCCCAAACCTGATCAAACCTGGGTATCACACTGCTGATCCCATCACCGAGTCCATCACCCCAAACCTGATCAAACCTGGGTATCACACTGCTGATCCCATCACTGAGACCATCCTCCCAAACATGATCAAACCTGGGTATCACACTGCTGATCCCATCACCGAGTCCATCATCCCAAACGTGTTCAAACCTGGGTATCACACTGCTCATCTCATCACCGAGTCCATCACCCCAAACCTGAGCAAACCTGAGTATCACACTGCTGATTCCATCACTGAGACCATCACCCAAACATGATCAAACCTGGGTATGACACTGCTGATTCCATCACCGAGTCCATCATCCCAAACATGATCAAACCTGGGTATGACACTGCTGATCCCATCACTGAGACCATCACCCAAACATGATCAAACCTAGGTATCACACTGCTGATCCCATCACTGAGTCCATCACCCCAAACCTGATCAAACCTGGGTATCACACTGCTGATCCCATCACCGAGTCCATCATCCCAAACATGATCAAACCTGGGTATCACACTGCGGATCCCATCACTGAGTCCATCACCCAAACATGATCAAACCTGAGTATCACACTGCTGATCCCATCACTGAGTCCATCATCCCAAACATGATCAAACCTGGGTATCACACTGCTGATCCCATCACTGAGACCATCACCCAAACATGATCAAACCTGGTTATCACACTGCTGATCCCGTCACTGAGTCCATCACCCCAAACATGATCAAACCTGGGTATCACACTGCTGATCCCATCACTGAGTCCATCACCCCAAACATGATCAAACCTGAGTATCACACTGCTGATCCCATCACTGAGACCATCACCCAAACATGATCAAACCTGGGTATCACACTGCTGATCCCATCACTGAGACCATCACCCAAACATGATCAAACCTGGGTATCACACTGCTGATCCCATCACTGAGACCATCACCCAAACATGATCAAACCTGGTTATCACACTGCTGATCCCATCACTGAGACCATCACCCAAACATGATCAAACCTGGGTATCACACTGCTGATCCCATCACTGAGTCCATCATCCCAAACCTGAGCAAACCTGAGTATCACACTGCTGATTCCATCACTGAGACCATCACCCAAACATGATCAAACCTGGGTATCACACTGCTGATCCCATCACTGAGACCATCACCCAAACATGATCAAACCTGGGTATCACACTGCTGATCCCATCACCGAGTCCATCACCCCAAACCTGAGCAAACCTGGTTATCACACTGCTGATCCCATCACCGAGTCCATCACCCCAAACATGATCAAACCTGGTTATCACACTGCTGATCCCATCACCGAGTCCATCACCCCAAACCTGAGCAAACCTGGTTATCACACTGCTGATCCCATCACTGAGTCCATCACCCCAAACCTGAGCAAACCTGAGTATCACACTGCTGATCCCATCACTGAGACCATCACCCAAACATGATCAAACCTGGGTATCACACTGCTGATCCCATCACTGAGACCATCACCCAAACATGATCAAACCTGGGTATCACACTGCTGATCCCATCACTGAGACCATCACCCAAACATGATCAAACCTGGGTATCACACTGCTGATCCCATCACTGAGGCCATCACCCAAACATGATCAAACCTGGGTATCACACTGCTGATCCCATCACTGAGACCATCACCCAAACATGATCAAACCTGGGTATCACACTGCTGATCCCATCACTGAGACCATCATCCAAACATGATCAAACCTGGGTATCACACTGCTGATCCCATCACTGAGACCATCACCCAAACATGATCAAACCTGGGTATCACACTGCTGATCCCATCACTGAGACCATCACCCAAACATGATCAAACCTGGGTATCACACTGCTGATCCCATCACTGAGACCATCACCCAAACATGATCAAACCTGGGTATCACACTGCTGATCCCATCACTGAGACCATCACCCAAACATGATCAAACCTGGGTATCACACTGCTGATCCCATCACTGAGTCCATCACCCCAAACATGATCAAACCTGAGTATCACACTGCTGATCCCATCACTGAGACCATCACCCAAACATGATCAAACCTGGGTATCACACTGCTGATCCCATCACTGAGACCATCACCCAAACATGATCAAACCTGGGTATCACACTGCTGATCCCATCACTGAGACCATCACCCAAACATGATCAAACCTGGTTATCACACTGCTGATCCCATCACTGAGACCATCACCCAAACATGATCAAACCTGGGTATCACACTGCTGATCCCATCACTGAGTCCATCACCCCAAACCTGAGCAAACCTGGGTATCACACTGCTGATCCCATCACTGAGACCATCACCCAAACATGATCAAACCTGGTTATCACACTGCTGATCCCATCACTGAGACCATCACCCAAACATGATCAAACCTGGGTATCACACTGCTGATCCCATCACTGAGTCCATCACCCCAAACCTGAGCAAACCTGAGTATCACACTGCTGATCCCATCACTGAGACCATCACCCAAACATGATCAAACCTGGGTATCACACTGCTGATCCCATCACTGAGACCATCACCCAAACATGATCAAACCTGGGTATCACACTGCTGATCCCATCACTGAGACCATCACCCAAACATGATCAAACCTGGGTATCACACTGCTGATCCCATCACTGAGACCATCACCCAAACATGATCAAACCTGGGTATCACACTGCTGATCCCATCACTGAGACCATCATCCAAACATGATCAAACCTGGGTATCACACTGCTGATCCCATCACTGAGACCATCACCCAAACATGATCAAACCTGGGTATCACACTGCTGATCCCATCACTGAGACCATCACCCAAACATGATCAAACCTGGGTATCACACTGCTGATCCCATCACTGAGACCATCACCCAAACATGATCAAACCTGGGTATCACACTGCTGATCCCATCACTGAGACCATCACCCAAACATGATCAAACCTGGGTATCACACTGCTGATCCCATCACTGAGACCATCACCCAAACATGATCAAACCTGGGTATCACACTGCTGATCCCATCACTGAGACCATCACCCAAACATGATCAAACCTGGGTATCACACTGCTGATCCCATCACTGAGTCCATCACCCCAAACATGATCAAACCTGAGTATCACACTGCTGATCCCATCACTGAGACCATCACCCAAACATGATCAAACCTGGGTATAAAACTGCTGATCCCATCACTGAGACCATCACCCAAACATGATCAAACCTGGGTATCACACTGCTGATCCCATCACTGAGACCATCACCCAAACATGATCAAACCTGGTTATCACACTGCTGATCCCATCACTGAGACCATCACCCACACATGATCAAACCTGGTATCACACTGCTGATCCCATCACTGAGTCCATCATCCCAAACCTGAGCAAACCTGAGTATCACACTGCTGATTCCATCACTGAGACCATCACCCAAACATGATCAAACCTGGGTATCACACTGCTGATCCCATCACTGAGACCATCACCCAAACATGATCAAACCTGGGTATCACACTGCTGATCCCATCACTGAGTCCATCACCCCAAACATGATCAAACCTGAGTATCACACTGCTGATCCCATCACTGAGACCATCACCCAAACATGATCAAACCTGGGTATCACACTGCTGATCCCATCACTGAGTCCATCACCCCAAACCTGAGCAAACCTGAGTATCACACTGCTGATTCCATCACCGAGTCCATCATCCCAAACATGATCAAACCTGGGTATCACACTGCTGATCCCATCACTGAGACCATCACCCAAACATGATCAAACCTGGGTATCACACTGCTGATCCCATCACTGAGACCATCACCCAAACATGATCAAACCTGGGTATCACACTGCTGATCCCATCACCGAGTCCATCACCCCAAACATGTTCAAACCTGGGTATCACACTGCTGATCCCATCACTGAGTCCATCACCCAAACATGATCAAACCTGGGTATCACACTGCTGATCCCATCACTGAGACCATCACCCAAACATGATCAAACCTGGGTATCACACTGCTGATCCCATCACCGAGTCCATCACCCAAACATGATCAAACCTGGGTATCACACTGCTGATCCCATCACTGAGACCATCATCCAAACATGATCAAACCTGGGTATCACACTGCTGATCCCATCACTGAGACCATCACCCAAACATGATCAAACCTGGGTATCACACTGCTGATCCCATCACTGAGACCATCACCCAAACATGATCAAACCTGGGTATCACACTGCTGATCCCATCACTGAGACCATCACCCAAACATGATCAAACCTGGGTATCACACTGCTGATCCCATCACTGAGACCATCACCCAAACATGATCAAACCTGGGTATCACACTGCTGATCCCATCACTGAGTCCATCACCCCAAACATGATCAAACCTGAGTATCACACTGCTGATCCCATCACTGAGACCATCACCCAAACATGATCAAACCTGGGTATAAAACTGCTGATCCCATCACTGAGACCATCACCCAAACATGATCAAACCTGGGTATCACACTGCTGATCCCATCACTGAGACCATCACCCAAACATGATCAAACCTGGTTATCACACTGCTGATCCCATCACTGAGACCATCACCCAAACATGATCAAACCTGGTATCACACTGCTGATCCCATCACTGAGTCCATCATCCCAAACCTGAGCAAACCTGAGTATCACACTGCTGATTCCATCACTGAGACCATCACCCAAACATGATCAAACCTGGGTATCACACTGCTGATCCCATCACTGAGACCATCACCCAAACATGATCAAACCTGGGTATCACACTGCTGATCCCATCACTGAGTCCATCACCCCAAACATGATCAAACCTGAGTATCACACTGCTGATCCCATCACTGAGACCATCACCCAAACATGATCAAACCTGGGTATCACACTGCTGATCCCATCACTGAGTCCATCACCCCAAACCTGAGCAAACCTGAGTATCACACTGCTGATTCCATCACCGAGTCCATCATCCCAAACATGATCAAACCTGGGTATCACACTGCTGATCCCATCACTGAGACCATCACCCAAACATGATCAAACCTGGGTATCACACTGCTGATCCCATCACTGAGACCATCACCCAAACATGATCAAACCTGGGTATCACACTGCTGATCCCATCACCGAGTCCATCACCCCAAACATGTTCAAACCTGGGTATCACACTGCTGATCCCATCACTGAGACCATCATCCAAACATGATCAAACCTGGGTATCACACTGCTGATCCCATCACTGAGACCATCACCCAAACATGATCAAACCTGGGTATCACACTGCTGATCCCATCACTGAGACCATCACCCAAACATGATCAAACCTGGGTATCACACTGCTGATCCCATCACTGAGACCATCACCCAAACATGATCAAACCTGGGTATCACACTGCTGATCCCATCACTGAGACCATCACCCAAACATGATCAAACCTGGGTATCACACTGCTGATCCCATCACTGAGACCATCACCCAAACATGATCAAACCTGGGTATCACACTGCTGATCCCATCACTGAGACCATCACCCAAACATGATCAAACCTGGGTATCACACTGCTGATCCCATCACTGAGTCCATCACCCCAAACATGATCAAACCTGAGTATCACACTGCTGATCCCATCACTGAGACCATCACCCAAACATGATCAAACCTGGGTATAAAACTGCTGATCCCATCACTGAGACCATCACCCAAACATGATCAAACCTGGGTATCACACTGCTGATCCCATCACTGAGACCATCACCCAAACATGATCAAACCTGGTATCACACTGCTGATCCCATCACTGAGTCCATCATCCCAAACCTGAGCAAACCTGAGTATCACACTGCTGATTCCATCACTGAGACCATCACCCAAACATGATCAAACCTGGGTATCACACTGCTGATCCCATCACTGAGACCATCACCCAAACATGATCAAACCTGGGTATCACACTGCTGATCCCATCACTGAGTCCATCACCCCAAACATGATCAAACCTGAGTATCACACTGCTGATCCCATCACTGAGACCATCACCCAAACATGATCAAACCTGGGTATCACACTGCTGATCCCATCACTGAGTCCATCACCCCAAACCTGAGCAAACCTGAGTATCACACTGCTGATTCCATCACCGAGTCCATCATCCCAAACATGATCAAACCTGGGTATCACACTGCTGATCCCATCACTGAGACCATCACCCAAACATGATCAAACCTGGGTATCACACTGCTGATCCCATCACTGAGACCATCACCCAAACATGATCAAACCTGGGTATCACACTGCTGATCCCATCACCGAGTCCATCACCCCAAACATGTTCAAACCTGGGTATCACACTGCTGATCCCATCACTGAGTCCATCACCCAAACATGATCAAACCTGGGTATCACACTGCTGATCCCATCACTGAGACCATCACCCAAACATGATCAAACCTGGGTATCACACTGCTGATCCCATCACCGAGTCCATCACCCAAACATGATCAAACCTGGGTATCACACTGCTGATCCCATCACTGAGACCATCATCCAAACATGATCAAACCTGGGTATCACACTGCTGATCCCATCACTGAGACCATCACCCAAACATGATCAAACCTGGGTATCACACTGCTGATCCCATCACTGAGACCATCACCCAAACATGATCAAACCTGGGTATCACACTGCTGATCCCATCACTGAGACCATCACCCAAACATGATCAAACCTGGGTATCACACTGCTGATCCCATCACTGAGACCATCACCCAAACATGATCAAACCTGGGTATCACACTGCTGATCCCATCACTGAGACCATCACCCAAACATGATCAAACCTGGGTATCACACTGCTGATCCCATCACTGAGACCATCACCCAAACATGATCAAACCTGGGTATCACACTGCTGATCCCATCACTGAGTCCATCACCCCAAACATGATCAAACCTGAGTATCACACTGCTGATCCCATCACTGAGACCATCACCCAAACATGATCAAACCTGGGTATAAAACTGCTGATCCCATCACTGAGACCATCACCCAAACATGATCAAACCTGGGTATCACACTGCTGATCCCATCACTGAGACCATCACCCAAACATGATCAAACCTGGTTATCACACTGCTGATCCCATCACTGAGACCATCACCCAACCATGATCAAACCTGGTATCACACTGCTGATCCCATCACTGAGTCCATCATCCCAAACCTGAGCAAACCTGAGTATCACACTGCTGATTCCATCACTGAGACCATCACCCAAACATGATCAAACCTGGGTATCACACTGCTGATCCCATCACTGAGACCATCACCCAAACATGATCAAACCTGGGTATCACACTGCTGATCCCATCACTGAGTCCATCACCCCAAACATGATCAAACCTGAGTATCACACTGCTGATCCCATCACTGAGACCATCACCCAAACATGATCAAACCTGGGTATCACACTGCTGATCCCATCACTGAGTCCATCACCCCAAACCTGAGCAAACCTGAGTATCACACTGCTGATTCCATCACCGAGTCCATCATCCCAAACATGATCAAACCTGGGTATCACACTGCTGATCCCATCACTGAGACCATCACCCAAACATGATCAAACCTGGGTATCACACTGCTGATCCCATCACTGAGACCATCACCCAAACATGATCAAACCTGGGTATCACACTGCTGATCCCATCACCGAGTCCATCACCCCAAACATGTTCAAACCTGGGTATCACACTGCTGATCCCATCACTGAGTCCATCATCCCAAACATGATCAAACCTGGGTATCACACTGCTGATCCCATCACTGAGACCATCACCCAAACATGATCAAACCTGGGTATCACACTGCTGATCCCATCACTGAGTCCATCACCCCAAACCTGAGCAAACCTGGGTATCACACTGCTGATCCCATCACTGAGACCATCACCCAAACATGATCAAACCTGGTTATCACACTGCTGATCCCATCACTGAGACCATCACCCAAACATGATCAAACCTGGGTATCACACTGCTGATCCCATCACTGAGTCCATCACCCCAAACCTGAGCAAACCTGAGTATCACACTGCTGATCCCATCACTGAGACCATCACCCAAACATGATCAAACCTGGGTATCACACTGCTGATCCCATCACTGAGACCATCACCCAAACATGATCAAACCTGGGTATCACACTGCTGATCCCATCACTGAGACCATCACCCAAACATGATCAAACCTGGGTATCACACTGCTGATCCCATCACTGAGACCATCACCCAAACATGATCAAACCTGGGTATCACACTGCTGATCCCATCACTGAGACCATCATCCAAACATGATCAAACCTGGGTATCACACTGCTGATCCCATCACTGAGACCATCACCCAAACATGATCAAACCTGGGTATCACACTGCTGATCCCATCACTGAGACCATCACCCAAACATGATCAAACCTGGGTATCACACTGCTGATCCCATCACTGAGACCATCACCCAAACATGATCAAACCTGGGTATCACACTGCTGATCCCATCACTGAGACCATCACCCAAACATGATCAAACCTGGGTATCACACTGCTGATCCCATCACTGAGACCATCACCCAAACATGATCAAACCTGGGTATCACACTGCTGATCCCATCACTGAGACCATCACCCAAACATGATCAAACCTGGGTATCACACTGCTGATCCCATCACTGAGTCCATCACCCCAAACATGATCAAACCTGAGTATCACACTGCTGATCCCATCACTGAGACCATCACACAAACATGATCAAACCTGGGTATAACACTGCTGATCCCATCACTGAGACCATCACCCCAAACATGTTCAAACCTGGGTATCACACTGCTGATCCCATCACTGAGTCCATCATCCCAAACATGATCAAACCTGGGTATCACACTGCTGATCCCATCACCGAGTCCATCACCCTAAACCTGAGCAAACCTGGTTATCACACTGCTGATCCCATCACCGAGTCCATCACCCCAAACCTGAGCAAACCTGGTTATCACACTGCTGATCCCATCACCGAGTCCATCACCCCAAACCTGAGCAAACCTGGTTATCACACTGCTGATCCCATCACCGAGTCCATTACCCCAAACATGATCAAACCTGGTTATCACACTGCTGATCCCATCACCGAGTCCATCACCCCAAACCTGAGCAAACCTGGTTATCACACTGCTGATCCCATCACCGAGTCCATCACCCCAAACCTGAGCAAACCTGGTTATCACACTGCTGATCCCATCACCGAGTCCATCACCCCAAACATGATCAAACCTGGTTATCACACTGCTGATCCCATCACCGAGACCATCACCCAAACATGATCAAACCCGGTTATCACACTGCTGATCCCATCACCGAGTCCATCACCCCAAACATGATCAAACCTGGTTATCATACTGCTGATCCCGTCATTGAGTCCTTTTTTTTCTCCAAAATACAAATATGTTAAATATATTAAATACATAAGTCAACAGGTTATACAGTCGTGCAAGCAGTTATCTATCGCAGTGAGTCAAACTATAAGCCGTAACAAAAACCGTAAGATAATTGATATAGACTACTTATAACTCAGGATACATCATCATTATTATTATTTCGTTTTAGGCAGCGTAAAATAAATCAAATTATTTGGATAAAGACCCAGGTGGGTTTCAAGCACGTTTCAAGAAGGAGGCCAAGACCTTCCTCATTGGTAAATTCCTCTTCTAAGGTCTACCCTCAACCACCACATTGTGCCAGATGAATCTAAGACTATCGCTTCTTCCCCAGATCACAGATTCTCCCCGCCGCAAACATATGGGACCTTTGTTTTTTTACTGACTCTAACTGTGATTGTAACCATACACCTGTATCCCCTTTTTTCCCTATGTTCTCAGCCCCCCGACCCCTCGCCATCCTTTTTGTTGATTGATTTTGCTATATTTCTGCACTTTAAACTTTCTGTTTGTTCACCACTGTATACAATTGTAAAGCGCTCTGAAACCCTCACGGGCCAAGTTCGCGCTCTATAAAACACAAAAATAAATAAATAAATCAGTTGGATCCCAATTAAACCTACCCCATAGTCAGTTGAATCTTTTAATAGAGCGTGATCCCCTGATTCTAGCTAAAGCAAATTCCCTCTCATATACTCCCGGAAAGATTACCCACCACTCTGCTGCTCTGGGGGTGTTGTCGAGACCCAAGCCCTGACTATGCACAGCCTGGCGGAAACAATTATAAGACAGAGAAGACTTTTTAGGCCTACATCTTTCACACCGCTATATCCCAGCATGAGCACCTTATTTGTTAATGGCGGCTCTAAACCAAGGCAAATCCTGATATGATTACTCACATCATCCCAATACTTCCCCAATTTTGGGCAAGTGCCAAACATATGTAGTAAATTAGCAGCCACTGAGGGAAGCATAGGGTTTTCCCACATAGGGAGATACTAATGAAAAAGAGGTAAGGAATATTCAGTAGAGATTTCCAGCAAAATATAACCTATATCTCATACAGTCTTAAATCTAATTATCTTTTAAAGTAATGGGGATCATTAATCCGGTGTAAAAAAAAAATCTGCGGTCAGAGCCAAGCGCAAACCTATAAAAAAAGTCCTAACTGTCTCCGGCCAAGAGTTTGCTAAGACGTCTGGCAAATGCTGCCCAATAATATAACTTAGAATCTGGGAGCTAACCCACCCTGATTATATGGAAACTTAATAACCGTATTGCGTGCCTTGCTGTCTTAAACCCCCAATTAAAACTCCCAAGAGCCCCGTCGAGTTTCCTTAAAAAAGATTCAGAACACGTAAAGGTACTGTTTAAAACAATTATAAGAATTTGGGTAAAATATGGTCATTGAGTCCATCACTCCAAACATGAGCAAACCTGGCTACCACACGGCTGACCCCATCACTGACCCCCTCACTCCAAACATGAGCAAACCTGGGTATCACACTTCTGACCCCATCACTGACCCCCTCACTCCAAACATGAGCAAACCTGGCTATCACACGGCTGACCCCATCACTGACCCCCTCACTCCACACATGAGCAAACCTGGCTATCACACTGCTGACCCCATCACTGACCCCCTCACTCCAAACATGAGCAAACCTGGGTATCACACTTCTGACCCATCACTGACCCCCTCACTCCAAACATGAGCAAACCTGGGTATCACACTTCTGACCCCATCACTGACCCCCCTCTCCAAACATGAGCAAACCTGGGTATCACACGGTTGACCCCATCACTGACCCCCCCACTCCAAACATGAGCAAACATGGGTATCACACTGCTGACCCCATCACTGACCCCCCACTCCAAACATGAGCAAACCTGGGTATCACACGGCTGACCCCATCACTGACCCCCGAATCCAAACATGAGCAAATCTGGCTATCACACGGCTGACCCCATCACTGACCCCCCCCACTCCAAACATGAGCAAACCTGGCTATCACACGGCTGACCCCATCACTGACCCCCCACTCCAAACATGAGCAAACCTGGCTATCACACGGCTGACCCCATCACTGACCCCCCACTCCAACCATGAGCAAAGCTGGCTATTACACGGCTGACCCCATCACTGACCCCCCACTCCAAACATGAGCAAACCTGGCTATCACATGGCTGACCCCATCACTGACCCCCCACTCCAAACATGAGCAAACCTGGCTATCACACGACTGACCCCATCACTGACCCCCCACTCCAAACATGAGCAAACCTGGCTATCACACAGCTGACCCCATCACTGACCCCCCACTCCAAACATGAGCAAACCTGGCTACCACACGGCTGACCCCATCACTGACCCCCCACTCCAACCATGAGCAAACCTGACTATCACACGGCTGACCCCATCACTGACCCCCCCACTCCAAACATCAGCAAACCTGGCTATCACAAGACTGACCCCATCACTGACCCCCCACTCCAAACATGAGCAAACCTGGCTATCACACGGCTGACCCCATCACTGACCCCCCACTCCAACCATGAGCAAACCTGGCTATCACACGGCTGACCCCATCACTGACCCCCCCACTCCAAACATCAGCAAACTTGGCTATCACAAGACTGACCCCATCACTGACCCCCCACTCCAACCATGAGCAAACCTGGGTATCACACGGCTGACCCCATCACTGACCCCCCACTCCAAACATGAGCAAACCTGGCTATCACACGGCTGACCCCATCACTGACCCCCCACTCCAAACATGAGCAAACCTGGCTATCACACGGCTGACCCCATCACTGACCCCCCACTCCAACCATGCGCAAACCTGGCTATCACACGGCTGACCCCATCACTGACCCCCCCACTCCAAACATCAGCAAACTTGGCTATCACAAGACTGACCCCATCACTGACCCCCCACTCCAACCATGAGCAAACCTGGCTATCACACGGCTGACCCCATCACTGACCACCCACCCCAAACATGAACAAACCTGGATATTACACTGCTGAGCCCATCACTAAACCCACCACCACAAGCATTAGTAAACCTGATCATTACACTTCAGTGACCAAGCATTGGCAAAGCAACTCAACACACTGCTAAGCCCATCACTGAGCCCACCACCCCAAGCATTAGCAAACACTCCAGACTCCGCACCAATCCCAGCCAACAGGCATCAGCAAACCTGATCATTACCCTTCAGAGCCCAGCACTGAGCCTGTCACCAAAATGTAAAACTTCGGGACTTTTTGAAGATGTCCTCTCACTTGTTGCCCCTGTTTGGACCGCTCGATGCTGGTTTGCAACTCTGACGACTGAAGCCTGCAAACCCTGCCCCCGTGCAAGGGCTCTCTACCAAAAACTGTTATGTGTAAGTTGGCAACCCCAATTGACAAGAACTTTACCCCCTTATAAGTCCCTAGTATATGGTACCAGTAGTACCTAGGGCATGGGTGGTAAAGGGGGTCCCCAGGGCTCGCAGCACTGTGTGTGCCACCCTGAGTGACCCAGGTAGCCGACTGACAGCAGGCCTGCCATTGCAGACTGCAGGAACGCTACAAACTGCTCCATTTTAACTTTGTTCTCACCTTGTGTGGTGAAGTCAATGCACTGCTTTTAATATATGTCAGTATATTAAGGGGGTGGACATGTAAGTGCAAGCTTATATGTCCCTATAGTGGTCTTTACCATTAAAGTTCATCATAAGTGAAAGTTGGTCAATAGAATAACACAGACTTTCACCCAGATAAACCCAGTGTTGCTAGCTCCCTTGTGGTACTGCCGAAATATGCCATGTTTGGTATCAAACAACATTCCTTCTCACCCCTGACACAAATCTCATGTCGAGGAGGACGTGTCATGCACCCAGGGGACTACACAAGAGACTGCCCACCTTGTTGCCCCAGCTTCTCTGTGCTCTGGCTGAAAGGCTGCGCTGGCTGCCTGCTCAGACAGGATTCTGAACTCCAACCAGCCGCATGATCACTCCCAGGAGTAGTGAACAAAGGCCTGGGTAGCAAGGAGGTCACACTTCCACCCTACCAGGAAGGGTAGCGGAATGGCACATCATAGCAGTGAGGTTCAAAGGCTGCACCCCCTTTGAGATGCATTAGGGCTGACTCCCAGAGGAGGAAACAGACCTCTACCTGCCCCAGACACATTTGCACCTGGGCAGGCAGGGAATTAGGTATGCACCATTAGGTGTGCACCCCCAGAGGTTATCCACAACACCAGGGTGGGCAGTTCGGTCACACTGAAAGAAGGGTTCTGCCAGTTGTAGAAGTGGCAGAATAGAGGGTTCTGGGTTGACCTACACCCCAGGATGTGGTAACCTCAGGGGCAGACTAGCTGCAGGGACTAACAGCCCATTGACCACTTGCTCCCACACACGCAACTTCCTTCAATGTAGGATTCAAGGGACCCCTCTGACACCAGAGCCTCTGTTCTGAAACATCCAGCATCAGAGAGGAGAAAGAAGAGACCTGTGTCAGCGGCAACAGGACTTTGCCCAAAGCAAACCAAAAGAGAGGTACTCTGTCCCTGGGGCAATGATCTTGGAACCGCATGATTGAGACTCGTCGTAGGCTAAAATTTGGATCCCCCAGACAGAGGAAACCTTGAAAGAGACTGAAGCCCCCTCATGCTCCCCTGGACTAGTGGATCTAGTATCCTGCAAACCCCAAGCAAAACAACACTCAGGATCCAGAGAATTGTTTTACGATGCCTGCTTGGGTTTGGACTCCATGATGTCCCTTTGTCTTACGATGCCTGCTTGGGTTTGGACTCCACGATGTCCCTTTGTCTTACGATGCCTGCTTGGGTTTGGACTCCATGATGTCCCTTTGTCTTACGATGCCTGCTTGGGTTTGGACTCCACGATGTCCCTTTGTCTTACGATGCCTGCTTGGGTTTGGACTCCATGATGTCTCTTTGTCTTACGATGCCTGCTTGGGTTTGTAATCCATGATGTCTCTTTGTCTTACGATGCCTGCTTGGGTTTAGACTCCACAGTGTCCCTTTGTCTTACGATGCCTGCTTGGGTTTGGACTCCATGATGTCCCTTTGTCTTACGATGCCTGCTTGGGTTTGGACTCCATGATGTCCCTTTGTCTTACGATGCCTGCTTGGGTTTGGACTCCACAGTGTCCCTTTGTCTTACCATGCCTGCTTGGGTTTGGACTACATGATGTCCCTTTGTCTTACGATGCCTGCTTGGGTTTGGACTCCATGATGTCCCTTTGTCTTACGATGCCTGCTTGGGTTTAGACTCCACAGTGTCCCTTTGTCTTACGATGCCTGCTTGGGTTTGGACTCCACAGTGTCCCTTTGTCTTACGATGCCTGCTTGGGTTTGGACTCCATGATGTCCCTTTGTCTTACGATGCCTGCTTGGGTTTGGACTCCATGATGTCCCTTTGTCTTACGATGCCTGCTTGGGTTTGGACTCCATGATGTCCCTTTGTCTTACAATGCCTGCTTGGGTTTGGACTCCATGATGTCCCTTTGTCTTACGATGCCTGCTTGGGTTTGGACTCCATGATGTCCCATTGTCTTACGATGCCTGCTTGGGTTTGGACTCCATGATGTCCCTTTGTCTTACGATGCCTGCTTGGGTTTGGACTCCATGATGTCCCTTTGTCTTACGATGCCTGCTTGGGTTTGGACTCCATGATGTCCCTTTGTCTTACGATGCCTGCTTGGGTTTGGACTCCATGATGTCCCTTTGTCTTACGATGCCTGCTTGGGTTTGGACTCCATGATGTCCCTTTGTCTTACGATGCCTGCTTGGGTTTGGACTCCATGATGTCCCTTTGTCTTACGATGCCTGCTTGGGTTTGGACTCCATGATGTCCCTTTGTCTTACGATGCCTGCTTGGGTTTGGACTCCATGATGCCCCTTTGTCTTACGATGCCTGCTTGGGTTTGGACTCCATGATGTCCCTTTGTCTTACGGTGCCTGCGTGTGTTTGGACTCCATGATGACCCTTTGTCTTACGATGCCTGCTTGGGTTTGGACTCCATGATGTCCCTTTGTCTTACGATGCCTGCTTGGGTTTGGACTCCATGATGTCTCTTTGTCTTACGATGCCTGCTTGGGTTTGGACTCCATGATGTCCCTTTGTCTTACGATGCCTGCTTGGGTTTGGACTCCATGATGTCCCTTTGTCTTACGATGCCTGCTTGGGTTTGGACTCCATGATGTCCCTTTGTCTTACGATGCCTGCTTGGGTTTGGACTCCATGATGTCCATTTGTCTTACGATGCCTGCTTGGGTTTGGACTCCATGATGTCCCTTTGTCTTACGATGCCTGCTTGGGTTTGGACTCCATGATGTCCCTTTGTCTTACGATGCCTGATACGGTTTGGACTCCATGATGTCTTTTTGTTTTATAAAGTGTGCTTGGGTTTAGAGTAGACTCCACAATGTTCCTTTGATGCCTACTTGGGTTTGGACTCCATGATGTCTCTTTGTCTTACGATGCCTGCTTGGGTTTGTACTCCATGATGTCTCTTTGTCTTACGATGCCTGCTTGGGTTTGGACTCCATGATTTCCCTTTGTCTTACGATGCCTGCTTGGGTTTGGACTCCATGATGTCCCTTTGTCTTACGATGCCTGCTTGAGTTTGGACTCCATGATGTCCCTTTGTCTTACGATGCCTGCTTGGGTTTGGACTCCATGATGTCCCTTTGTCTTACGATGCCTGCTTGGGTTTGGACTCCATGATGTCCCTTTGTCTTACGATGCCTGCTTGGGTTTGGACTCCATGATGTCCCTTTGTCTTACGATGCCTGCTTGGGTTTGGACTCCATGATGTCCCTTTGTCTTACGATGACTGATTGGGTTTGGACTCCATGATGTCCCTTTGTCTTACGATGCCTGCTTGGGTTTGGACTCCATGATGTCCCTTTGTCTTACGATGCCTGCTTGGGTTTGGACTCCATGATGTCCCTTTGTCTTACGATGCCTGCTTGGGTTTGGACTCCATGATGCCCCTTTGTCTTACGATGCCTGCTTGGGTTTGGACTCCATGATGTCCCTTTGTCTTACGATGCCTGCGTGTGTTTGGACTCCATGATGACCCTTTGTCTTACGATGCCTGCTTGGGTTTGGACTCCATGATGTCCCTTTGTCTTACGATGCCTGCTTGGGTTTGGACTCCATGATGTCTCTTTGTCTTACGATGCCTGCTTGGGTTTGGACTCCATGATGTCCCTTTGTCTTACGATGCCTGCTTGGGTTTGGACTCCATGATGTCCCTTTGTCTTACGATGCCTGCTTGGGTTTGGACTCCATGATGTCCCTTTGTCTTACGATGCCTGCTTGGGTTTGGACTCCATGATGTCCATTTGTCTTACGATGCCTGCTTGGGTTTGGACTCCATGATGTCCCTTTGTCTTACGATGCCTGCTTGGGTTTGGACTCCATGATGTCCCTTTGTCTTACGATGCCTGATACGGTTTGGACTCCATGATGTCTTTTTGTTTTATAAAGTGTGCTTGGGTTTAGAGTAGACTCCACAATGTTCCTTTGATGCCTACTTGGGTTTGGACTCCATGATGTCTCTTTGTCTTACGATGCCTGCTTGGGTTTGTACTCCATGATGTCTCTTTGTCTTACGATGCCTGCTTGGGTTTGGACTCCATGATTTCCCTTTGTCTTACGATGCCTGCTTGGGTTTGGACTCCATGATGTCCCTTTGTCTTACGATGCCTGCTTGAGTTTGGACTCCATGATGTCCCTTTGTCTTACGATGCCTGCTTGGGTTTGGACTCCATGATGTCCCTTTGTCTTACGATGCCTGCTTGGGTTTGGACTCCATGATGTCCCTTTGTCTTACGATGCCTGCTTGGGTTTGGACTCCATGATGTCCCTTTGTCTTACGATGCCTGCTTGGGTTTGGACTCCATGATGTCCCTTTGTCTTACGATGACTGATTGGGTTTGGACTCCATGATGTCCCTTTGTCTTACGATGCCTGCTTGGGTTTGGACTCCATGATGTCCCTTTGTCTTACGATGCCTGCTTGGGTTTGGACTCCATGATGTCCCTTTGTCTTACGATGCCTGCTTGGGTTTGGACTCCATGATGTCCCTTTGTCTTACGATGCCTGATTGGGTTTGGACTCCATGATGTATTTTTGTTTTATAAAGTGTGCTTGGAATTAGAGTAGACTCCACAATGTTCCTTTGATGCCTACTTGGGTTTGGACTCCATGATGTCTCTTTGTCTTACGATGCCTGCTTGGGTTTGTACTCCATGATGTCTCTTTGTCTTACGATGCCTGCTTGGGTTTGGACTCCATGATGTCCCTTTGTCTTACGATGCCTGCTTGGGTTTGGACTCCATGATGTCCCTTTGTCTTACGATGCCTGCTTGGGTTTGGACTCCATGATGTCCCTTTGTCTTACGATGCCTGCTTGGGTTTGGACTCCATGATGTCCCTTTGTCTTACGATGCCTGCTTGGGTTTGGACTCCATGATGTCCCTTTGTCTTACGATGCCTGCTTGGTTTTGGACTCCATGATGTCCCTTTGTCTTACGATGCCTGCTTGGGTTTGGACTCCATGATGTCCCTTTGTCTTACGATGCCTGCTTGGGTTTGGACTCCATGATGTCCCTTTGTCTTACGATGCCTGCTTGGGTTTGAACTCCATGATGTCCCTTTGTCTTACGATGCCTGCTTGGGTTTGGACTCCATGATGTCCCTTTGTCTTACGATGCCTGCTTGGGTTTGGACTCCATGATGTTCCTTTGTCTTACGATGCCTGCTTGGGTTTGGACTCCATGATGTCCCTTTGTCTTACGATGCCTGCTTGGGTTTGGACTCCATGATGTCCCTTTGTCTTACGATGCCTGCTTGGGTTTGGACTCCATGATGTCCCTTTGTCTTACGATGCCTGCTTGGGTTTGGACTCCATGATTTCCCTTTGTCTTACGATGCCTGCTTGGGTTTGGACTCCATGATGTCCCTTTGTCTTACGATGCCTGCTTGGGTTTGGACTCCATGATGTCCCTTTGTCTTACGATGCCTGCTTGGGTTTGGACTCCATGATGTCCCTTTGTCTTACGATGCCTGATTGGTTTTGAACTCCATGATGTCCCTTTGTCTTACGATGCCTGCTTGGGTTTGGACTCCATGATGTCCCTTTGTCTTACGATGCCTGCTTGGGTTTGGACTCCATGATGTCCCTTTGTCTTACGATGCCTGCTTGGGTTTGGACTCCATGATGTCCCTTTGTCTTACGATGCCTGATTGGGTTTGGACTCCATGATGTATTTCTGTTTTATAAAGTGTGCTTGGAATTAGAGTAGACTCCACAATGTTCCTTTGATGCCTACTTGGGTTTGGACTCCATGATGTCTCTTTGTCTTACGATGCCTGCTTGGGTTTGTACTCCATGATGTCTCTTTGTCTTACGATGCCTGCTTGGGTTTGGACTCCATGATGTCCCTTTGTCTTACGATGACTGCTTGGGTTTGGACTCCATGATGTCCCTTTGTCTTACGATGCCTGCTTGGGTTTGGACTCCATGATGTCCCTTTGTCTTACAATGCCTGCTTGGGTTTGGACTCCATGATGTCCCTTTGTCTTACGATGCCTGCTTGGGTTTGGACTCCATGATGTCCCTTTGTCTTACGATGCCTGCTTGGGTTTGGACTCCATGATGTCCCTTTGTCTTACGATATTGGGTTTGGACTCCATGATGTCCCTTTGTCTTACGATGCCTGCTTGGGTTTGGACTCCATGATGTCCCTTTGTCTTACGATGCCTGCTTGGGTTTGGACTCCATGATGTTCCTTTGTCTTACGATGCCTGCTTGGGTTTGGACTCCATGATGTCCCTTTGTCTTACGATGCCTGCTTGGGTTTGGACTCCATGATGTCCCTTTGTCTTACGATGCCTGCTTGGGTTTGGACTCCATGATGTCCCTTTGTCTTACGATGCCTGCTTGGGTTTGGACTCCATGATGTCCCTTTGTCTTACGATGCCTGCTTGGGTTTGGACTCCACGGTGTCCCTTTGTCTTACGATGCCTGCTTGGGTTTGGACTCCATGATGTCCCTTTGTCTCACGATGCCTGCTTGGCTTTGGACTCCACGATGTCCCTTTGTCTTACGATGCCTGCTTGGGTTTGGACTCCACGGTGTCCCTTTGTCTTACGATGCCTGATTGGGTTTGGACTCCATGATGTCCCTTTGTCTTACGATGCCTGCTTGGGTTTGGACTCCACGATGTCCCTTTGTCTTACGATGCCTGCTTGGGTTTGGACTCCACGGTGTCCCATTGTCTTACGATGCCTGCTTGGGTTTGGACTCCACGATGTCCCTTTGTCTTACGATGCCTGCTTGGGTTTGGACTCCACGATGTCCCTTTGTCTTACGATGCCTGCTTGGGTTTGGACTCCACGGTGTCCCTTTGTCTTACGATGCCTGCTTGGGTTTGGACTCCAGGATGTCCCTTTGTCTTACGATGCCTGCTTGGGTTTGGACTCCATGATGTCCCTTTGTCTTACGATGCCTGCTTGGGTTTGGACTCCACGATGTCCCTTTGTCGTACGATGCCTGCTTGGGTTTGGACTCCACGGTGTCCCTTTGTCTTACGATGCCTGCTTGGGTTTGGACTCCACGATGTCCCTTTGTCTTACGATGCCTGCTTGGGTTTGGACTCCACGATGTCCCTTTGTCTTACGATGCCTGCTTGGGTTTGGACTCCATGGTGTCCCATTGTCTTACGATGCCTGCTTGGGTTTGGACTCCATGATGTCCCTTTGTCTTACGATGCCTGCTTGGGTTTGGACTCCACAGTGTCCCTTTGTCTTACGATGACTTCTTGGGTTTGGACTCCATGATGTCCCGTTGTCTTACGATGCCTGCTTGGGTTTGGACTCCACAGTGTCCCTTTGTCTTACGATGCCTGCTTGGGTTTGGACTCCATGATGTCCCTTTGTCTTACGATGCCTGCTTTGGTTTGGACTCCATGATGTCCCTTTGTCTTACGATGCCTGCTTGGGTTTGGACTCCATGATGTCCCTTTGTCTTACGATGCCTGCTTGGGTTTGGACTCCATGATGTCCCTTTGTCTTACGATGCCTGCTTGGGTTTGGACTCCATGATGTCCCTTTGTCTTACGATGCCTGCTTGGGTTTGGACTCCATGATGTCCCTTTGTCTTACGATGCCTGCTTGGGTTTGGACTCCACGATGTCCCTTTGTCTTACGATGCCTGCTTGGGTTTGGACTCCATGGTGTCCCATTGTCTTACGATGCCTGCTTGGGTTTGGACTCCATGATGTCCCTTTGTCTTACGATGCCTGCTTGGGTTTGGACTCCACGATGTCCCTTTGTCTTACGATGCCTGCTTGGGTTTGGACTCCACGGTGTCCCATTGTCTTGCGATGCCTGCTTGGGTTTGGACTCCATGATGTCCCTTTGTCTTACAATGCCTGCTTGTGTTTGGACTCCATGATGACCCTTTGTCTTACGATGCCTGCTTGGGTTTGGACTCCATGATGTCCCTGTGTCTTACGATGCCTGCTTGTGTTTCGACTCCATGATGACCCTTTGTCTTACGATGCCTGCTTGGGTTTGGACTCCATGATGTCTCTTTGTCTTACGATGCCTGCTTGGGTTTGGACTCCATGATGTCTCTTTGTCTTACGATGCCTGCTTGGGTTTGGACTCCATGATGTCCCTTTGTCTTACGATGCCTGCCTGGGTTTGGACTCCATGATGTCCCTTTGTCTTACGATGCCTGCTTGGGTTTGGACTCCATGATGTCCCTTTGTCTTACGATGCCTGCTTGGGTTTGGACTCCATGATGTCCATTTGTCTTACGATGCCTGCTTGGGTTTGGACTCCATGATGTCCCTTTGTCTTACGATGCCTGCTTGGGTTTGGACTCCATGATGTCCCTTTGTCTTACGATGCCTGATACGGTTTGGACTCCATGATGTCTTTTTGTTTTATAAAGTGTGCTTGGGTTTAGAGTAGACTCCACAATGTTCCTTTGATGCCTACTTGGGTTTGGACTCCATGATGTCTCTTTGTCTTACGATGCCTGCTTGGGTTTGTACTCCATGATGTCTCTTTGTCTTACGATGCCTGCTTGGGTTTGGACTCCATGATGTCCCTTTGTCTTACGATGCCTGCTTGGGTTTGGACTCCATGATGTCCCTTTGTCTTACGATGCCTGCTTGGGTTTGGACTCCATGATGTCCCTTTGTCTTACGATGCCTGCTTGGGTTTGGACTCCATGATGTCCCTTTGTCTTACGATGCCTGCTTGGGTTTGGACTCCATGATGTCCCTTTGTCTTACGATGCCTGCTTGGGTTTGGACTCCATGATGTCCCTTTGTCTTACGATGCCTGCTTGGGTTTGGACTCCATGATGTCCCTTTGTCTTACAATGCCTGCTTGTGTTTGGACTCCATGATGTCCCTTTGTCTTACGATGCCTGATTGGGTTTGGACTCCATGATGTCCCTTTGTCTTACGATGCCTGCTTGGGTTTGGACTCCATGATGTCCCTTTGTCCTACGATGCCTGCTTGGGTTTGGACTCCATGATGTCCCTTTGACTTACGATGCCTGCTTGGGTTTGGACTCCATGATGTCCCTTTGTCTTACGATGCCTGATTGGGTTTGGACTCCATGATGTATTTTTGTTTTATAAAGTGTGCTTGGAATTAGAGTAGACTCCACAATGTTCCTTTGATGCCTACTTGGGTTTGGACTCCATGATGTCTCTTTGTCTTACGATGCCTGCTTGGGTTTGTACTCCATGATGTCTCTTTGTCTTACGATGCCTGCTTGGGTTTGGACTCCATGATATCCCTTTGCCTTACGATGCCTGCTTGGGTTTGGACTCCATGATGTCCCTTTGTCTTACGATGCCTGCTTGGGTTTGGACTCCATTATGTCCCTTTGTCTTACGATGCCTGCTTGGGTTTGGACTCCATGATGTCCCTTTGTCTTACGATGCCTGCTTGGGTTTGGACTCCATGATGTCCCTTTGTCTTACGATGCCTGCTTGGGTTTGGACTCCATGATGTCCCTTTGTCTTACGATGCCTGCTTGGGTTTGGACTCCATGATGTCCCTTTGTCTTACGATGCCTGCTTGGGTTTGGACTCCATGATGCCCCTTTGTCTTACGATGCCTGCTTGGGTTTGGACTCCATGATGTCCCTTTGTCTTACGATGCCTGCTTGGGTTTGAACTCCATGATGTCCCTTTGTCTTACGATTCCTGCTTGGGTTTGGACTCCATGATGTCCCTTTGTCTTACGATGCCTGCTTGGGTGTGGACTCCATGATGTTCCTTTGTCTTACGATGCCTGCTTGGGTTTGGACTCCATGATGTCCCTTTGTCTTACGATGCCTGCTTGGGTTTGGACTCCATGATGTCCCTTTGTCTTACGATGCCTGCTTGGGTTTGGACTGCATGATGTCCCTTTGTCTTACGATGCCTGCTTGGGTTTGGACTCCATGATTTCCCCTTGTCTTACGATGCCTGCTTGGGTTTGGACTCCATGATGTCCCTTTGTCTTACGATGCCTGCATGGGTTTGGACTCCATGATGTCCCTTTGTCTTACGATGCCTGCTTCGGTTTGGACTCCATGATGTCCCTTTGTCTTACGATGCCTGATTGGGTTTGGACTCCATGATGTCCCTTTGTCTTACGATGCCTGCTTGGGTTTGGACTCCATGATGTCCCTTTGTCTTACGATGCCTGCTTTGGTTTGGACTCCATGATGTCCCTTTGTCTTACGATGCCTGATTGGGTTTGGACTCCATGATGTATTTTTGTTTTATAAAGTGTGCTTGGAATTAGAGTAGACTCCACAATGTTCCTTTGATGCCTACTTGGGTTTGGACTCCATGATGTCTCTTTGTCTTACGGTGCCTGCTTGGGTTTGTACTCCATGATGTCTCTTTGTCTTACGATGCCTGCTTGGGTTTGGACTCCATGATGTCCCTTTGTCTTACGATGCCTGCTTGGGTTTGGACTCCATGATGTCTCTTTGTCTTACGATGCCTGCTTGGGTTTGGACTCCATGATGTCCCTTTGTCTTACGATGCCTGCTTGGGTTTGGACTCCATGATGTTCCTTTGTCTTACGATGCCTGCTTGGGTTTGGATTCCATGATGTCCCTTTGTCTTACGATGCCTGCTTGGGTTTGGACTCCATGATGTCCCTTTGTCTTACGATGCCTGCTTGGGTTTGGACTCCATGATGTCCCTTTGTCTTACGATGCCTGCTTGGGTTTGGACTCCATGATGTCCCTTTGTCTTACGATGCCTGCTTGGGTTTGGACTCCACGGTGTCCCTTTGTCTTACGATGCCTGCTTGGGTTTGGACTCCATGATGTCCCTTTGTCTCACGATGCCTGCTTGGCTTTGGACTCCATGATGTCCCTTTGTCTTACGATCCCTGCTTGGGTTTGGACTCCACAGTGTCCCTTTGTCTTACGATGCCTGATTGGGTTTGGACTCCATGATGTCCCTTTATCTTACGATGCCTGCTTGGGTTTGGACTCCATGATGTCCCTTTGTCTTACAATGCCTGCTTGGGTTTGGACTCCACGGTGTCCCTTTGTCTTACGATGCCTGCTTGGGTTTGGACTCCACGATGTCCCTTTGTCTTACGATGCCTGCTTGGGTTTGGACTCCATGATGTCCCTTTGTCTTACGATGCCTGCTTGGGTTTGGACTCCACAATGTCCCTTTGTCTTACGATGCCTACTTGGGTTTGGACTCCACGATGTCCCTTTGTCTTACGATGCCTGCTTGGGTTTGGACTCCACGATGTCCCTTTGTCTTACGATGCCTGCTTGGGTTTGGACTCCACGATGTCCCTTTGTCTTACGATGCCTGCTTGGGTTTGGACTCCACTGTGTCCCTTTGTCTTACGATGCCTGCTTGGGTTTGGACTCCACGATGTCCCTTTGTCTTACGATGCCTGCTTGGGTTTGGACTCCACGATGTCCCTTTGTCTTACGATGCCTGCTTGGGTTTGGACTCCATGGTGTCCCATTGTCTTACGATGCCTGCTTGGGTTTGGACTCCACGATGTCCCTTTGTCTTACGATGCCTGCTTGGGTTTGGACTCCACGATGTCCCTTTGTCTTACGATGCCTGCTTGGGTTTGGACTCCATGGTGTCCCATTGTCTTACGATGCCTGCTTGGGTTTGGACTCCATGATGTCCCTTTGTCTTACGATGCCTGCTTGGGTTTGGACTACACGATGTCCCTTTGTCTTACGATGCCTGCTTGGGTTTGGACTCCATGATGTCCCTTTGTCTTACGATGCCTGCTTGGGTTTGGACTCCACAGTGTCCCTTTGTCTTACGATGACTTCTTGGGTTTGGACTCCATGATGTCCCTTTGTCTTACGATGCCTGCTTGGGTTTGGACTCCATGATGTCCCTTTGTCTTACGATGCCTGCTTGGGTTTGGACTCCATGATGTCCCTTTGTCTTACGATGCCTGCTTGGGTTTGGACTCCATGATGTCCCTTTGTCTTACGATGCCTGCTTGGGTTTGGACTCCATGATGTCCCTTTGTCTTACGATGCCTGCTTGGGTTTGGACTCCATGATGTCCCTTTGTCTTAGGATGCCTGCTTGGGTTTGGACTCCATGATGTCCCTTTGTCTTAAGATGCCTGCTTGGGTTTGGACTCCACGATGTCCCTTTGTCTTACGATGCCTGCTTGGGTTTGGACTCCATGATGTCCCTTTGTCTTACGATGCCTGTTTGGGTTTGGACTCCACAGTGTCCCTTTGTCTTACGATGCCTTCTTGGGTTTGGACTCCATGGTGTCCCTTTGTCTTACGATGCCTGCTTGGGTTTGGACTCCATGATGTCCCTTTGTCTTACGATGCCTGCTTGGGTTTGGACTCCATGATGTCCCTTTGTCTTACGATGCCTGCTTGGGTTTGGACTCCATGATGTCCCTTTGTCTTACGATGCCTGCTTTGGTTTGGACTCCATGATGTCCCTTTGTCTTACAATGCCTGCTTGGGTTTGGACTCCATGATGTCCCTTTGTCTTACGATGCCTGCTTGGGTTTGGACTCCATGATGTCCCTTTGTCTTACGATGCCTGCTTGGGTTTGGACTCCACAGTGTCCCTTTGTCTTACGATGCCTGCTTGGGTTTGGACTCCACGATGTCTCTTTGTCTTACGATGCCTGCTTGGGTTTGGACTCCATGATGTCCCTTTGTCTTACGATGCCTGCTTGGGTTTGGACTCCATGATGACCCTTTGTCTTACGATGCCTGCTTGGGTTTGGACTCCATGATGTCCCTTTGTCTTACGATGCCTGCTTGGGTTTGGACTCCACAGTGTCCCTTTGTCTTACGATGCCTGCTTGGGTTTGGACTCCATGATGTCCCTTTGTCTTACGATGCCTGCTTGGGTTTGGACTCCATGATGACCCTTTGTCTTACGATGCCTGCTTGGGTTTGGACTCCATGATGTCCCTTTGTCTTACGATGCCTGCTTGGGTTTGGACTCCATGATGTCCCTTTGTCTTACGATGCCTGCTTGGGTTTGGACTCCACAGTGTCCCTTTGTCTTACGATGCCTGCTTGGGTTTGGACTCCATGATGTCCCTTTGTCTTACGATGCCTGCTTGGGTTTGGACTCCATGATGTCCCTTTGTCTTACGATGCCTGCTTGGGTTTGGACTCCATGATGTCCCTTTGTCTTACGATGCCTGCTTGGGTTTGGACTCCATGATGTCCCTTTGTCTTATGATGCCTGCTTGGGTTTGGACTCCATGATGTCCCTTTGTCTTACGATGCCTGCTTAGGTTTGGACTCCATGATGTCCCTTTGTCTTACGATGCCTGCTTGGATTTGGACTCCATGATGTCCCTTTGTCTTACGATGCCTGCTTGGGTTTGGACTCCATGGTGTCCCTTTGTCTTACGATGCCTGCTTGGGTTTGGACTCCACGATGTCCCTTTGTCTTACAATGCCTGCTTGGGTTTGGACTCCATGGTGTCCCATTGTCTTACGATGCCTGCTTGGGTTTGGACTCCATGATGTCCCTTTGTCTTACGATGCCTGCTTGGGTTTGGACTCCACGATGTCCCTTTGTCTTACGATGCCTGCTTGGGTTTGGACTCCACAGTGTCCCATTGTCTTACGATGCCTGCTTGGGTTTGGACTCCATGATGTCCCTTTGTCTTACGATGCCTGCTTGTGTTTGGACTCCATGATGACCCTTTGTCTTACGATGCCTGCTTGGGTTTGGACTCCATGATGTCCCTTTGTCTTACGATGCCTGCTTGGGTTTGGACTCCATGATGTCCCTTTGTCTTACGATGCCTGCTTGGGTTTGGACTCCATGATGTCCCTTTGTCTTACGATGCCTGCTTGGGTTTGGACTCCACAGTGTCCCTTTGTCTTACGATGCCTGCTTGGGTTTGGACTCCATGATGTCCCTTTGTCTTTCGATGCCTGCTTGGGTTTGGACTCCATGATGTCCTTTTGTCTTACGATGCCTGCTTGGGTTTGGACTCCATGATGTCCCTTTGTCTTACGATGCCTGCTTGGGTTTGGACTCCATGATGTCCCTTTGTCTTACGATGCCTGCTTGGGTTTGGACTCCACGGTGTCCCTTTGTCTTACGATGCCTGCTTGGGTTTGGACTCCATGATGTCCCTTTGTCTTTCGATGCCTGCTTGGGTTTGGACTCCACGATGTCCCTTTGTCTTACGATGCCTGCTTGGGTTTGGACTCCATGGTGTTCCTTTGTCTTACGATGCCTGCTTGGGTTTGGACTCCACGATGTCCCTTTGTCTTACGATGCCTGCTTGGGTTTGGACTCCATGATGTCCGTTTGTCTTACGATGCCTGCTTGGGTTTGGACTCCATGATGTCCCTTTGTCTTACGATGCCTGCTTGGGTTTGGACTCCATGATGTCCGTTTGTCTTACGATGCCTGCTTGGGTTTGGACTCCATGGTGTCCCTTTGTCTTACGATGCCTGCTTGGGTTTGGACTCCATGATGTCCGTTTGTCTTACGATGCCTGCTTGGGTTTGGACTCCACGGTGTCCCTTTGTCTTACGATGCCTGCTTGGGTTTGGACTCCATGATGTCCCTTTGTCTTACGATGCCTGCTTGGGTTTGGACTCCACGGTGTCCCTTTGTCTTACGATGCCTGCTTGGGTTTGGACTCCATGATGTCCCTTTGTCTTTCGATGCCTGCTTGGGTTTGGACTCCACGGTGTCCCTTTGTCTTACGATGCCTGCTTGGGTTTGGACTCCACGGTGTCCCTTTGTCTTACGATGCCTGCTTGGGTTTGGACTCCATGATGTCCCTTTGTCTTTCGATGCCTGCTTGGGTTTGGACTCCACGGTGTCCCTTTGTCTTACGATGCCTGCTTGGGTTTGGACTCCATGATGTCCCTTTGTCTTTCGATGCCTGCTTGGGTTTGGACTCCACGATGTCCCTTTGTCTTACGATGCCTGCTTGGGTTTGGACTCCATGGTGTCCCTTTGTCTTACGATGCCTGCTTGGGTTTGGACTCCATGGTGTCCCTTTGTCTTACGATGCCTGCTTGGGTTTGGACTCCATGATGTCCCTTTGTCTTACGATGCCTGCTTGGGTTTGGACTCCATGATGTCCCTTTGTCTTACGATGCCTGCTTGGGTTTGGACTCCATGATGTCCCTTTGTCTTTCGATGCCTGCTTGGGTTTGGACTCCATGATGTCCCTTTGTCTTAGGATGCCTGCTTGGGTTTGGACTCCATGGTGTCCCTTTGTCTTACGATGCCTGCTTGGGTTTGGACTCCATGGTGTCCCTTTGTCTTACGATGCCTGCTTGGGTTTGGACTCCATGGTGTCCCTTTGTCTTACGATGCCTGCTTGGGTTTGGACTCCATGATGTCCCTTTGTCTTTCGATGCCTGCTTGGGTTTGGACTCCACGATGTCCCTTTGTCTTACGATGCCTGCTTGGGTTTGGACTCCACGGTGTCCCTTTGTCTTACGATGCCTGCTTGGGTTTGGACTCCATGATGTCCCTTTGTCTTTCGATGCCTGCTTGGGTTTGGACTCCATGGTGTCCCTTTGTCTTACGATGCCTGCTTGGGTTTGGACTCCACGGTGTCCCTTTGTCTTACGATGCCTGCTTGGGTTTGGACTCCATGATGTCCCTTTGTCTTTCGATGCCTGCTTGGGTTTGGACTCCACAATGTCCCTTTGTCTTACGATGCCTGCTTGGGTTTGGACTCCACGATGTCCCTTTGTCTTACGATGCCTGCTTGGGTTTGGACTCCATGATATCCCTTTGTCTTACGATGCCTGCTTGGGTTTGGACTCCATGATGTCCCTTTGTCTTACGATGCCTGCTTGGGTTTGGACTCCATGGTGTCCCTTTGTCTTACGATGCCTGCTTGGGTTTGGACTCCATGATGACTCCATGATGTCCCTTTGTCTTACGATGCCTGCTTGGGTTTGGACTCCATGATGTCCCTTTGTCTTACGATGCCTGCTTGGGTTTGGACTCCATGGTGTCCCTTTGTCTTACGATGCCTGCTTGGGTTTGGACTCCATGATGTCCCTTTGTTTTAACAATGCCTGCTTGGGTTTGGACTCCATGATGTCCCTTTGTCTTACGATGCCTGCTTGGGTTTGGACTCCATGATGTCCCTTTGTCTTACGATGCCTGCTTGGGTTTGGACTCCATGATGTCCCTTTGTCTTACGATGCCTGCTTGGGTTTGGACTCCACGATGTCCCTTTGACTTACGATGCCTGCTTGGGTTTGGACTCCATGATGTCCCTTTGTCTTACGATGCCTGCTTGGGTTTGGACTCCATGATGTCCCTTTGTCTTACGATGCCTGCTTGGGTTTGGACTCCATGGTGTCCCTTTGTCTTACGATGCCTGCTTGGGTTTGGACTCCATGATGTCCCTTTGTTTTAACAATGCCTGCTTGGGTTTGGACTCCATGATGTCCCTTTGTCTTACGATGCCTGCTTGGGTTTGGACTCCATGATGTCCCTTTGTTTTAACAATGCTTAGTATGGTGCGGATATCACAACTCTTCTTTGTTTTGACACTGTGTGGTTAGGTTTGGGCCCCAGGATGGCTGTATTTTTAACAATGCTTGGTGTGGTTTGAATAGTATAATTCCTCTTTGTTTACAGATGCTGGGGTGGGTATGGACTCCAGAATGGCTGTATTTTTAACAATGCTTGGTGTGGTTTGGTTAGTACAATTCCTCTTTGTTCGCAGATGCTGGGGTGGGTATGGGCCCCATAATGACTGTATTTTTAACAATGCTTGGAGTTCTTTGGATTGTACAATTCCTCTTTGTTCGCAGGTGCTGGGGTGGGTATGGACTCCAGAATGGCTGTATTTTTAACAATGCTTGGTGTGGTTTGGTTAATACAATTCCTTTTTGTTCGCAGATGCTGGGGTGGGTTTGGGCTCCAGAATGGCTGTATTTTTAACAATGCTTGGTGTGGTTAGGTTTTTACAATTCCTCTTTGTTCGCAGATGCTGGGGTGGGTATGGGCTCCAGAATGGCTGTATTTTTACCAATGCTTGGTGTGGTTAGGTTTTTCAATTCCTCTTTGTTCGCAGGTGCTGGGGTGGGTATGGGCCCCATAATGACTGTATTTTTAACAATGCTTGGAGTTCTTTGGACAATACAATTCCTCTTTGTTCGTAGATGCTGAGGTGGGTATGGACTCCAGAATGGCTGTGTTTTTAACAATGCTTGGCATGGTTTGCAGATCACGGTTTCTCTTTGTTTACAGGTACTGAGGTGGGAATGCCTCTTGAAGCATTCGGTCCAGCATAAGATATGTCTGGGGCTTGATTCATACTTTAGCACCATCCACCCCATGTCCCCTTTGAGAGCTGGGCCTGTGATGCCAGCCTCAGGGTTGTGCCAGTGTTCCATTATCTGACCTCTGGATACCAACCCACTCACCATTCTCCATCACTGTCATTTTCATAGTGAAAAAAGTGCAAACACTCATATAACCCACAGTATGATGAGACTTCTTGAGTGCCCAAGGTAATCAGTGTACCCTTACAATAACTTTGTGTGTGTTAATGAGAACTAGACATCCACTTGTAATCTTTGTGCTTTACAACATACAAAATGCTTGACTAGACAGAGCACAGCAGTGGTGGAGGGATTTCCTTTTGGGCCCACTTTGGTTCTCCCTTCGTTTTGTGTATTTCATGAGTTAGGCTGCCTCTGCTTTGCACAGCCACACATAACATATGTGTTCTTGTGCCATGATATTATTTCTGAAATACGCTGCACATGTTATTTGTTATTTGGTGATTCTTCTGACTGTTCAGTCTGAACATTTCGTATAAGCTCGAAAAACATGCTGGAATGATTTCTTGTGCCCGGTCAGCAACATCTCCTAACACAGCAGCACAGCTTCACAACAGAGTAGTTCTTATATAAAATGTGCGTCGCCCCCTTGGGGGTCAGAAAAGAGAATTCCGGCAGAGAGACTGGTCCTGAATTGGAGGCAGCAGTCTTGGGTAAACCGGGTTTACATCTGTGATGCAGACCACCGAACTACACACCAGGTATGGGGTCTGTTTCTAATCCCAGAGGTCACTAACATATCCCTGTGCTCACATAGTGAGGGTAGGCCTAGAAAGATATATTCTTTGCCATGGTTGGGTTGTTTATTTTATACAGCCTGCTAGTAATGCTGATTTGTTGCTTAGTTCTATTTCCGAAAATCATCTGTTACTCTGGGAAGGTTAGGAGGTCAGGTGTGGCACTGTGAGCGCGCCACATTTGGGCCAGCTAGTACTGACATGATAGAGAGATCAGTTCCTGCATTCTGACGTCCTGTTACCCCAAGGCGCAGTTCTTCTTTACTAGCCGAATCCCTGCTACAGCGGATCTTCTGTGGACCCCCATTTAAGCATTACTCGCACCCGGAGACCTCCACTGAATCCTTACTGCCTTCCTGAGACCCTCATGGAGCCACAACTGGAACCGACAACCCGAGTCTAAGCAATTTAGATGACTTAAGCATTCATCAAGTACACAAATTATAAAATATTTTATTTAACAAACAAATATACAAAATGTAAAAATGTTATATTGATGTGCAGGTTAGAGCTTTTCTAAATGTAATAGAGCCCACACATTGACTATATTATATTCTGTTTGATGGACTTGAACTGCTCACACGAAACATCTGAGGATACTAACTTAATGTTTAGCCTCCAATTTCAAATTCCTTCCCATTTACAGAATGTTCTAAATGTTTGACTTTTCTACTTTATTTATATTCAATTTGTTAATGTAGTAATATTATTTAATATTTTATGCAATCACTGACTCCCGAGAAGGCTTTGGGGACTGTCAGGAGTCCACAGATAACAGGTTAAGAACTGATGGAGCACAGGATATCACTCAATATGTATTAAAGCCAAACTGGGAGGATATTGAAAGCTCTTACTAGTAGAAATACTTGAACATAAAGAAACCACATACCCCAGATGTGGGCAAACACAGCCAGGGAACTAGTCAAGATCATCACTTCTTCATGGAGTCTGGAGAGCCGGGGCCCAGTGTACCAGCCGCCTGCAGAGCACAAGGGACACACATCACACAATGACCAGGAGGCCTCTCTCAGCAGCAAGTCACACACTGACCAGGAGCCCTTTCTGAGCAACGAATCAAACAAGCATTGGAAATGCAATAGGTCGCGCATTTTTGTAAGTTAGATCGATCGGCATTGTAAATGGCAATGTCTTTTACCTACCAAGGGAGGATGGAGGGAGCAGTGGGGATCGTACTGCCGAAATGCTCTTATGGAGAGTGATTGACCAAAAGTAAAGCAAACAAGCAGCGCTGTTCATAAGATCCAGATCACAAGGTTGGTTTCTGGAGAGAAGACTCCGCATTTCATCCAGAAGTGAATATTGTTTTCACTGCTAAGGCAATGGAGCGCCTACAGCACGCTGTGGACAATTATTAATACAATAACAAGTCATAAGCTCCTGAGTTCTTAATGGCACGTATTCTTGTGACTCTAATCGCCCCCCCACCCCCTCGTCAAAGATGGAGGCACTTAAGTGAGACACCTTTGCATGCATGCCGACGGTCCAACTTTGATTACTAACTAGACAAAAACATGGTGTCCAAGTACAGCGGTGAAATTGAAAACAACAATTTCCATGCAGCCTTTACACCCCACAAACAAGATCTGCTAACAGGATGGTTCAGTCTAGTGATCTGTGCCACTAAAACATGTGTACAGCTCACGAGTGTGAATCCTTGCAAGGCACAATCAGCCTTCCATCCTTCCGATATCAGTAAAATAAATACCATTAAATTGGTTACCAGCAACACCCGTACTTTAGAGCGAATATAAAATGTATATGTGCAGCAAAATTAAAAATCTAAATCCAGCTGCTTCTTTTGGGCAGGGGGGTGTTCCTCAAAGACCAGATTGGGGCAGATACACAGCAGCGCACCCGGTTCCATTCCTTCTGTATGCCCAGAGGTTCAATGCACAATAAGACTGAGCCGTTCCACCCTCTTATCCCCAAGCCAGTGGGTGGAGGGAAAGAATGAACAGCGAACAATGAAGGAGACTTATTAATGTCAACACTCCCGCTCAACATAACCAACACTGCTTAAACTCAAAACAAGACAAAGGTTATGACTGTCGACAGAGCAATGCCAACCCCCATCACAAAAGCAGGGAACAAGTTTACAGCAAAAAAATGACTGAAACATACAGCCTGCCTGTTGAAAAAAAAAAACAGTAAAAATGCTCCTGAAATGATGCAAAGTCCAAGTGTATTATTCATTAAAGGGAAGGGGCATTGTTGACAGAACCCATTGTCTGCCTGGAGACCACTCCTCTAGTGCACAGCAGCTGCAGCCGACTGAGTTGCCCTTTTCGGCCAGGTCCCCTCGATCCCCGAAAGTCCATCCGCAGCAGCCTCGCTACCCCTCGTCTGTTTGGGAGACTGAGGTGTCGCTGGTCAATCTGTGCTTCTCCCTATGAGGCGCATACCTATCACTCCAGCCAGCCCCAACACGTACCAGCCCCACAGCTTGCTTCTCTTTAGATTCACCAGCCCTTTCAATCACACACTAACTGTTGGATACTGTCGCCTTCGATTCACTCCCCTGCCTCACCACTGCTGGGGCATCGCTGATTGAGACAAGCGAGCAGAGTACAGCTGCAGCCGTGTGATTCTAGGCATAGAGGTGAAGCGGCCCAAAAACAAGCCAATGACAGCCCCGCCGAGCCATTAAAATGGAACATGGGAGCATTTGGCCTCCGAAGTGGCCGCCATGGTTAAAGATGAGTGGTACAAAAGGGGGTGATGATGGACGGAGCATCTGAATCAATCAAACACTCACACCCAGTCAAAAGATCTGGGTTTAATCCATCACCGTTCTTTAGCCCACTCTGCCATTGTTAAAGATGAAGCGTGCACCATGCACATGAAGAGGAACGTGTTTAGAGCTCCTAACAGCTGCTAGCATTTAAATGCGAGCCATATGGCACTGGAAAGAAGTGGCCCCATTGAAAAGACAGCGCGTGCATTGGCACGCTGAATGTAAGCAAAGCATGTACTGCCACAGTAAGAGAAACTCAATAAAGAAAATAGTGCTTACAGACTAATTATCACGTACTGTGTAAGAACCAAAGTAAAAGGGCTAGTAGCCATGGAAGATTACAAATGAAGACAAGGCGGTACAAAGGAGGGACTAGCAAGCCAATTACTGAATAAAAACCTGAATTTATGAAGGACAAAGACAGAAGCCAATGACAAATATGAGAGGAGAGTGGGCGGGGCTTCTATTCCATGCACACTGGCTCTAGGCTCGACGCAAAAAGCAGGATTGAGAAAGAATGTGCAAGAGTGAGATAAAGAGGCAGGGAGTGTCTGATGGTGGATTACAGATGCATGAGGTAGAAACAAGACTATCCAGCCCTGGTATTTATCACCAGCCACAAGCTTCTTAGAAAAACGTCTGATGACTGCAGTTGTTTGTTTACAAATTAAGCACTGCTTATTTTCCTACGTAAAAGTGAACCTGATGGCAGAAGTGGGCAAGAACTTTAAGGGTTAATCCAGATGCCGAGCTGTGGTTGGGATTCTTGAACTCAAACATGATACTAGCTTTTCATGTGGCTTCTGCGTCCCAAACTCATGCACCAAGAATTTGTCCACTTGGGCGAACAAACTAGGAAGTTTCCATTCCTAATTAAATCCGTATCATTTTGACAAAGAACACTGACCAGTTCTCCCCTCCTGAGGAGACCGAGGGGCATATTAGCAAGGGCGATATCGCCACTTTAGCTGGACTTATTCCTGTTAAAGCAGCAATATTTTTATCGCCCTATTAGCAAGCTGTCTCTAACAGCAGTTAGCAACAGCTTTTAGGAGATAGCTACAGGTTTGGGGCCCGCTTTGCATGTCAGCGATATTAATTGCTAATGACATGCAAAGTGGGCTTACCAAACTGTTAGCGACTGAAAACAGTTGCTAACACAGCTATCGCCTATTAGCAAGGCAGGCGAAGCGATAAAAAAAATTGCGCTAAGCGCGATTATCGCTAGAATCTAACACCTGCTAAAAAGTTGACTTACCTGTATAGTCAATGGGGGGGGATTATCACATTAAGCCCCCATTGGCGTTAATGCTAGAATATCGCTGGATTTCCAGCAATATTATCGCATTTTGCCACCATCGCTGGATATTTTAGCACAACGGAGAAAAACGTTGCTAATAGCAGGTTTTCTCCTCTAAAATATCCAGCGATCAGCAGCGGAAAAAAAAATGCGATAAGCGCATTTAATGATAAATATCGCTACTCCTTGCTACTATGCCCCCCCCCCTTCCTTAATGGATATGAGAGCACTTTGAAGCATGTGAGATTAGGATGTGTGCTGTGCAGTTTGACTGCGGTGTCATATACCATAATCAAGGCCTCTGAAATTAAGCAGACTGGGAGGAACAAATTATGTGGCAAAGCAAATTATGCACTGTATGCACCACATTTTGAAGCAGTATTGCTCAGTTATTTTTACACATTAACACTACGGGGCATATTATCAAGGGATGGCGTTAAAATTATCGCCGCTTTAGCGGCAGGAAACTGCCGCTAGAGCGGCGATAACGGGCTTGATAATAGGCCCTTGTGAATTCCCATAGAAGCCCAGGTTCTGGTGGGAACCTGGGCTTCTATTGGAATTCTCTAGGGGGCATATTATCTAGTTCATTATCGCCGCTTTACCGGCAGTTTCCTGCCGCTAAAGCGGCGATAATTTTAACGCTATCCCTTGACAATATGCCCCTACAAGATCAAAGGTTTCCCCTAAATATCTTTAACACCTCAAAACACCAATCAGGTGACCCGTCTATGCCTGCGTCTGTGCAGCAACATGAGTGGGAGGTTTTTTTTTTAACACTTCATGCGGTTAAACTAAAAAAAAGATATATTTTTGCTAAAATCTGCACGCTATGGAGAAGATAATAGATTAAGTGGTAAATCTCCAAATAACTGAAGATAATGGCATATTTCCAGTGGCCCTGTGAGAAGTTGGCCTGATATGTAGTGTTTCCAATTCTGGATCCACTTGGTATCAGTCCAAACAAACCCCAAAGATGTCTGGTTGTAAGTCAACCTTGTTAGACAAGCTATCCTAGTGGTAGCATGGACTAAGCAGCCTTAAAGGCTTAACTTAAGAGGTCGTGTTAAGCGAGCTGTTTTACCACATACAATCCTGTAATCAAATGAAAGGACACCACACAAGTATATATTATAAAAATATATGTATTTATTTCTAAATTAATCCCCAGTACTCTTTATGAGGAAAGGGGCACAAGCGTTAAATCAAAAGCACAGTATAACATATGAAAGTTGCACAATTTTGGATGAGGGCCGGTGGCCACTCAAACCATATACTAAAAAAATGGTATAAGAGATACCAATCGAACAGTGGTTAGGCCTAGGGCCTAGAGAATCGCTGGGAGCAGTCAGGACTAGCAATGCTGAAGTCGGAGTAGCCCACGGAATTCGGGTGCAGCACGGAAAGTGCGGCTTGCACCAATGCAATGTCAATGGTGCGTAAAAGTTACACAAAGTGAGTTTAAGGATACTTCCGCTGAACCTAGAGGAACAAAACTTAAGACACAGACCCTAGAGGTGTGGACCAGTGTAGGAACACCGGCGTTGCAATGTTACCTCACCCACAGGAAGTGGGTGCACAGGGTCGAAGTGGCGTCGGGTTTTGACACGCAGGCTCTTGGTGCTTGGAGCTGAAGAAGCTGCAGGCGATGGGAAGCAGAAGTGTCCGGTGTGATCCAAGGGCGGATCGAAGTCGAGATGTATCTGAAAGCAGAGGGGACAGAGTCTGGGTCACTCAGCAGTGACCAGGGTGGAACCAGGACGGAACCAGGCAATGTCGGCGCAATCAGATGGTTACTGAGAGGCTTCTCTCCTCTGTCACGTGGGCTCTGGGGCATCTGCGACGTCCAGGAGCAGGTCACGATCTGTCCCACGCAGGCTCTCGCCGTCAGCACCGTCAGCTTAAAGATTGCAGCAAACAGCACTTGGCAAAAGCAATCCACGCGGAACCGGGAGATTGCTTCTCACTCAGACCAGGAGGGTCAGAGTGGGGGCTCCTTTTCACAGGAGCTGGTGCAGATCTAGAGCAACCAGAAAAGCAAGTCGTATTCAAGTTTTTGTCTGCACAGGGGCCACAAGCCAGCTGGCAAGGGACCGGGCCAATGCGTCGAGCCAACACAAGCAGAAGGGCCCCACGCAGCACTCGTCGAGTGTGGAGAGGGTAGCTTTGGTGCAAGTGTAGCTCGGGGTGGGGGCTTCTCAAACCCCGGTGTACAGCTTCGAGGGTCACTCGTGGGCTGCACGGTCAGCGTCTCGTGGCCTTTTCAAGATGGCGTGCCCCACGCTTCCGGTCACCTCCACTGGTCTCGGCTCTGCAGAGACTGTGGATCGGGCTGGGAGAAGGCAGGCAAGCTTGATCTCGTCGATCTCTGTCGCTCGAGTTCCGGCGGGAACTGCAACAAAGCAAGGGTCGAGGGCTGGATGGTGCCTGTATGCACAGGGTGGTCACTCCTTGACCACAAGGGAGATTCTTCAGTCTTCTATGTTGAGTAGAATGTCGAAGGGTCCAGAATTCGTTTCTTGTGTTTCTTCAGGATGATCTGAGTTGCATTGGCACTGCTCCCACTCTTATTCGAATCTGGTGGGCTGGACATCCTGCTAGGTCCCCTCCTATGGGTGGGACCCAGGAAGGGGGTGGTTACACCCCTTTCCTTTGATCCAGGCCGCACTGGGGCTGGGATGCCCCAGAACACGTTTGGCCGGATTATGCAAGGGGCAGCCTTGTGCTCCCCAGGCAGTGTCTGGTTTCTTTGAAACCTCCCTGCTACAATCCACTATCTCCTGTCTGGGGTGGTTTGACACCGCCCTGCGACAGGAAACCCTTTGTCCAGGCCACCATTTGCTGAGTTTCGGTCAGCAGCAGAAGGCCAGACTTGTGTCTGTGGCAGAGGCATCCATTTTGTGGATCTGAGGCTCATTTTAAATCAACCGCGTTTCAGTAAAGTAACATGTCTGATCCCTCTAGAAGGGTGGAATGCTACCCCCGTCGCCAGAACTGGCGAGGGGGTAGTATTCCAATTCGTATGACACCTTACACGACATGTTTTGATAAAGCCAAACCAAAGTTGCTATATAACCGCGAGGATTATAAGGCGCTTAAGAGTATATGGTATGGCATTATCCTGGATCAGCTTAGGGAGTGGTTCCCGACAGCTGCAGACAGGCTCAGCTCATGCCAGAGCTCCATCTCACATAAAACCACGCACTCTGCCTCCAGGATTGATGAGGCCTTCCATAGGAGTGGCTCACAGGTTTATATGTGTCCAGATATAGGTTTAGATATAGGTATACTATATCTAAGCAAGGGGTGATTACACCCACTTGCCCCAGCTGAGTGATCAGCCAGTTGTGTCAATTTAAGAACCAGCCAGGGGTGGCAAAAGCTATGCTTCAGCCCCTGGTAGGCCTTGGTGGCACCTATGCCCTGAGCACCTATAGTGCATGGTACAGGGGCTGACAAGGAGTCCATTTCCAATTGTGGTATGTACCTATAGCACATGTATTATAAATTTAGAGAGAGAACAGCAGGCTGGGGGTCTGATTAGCAGGCCCACAGCCTCAGTAAGTCGAAAACCAGTGAAGCAAAAAGCAAAAATTGGGGTGACCATAGGATAGCAGACCCTACTCTCCTACACAACCCCCCCCACCCCAAACGCAGGGACATTAAACTTAACCTTGACCAGATAAGTCTTCATGTTCTAAGTGGAAGTACCTGGAGAGACCATCTGCATTACCATGGTCAGTCCCTGGGCGGTGCTCCACTGTAAAGTCCATCCCCTGTAGGGAAATGGACCACCTGAGCAGTTTGGGATTTTCACCCTTCATCTGATTTAGCCACAAGAGGGGCTTATGGTTTGTCTGAATTAGGAAGTGAGTACCAAACAAGTATGGTCTCAGCTTCTTCAGGGCCCAAACCAAAGCAAAGGCCTCCCTCTCAATAGCTGACCAACGTTTCTCCCTGGGGGTCAGCCTTCTGCTAATAAAAGCAATGGGCTGGTCTTGACCATCTTGATTAAGTTGTGAAAGCACAGCTCCCACCCCCAACTCAGAAGCATCTGTCTGTACAATGAACTGTTTGGAGTAGTCAGGACTCTTCAGGATAGGTGCAGAGCACATGGCCTTCTTCAGGTCATCAAATGCCTTTTGACAGCTAACTGTCCACTGAACCTTTTTGGGCATCTTCTTGGATGTCAAGTCATTCAATGGTGTCACAATGGACCCATAGTTCTTTACAAATTTTCTGTAATACCCAGTCAGGCCCAAGAAGGCTCTGACTTGTGTCTGGGTAGTTGGAGGAGCCCAGTCCTGTATGGTCTGGATCTTGTTCTCCAGTGGTTGAACCTGACCCCCACCTACTAGGTGGCCCAGGTACACAACCTTGCTCTGCCCTATCTGGCACTTAGTAGCCTTGATAGTCAGGTCTGCCTTTTGCAGGGCCTCCAGAACCTTCTTCAGGTGGATCAGGTGATCCTCCCAGGTGGAGCTAAAGACAGCAATATCATCTAGATATGCTGCACAAAAGTCATCCAACCCAGCAAGGACTTGGTTCACCAGCCTTTGGAAGGTGGCAGGTGCATTCTTCAAACCAAAGGGCATTACCACAAACTGATAATGTCCACTAGGGGTAGAGAATGCTGTTTTAGCTTTTGACTCTTCAGCTAGTCTGATTTGCCAGTAGCCAGCTGTCAAATCAAATGTGCTCAGAAACTTGGCAGAAGCCAATTTATCAATGAGCTCATCTGCTCTTGGAATGGGATGTGCATCTGTCCTAGTGACAGCATTGAGACCTCTGTAGTCCACACAAAACCTAATTTCTCTCTTTCCATCGTTGGTATGAGGTTTTGGCACAAGGACCACTGGGCTAGCCCATGGGCTCTCTGATGGCTCAATCACTCCAAGCTCCAACATCTTTTGCACCTCAGCCTTTATACAATCCCTGACATGGTCAGGTTGCCTGTAGATCTTATTCTTCACAGGCAGACTGTCACCAGTGTCCACCTCATGGGTGCACCAATTAGTCTGGCTGGGTGTGAGTGAAAACATATGCCTGTGGGCCTGCAACACCTGTCTGCAGTCCACCTGTTGCTGCTCAGTGAGGCTGCCTGCCAAGGCTACCCCATCAACTGAACCATCATCAGGGTTCTGGGAAAGCAGGTCTGGGAGAGGGTCACTCTCTTCCTCCTGTTCCCCATCTGTGGCCATGAGGAGACTCATGTCCTCCCTGTCAACAAATGCTTTCAAACGGTTTACATGGAGCACCCTGTGGGGGCTCCTAGGGGTGCCAAAGTCAACCACATAGGTGACTTCTCCCTTTTTCTCAATGATAGGGTAGGGTCCAGTCCATTTGTCCTGGAGAGCTGCTGGCCCCACTGGGTCCAACACCCACACCTTCTGCCCTGGCTGGAACTCAACCAGAACAGCCTTTTGGTCATGCCAAGCTTTCTGTAATTCTTGAGTGGCCTCCAGGTTTTTGGATGCTCTCTCCATATACTCAGCCATCCTGGAGCGGAGACCAAGTACATAGTCCACAATATCTAGCTTAGGCTTTTTGAGAGGTAACTCCCATCCTTCCTTCACCAAACACAATGGACCCCTCACAGGGTGGCCAAACAAAAGTTCAAAAGGGCTGTAGCCAACCCCCTTCTGTGGGACCTCTCTGTAAGCAAAGAGCAAGCAGGGTAAAAGGATGTCCCATTTCCGCCTAGGCTTCTCTGGTAAACCTTTTATCATTCCCTTTAGGGTCTTGTTGAATCTTTCAACAAGCCCATTGCACTGTGGATGGTAGGGTGTGGTAAACTTATAGTTTACTCCACACTCTTTCCACATTTCTTTTAAGTATCCAGACATAAAGTTGGTACCTCTGTCTGAAAGAACCTCCTTTGGAAAGCCCACTCTTGAGAAAACTGCAATGAGGGCTTTTGCCACCACAGGTGCTGTGGTGGTCCTCAGGGGAATTGCCTCTGGGTACCTGGTGGCATGATCCACTACCACCAGTATAAATCTGTGCCCAGATGCTGTTTGAGGATCCATGGGACCCACAATATCTATGCCAACTCTTTCAAAGGGTACCCCCACCACAGGTAGTGGTATCAGGGGGGCCTTTGTTGTGCCACCTGACTTACCACTGGCTTGGCAAGTGACACAGGAGCGACAAAACTCCTTGACATTTTCTGACATGTGAGGCCAGTGAAAGTGTGGAACAAGCCTGTCCCAAGTCTTGTTCTGGCCTAAGTGTCCTGCAACGGGAATATCATGGGCCAAGGTGAGAAGGAAACCCCTAAACTTCAAAGGTATAACCAACCTCCTGGTTGTGCCAGGCTTGGGATCTCTAGCCTCTGAATGAAGGAGTCCTTCATCCCAATAAACTTTATGGGCACCTTGAGCATTCCCTGCAGCCTCAGCAGCAGCTTGCTGTCTGAGGGGTTCAAGTGAAGGGCAATCTAATTGGGCCTGCCCCAGGTCTGCCCTTGAGGGTCCCCCTGTCCCCAGAAACTCAACCTGGTCAGGTCCAAGCTCCTCAGAGACAGTCTCCTCTTGGACTGCAGAATCAGTTTCCTGTGAAACCTGATCCTCAACCTGGGGCAAGTGGGAAGGCACAGCATTAACCCTCTTGCTCCTTCTCTTGGGTTGTGGTTGGTCTAATGTTTCAAGATCCACCACTGGTTCAGGAAGGCACTTCTTAGCCTGAGACCTTGTCACTGCAAGGACATGAGCTGAAATCCCTAGCATTTCTGCGTGAGTCCTGTACTCCACTTCTGACCAAACTGAGCTTTCAAGATCATTGCCTAACAGACAGTCTACTGGGAGGTCTGCACTCACAACAACTTTCTTTAGGCCATCTACCCCTCCCCATGAGAAGTTCACAACAGCCACACTATGTGAAGTAGTGGAGTTGCTTGCATTGGTCACTAGGTAACTTTCACCTAGTACAATCTGTCCAGGGTCCACAAAGTCTGGTGTCACCATAGTGACACTGGCACAAGTGTCCCTGTAGGCCTGAGCCAGTTTCTCATTGATTAAGGGAGTCTGCCTATATTTTCCCAGGTTACTGGGGCTCACTGCAGTGGTCAAAGATAAGTCCACATCATATAGGAGAACTGCCTGTGTGGGGATTCTGACTAGGCCAGATTCCACCTCAGTACCCAAGGTTAACCCTACTATCCCCTTAGGTTGTGCACTACCACTGCTGACTGTACTAGGGGGTGCAGTTGCTTTAGGACCTGCAGTGGCAGGAACTGGATTTTTCTTAGTGCATTCACTGCCCCAGTGTGAAACTGATTTGCAGGTATTACACCAAGGTTTCTTTGGGCCATCATTCTTCTTTTTCTTTTTGTCATTTTGGGAACCCCCTCCTTATTACTAGTTTGGGGGCCTGAAGACTTCTGGTCCTTTTCTTTATCTTTCTGATTCCCACCCTTCTGGTCTGTTTTCTTCTGGTCACCATGGTTCTGGGGTTTCTGCTTAATCCTTGTTCTGACCCATTTGTCTGCCTTCTTTCCCAATTCTTGGGGAGAGGTCAGATCAGAGTCAATGAGGTATTGACGCAACAGCTGGTTCTGACAGTTATTAAGGATCTGCTCTCTCATTATAAGATTGTACAATCCTGTATAGTCTGAGACTTTACTTCCCTGCAGCCAACCCTCCAGAGCCTTAGTGGCACAATCAACAAAATCAGTCCAGTCCTGAGTCTGTGCTTTTTGGGTGTCTCTGAACAACAACCTGTATTGCTCAGTGGTTAGGCCAAACCCTTCAATAAGAGCACTCTTCAGGACAGAGTAGTTTTTGGCATCCTCAGGTCTAACAGTGAGGAGCCTATCCCTCCCTTTCTCAGAAAAGGAGTACCATAAAATTGCTGCCCACTGATCCTCAGGGACCTGCTGTACCATGCAGGCCCTCTCAAGAGCAGTCATCCATTTGTGGATGTCATCCCCTTCCTTGTAGGGGGGCACAATTTTTGTCAGGTTTCTATTATCATAGGCCCTGTCTTTGTCTTTAGGAATTTTGCTGCCACCAGTGGCATCTAAGCCACACAATTTTCTTTCTCTTGCTAAAGCAAGTTTAGCTTGAGCCAAGGCTACCTCCTCCCTCTCTATTTGAATTTGGACAGCCCTCATCCTGGCCCTATGCTCTTTCCTCTGGGGGGAAGTCATTCCCCTTTGAGATTCTCTTGAGACACTAGAAACATGAGAGTCCCCTGATGGAGATCTCACCCTCCTGTTGCCTGGGAGAATTAGGTTATGGGATCTGGGGAGGTGCTGGCCCTCTCCATCCCCATGTAGGTCTAGATTGGCCTGGTTAAGCCTGCCAACCTGTACCTGGGTCACCCTCTGATCCTGATCTTCAGGCTCTTCTACATCTGAGCCTTCCTCTTCCTCTTCCTCCTCCTCATCTTCTGGAAGATCCTCATTCTCAGGGGAGTTCTGTCCTTCTCCTGACTCTAAGGGAGCCTGACTCACCTTATCTAAGTCATCCTTTTCCAGGATGGCTATCAGGGAAGGAATGGTAGGGCCTCTGCCCCTTTTTAGCCCTCTTGCTGTGCACAAGGCACTCAAGTCTTTGTGGCTAAGGTTGTCATATCTGGTAGTTGCCTTGGTGGGGTCAACTATCACAGGGGTAGGCCCTGAGGCACCTCCTGTGTCAGACATGGCTGCTAGTGAGGTGTAAGTGGTGCACTTACCTACACTAAGAGTTTTCCTACTGTACCTTGCTAGTGAGTTGTAGTCAGGGTGTGCTAATCCCTTTAATCTACAACTACTAAGTTCAGTAGAACTTAATATGCTAAGCTTTTGATTTATATGTACCTAAGGTACTTGATGTGATCTTTCAATTTGATATAAAGATTGCAATGGTAAAACAAACAGCAAGCTCAAATCCGCACCGCTGCACACCAATGTGAGAAGTTGGCCTGATATGTAGTGTTTCCAATTCTGGAACCACTTGGTATCAGTCCAAACAAATCCCAAAGATGTCTGGTTGTAAGTCAACCTTGTTAGACAAGCTATTCTAGTGGTAGCATGGACTAAGCAGCCTTAAAGGCTTAACTTAAGAGGTCGTGTTAAGCGAGCTGTTTTACCACATACAATCCTGTAATCAAATGAAAGGACACCACACAAGTATATATTATAAAAATATATGTATTTATTTCTAAATTAATCCCCAGTACTCTTTATGAGGAAAGGGGCACAAGCGTTAAATCAAAAGCACAGTATAACATACAAAGTTGCACAATTTTGGATGAGGGCCGGTGGCCACTCAAACCATATACTAAAAAAATGGTATAAGAGATACCAATCGAACAGTGGTTAGGCCTAGGGCCTAGAGAATCGCTGGGAGCAGTCAGGACTAGCAATGCTGAAGTCGGGAGTAGCCCACGGAATTCGGGTGCAGCACGGAAAGTGCGGCTTGCACCAATGCAATGTCAACGGTGCGTAAAAGTTACACAAAGTGAGTTTAAGGATACTTCCGCTGAACCTAGAGGAACAAAACTTAAGACACAGACCCTAGAGGTGTGGACCAGTGTAGGAACACCGGCGTTGCAATGTTACCTCACCCACAGGAAGTGGGTGCACAGGGTCGAAGTGGCGTCGGGTTTTGACACGCAGGCTCTTGGTGCTTGGAGCTGAAGAAGCTGCAGGCGATGGGAAGCAGAAGTGTCCGGTGTGATCCAAGGGCGGATCGAAGTCGAGATGTATCTGAAAGCAGAGGGGACAGAGTCTGGGTCACTCAGCAGTGACCAGGGTGGAACCAGGACGGAACCAGGCAATGTCGGGCGCAATCAGATGGTTATTGAGAGGCTTCTCTCCGCTGTCACGTGGGCTCTGGGGCATCTGCGATGTCCAGGAGCAGGTCACTATCTGTCCCACGAAGGCTCTCGCTGTCAGCACTGTCGGCTTCAAGATTGCAGCAAACAGCATTTGGCAAAAGCAATTCACGCGGAACCGGGAGATTGCTTCTCACTCAGACCAGGAGGGTCAGAGTGGGGGCTCCTTTTCACAGGAGCTGGTGCAGATCTGGAGCAACCAGAAAAGCAAGTCGTATTCAAGTTTTCGTCGGCACAGGGGCCACAAGCCAGCTAGCAAGGGACCGGGCCAACGCGTCAAGCCAACACAAGCAGAAGGGCCCCACGCAGCACTCGTCGAGTGTGGAGGGGGTAGCTTTGGTGCAAGTGTAGCTCGGGGTCGGGGCTTCTCAAACCCCGGTGTACAGCTTCGGGGGTCACTCGTGGGCTGCACGGTCAGCATCTCGTGGCCTTTTCAAGATGGCGTGCCCCACGCTTCCGGTCGCCTCCACTGGTCTCAGCTCTGCAGGGACTGTGGATCGGGCTGGGAGAAGGCAGGCAAGCTTGATCTCGTCGATCTCTGTCACTCGAGTTCCGGCGGGAACTGCAACAAAGCAAGGGTCAAGGGCTGGATGGTGCCTCTATGCACAGGGTGGTCACTCCTTGACCACAAGGGAGATTCTTCAGTCTTCTATGTTGAGTAGAATGTCGAAGGGTCCAGAATTCGTTTCATATGTTTCTTCAAGGTGATCTGAGTTGCATTGGCACTGCTCCCACTCTTATTCGAATCTGGTGGGCTGGACATCCTGCTAGGTCCCCTCCTATGGGTGGGACCCAGGAAGGGGGTGGTTACACCCCTTTCCTTTGATCCAGGCCGCGCTGGGACTGGGGCTGGGATGCCCCAGAACCGGTTTGGCCGGATTATGCAAGGGGCAGCCGTGTGCTCCCCAGGCAGTGTCTGGTTTCTTTGAAACCTCCCTGCTACAATCCACTATCTCCTGTCTGGGGTGGTTTGACACCGCCCTGCGACAGGAAACCCTTTGTCCAGGCCACCATTTGCTGAGTTTCGGTCAGCAGCAGGAGGCCAGACTTGTGTCTGTGGCAGAGGCATCCATTTTGTGGATCTGAGGCTCATTTTAAATCAACCGCGTTTCAGTAAAGTAACATGTCTGATCCCTCTAGAAGGGTGGAATGCTACCCCCGTCGCCAGAACTGGCGAGGGGGTAGTATTCCAATTCGTATGACACCTTACACGACATGTTTTGATAAAGCCAAACCAAAGTTGCTATATAACCGCGAGGATTATAAGGCACTTAAGAGTATATGGTATGGCATTATCCTGGATCAGCTTAGGGAGTGGTTCCCGACAGCTGCAGACAGGCTCAGCTCATGCCAGAGCTTCATCTCACATAAAACCACGCACTCTGCCTCCAGGATTGATGCGGCCTTCGATAGGAGTGGCTCACAGGTTTATATGTGTCCAGATATAGGTTTAGATATAGGTATACTATATCTAAGCAAGGGGTGATTACACCCATTTGCCCCAGCTGAGTGATCAGCCAGTTGTGTCAATTTAAGAACCAGCCAGGGGTGGCAAAAGCTATGCTTCAGCCCCTGGTAGGCCTTGGTGGCACCTATGCCCTGAGCACCTATAGTGCATGGTACAGGGGCTGACAAGGAGTCCATTTCCAATTGTGGTATGTACCTATAGCACATGTATTATACATTTAGAGAGAGAACAGCAGGCTGGGGGTCTGATTAGCAGGCCCACAGCCTCAGTAAGTCGAAAACCAGTGAAGCAAAAAGCAAAAATTGGGGTGACCATAGGATAGCAGACCCTACTCTCCTACAGGCCCCTACTATATTGTTGCTCAGCACACAAGAATATAGGCCACATATAGGGAGCACGAGACAACTGCTATGCCTTGTATTTCACAAACAACAATTTAATTGGGGAGTGAGGAGGGACATGAACCGGCTTTGATATAGATGATCCATAATGAGGTTTACTATGATCACCCCGTCAGCACCTCTGGGACCGAACCCCCCGTGTGCGTGAGCAATCACGAGCCTCGAGCGTGGGAGCAAACACTGCACGAAACCTGTTCGGAGCCACAAATATTTCCACGATTCTAAACTTAGCCGCAGGCACGAGGAGTTCAGGCCGGACCTGCTGAGCCGGGGGGAGGGGGGGGGGTGCTGACGTCACTCTGAGCTCAGATTGTCTCAGCAGTGGTGACCTGCAGCCCTGACAGCAGGAGTCACTCCAGAGAACAGCAGCTGAAAACACCACTCCCCCCAGGGCCTTACCTGTGCCTTGCTGTAGTAACAGTTCCCTCCACCCAGCCCAGGCTGCCCCCCTCCGGGCTTCACCTGACCCCATGCCTCTGTCTTCAACAACCAACACTTCCGCTCTCTTCATTTCACTTTCCTGGAGTCTTTTTCATCCCTGGTTTCCACATTGTCACTTTTCTCCTTCTCCCTTCTTCCTCTCTGCCAGTCTCTTTAGATCAAAGTCTGATGATGAAAGATAAGTAATTTAAACAAATGAAGGAGTAACCACTGAGGGTATATAATACCTGCACAATTACTGCGGTATTGAGGTGCATGCCCTGCGACCCAATCAGGGACAATCCTTTGTCCTTAGAAGACCCCTCACTCACCAACCTGGTTGGTGATATGCTTCATCATTGGGGTCCCACCCGGATAGCCGAATGTCATCCAGGTGTGCTTCGACACCTGATTAAAGTGGAGCTGGTTATTTTGTTTATGTGTGATATTAAAAAGGGGGGTGTTTTAAAAGTTGTCTCAACACTACCCACTCAAAGACTTTATTCTGGAGTGGTTGGACAACAAGTTAAAAGAATATATATAATAATAGTTATATGTGGCACCTTTGCCTAATTAGGTAGGCTGTGGTGTCAAAAAAAAGACGTGAGTGTGGTTAAAAGGTAGTAGCGTTTCACTCCCACGGAGCTCCCGACCGAAACGCTACTAGGCTAACGAGCCTGATTTCCTGATGCCACAAATGGTGGCTATACGGTAAAGCAAGCTCGGGGGAGCTCATGAAGCCCTGAATCAGCGTGCTTTTAGTTTTTAATTTCAGACTACACGGAGTACACCTTTTTAGAAATCACCTGTTTGTGATTTCAATTCCTTCAACAGGTTTGGGACGGATACACCTTAGCGTGTGTAGACCACCCAACCTGTTACACATTGGTCCTGACGAAAACCTCTACAATTATACGAAGGTTGAAACATGTAGACCTACCTTTTAACCACACTCACGTCTTTTTTTGACACCACAGCCTACCTAATTAGGCAAAGGTGCCACATATAACTATTATTATATATATTCTTTTAACTTGTTGTCCAACCACTCCAGAATAAAGTCTTTAAGTGGGTAGTGTTGAGATAACTTTTAAAACACCCTCCTTTTTAATATCACACATAAACAAAATAACCAGCTCCACTGTAATCAGGTGTCGAAGCACACCTGGATGGCATTCGGCTATCTGGGTGGGACCCCAATGATGAAGCATATCACCAACCAGGTTGGTGAGTGAGGGGTCTTCTAAGGACAAAGGATTGTCCCAGATTGGGTCGCAGGGCATGCACCTCAATTCTGCAGTAATTGTGCAGGTATTATATACCCTCAGTGGTTAATCCTTCATTTGTTTAAATTAGTAATTCCAAGGGGCCCAGGAGTTCCCACTAGACCTCTAAAGGTCTTACCACCCTTTATCTCCAAATTGTTTACAGATGAAAGATAAGTGCCAATTCCAAAATACCAGTCTAGGTCCCACCACAAGCCGCCACTGACTCCCAGTCCTGGGTTTAGATCAGTCCAGGTCCCACCACAAGCCGCCAATGACTCCCACTCCTGGGTTTAGATCAATCCAGGTCCCACCACAAGCCGCCACTGACTCCCAGTCCTGCGTTTAGATCAGTCCGGGTCTCACCACAAGCCGCCACTGACTCCCAGTCCTGGGTCCTGGATTTAGATCAGTCCAGGTCCTACCACAAGCCGCCACTGACTCCCAGTCCTGGGTTTAGATCAGTCCGGGTCTCACCACAAGCCGCCACTGACTCCCAGCCCTGGGTTTAGATCAGTCCGGGTCTCACCACAAGCCACCACTGACTCCCAGTCCTGGGTTTAGATCAGTCCAGGTCTCACCACAAGCCGCCACTGACTCCCACTCCTGGGTTTAGATTAATCCAGGTCCCACCACAAGCCGCCACTGACTCCCAGTCCTGGGTTTAGATCAGTCCGGGTCTCACCACAAGCCGCCACTGACTCCCAGTCCTGGGTTTAGATCAGTCCAGGTCCCACCACAAGCCGCCACTGACTCCCACTCCTGGGTTTAGATCAGAGGAGGCCCACCACAAGCCGCCACTGACTCCCACTCCTGTGTTTAGATCAGTACAGGTCTCACCACAAGCCGGCACTGACTCCCAGTCCTGGGTTTAGATCAGTCCAGGTCTCACCACAAGCCGCCAATGACTCCCAGTCCTGGGTTTAGATCAGTCCAGGGCTCACCACAAGCCGCCACTGACTCCCAGTCCTGGGTTTAGATCAGGCTAGGTCTCACCACAAGCCGCCACTGACTCCCAGTCCTACGTTTAGACCAGTCTAGGTCTCACCACAAGCCGCCACTGAAACCCACCCCTGGGTTTAGGTCAGTCCAGGGTCCACCACAAGTGACCACTGGATCCCAGTCCTGGGTTTAGATCAGCCCAGGTCTCACCACAAGCCGCCACTGACTCCCAGTCCTGGGTTTAGATCAGTCCAGGTCTCACCACAAGCCGCCACTGACTCCCAGTCCTGGGTTTAGATCAGGCTAGGTCTCACCACAAGCCGCCACTGACTCTCAGTCCTGGGTTTAGATCAGTCCAGGTCTCCCCACAAGCCGCTACCGACTGCACCCCGGGTTTAAGTCACTTCTTCCACTCACCGTGTGTGTAGTCAGAGAGGGCGAAGGGGTCCGGGGAGTCGCGGCCCACCTCCTCCAGCAGCTGTCTGGGCACTGAAAGAAAAGTGCAGGGTGTGAAAGAGGGAAGCAGTACCAGACCCCAGAAAACTTGTCAAGTCTGACTCTGAAGGACAAGAGCAGCACGGGCATGTGTGGGTGTAAATATGGAATGTATGCTCCCACAGGACGGTGTGGACAGAGGCATGACAACAGAGGACCCTGTCGTGGATTATCTGAAGCATGCTCTCTATGGCTGGTGGAGCCGATCATCCGTGTAATGTGAACTTCAGGGGTGATATGGGCCATGATTGAGGCGCACTGGCAGAGCTGTGCCCCTGAGTGTGTTAGTCTCTGCACTCGAACAGCCAGGGCGCTGCAAGCCATGGGTGAGGAGCGTTGGCAGGACTATGAGCCAGGTGTACAAAGGTATTTTGCGATGACAAACACAGCGATTCACAAAATCTCTCGGTTTGTAACTACAAAATGCATATGTCTTATGTTGAAAAAAATGTATGTCAGGAAAACATTTCCAGCTTATAAAATAGGTTTTGCTACCCAGTCCTAATTGGACACCTCCCAATCCGGATTTTGCACAATGCACAGCACCAAAACCATCCTGATCGCAGCCACCAACGACATCAAAACCCTCCTCAACCAATGAGAACGGCCTCTCAGAAGCACTCGACACCATGTCCCACCACATCTTGATCAAAAGACTACATCACATCGAAATCCAAAGAGATCCCCTCAAGTGGATCGCCTCCTTTCTCACTGGAAGAACCCAGAGAGAAGGCTTGTTCCACAGCCCCTCGTTGATCAACACTTACATGACCCCTCTGGCCAACATGGTCAGAGGCCATGGACCAAATATTATATCCTATGCAGACGACACCCAACTCATCCTCTCGTTCTCTGAAGGCCCCACCATCATGAGAGGCAACTTCCACAGGTGTTTGATGAACATCGCCGAGTGAAAAATAACGGAATGAAACTCAACATAGACAAAACAGACGTGCTGAGCTTCGGTAACAACACCCCTCTGTGGAACGACTCCTGGTGGCCTTCCAAAACTAGGACCCTCCCCCACTCCGTGAGATCATGCTCGTAACCTCAGCATTATCCTGGACAGCAAACTCACCTTGAAAAGCAGGATCAACGCAGTCTCATCTGCCTGCTCCCTCACTTCTTGCATGCTATGGAAAATCTAGAAATGGCTCCCATCAAAACCAGACAAACCCTCGTTCAAGCCCTAGTCACCAGCGGACGGGACTACAGCAACACACTCTATTCAGGAATCACCACTCACTTCCAGAATAGACTGCCAACCATACAGCACTCAGTGGCCAGACGCATCCTCGTCCTCCCCACATGGACTTGCATCATCCCTCAACTCAAGAAACTGCACTGGCTCCCCTACAGATGAGATGTCCGTTTAAGATGCTGAGCCACACCTACCGAGCCCTGCACAACCAAGGACCAGCCACCATCAAACACTGCTTGAACGAGCCCTACAGACGCCTGCTCAGGAATGAGGTGCATTGGCAGGACTCTGCCTCCGTGCGTAGGGGCAGTTACTGGGAGACACCGGGCGCTGTAGTTCAATGTTGAGATGCATTGGCAGGGCTCTGCCTCTGTGTATAGGTGTAAGTACTGGGAGACAACAGGCGCTGTACTTCAATGTTGAGATGCATTGGCAGGGTTCTGCCTCTGTGTGTAGGGGCATGTACTGGGAGATAACGGGCGCTGTACTTCAATGTTGAGGTGCATTGGCAGGGCTCTGCCTCTGTGTGGAGGCGCATGTACTGGGAGACAACGGGCGCTGTACTTCAATGTTGAGATGCATTGGCAGGGCTCTGCCTCTGTGTGTAGGTGTAAGTACTGGAAGACACCGGGCGCTGTACTTCAATGTTGAGGTGCATTGGCAGGGCTCTGCCTCTGTGTGTAGGGGCATGTACTGGGAGACAACGGGCGCTGTACTTCAATGTTGAGGTGCATTGGCAGGGCTCTGCCTCCGTGTGTAGGGGAATGTACTGGGAGACAACGGGCGCTGTACTTCAATGTTGAGGTGCATTGGCAGGGCTCTGCCTCCGTGTGTAGGGGAATGTACTGGGAGACAACGGGCGCTGTACTTCAATGTTGAGGTGCATTGGCAGGGCTCTGCCTCTGCGTGTAGGGGCATGTACTGGGAGACAGAAAGCGCTGTAATTCAAGGCCGGGGGCCCTCTCAGTCAATGTGTGTCTTTAGTGGTCCATGGCGCGCGATAAGCCTCACTCTTACCACAAGTGTATGAGACACTGAGCTCCTTCTTGACCCCCAGAAAGCAGGGATCCCCGAAAGTGTAGGCGTCAGCGCGGATGGTGCAGTTCTGCCTCCTGTGGCACTTCCTGGACACCTTCCTGAGGGCAGCTGGAGACAGACATTCTACAGAGACAGAAGAGGATACAGGTTACAGGGGGTCCCGGCTCCAAACACTCTCCACGGAGGGATACTACCAGGGGAGTAGCTTGGCCTTCAGATTTTCCGCCAAACAGACTGGTATATAATGTTTCTGAACATTATACGACAAGCAGGGTGCATGAGAGGGGCCTTAGAGCCAATGAAAAATGAGAGCAATGCAGAGTGGTAGCAGTTCTAAGAGAGAAAACATAATATTTTGTAAAGCAACCAATATTTTGTGGACTTTCAAAACAGAGTGTGTGTGCGTTTTAGTATGTTTGTATGTAAACATCCCTGGTGAAATCTGACTGACATCTCACATTCCCATCCAAAAGCACCAGTACTCAACTATTTATCCAAAAATACATGTATTAGGGGGTGTAACACCGCAAACATCCCCTTGAAGCTACACCCCTGGTTACTGCACCAGGGGCCAGATGCAAACACACTGAGCAAACTGGCCACTCACATGCCTCACTCACCTTCACATACCCCCACACACAATTCACCACGGGCAACCCTCAATATTTCGAAGAGGTGCAGCACCGAAGCTGGGATTGGACACCGTCTGTGCATTCAAAACTTTTTAACCTGTTTGTCACCTGTACAAAGCCCAGTTAGTTGGGCTGTGATTGTTTTGCTCCAAGTAACAATGACCTATAATTTATCAGCAATGCCTCAATCTGTGGAAATGTAGAGACGTTTAGGGTGTTTACCTTTAATATCTAAGTGAGTGTTAGACCTGGCACCTTGGCGTGAGTCTCCCTTCCACTTTTACCTGTTGTGCCTCATGTGTTTTGTTGCTATTAGCTGCTCAGGGCACTGTGCCACTGCCAACCAGTGCCACAGTTCAAGTGCTCCCTATGAAAAGTGTATACATTGATTGGTTTCCATGATTGGCTTATTTGGTTTACTGTCAGTCCCCAGTAAAGTGCACCAGGAGTGCCAGGGCTTGTAAATGCAAATGCTGCTCGTGGGCCTGCAGCACTGGTTGTGCCACCCACAGAAGCGGTCTAGTAAAATGTGCCTAAGGTCTGCCATTGCAGCACCTGCGTGCAGTCTATTACTGTCATGCTAATTGTGCAAGTACACCTACTTGCCAGTCCCTAAACCTTCCCTTAACTTCATCTTAGTCACCCCTATAGTAGGCCCAAGGGCAGGGTGCATTGTAAGCATAAGGTAGGACAAGCCCTGATGTGTGTGGCATTTTCGTTTTTCACAATTGTAAGGCTACCTACTCTCCATAGGCCAGAATGGGCTGATGGAATTATTACACTCTATAATCCCAGCAGACTCAGGGAACATGGTGGAAAGTCAAGTTTAGTATGCCTGAACTCAGAATATTAAAATACTTCTTTTAGTAAAGTTTATTTTAATATCTGTGCTTGCAAATACTACTTTTAGAAAGTTAGTATTTGCTTGCCTAACTATTTCAGCCCGCCTCTGCTCTGATGTGTATCTGCTGTCTGTTTTCTGTGTGTGACAGGGCTGGGGAATTCCAGGGGACAGGCTGGGGTTGACAGGTGGTGAATAGAGAGATTACACCAGGATGGGTGGGGAGAGTGCCCCTTGACTCTGAATAGGGCTGTGCTCTGCCAACACAATGCTGGCTCCGCCCCCTGGGGATAGACTGATGACTCTGCCCTGCACCTGGTACAGGAAGAGGGAAGACTGTCAACAGAGTGCTCATGACTGTACTTGTCATCACAATGTTGGCTCCACCTCCTGCGGAGCGTCTGATGTCCCTGCCCTGCACACTGAAAGAAGAAGCCAGTGCCTGAAAAACAAAGTGCTCAGAGACTGACTGGATTAGGCAAAGGCCCCCTTGCCTGCGAGAACAAAAGAAATGGTGTATAAAAGTAGGAGCCCTGCTCCTAAGAAATCAGATCCTGTTTATGCCAAGAAGAAACTCTGCCTGAAGAGAAGGACCTGGGAAAGCTGCATGGAGGACTACTGTCTCTAATTCTGAGATACTGGCCTGTGGTGGGTGCCTTGCTGCAAGAAGGAGAGGAGAAAAGACTGAAGTGACTTTTATCTACTTGTGCATCTTGTGAACAATCTCCAAGGGCTTGCTGGTGAACTTGCCCCCTGAACTGCGCCCCAGGAACAGTGGGCGCTACCCCCCCCTTTGAAGAAGGAAGCTGCTGATGGTGTTATGTCCCCCTTCAGCACTGACTCCGGAGACCTGAGTGCGACTGGGAATCTGTCCCGCACTCTGAGAGCCTGTGCGCCCCATCTCGCCGAGCAAAGTGACCTCTGAACGACTGTGCCGCAACTAGCACCGTAAAGGCCTGCCCCGCCTGGCCTGAGCTCCGCGAACTGCTGCAACATCAAGCCGGAGCTCGCATCGCAAGAACGGACCGTCCGGTCCAAGCAACGTGAATCTGTGGCCCCCGAGCCATAGAGTACACTGTAAAGACTTGCTGCACCTGAACTCTCCTCTCTAGGACGACGCCCTGTTGACAGCGCACCGTCGCTGGACTCACCTCAAGCCACCGCCCCCTCCCTCTTCAAGATTGAGATGGACATCGAGATCAAGAGCCCCCAATGCATCGCTGCCCTCCGAGCCAACGAGCCGTAGTCCGCGACGAAGGAGGAACGCTCCGTGACGAGGGACGTCCGATCTATGCCTGTTTTTGTCAGCCTCGAACCCCCTACAAAGAAAAAGGTTCTGTGTGCGTGTTTTGTGCGCCGCGCTCTGGACCGCGGAGTCCGTAAGGGCGCGCACCCATTGTGACCGCTGTTGCCCCAACGCTGTGCGCAACATACAAGTGAAACTACTCCAGCCTGTCTCACGGCCGCAGTATGAGTCGCACAGCAGTCCTACGATTCATACGCCTCGTTCCCTCAACCGCTCCGTACGCGTGATACGCGGGACGTGTGAAGGTTAGCGAGGCCCTTCTGCCATTGGTAATACGAGACGTACTAAAGCACTACGAGGTGCACTAGCTCTAACGAATGGAGTCGGCACACTGAATACATTGCCTTGAGTATTGTGGGGCCAATTGTAAGTACTACAAAGTCATTTTGAGGACCAGTGACACTGTTTTAAATACTACACCTGACATTTAAGAACTGTGGCCTCAATTTAAAAGTAGCTGGAACCATTTAAGTACTGTGAAGCAGTTTTAAAGTGATTGAATCCATTCTCAGTACTGTCCATTATATTTAAACGCTGTGGCAACCTTCTAAAAGTAACTGGAATTGTTTCTGAAACCTAAGAACTGTATCTAAAGCCTGCTTGAGAGTTTTATATAAAGAATATAGAATTTTACAAACAACAGTCTTGTGTCCCTGTGTGGGGGGTTGATGATTCATTGTGTATGTTATAACAAATGCTTAACCCTGCGTACTCTGAAAATTAACCTTGTCTGCTCGCGCCACGCCGCCTAGAGGGTGAGCAGGGGTTATTTCTGAGAGTAAGTCCCTTGCCCTGACTAGAGGAGAGGGTCCCTGCTTGTCACAAGTACATTCCTGTGCCAACCGGAGACCTCCAATTCTAACATTACATTTCACTCACCTATCTTTCTATACATCCCTTCAGTGAGGTGAGCACCCACTCAAGAGGTCTGGCTCAAACTTGAATGTCACTTATGCTTGTAGCTTTTATTGTAGTTACTGGGTCTGGTGGCGCAGTGGACTAATGCATCCACTGTTGGGATCTGTGTTTGACCTCATGCTCACAGGTTCTAAGTAAGCATGGGCGGAAAATCCGTTTCGCTCGCGGATTTTGCGGATTTTCGGGAAATTCGCAATCCGCGAGATTCGCGAATCTCCCGCAAAATCCGCAAATCCGCGAGCAGCGGATTTTGCTCGCACTGCTCGCACTGTTCGCGTGAGTTCGCGGCTTCCCAGTACAACTTCGCGCCCCGCGAATAAGTGCTAAATTGCAGAAATACGATCTTAGCAAAACTGAAACTACTTACCAGGTTCAAAAGTTCAGGCTCATCATTAGTAGCCATTTCCTGTAGTGCTTCCTGAGGGGCCCCTCCAGAGTTCAGTTGCCAGTTGCAACTATTATGTGACCCTGCTCTGAACCTCAGAATAGTTACACATATGCCACAAAGGTCCTGAATTACAGCTAAGGGAGACAAGCAGGAGCCAGGCTGGAAGTTAAAATCCATTAATCAGCCCCTAATTCATTATTGTCAGTTGGGGCAGGGCAGGTGTTGTAACTAATTTTGCAACAATGAAAGCACTTAGCAAGTGCAAAAGATCACTAATCAGGGCGCACTAAGGAAGCAGGTGCCAGCTAAAAAAATATTCTGTGACACATTAATCAGCCCCAAATTAATTCAGGTCACTTGAGGCAGGGAAGGTGTGCTTTGCTTTGCCGAAAATAATGTACACTGGACAACCAGAGGGTGTGGTGATGAAACAGAGGGTGGCATGGGTGGGCCAGAGGGTGGCATGAGTAGTCTGAGAGTGGCAGTGGTGACAGAGAGTGGCAGTGATGAAGAAGAGTGTCCCAAACAGGCTGGACACGTAGAAACAACAAGTTTGCAAAACTTGCGACCCGACAGGTAAGTTCGCAAATTGCGAAATTGTAAAAACCCTCGCGAACTGGCAGAAACACGGGCGAACACAAAAAAAAAAAATCCGCAAATTCGCGGGAATTCGCGGATTTTGCGGATTGCGAATTCGCAAATCCGCAAAATTCGCGAACGCGAGATTCGCAAAATTCGCCCATGCTTAGTTCTAAGCCCGGCGAGTCCACTCAGCCTTTCACCCATCTTAGGTCAATAAAATGAGTACCATTGAGTTGGGTAACAATATACATCTGTTGTTCAGCGCCTTGAGACCCTTGGGTGATACGTGCGCTGTACGAATAAACATGTTATGTTATTTTATGTTATGTAGTTGTTTTGTGAGTGAAGAAGTCTGCCCCATTGGGAATGTTCTGATGGGGATGGAAGAAAGCACAGGCTGCCTTCTGTGAGTGAGAGAAGCTTGCACCAGTCTGACCCGCTGCGATTGTTCTGCAGGGGATGGAAGACTGCACGTGCTGCCTCCTGTGAGCGAATGACGCTTGTAGCTCTCTGCCCGCCTGGATCTGTCTCACTGGGAAAGGAAAACTGTTTGTGCTGCCTCCTGTGTGTGAGGGAAGAGTGTATCAGTCTGTCACTCTGGGTCTGTTCTGCTGGGAAAGGAAGACTGCACGTGCTGCATCCCGTAAGTGAGGGATGCTTGCACCAGTCTGCCCTGCCTGGATCTGTCCCACTCTGAATGAAAAACAGTTTGTGCTGCCTCCCGTGTGCGAGGGAAGAGAGTATCAGTCTGCTCAGCTGGATCTATTTTATTTGCCATGCAAGACTGCACGTGCTACCTTCTGTGAGCGAGGGGCGTCTGTAGCAGTCTGCCTGGCTGGGTCTGTTATGCTGGGAATTGAAGACTGCACTTTCTCCCTTTTGTGAGCCAGGTAAGCTTGTAACAAAATGCCCGGCTTTATCTATTGCACTGGGAAGGGAAGACTGCATTTGCACCTTACTGTGGCAGGGATGCTTACTTTGCTACTGTCAGGCTGTACTAATTCTGTGAGGAAGTAAAACTTGCACTGCTGCTGCCTGGCTTGTATGTATCCTGTGACGGCGGAAGCTTGCACTGCTGCTACATGGTTGGTATGTGTCCTGCGATGGGGAAGCTTGCGCTGCTGCTGACTGATTTGTATATATCCTGTGACGGCGGAAGCTTGCACTGCTGCTGACTGATTGTATGAGTACTGTGATTGGGAAGCTTGCGCTGCTGCTGCCTGATTTGTATATATCCTGTGACGGCGGAAGCTTGCGCTGCTGCTGCCTGATTTGTATATATCCTGTGACGGCGGAAGCTTGCACTGCTGCTGACTGATTGTATGAGTTCTGTGATTGGGAAGCTTGCGCTGCTGCTGCCTGATTTGTATATATCCTGTGAAGGCGGAAGCTTGCACTGCTGCTGACTGATTTGTATGCGTTCTGTGATTGGGAAGCTTGCCCTGCTGCTACATGGTTGGTATGTGTCCTGTGATGGGGAAGCTTGCGCTGCTGCTGACTGATTGTATGAGTTCTGTGATTGGGAAGCTTGCGCTGCTGCTGACTGATTGTATGAGTTCTGTGATTGGGAAGCTTGCGCTGCTGCTGCCTGATTTGTATATATCCTGTGACGGCGGAAGCTTGCACTGCTGCTGACTGATTGTATGAGTTCTGTGATTGGGAAGCTTGCGCTGCTGCTGCCTGATTTGTATATATCCTGTGACGGCGGAAGCTTGCACTGCTGCTAACTGATTGTATGAGTTCTGTGATTGGGAAGCTTGCGCTGCTGCTGCCTGATTTGTATATGTCCTGTGGCGGCGGAAGCGTGCACTGCTGCTGCCTGGCTTGTATGTATCCTGTGATTGGGAAGCTTGCGCTGCTGCTGCCTGATTTGTATATATCCTGTGACGGCGGAAGCTTGCACTGCTGCTGACTGATTGTATGAGTTCTGTGATTGGGAAGCTTGCGCTGCTGCTGGCTGATTTGTATATGTCCTGTGGCGGCGGAAGCTTGCACTGCTGCTGCCTGGCTTGTATGTATCCTGTGATTGGGAAGCTTGCACTGCTGCTACATGGTTGGTATGTGTCCTGTGACGGCGGAAGCTTGCGCTGCTGCTGCCTGGCTTGTATGAGTTCTGTGATTGGGAAGCTTGCGCTGCTGCTACATGGTTGGTATGTGTCCTGTGATGGCGGAAGCTTGCGCTGCTGCTGCCTGGCTTGTATGTGTCCTGTGACGGCGGAAGCTTGCACTGCTGCTACATGGTTGGTATGTGTCCTGTGACGGCGGAAGCTTGCGCTGCTACTGCCTGATTTGTATATGTCCTGTGGCGGCGGAAGCTTGCACTGCTGCTGCCTGGCTTGTATGTATCCTGTGATTGGGAAGCTTGCACTGCTGCTACATGGTTGGTATGTGTCCTGTGACGGCGGAAGCTTGCGCTGCTGCTGCCTGGCTTGTATGTATCCTGTGATTGGGAAGCTTGCACTGCTGCTACATGGTTGGTATGTGTCCTGTGACGGCGGAAGCTTGCACTGCTGCTACATGGTTGGTATGTGTCCTGTGACGGCGGAAGCTTGCACTGCTGCTGCCTGGCTTGTATGTATCCTGTGATTGGGAAGCTTGCACTGCTGCTACATGGTTGGTATGTGTCCTGTGACGGCGGAAGCTTGCACTGCTGCTACATGGTTTACATGTGTCCTGTTATAGGGGAAGCTTCCAGTGCTGATGCTTCATTTGTATATGTCCTGTGATGGGGAAAACTCGCCCTGCTGCTGCCTCTCTGTATGTGTAGGTGTCAACAGAGCTAGGGTTCACAAACTACAGCTAGGCACTTTGCCAAAAAGGGTAATTTTTCACTGTGAAATAGTGGTGTGTCAACGTTGCGTTTTGCTCCATTTCATGTCGCGGAATACTAGACCTACCCACGCAAGTGAGGTACCATTTTTCTCGGAAGACTTTGGGGAGCACGGGGTGGGTGGAAATTTGTGGATCCAGGCAGATTCCAGAACTTTCCACCACTGAAATTAGAGGAAAATTTGGTTTTTTCGAACAATTTTTTAGGTTTGCAAGGGATTCTGGGTAACAGAACCTGGAGGGAGGCGGTCGACTCACCCCTCCTGGATTCTCCTGTATGTCTAGTTTTAAAAAATGTATAGGTTTGCTAGGTTTAACTAGGCGCCAGCAGAGCTAGGGTTAAAAAACTACAGTTAGGCACTTTGCCAAAAAAGGGTAATTTTTCACTGTGAAATTGTGGTGTGTCCACGTTGCGTTTTGGGACGTTTCATGTCGCGGGCACTAGGCCTACCCATGCAAGTGAGGTACCATTTTTCTTTGAAGACTTTGGGAAACGCGAGGTGGGGGAAATTTGTGGATCCAGGCAGATTTCAGAACTTTCCACAACAGAAAAGTGAGGAAAATGTGTTTTTTTTTGGCCATGTTTTTAGGTTTGCAAAGGATTCTGGGTAACAGAACCTGGTGAGAGCCAGTCAAGTATCCTGTATTCCCCTGGGTGCCTAGTTTTCAAAAATGTATAGGTATGCTAGGTTTCCTTATGTGCCGGCAGAGCTAGGGTTAAAAAACTACAGCTTTGCAAAAAAGGGTAATTTTTCATTGTGAAATGTGGTGTGTTCACGTTGGGTTTTGAGCCATTTCCTGTTGTGGGCACTATGCCTACCCATACAAGTGAGTAACCAGTTTTTATCGGGAGACTAAGGGTAATTCAGATCTGTAAAGCAACTGTTATTACCTATTGACTTTCAATGCGTTTCTGCTTCCCAAATGAAAGACAATGAGTAAAAAAGAAGTCATTTTGAAAAATGAATGATAATTCTCATGCTAGTCAATTTCGGAAATGTGCAAATATCTACTGTTTCTAAACTCTATATTTTGTTCCCATTTCAGAAATACATAGGTGTCTTTCATACCAATTTATCCTTGTATAGATTTTCACCTAGAAATTGCTATATACCCGGTACATAATGAAAAACCATTGCAAGATCCTGCTGAGTTTTTGAACTGGGTTTGACGGGTTCTTGGTGAACCTACAAGTCCTATATATCCCCACAACTAGTAAGGTCCCGCAAATGTAACGGTATATTGCTTTCAAGCAGCTGTCATAATTAGAAGAAGTTACAGGTGAAAACGTTGTCACAAAAGGCTGTTTTTTCAACTAATTTTCAATTTTTCCTATATTTAACTGTTAGTTTATATAAAGAAACCTTGAAGGATCTACACAAATGACCCCTTGATGAATTTAGAATTTTGTCTACTGTTCAAAAATATATGCTTTTCCAGGATCCATTATTGCTTTCATACCCATTTCTACCATTAACTGGAAGGAGGTTGAAAGCGCACAAAGTAGCAAAAATAGGCTATGTCCCGCAAAAATGCCAAAACTGTGTAAAAAATTTGGTTTCCTGCCAAAAGTCTGTCATTACCTAAAAGCTGAGAAAATGGTGATTTCAGCCCCACAAACCCTTTTTTGATATCATTTGCAGTGAAAAACCCAGACACCTTCATTTGCAATACTTTTTTTGCATTTTTCCCAAAAAAACAAAAATGTTGCTGTATTTTGGCTAGTTTCTGCGTCCCCTCTAAGGGAATCCACAAACCCTGGGTACTTTTAGAATCTCTATGATGTTGGAAGAAAAGGATGCAAATTTGGCGTGGATACCATATGTGGTCAAAAAGTTACAGGGGCCTAAGCATGACCTACCCCAAATAGCCCAAAAAAGGCTTAGCACAGGGGGAAAAAGGCCTAGCAGCAAAGGGGTGAAAAACATGGCAACACATGTTGTTGTGCCGTAAGACCCTTTGCAAAGGTTGTGTTGGGTAAACTGTGTTTTTGGCTCACCTCTCCAAAGTTTTTTTCATACCCATGGGGGGACACAAGTGAGCACAATTCAAAGCACCAGCAATGAATGTGAAAATAGGTTTTTGTAGTGTGGCAGAACACCACCCAATACATACATAAATGAGGTGTGTCAATGCTTTGGGTTACTAACAAGGGGCAGTGGTAATCCAAATGAGTGTTCATTAATGATTTACACACTCAAGATCACTAGAAACGGAATATGGATTTTAACATATTTATTTGAAAATAGTTCTTTTAAAATACTTAGAACTAGTGCACATAATATTGGTAACATCACAGAAGATAATAAAAACAGCTAAGCTTTTCAATAGCAGTGAAAATCGTTACATCACAATTTATAGCCCTTACACCCTCACTACGCTATCTCTAAGTGCTTTGCTGGTTGTAACAGATGAAGAATTAGTAAGCCGAGTTTTGGAGGTGGTGCACATACCAGGACAACAGTGTTTGTTTTCTGTTCGGAATAGCTTGCCAGCTATTTTGAGCACAAGGCCAAGAGTTAAGCGATTGCATCTGTGTAAGAACACCATCCTGGCACCAGTTCATAAAGGCGGAATGGAATGCTTTGCAGAACATCTAGGAGTTTGCTGAAGGCTTCTCCTGTCGAGATAGAATCTGGCGCCGTGCTTATCTGGATCAGTGATCTATGTCTGTAACTAAATACTATACACTAAATGTTATCAGTTGGAATATCTGATATAAGAGACGTCAATTATGACTACATTATTTTAACTATGAGCCCGAATATGACTTTGTCAGTCTTTCCATCAGACCGCCGTAGAAGGTAAGGCAGATCATAATCAGGACGGCAGTGCCAGGATCATCAACGCTGCTGCAGACCACTGCCTTCCCCACCGCCCCCCTGTTGGGATCCTGGCATTGGTGTTGAGGCGGTCTGATCGCCCAAGTCTTAATCCGGTGGTTGGACGATCAGACATGCAGCAGTCAAACCGCCACCGACAGCTGCGTGGAGGTCCAACCACCAGGATCTCAATCAGGCTGTATATGTCTGTACTTGTTCTTATTTGAGCTACACATGGTGACAAGTAGACACTTGACACAGACTGATGTTGCCTCTTGTGTTATATGTATGTCATCAGTTGAACGGACTGACACTTTTCTTCGAAAGATAAGGTCAGAAACATCTTCATCAAATGGAAGACATGACAATGATTCTGCATAATTTGTGAAAGATGGTGGCCTACATTTTCTAAGATGGCGACTTCCGTGGTCTAAGATGGCAGCCTCCATTGTGTAAGATGGCGACTTCCATGCTCCAAGATGGCAGCCTCCATTGTGTAAGATGGCGACTTCAATGCTCTAAGATGGCAGACTCCATTGTGTAAGATGGCGACTTCAATGCTCTAAGATGGCAGCCTCCATCATGTAAGATGGCGACTTCCATGCTCTAAGATGGCAGCCTCCATTGTGTAAGATGGCAACTTCCATGTTCTAAGATGGCAGCCTCCATTGTGTAAGATGGCAACTTCCATGTTCTAAGATGGCAGCCTCTATTGTGTAAGATGGCAACTTCCATGCTCTAAGATGGCAGCCTTCATTGTGTAAGATGGCGACTTCCATGCTCTAAGATGACAGCCTCTATTGTGTAAGATGGCGACTTCCATGTTCTAAGATGGCAGCCTCCATTGTGTAAGATGGCAACTTCCATGTTCTAAGATGGCAGCCTCTATTGTGTAAGATGGCAACTTCCATGCTCTAAGATGGCAGCCTTCATTGTGTAAGATGGCGACTTCCATGCTCTAAGATGACAGCCTCTATTGTGTAAGATGGCGACTTCCATGCTCTAAGATGGCAGCCTCCATTGTGTAAAATGGCGACTTTAATGCTCTAAGATGGCAGCCTCCATTGTGTAAGATGCGACTTCCATGTTCTAAGATGGCAGCCTCCATTGTGTAAGATGGCAACTTCCATGTTCTAAGATGGCAGCCTCTATTGTGTAAGATGGCAACTTCCATGCTCTAAGATGGCAGCCTTCATTGTGTAAGATGGCGACTTCCATGCTCTAAGATGACAGCCTCTATTGTGTAAGATGGCGACTTCCATGCTCTAAGATGGCCGCCTCCATTGTGTATGACGGCGCCTTCCATGCTCTTAGATGGTGACCTCCTTTACCGAAGAAGGATTTGGGGGCAAAGGTCAAAAAGCGGCAACAAGCGGGACAGGCTACCTAAAATGGAGACTATAGCTATAATGGAGCCTCTCCTCCACATGTTTAAGAACCTAAAACTAAATGAAAGAAGTCTGAAAGAAAGTGATTAAAATAGCTAAAATAAAAGGATTATGGAGGGAAACGGTCATAAGATTTATGACATTCCTAGAATAATTTCAAAGCTAAATAGCCACTGAATTATCACTGAATGTGTTTTGATTGATCTTGCTTATCAGAGATATTCATGATACATATACAGAGTAAAAGCATGTGTCAGAAACGTGCATTGGATGAGACAGCAATTCATCACCCATTACATAATCAATAACCTGAAATGAAAAAGGGGTCTCTGCCTTGGAAGACTTGGGGCCCGATTCACAGAACTAACTTAAGACAAAATCCTAAACTTACCACCATTTTGGTATTCACAGAAGGCACTTACTCATTTTGGTATTCACAGAAGGCACTTACTCATTTCGGTATTCACAGAAGTTAGGAGCCAGGGCCGGACTGGCCATAGCGGGCACCGGGCAATCCCCCGGTGTGCCGCACGGGTGGGGGCCGTTTTTGGGCCCCTGGGGGCCGTTTTTGTTACAGGGACGTTTTTGCAGCATAGCTGCAAAATCGGCCCTGTAACAAAATTGGCCGAAAACTGGCCCCGGCAAAGAGCACTGCGGCACTTCCAACCCTTCCTTCCTTTGCACATAATTTCACTGGCCGCTGACACAGTGCACTGGGCAGACCAGTGAAGGGCAAAATAAAATGTCTTTCCTAATTATGTGCCCTTTTTTTAGGGTTCAGCAGCCCAGAAGGCAAAAGGCCAGACATAGCCATTCCAATTCAAAGACAAACATTCACTTGCTGACGGACTAGCATTAACACTTCTTGAGGCAAACACAGCAAGCTAAAAAGATTGTGTTTCCCAGAACAATGTGAGCAGCAGAGACACCAGGAAAGGACAAACAATGTGCTGGGTCCACTGTCCCAGAGCACCCACCTGTGACCCTACCTTAAAGCGGTGCAGCACTTGATGCAAGTGCTGACCCGCGAGGGCCGCCAGTACAGCCCGCCACTGACACATCCGCACCGGTAGGTACCTCTGCCCCCTGACCGTAGCATCTTGGAAGTTCTGAGGGTGGTTGGACACAAGGGACTGAGGGGGTTGCCAGGGAACTAGGCCCCCTGGTATGGCCCAATGTGTGCCTCTGCTGGGTGTGAGGTGGGCCTTATGTCCCAAACTTCTAGTGGCCCCTGATGGCCTTCCCCTCATTGTGTCTTGTGTATGATATCTCCAGTTAGTCTCATCCATCTTGGTCCCAAGGCCACGCCCCCTCCTCCCCACCTTCAGATATGAAGCTACAGAATCTGGCTGTGCCCAGCAGGGCCCGGCACACATTCCTTGGCAGAATATGCTTCAATCCATACCATTACCCTCTGACTGCCACCCTGCCTCTAATCCTCTTGCTCTACAGCCCTAGCATTGCCCCCCCATTCATCACCCCATTTGACTGCCTCCAGACCTGTCTGCCTGCTCCAACGTCAGGGTTCTTGCCCTCTTGCATCCCCCTGCACTGGAACCAGTGGCGTAGCTTCGGTGGTAGAGGGGGTGTCTGTGGCAACCCCGAATAAAGGCAGTCTTGCATTGGATGTCAGGCCTGGAGGCCCTGAGTTGGCTCTGCCATGTCTGTATTCGTTTTTATTATCTGTTTCATTTCACTAAGAGGTTTTAACATGTTCATTTTATGGATCTGAATCTTAAATATATATAGTGAATGGTTTACCAAACAAATAGTGAGTCTGCACCCACAGAAGTACTCCTTGAATAGAGTCAAGTCAAGTCAAGTCATATAATTTATATAGCGCACTACATACCCAGAGGGTTTCAAGGCGCTTAGGAAGGGGAGGAGGATTACTTGTCAAATATCCACGTTTTAAGTTGCTTTCTGAATGCTAGGTGGTTCTCGGTAAGGCGAAGGTAAGCGGGGAGTGAGTTCCATGTTTTAGCAGCCAGGTATGAAAAGGATCTGCCTCCCATGGTGGTCTTGTTGATGCGAGGTACATTGGCGAGGGCTTGGCTGGAAGAACGTAGTTGGCGGGAGGGGGTGTAGAAGGATAGTCGTGAGTTGAGGCATTCTGGACCGATGTCGTAGAGTGATTTGTGTGCGTGGGTAAGCAGTCGGAAAGTGATCCTCTTATTGACGGGTAGCCAGTGGAGGTCTTTAAGGTGAACAGAGATGTGTTCGTTGCGTGGGATGTCTAGTATGAGTCTGGCTGAGGCGTTTTGGATTCGTTGGAGTTTCTTCTGGAGTTTTGCGGTAGTACCTGCGTAGAGGGTGTTTCCGTAGTCCAGTCGGCTCGTGACCAGAGCGTGGGTGACTGTTTTCCTTGTGTCGGAGGGGATCCAGCGAAATGTTTTTCTGAGCATGCGAAGAATGTTGAAGCAGGAAGAGGATACGGCGCTGACTTGTCTGTTCATTGAGAGTGAAGAATCCAGGATGACGCCTAGGTTCCGTGCGTGGTCTGTCGGGATGGGTGCTTTTCCGAGGGCTTCCGGCCACCAGGAGTCGTCCCTTGCAGAGGGGGAAGTACCTAAGATGAGGACTTCTGTTTTGTCTGAGTTCAGTTTCAGACGGCTTTGTTTCATCCATTCGGCAACTTCTTTCATTCCTTCATGTAGGTTAGTTTTGGCGGTGCTGGGGTCATTGGTGAGAGAAAGGATCAGTTGAGTGTCATCCGCGTAAGAGATGATGTTGAGGTTGTGTTGGCGTGCGATGGCCGCGAGGGGGCTCATGTATACGTTGAAGAGGGTGGGACTGAGTGAGGATCCTTGTGGTACGCCGCAGATGACTTCAGAGGCCTCGGACTTGAATGGTGGAAGGCGGACTCTCTGGGTTCTTCCGGTGAGGAACGAGGTGATCCATTCAAGTGCTTTTCCTTGGATTCCGATGTTATTGAGGCGTTGTAAAAGGGTTTTGTGGCAGACTGTGTCGAATGCTGCAGAGAGGTCGAGGAGGATGAGGGCGACTGTGTCTCCATTGTCCAGTAGAGTTCGAATGTCGTCTGTTGCTGCGATGAGGGCGGTCTCAGTGCTGTGTTTTGCTCGGAAGCCAGATTGAGAGGGGTCGAGGGATTTGTTGGCTTCGAGGAAGGCGGCGAGTTGGTTGTTGACAGCTTTCTCGATGACTTTGGCCGGGAATGGAAGAAGCGAGATGGGGCGGTAATTTTTGAGTTCGGTGGGGTCCGCTGTGGGTTTTTTCAGAAGGGCGGTGAGTTCAGCTTGGAAAGCTGGGCAGGTCTGAGGTCTCCAGGCATAGCACTGTCAATCAAACACCCAAAGGTGATGGGATGAATGATTCCAAACAGTCTAACCAATGGCAATCGCTCAGCGTAGCATTCCAGTCCTGTGTTTTTCACCCACGCGCCACTCCAGACAGAATCAAAAATCATGCAAACCAGTGCTGACCCTGCTCCTCATGCTGAACCTTGTTCATGTCACCCCTGCAACCTGCAGCCCTCTGCTTTTTGAGTTGGGAAATTTGAAATTCACTCCCTCTGAAATTCACTGACAAGTCTACGCCCCATACTGGAAGGGCCCTGTCCCTCTCTGTAGAGGGAAATCACAAGTCTCAACAACTTCAACCCCCCTCTAAAAGAACCTTGGCCCCCCCTCAGATCCCCTGAGTAACACAGCCACCAGCTTCACCCAACTCGACCACCAGTCGTCAAGTTCTTGGCCTGACCCACATTTGTGAGTGCAAAGGGATGTTCGGGGGGGAGGGGGCAAGGCATGGTTTGCTTAAGTGTGACTATTGGAACTCTCTGCTCCAATGCAAAAAAACAACAACACAGTAGCCTTGCAAGTATTGGGGGGGGGGGCAGCATAATGTGATATAAAAACAAACTCCTGTCGTAGCCAGATTGTAGAATGATCACTCAATAGGGATTTAACGTATTCATATATTTAATACTAGTTCACTATTTTAATGTAATTGCACGTATTATGTGATTAATCAGCATCCAATAATTATAAACATGCTCATATATAATAATGCATATTACGGTATATATTAACACACAGGCTCAGGGCAATAATCCCTAAACCATGCCTCATTTTTTTTTATAAAACAAAGAAAACAGAAAGGAGCCACCTGTGCTTTAGCGCTTCGAATTGTATCTTCTAACAGAACTCCTGCGGGTTGCAGTTTCATTCATGATTTTTTAGGTCTGGCCTCAAGAAACCTTTAGTTGTGTGCAGTAACATAATTTAGAAAAGTCTCAATAAAAACACATGCTTAGAGGGGACTTTTAAACCGCTCTCTTTATCCACTGGCCTGCTCAAATGTCACTCACATTATGCTCCTTCCCGCAAGAGCACACAGTATGGGACACTGAGCCGCCCACTTCTGTCCTTGGTACCTTCACTTTCAGTGAATGGATTTAACGTATTCATACACCTACAAAATAGCCCCTCAACATTAGACATTTATTGAAATCTGCAGTGCTGACATCATTAGAACAACTTTAGCATATTTACTTATTGTAGGAAATGAGGTTACTGGTTGATGGGGTGAAACCTACTGAAGCAGCAACCACAATTCTTGTAAGGGCGAAACACAAGCAAAAGCTGAATTAACCTGTGCTCAGCCCTCTGGTAGCTCGGCACACAAGTAGTCAGGCTTAACTTAGAGGCAATGTGTAAAGTATTAATGCAGCACTCAAACAGTGCGAAGTGAACAATCCCACAGCAATTTAGAAAAATAAAGTGAATTTTAATAAATTATTTGACAAAGATCCAATCTGTAGACCGGAAATATGCATTTAAAGATTTAGATAAAAATAGTGCTTGAACCCAAAAAGCACCAAATGTGGTTATTTGGTCACGCCGGAAAGGGTCAAAGTCACAAGTTTAGGCCGACTGTGATGGAGCGTGAGCCGGATACATGGAGCAAGTTAAGTCCGCTGAATAGTGTACCTTAAATCCTGTTTGTGGAGCGTGGCGAGGTCCAATGTCAAGGACGCATCAGGCAGCAAAGGTTCCGAGGACCTGCAAGGCCCTGTGTCAAGAAAGCGTTGCACGACTGTAGTTCTGATTTGAATTTTTGCTACAGTGTGTTGCGCTCGCTCTGTTCTGCTGGGCTGGCAGAGCACCTTCAGGTCCACTTCCAAGGGTCCAGGACTGAGGGGACCCACTTGGGAGGGCAGGACGTGCAGCAGCCAGAGTCTAGGTGTAGGTTTCAAGGGGTTCGGAGCCTTTTCTGCTGCTGAGGCTCTGATTAGCAGGCCAGCCCACTAGCTCTTGGATTTTCTCTGGTCGTCCTGTGTTCAAGATGGAGGTCAGTTCCTTCTTACTGAGACAGCAGGGCAGCAAAGTAGCATGTCATGTCCTTTAGGCTAGTTCTGTCATGTATGCCCCCTTTTTACGTACATTGTCGCATCCACATGACAATAACGGATCTGAACAGGTGACCTCTTACATAGTAGCGTGCTCCTGTCTCTTTACACCAGGCTCTTAGTATTTTATCATAATCCCTGCACCTGATGTACATAAATATGTACTCAGGCACTGCATATTTATTCTGTATAATGGTCACCACTTTTGTTCATCCTTGGCCAACAAGCCCGCCGTGCATGATCACATTGTTTTAGAAAAACATTTATGATTGTTTTCAAATCATATCAATTCTAGAAGAAACTCTGGAGTGTCCACTCTAGTATTTAAGACCTTTATTCCCCCTGCAACTTAGAAGATAATTCCTTAAACACTGACACGAGGTCCTGCATGCAGGGGCGTAACACAGGCCCTCCCCCTCCAGGGGGCCCCGTCAGCACCGCACTTCTGCTGAGGAGCTCTACATTTAGTCCCGAAGGGGCCCCTTCACGTAGACTGCAGGGGGGCCCCCTCAAGGTTCGTTACGCCACTGCTTGCATGCTGAAAGTTCGACATGCAGCGGACTGACATCCCTTGCGGGCTGTCATCCTCGAAGCAGAGACGGGGTCCTTCATTCTCTACCATCAGGTGAGGGGGTCGGTTTGTCCCTAGGGGATTCTTAGCTATATACATATAAACCTATACACATAAACATATTGTACCTACATATCTAGGCTAGGTAAACTCAGGCAAATTACTCAAATCACATTATAGGAGTCTGCAAGTGCTACTGCCTTATCTGAACTGTATATGTTCATCTTCCAAGCACTATGGTAGAAATGTATCTACTGTTAACTATATTAGTACTTGCAATTTCTTTTGTATGCTTCTGTCTCCTGATTGTCACAGCAAAAAAAATTGCACAAGATTGACGCTAGACCAATAAATACTTATTGAAACATCCTTATCGCCAACCTGTGTATTTTCTGAGGCTAAGTAAGCATGAGTGACTGAGCGAAAAGTACTGTTCTGTTTTCCACGATCCCTGAGGAATCAGGGTTGTCAAGTTCAGTGGTTGCCAGAAGCTACCTACACCACTGTAGAATATGGGGGGTAGTAGTGGCACTGCAGAGCTAGCTGGTCTAACAGCTGACATATCCTGTAGAGAGGTCCTTAATTGGTTTGGACACCAAACCCTCAGTTTAGGTCATCCAAAACGCACAGATACTGGAGATTTCTATGAACTACACGACAAGCAGGGCAGCAGAGCAGCCATTTTTCTAGCAGTAATCAATCAATCAATCAATCATAACACTTGTATAGCGCGCTACTCACCCGGAAGAGTCTCAAGGCGCTTGGGGGAAGGGGTCCGCTACTGCTCGAACAGCCAGGTCTTGAGTTGTCTCCTGAAGGCGAGGTGGTCCTGGGTCAGCCGAAGGTGGATGGGGAGGGAGTTCCATGTCTTGGCCGCCAGGTAGGAGAAGGATCTGCCTCCAGTGGTGGCTCTTCGGATGCTTGGTACGGCAGCGAGGGCGAGGCTAGCAGACCGTAGCTGGCGGGTGGGCGTGTAGAAGGTCAGGCGGTTGTTGAGGTACTTGGGGCCCAGGTCGTGGAGAGACTTGTGTGCGTGGGTGAGGAGCCTGAACGTGATCCTCTTGTTGACGGGGAGCCAGTGCAGGTCCCTCAGGTGGCTGGAGATGTGGCTGCATCGGGGGATGTCCAGGATGAGACGGGCAGAGGCGTTCTGGATGTGTTGGAGTCTTTTCTGTAGCTTTGCTGTGGTTCCGGCGTAGAGGGTGTTTCCGTAGTCCAGTCGGCTGGTGACGAGGGCCTGGGTGACCGCCTTCCTGTTTTCGGTCGGGATCCATTGGAAGATCTTGCGGAGCATGCGGAGGGTGTGAAAGCATGATGAGGAGAGGGGCCCAGCAGTCTTATTCGGAGTCTTTCACAGGTCCAGATGTGTATTGATGAGTTGGGATTGAAGGTCCACTATTTATACCTGGTGCCACCTTAATTGTGAGAGGCTTTTGAAGTCCTCCCCTACATAGGTGTTCGGCATTTTCTGCCTTACTGCCCTGGCTCCAGCTTGTCTTGGGCACAAAAGTCTGGTGTGAAACCCTTTGTGAGTGTGCTGAGTCAGGGCCTTTGTGATGCATAAGTGTGGAAGGCGACAGCTCCACTGCCATTAAGTCAAAGATGGCCCATTCTGCCATCACTTGTTCTTACTGTCTGGGAGCAATTCACTAAGGCCAACTGCCAACCACACCTAGTCATGAGACCCAAAATACAGGCAACCTAATGGTTGGGACAAGAAAATGCCAGCTTTCTAAATGTGCCATTTTTAGAATGGAAACTTTTTAAATCTGACTTTACCATTAACAAGAGTTTACAATTATAAATCTTTAGACATCAAACTCAATGTCCCTACCTGCTCCCAAATGAAATGGGAAAGTTAGGCCTTGAAGTAGTGAAAAAGAAATGTAAGAGTTTTTCACTACCAGGGCAAGTAAAAGACCTGACAAAAGGTTTACCTTGCTAGGTTGAATGGCATTTTAAAACTGTACACACAGGCTGCAATTGAAGGCCAGAGACATTTTTTAAAAGCCTTTTTAAATGGGTGGCAGAATCAGTGCTGCAGGCCACCCAGTAGCATCTAATAAGCAGGCCTTGGGTACATGTAGTACCACTTTACTAGGAACTTACAAGTAAATTAAATGTGCCAATTGGGTGGAAGTCAATGTTACAATTTTTAAGGAGAGTGCACACGCACTTTAGCACTGGGTAGCACTCGTGGAGCGGGCATGCCAAGGATGTCATGTCCAATACTTAGGGGCTTCTATTAGTGACTTAAGGTACCGCAGGCTTGGGAAGACATCGGAGTGATCTGACTCGAGAGGGCGCCTGGTTCCACAGAAGACGTGCAATTTTATGAAAGAAATTTGAGGATTGCGCATCTTTAAGAGAGACCTCTAGTAATGACTGGGGGTAGTGCTGACTTGTGACTATCTTGCTAGACTCAAGAAAAATCCATAGTCAAAACCATTGCTTCTTCCTACCACGCAAAGCATCGGGCAATGGTGAGCCCAATTCAGCCACCGGCCGACTTTACCATAAGCAGCTGCACTTTAGTGAGACACGTAGAGTGGCAGCCAAAGACCAGTCGCTAAGGATAAGGTGTAAGGCTCCAGAATTTCCCAGTGACGGCTAGTACTTGTAAATACTAATTTGTGTCACAAGGGTTCTGTAGTAACAAAGCACACTGGAGGCATCTGAGTCAAGTAGATATCCACTACAGATAAGCACAGACCCTTCTGTAACCACACAGTTAAGGCATCTCTTTGTCTTGTAGGTATCCACTATAACCTCCAGCCCTCCTTGGGTCCCTCTCCTTCACTGGTGGAGGTGGTGAGGGATTCAATTTGCATCAATCCCATTGGATTCGAAGCACACATTTGAGTCGATCGTGACACACAGAGACCTTTCTAGAAGATGCAAGAGCAACGTTTTGTTAACAAAAGGAGCGTTTGTTAACTGTTTGGAATACAGATGGTCACTTAGAACCAGAGGACTAGTAAATAAATCCACATATTGGCCATCCAGTTGACTATTCAAACTGTTTCACCTTCTTGCTTGTTGACACCCAGGCTGCCACATGAAGAGCTCTACTGAAAAGAGATATTAGATTAACAATATCTTATGACTGCGCCTCTGCGCACATCTGGGACGTCCATTTGCCATCATGTGTTGCCTCAGTCGCAGCCCTCTCTATTGAATTGGATAAAGCTTCACTCCAGCCCTGTGACGCTGCATCCATATGCACCAATCAGCACGGCATCCTTGACCTTAGGTTCTCCCACGGTTCTATCGAGTGCGTTGAAGGCAGTGGTAAAGCCATCAAACATAGCGACGATGAGGGCGGGGGAACACGAATGGTAAAAAACAGTGCTTAAAAGCCTCCTCATTCTGAGCATTGTAGACAATGCCCGGGGCAACAACACGCGTGTGCCATTCTCAAGGCACGCTAGGATGTCTGACGCCTGGGTGCCGGACCCGCCAACAACACACGTGCGCCATTCTCATCACATGCTAGGATGTCTGACACCTGGGTGCCGGGCCCTCCAACAACACGTGTGTTCCATTCTCAATACACGCTAGGATGTCTGACACCTGGGCGCCGGACCCTCCAACAACACGCGTGTGCCATTTTCAAGGCACGCTAGGATGTCTGACACCTGGGCGCCGGACCCTCCAACAACACGCGTGTGCCATTCTCAAGACACGCTGGGATGTCTGACACCTGGGCGCCTGACCCGCCAACAACACGCGTGTGCCATTCTCAAGGGCACACTACGATGTCTGACACATGGGCGCCAGACCCTCCAACAACACGCGTGTGCCATTCTCAAGGCACGCTAGGATGTCTGACACCTGGGCGCCTGACCCGCCAACAACACGCGTGTGCCATTCTCAAGGCACGCTAGGATGTCTGATACCTAGGAGTCGCACCCTCCAACAACACGCGTGCGCCATTCTCAAGGCATGCCAAAGACCTGGGCACATTTGTCTGTACACCTGGGCGCCGAACCCTCCAACAACATGCATGAGCCATTCTCAAGGCACGCTATGATGTCTGACACCTGGGCACCGGACCCTCCAACAACATGCATGCGCCATTCTCAAGGCACGCTATGATGTCACACACAGTCTGCAGAACCTCCTTTGGAGCAAATTCAATGATCTGAGCCAGCACTCCTGGGTCAGTTTTTAAAAATCAAGACATCAGTGACTACAAAGCCTCAGGCTCTTGGCTCTTTAAACAGAGATAGGGCTGTGGTCTACACCCCCAGGGGCGTGGCTCCATATGAGGTGTTAGGGGAGTTTGAAGGAAAGAGTTGAGTTTACAAGTGCTTTCAGTCGGGTATGGTGAGTTGTATATTGCATTTAACCTGGGAGTTTTGCATACACACAGACAAAAAGACACACACTCTCTCTCGTCTCTCTTTTGAAGGTCTTACAAATATTGGTTAGATTGAAAAACATTGTGGTTACGTGCTCCTAACTATATGCCCTGTCCCTTGAGCCCTCCTCAGACCCTGCTTTTCATATACTGCATTTTGAAATGAAATACCAGTATTTGTAAAGCACGCAGCTACTTCAGGCGAGGTGTCCCGGCGCAGGGGGCCCTCGGGAACATTAAGCAAGCTATTGCCCAGAGTCACATGGTGCGGAGCTAACCTGCAGCCGGAGCCGGGGATCGAACCCTGTGGTCTCGGATCAGGCACCCTGGCCGCTTCCCAACACCATTTTCACCAGGTATACCAGCATAGTTGTTGGGAAACTGAAGTTCATCTCCCCCTAACCTTACTGACCAAGCTACGCCCCTGCACACCCCCTGCAGTCTCCGGGTGGTAATGGTGTGGACCGGGCCTGTTGCCCAGAGATGGGGACCCACTGGACGCTGGAGCCAGGCTCGAGCCATATTTTTTGCTGTGGCTCGGCTCGAGGTACTTTTGGAGCCGTGAGCCCAAAATAAGCTGAGGTTTGATGAGAGACAATGTGGCATAGCGGCTACAGCTGCCGAACACGTACCATGAGTAACCCTGGTTTGAACTCTGGCCTTGGCTTTGAATGCTGTGAATCCTGCCAAATCGGCCTCTCCTGGACTTCTTTACTTTTCTTTTGTCCTGGCCGCCATTGTGCTGCTGTTCGCTGCCGCTTTTCTCTGGACTCTGACCCACCACCTTGTTCATTCACTCTTCCTTTAACCCTTTTCTCTAGTTTCCCCCTTGACGATCTGTGTTGGACTTGGCCCTTCTGGCAGGTTCACCTCTGAACTTTTTGCTTTTAATTGTGACCTGGTGTTAGTGATTTTTGGCTTCTGCGCACTTTACCACTGCGTCCCAGAGTAAAGTGCGTGCGTGTAGTGAGGCTGGCCTGCCCTCCCATAGGAATGCATGGGGAATGTATGTGTCCATGTTACTTCCAGATGTGTGGGGAGGGCAGGGACGAGTTTGGTATGTGCTGACTCCCATTTCTAACATTGGTGGCAGCAGAAGGGATCCGGATTTGTGTTTGCGCAGTACCACAGCGACAACTGGCTCAACTACAAAACTCTACATTTTAGATAGTCACATAGAAGGGGATTATTGTTTTTAAGTTTATGCTAAAAGTAATTTCTTGGGAAATTTGTTTCTTGTGCACTGTGAGTTAGGTGTCACCAGCTCTGGGTGGTTTCTATCCCCTAAGTGCAGTGTGAGTTTTTCTGGTTTCACCAAATGGTGGGATCCAGTGGTAGCAGCGTCAGTGTGTCCAGTATATTTGTTCCCTGCTCGCTCCCAGAGTATGGTACATGTGTCACGTGTGGTCAGGTTGAGATATCAGGGGCGGTAGAAACTACCTTACCAGTCTGAGGGGGGGTTGTGTGTGGATGAATGGTGTGTGGCACTAGACAAGTGAGTGTGAGTTCTCTGGGATAGGGAGCTTGAAGAATACTTTGTGAATTGTGTAATCTTGCTTCAGCTTAGACAGTTAAGTCCCCTGTATTGCACGTGTCGGCGAGCATCCTGCCAAGATGGAGTCTGCTTTTAATGTCTGGGGTCTGTTTATGCATGAGTTGGTAGAGTTTTGCGAAGAGAGAGACATCGTAGTGAATGAGTCAGACACCCAGTCCCAACTTAGGGAAAACCTAACCCAATGGCAGAAGGATGACTGGGAACGTGAGCACAGTGAGGAGAGGGCCCGGGTCTCACACCATGAGGGTGGTGGGTCTGAGGGGAGCCCTGAAGAGACTGAAGCGGAGGGAGAAAAAAAATGACAGTACATGGGCGCCAGCAGATAGTGAAGACCCCATAGTTAGGGAGTCCCTTGCTGGGTGCAGTGTATGGGGCAGTGCCCCATGCCTTTCCCTTTCCCTGTCCCCAGAGGAGTGGGAAGATAGGAGGAAAGAAAGGGAGCACCAGCTGGCTTTAGAAAAGCTCACGTTAGGGCATGCCCAGGCGATGGCGCAGCTGGGTGTTAAGAAGCAACAGCTAGAGACTGAGAGGGTCTTAGCGCAGGAGAGGATAGAGGAGGCTGAGAGGGCCTTCACCAGAGAGAAATTAGCTCTGGAGTACCAGGGAGGGTTGAGTCCAGTGGTGGCAGCTATATAGACTTCAGTGCAGGAAGTCCCAGTTCCCCGAGTCTGGTACCTGTTTCCCAAGAGGAGGAGGATAGGTTGAAATTCAGGGGCATTAGGAAACTGTCTCACCAGTCTTGGGAGGAGTTTGTGGATGAATGTGAGGATGCCCTTTTTGATTGGATAAGAGTTCCCGCGGAATCTGATTTTGACAAACTTTGTGATCTGGTTCTCAAAGAACACCTGCTCAGTTGTTGTTCACCAGGGTTGCGCCAACACCTGTTGGGGTGTGGATTGTCTGAGGCATTTGAGCTTGAAGATAAAGCAGGCCGCTTGGAAAGTACCAGAGGTTCTGCAGAGTCATTAGTGAGTGAGTCCAAAAGTAGTGGTTCAGCTATCTTCCAGCCAAGCATGGTGGAAGAGGTTCAGAGTAGCCCAGCTAGGTCCCAGAGTAGCGAGAGGGGTGCAGGGGCTTACTACCTGTCTCAGTGGAGCGGGAGTGAGTATGTGACCGAGAGTCCCCAGATGCCCAAAGCCCTGTCTCAGAACCTGGGTGGTTTCTTAAGGGAACACCAGGTTGGGGACCTAGGCTGTCCTGTTAGTCCATTTGAGGAAGATAACCTAGTATTTCGAGGACCTGGAGCATCTGTAAATAGAGCTCCAGTGGTTTTAGTGTCTGGCAGTACTACTCCAGTTGGGAGGGCACAGGAGTCCGAAGTGAGGAGTGAATGGGGGATGTGTTCCCCAGTGGAAGAACCAGTGGGTCAGGGACTACCCAGTTGGGCTAAGTTCCCGTGTAGTGACCATGGTGACACCATGTCTGTTCTGGGAGATCTTCCCGCACTGTCAGGTGGACAGGGGACGGGATATCTGCAAAAGACAGACGGTCACACAACATATTAGTCATGTGTTACCCTCAGGGGGATGGTGTGTAGGTCCCAAGAAGTCCTGGAGTGCCAGGCATGTATTCCGCCAGAGGTTTTAGACCAAAGGTTGGGAGGCCAGGTTCAGGATCCGCCTGACCTGAAGGGTAGGACGTCTGTAACCAGCGTCCTGACCGGTTCATCTTCCAGGGGCACCGCTCCAGTTGGGAGGGTGCAGAACTCTGGAAGGGGGTGCAGAGGGTGGGAGAGCCCTGTCTGACCCCGGTGCAACCTGAGGGGTTAAACCCTAGGTTGGTAGAATGGCGTTCTAAGGGTACCCCTCGCAGGAGGAGAAGGAACCCTAGAAGGAGAGGTAGAGGGAGGAGAGCCTTCCCCGCGACTCCTGGTCCGCCTGAAGATGTAGACCCTCGGCTGGAGAACCAGTGGCAGTCTAGCCCTGTCCTACAGACAGGAAGAATGGAGAATGGCTACTATGTACCAGGGGTTACTTCCCCCCACTCTGTGAATAGGCAAGGACCAGTGGCATCTGGGTGGCCTAGGGCCTGGTCCGTTTTTTTAGTAGCCCCATGGGTTCACTGTTCAGAAAAGGGGGTGGTGATGGACAGAGTATCTGAATTAAGCAGAACACTCCTACCCAGTCCAAAGATCAGGGCTTGATCCATCACCGTTTTTTAGCTCACTGCACCATCCCAGCTCAGAACGGGTTCACTGTGGCGTAGAACAGGAGGGTGTCCCTGCAGTTACGGACCTGCGTCCGTGTTCTATCGCCCCAAGCAGGGAAGCCCATCATGTAGTGAGGTTGGCCTGCCCTCCCATACGAATGCATGGGGAATGTATGTGTCCATGTTAGTTCCTGATGATTGGTATGTGCAGACTCGTGCTGCACAGTGATGTGTGCGGCGTTGATGTGTCTAGTGTGGAAGTGCCACTTCTAGAAGTTGGCCTGTCTGTGCAAATTATGTGAATTGGCTGTCTGGCTTGTGATTAGCTGGAGCTGGCTGGTGAGCCTGGCTCCAGGAGTCAGGATGGGTCTGCGCCGGTGGTGAGTGGAGAGATCTGCATGATTAATGTGAGGGAGGAGTGCACCTGGGACCTGAATAGGGCTGGGTTTTCTCTACACAATGCTGGCTCCGCCCCCTGTGGTGCCACTGATGACCCTAGCCTGACTAGTGAATGGAAAGGGTGGCTGAGCACAACAGAATGCTTCAGAACCAGCTGCGACTGGTTTTTCCCTTCACCCTGAAGCCTAAACAAAGGGATTTGGTGTATAAAAGAGGGGCTGTGACCACATGTAAATGTTCTTGCTGATCCTAACTAGGAGGGGGCCTGCTGCTGCTACTGGGCGCCAGGAGGACTGCCACTGGGGACTGCCTCCCTGCCTGGAGGGCCCTGTGAGCTGGCCCCTGGGCCCAGCCTTTGCCCCCCCGCCTTCTCTTCTTTTTGGACCTTGTCCCTGGACCTGGAGGGACTTGGGTGGCCTGTCAGTGCCTGGGGAGTGCTGGCCCCCCTCAAAATAGTGTGTTGCGCCGCTGGTGCAGTGATCCCTTCCTAGAGCAATTCCCCGGATCCCTCTTTTTGGCTGATTTTCAAGGCAGGTACCCACCCTGCTTATTGGACTACTTTGTTTGTGCCTTAATACGGGTGCCCACCCGCGATCCTGCCGAGTTTGCCCCCCCTGACGGGTGCACACCCGCCAGGGATTTCATATTTAACCGTAACGGGAGCCTACCCCGTGTTGTGCCGCCAAGGAGTGTGCTCTGAAGGCCACTGCGCTGCCCACGGCGACCCAGAAGTACTTTCACCCGAAACCGGAAGTTGACGGGAGCCCACCCCGCTATGATGTTAGAAGGAGAAGTGCCAGCGAGGCTCTCCCGAGGGAGAGAGCCCCGCCCGCGGCCGACCGGAGAAACCCAGCTGTCCTGCCCGCAGCAGAGAGGAGACGCCGCCGAGAGGAGACGCCACCTCCCAACAGCTGGTGAGTGTGGGGCGACCCCGGGGTCGCTCCTCAGCTCCGGGTGGCATTTTTCTCTGAGTTCTGGGCCAAAGAGGCTCCTGGGGGCATTTCGCTGTTTTGAATCCCCCAAGCGGGGCTCCAACGATCCTGGGCACCAGTGCATTCAGAGCCCCCGAGGGGCTCCGGGGGCCATTATTGTTCAAGGGGGCATCAGGACACATTGCCGGTGCCCGCCCCCTCCTGCTAAAGTGCTACCTTTGTCTTATTTTAGAGCCTGTGAGGCTCAACGGACTTCGGGGGCATTATTTTGTTGCAGAGCCCACGAGAGGGCTCCAGGAGCCATTGCATTTGTTTATTTTGAGCCCGTCGAGGCTCCAACAACCCCGGGGGCATTATTTTCCCACGTCCCCAGAGATTAGGACTCCAACGAAGGCACACAGTTGATGAAAGCCCACGAGAGGCTCCTGGGCATTGTTTATTTAGAGCCTGTCGGGCTCCAACGTGTGGGGCATTTAGTATTTAGACCCCACGAGGCTCCAGCCCGCATCTTAGTATTCAGAACCCATGAGGTTCCCGGGGCCACAGTTGTTTTAGGGTCACAGAGCCTGCAAGGCTCACACGTGGTTTTGGCCCTATTGTTTCCTCAAGGCCCCAGAAGAGAGCCAGGAGGCACGCAAATACCAGGCTCAGTTCCAGCTGCCCAGCACTCAGTGAGCAGCTGCTCCGTTTATGAACCTTTGCGCAATCTTCTGTTGGCTGCCTGCGCAGCCTGCCCTGACATTGTGGACACAGGGCGTTTCAGCCCCTGTGAGGCCAGTTGGCCTGGGGGACAGTTCATGTGTTGTGCCCTTGTGTGGGGTACGTGTTCATGCCCTATGTGATATTTTGTGCTAAATGTGATTTATGCGCTATTGCTTTGGGTGTTAGGAAATGTACTGTGTGTAACATGTTTTGCGCACCCTGTGTTCTGACACCTCTGAATGTGTTTTTATGCATCATGTGTGAAGTTTCTGGCCTATACCCCTAAATGTATTTTTATGCTTAGGTAGTTGTTTTTCCAGTATAGTTATACTAGTGAGTTCATGGTTCCCTGCGTGATATTTTCCTAAGGTGGTTAGGGTTACATAGGTGGTACTTACCTTTTACCAGTGGTTACTGGTTGTGTGCTACATTTTGCTATTTAGTGCTACAGTTGTTCTATGTTCTAAGCGCTATTCCTACAAGTATCCTAGTTCTAAAAGTGCTTATTCCTGACAGTGGTCCATGTGGCTCTGTCCCATGTACATAATCCCCTGTAAATTCTGCCCATGCCTATGGCACATTGTAAAGTGTGTGTTTCTTATCTAATGTGTTTGGTATAATACAAAGGCTATTTTTACATATAACCTTGTGTGGAGTTCCTTTTGTCGGGGGCCTGGGATGTTGTTGCTGGTGGGTGCGTGCGCAAATACTTAACTTACATTGCCCCCGGGATAAGTCTTACTGCTTGTGTCACGTTACCTAGATTGTGAGCAGGGGTTATCTTTGGCGGGTAACTCCCTTGCCCTGACTAGAGTGGTGGTTTCTGCCTGGCTTTGGCGCAAGCCTTAGCCAACCGGAAATCCCATTTCGAACAATCCTCAAATGTTTCTTCCCTTTTCTGATTTGCCTTTTCTCCATACCCTTGTATCCCTCCCACCCTCCCTTGGTGCTGTGACTGCATCCCCCTCCGACCCCACTTAATGGAACTCTGTTCTTCTGTTTTTCCTTTGGGTCTTGACCTGAGAAAATCCACTTTGTGTATATATGTATATAGAGATAACTCAAATCACTAGTATATGCAGTCGACCTTTGTACTATCTGCCATTCATATGTGACTCTTAGAGTATATCCATTCGTATCCCTTCCTTATGTATATAGAGATAACTAATCAGTAGTATATGCAGTAGACCTTTGTACTCTCTACCATTCCTATGTGACTCTTATAGTATATCCATTTGTATCCCTTCCTTATATATATAGAGATAACTAATCACTAGTATATGCAGTAGACCTTTGTACTCTCTACCATTCCTATGTGACTCTTAGAGTATATCCATTTATATCCCTTCCTTATGTATATAGAGATAACTCTAATCACTAGTATATGCAGCAGACCTTTGTACTCTCTACCATTCCTATGTGACTCTTAGAGTATATCCATTCGTATCCCTTCCCTTTGTATATAGAGATAACTCTAATCACTAGTATGTGCAGTAGACCTTTGTACTCTCTACCATTCCTATGTGACTCTTAGAGTATATCCATTCGTACACCTTCCCTTTGTATATAGAGATACCTCTAATCACTAGTATATGCAGAAGTCCTTTGTACTCTACCATTCCTAGTGACTCTTAGAGTATATCCATTCGTACCCTTTCCCTTTGTATATAGAGATACCTCTAATCACTAGTATATGCAGTAGACCTTTGTGCTCTCTACCATTCCTTTGTGACTCTTAGAGTATATCTATTAGTATCCCTTACCTATGTATATAGAGATAACTCTAATCACTAGTATATGCAGTAGACCTTTGTACTCTCTGTCATTCCTATGTGACTCTTAGAGTATATCCATGTGTATCCCTTCCCTTTGTATATAGAGATACCTCTAATCACTAGTATATGCAGTAGACCTTTGTATATCTACCATTCCTATGTGACTCTTAGAGTATATCCATTTGTATCCCTTCCCTATGTATATAGAGATAACTCTAATCACTAGTATGAATGAATGAATTAAAGTGAATTTATAACAGCGCGATTGCTGCCCTGAGGCGTCCAAGCGCTAAAAAGGAACCAGTGAAGGATGAAGAGGTTGAGAACCAGAAGAAGAGGGAAAAACTGAGTTAAGTTAAACAGAATTAAATAGGTGTGTTTTTAATTGTTTACGGAAGAAACGAGATCAGGATTGGATCTCAGGTGAAACGGGAGGGAGTTCCAGATCTTGGCGGCGTTGAAGGCGTACGTCCTTCCGCCAGTTCTAGACCTTTTGACTCTGGGGACTGCTGCCATGAAGGCCTGACTAGAGCGCAGATTTCAACCTGGGTGATACTGGCTTACTAGATCACGGGTGATTGGAGGACCCGAATCCCAGAAAGCCTGGTGGGCAATACACATTGCTTTAAAAAAGACTCTCTTACGCACTGGGAGCCAGTGAAGATTGGTCAGAGCCGCCTTTACTGACAATCTGCGAGGAATCTGCAGCAGAGTACGCGCTGCACAGTTTTGTACCAGCTGTAGTCTCTTTAAGGTGTACTCTGGTGCACCCAGATATAGGACGTTGTTGGAGTCCAGCCGTGGTTGTATCAGGCCCTGTATGGCTATCTGCTTTGCCTCCATTGGGAGCAAAGGAAGAACTTTCTTCAGTGTCCTGAGTATTCCAAAGCAGGTGGCTGAAAGCTTTGTGGCCTGGGTGTTGAGTGAGAGACTCCTGTCCAGCCATACCCCTAGGCTTTTGATGTTATCCTTCGGGCCGGGGGGGGGGGGGACCTAGACAGGGGGGCCACAATGAGTTGAAAAATGTGGGGTCGGCAGGGCCCAGGAGTATGAGCTCCGTTTTGTCACCATTAAGTTTTAATGATGACTGAGTCATCCAGGTCTTCACCTCCTCCAGACATTTAGTAAGTCCCCCTGATCGTGATTGAAGAGCCTCCTGCGCTAATGAGACCACCAGCTGGGTATCGTCCGCATAGGATATGATCTTGACTCCATACGGACGAACTACCTCAGCCAGTGGCCTCATATAGATGTTGAAAAGCGCAGGGCTTAATGAGGAACCCTGCGGGACTCCGCACTTCAGGGGAATGCTAGAAGACACTGTCTGTCCATCAAACACTTGGAATGACCTGTTGCTCAAAAAAGATTTTAACCAGAGCCACGCCTTGTCCACAATGCCGACATTCGAAAGACGGTTCAGTAAGGTGGCATGACTGACCGTGTCGAATGCCGCACTGAGATCAAGGAGGATCACTGCCACTGATCCTCCCTGATCAAGGATTTTCCTGGACTCCTCGATGACCATTAGGAGGGCGGATTCTGTTCCATGCTTAGGCCTGAACCCTGTATGGGTGGTATCTAGCAGCTGGTTATCCTCAAGGAAGCTGACCAGCTGGAGATTGACATACCTCTCCACGATCTTACTCACCCAGGGAAGCAGGGAGATCGGACGATAGTTCCCAAAATCCGATGGTTCCAGATTAGGCTTTTTTATCAGCACTCGGACCATCGCCCGTTTCCAAGCAGAAGGGACAATGCCCGAGGCTATGGAGGCATTTAGCAGGTTCCTGATGATCGGTAGGACAGTCTGAAAGACCAGCATCATGGCCTCAGGGGGTGCGGGATCAGATGGAGATCCGGATTTTATTTTCCGAGCCATGGACTCCAATACTTCGAGATCCATGCAAGGAAAGTGACTGAGCAGAGGTGGAGGGGCTGAAGCGTAGTCTAAGGTCTTGATTTTATCCTGAATTAGCGGAGGGGTGGGAGTGAGAGTGCAGGGAAAGGAGGAATATATTTTATTTACTTTTGCTGAAAAAAATCAGCCAAATCATTGCACTGGGAAACAGACTTTTCCTTCAACGCAATTGGCGACGGGAGTTTTGTAAGTTTTTGCAGGGTTTGAAAAATGTCTCTAGGTTTGGATTTTGCAGCTAAGATCTTGTCAGAGAAGTACACTGCTTGGGCGGCTTTTAGTTCCCTTTTATATGCTTTTATCTCCTCTCGATATCGAGTCTTTTCCTCCATGGAGTAGTCTAAGCTCCATTTTCTTTCGATTTGCCGGCATTGGCGCTTTTTGTTCCTAAGTGCCTCCGAAAACCACGGTGCTGTTTTATGGAGGCGTTTTACCGTTGATTTCTTGAGGGGGAGGATGGATTCGAGAGAGTGCAGGATCCAGTTTTCATAGGCCTGGTTGGCCAAACATGGATCCTCGTTGTTAGGGGGAGGTTCTTTCATAAGTAAGTTTTTCCATTCCTCTGTGGGTATCCGTGCCCAGGATCTGGCAAGTCTTATCGATGGTTTTACCGGTCCGGATTTCTGAGTAGACCAAGTAAAGGGCACCAAAAAGTGGTCAGTCCACGGGAGGGGGAGCGGAAACCCAACCACAAGGTCCTCGCAGTTACTGAACACTGGGTCTAACAGGTGACCCTTCACATGGGTCAATGCTTTTACTCGTTGGCTAAGTTGCAACGCAGCCAGGTCATCGGCTAACGTGATAGCCAGAGAATCCAGCGGAGAATCGAAATGAAAATTGAGGTCACCTAACACGGTATCGTTGGCGGAAGTGCTAACGTGTGGCGCCATAATTACTGATAAGAGATTGTGAAATTGTTTAGGGGGACCAGGTGGGCGGTATATCAGTGTGCCCGAAAAGCAATGGTTAGGGGAGAACTCCAGCGAGAAAGCGAGGCTCTCACAGTCTGGGATAGTTTTGGGGATAAGTCTACAGTGATATTGTTCTTTGAATATAATTGCTAACCCTCCACCTCTACCCTCCGAACGATCTTGTCGGATGATTTGAAAGCCCGAGGGGAGGGAGGTTACAACAGCCGGGTCAGAATCGGGTGTCAGCCATGTTTCAGATAGGAATACTGCGTCCGGCGAACGATCTTCTAGTAGAAACGAAATTTCCACCTTATGTTTTGGCAGAGATCTGCAGTTTAATGAAAACATACGGTATTCCTGCTTCGGTGATTTGGTCTGCCACCGGGTAAAAGGGGCGTTGCAATGTGGACAAGTGGTTGGAACGGACGTTGCCTCGTAGGGATGTAGCTCACAGACCGGACCTGAGGACCTCATGCCATGGAGGACCTCCGCACTGTAGGCTATGGGATGTTTTGCATAGGATGTAGGGGAGGTGGCCCCTGACCCGGACTCGGCGCGGACGAGCACAGACGAGCTTGCCTTATGCGCGCCTTTGGCGCGCAATCGTCGCGCCCGCTGCGCTCATCCGCTGCGCTTCCTGTATGGACACATGATTTATAGCTGGCAGGGGGGATGAGATGTGGGCATGGCCTGGCCAGGTGGGCGTGGCCTATGTCCTGGGCAATGGCGGCAGGGAAACAGAAACAAACCCTCGCCAGAGGTAGCTTTTAGCTCAGCTGTCAGAGGCTCGTGAAAGCGCGAGGTGCTCAGGGCAGGTGAGTGCAAGTTTTAAAAGACAAAAACACTTATGTCACTTTAGATTTAAAAGTACACAAAATTTGCTCTACTCCCGGCTCAAGCCTCAGGAGGTTCCGTTTTAATAGATGCAGCGCTTGCAGTCAACGCTCTCTATATGCAGCGGACCTTTGTACTCTCTACCATTCCTATGTGACTCTTAGAGTATATCCATCTGTATCCCTTCCCTTTGTATATAGAGATACCTCTAATCACTAGTATATGCAGTAGACCTTTGTACTCTCTGCCCTTCCTATGTGACTCTTAAGAGTATATCCATTTGTAACTCTTCCTTGAGTGACTCTACTTTTTGTACATTTGCAAGTTTTCTTTTTGTTTGTATCTCTTCCTTGTGTGACTTTACATCTTGTACATTTGGAATGTTTTCTGTTTGTATCTTTTATGTAACGCATGTAATCCTAAATCCTTATTTTTTTATTTCTTATGTAAAGCGCTCTGACACCTTCGGGTAAAGTTCGCGCTATATAAAATCGCTTTAAATAAATAAATAAATAAGTTGTAAAATGCTCTAATATTCGTGGGTAAAGGTCATTCTGAGTAAAATTGCCCCAAAAAGTGGACTCTGCCTATCACCTATGCTCTGCTGTCATCCTCCAAGAATTACTGGAGGAGGCATTAAACCTTTGATGTCAAAAGAGACACCCCCTCTGCTGATAGAATTGCACAGTGTGAAACTGAAGAATCTGGGGTCAGTCCCTGTGTCCCTGCTTTGCCAAACTGTGTGATCTTTGGCAAATCTTACATTTTATCGAGCCTACGTTTTGTTTATTATCACATTTCAGAGCACCTTCAACTATTTGAGTTCAGGATGTGCACGTTAGAAAAACTCTGAGTGTTTGCTTTTAATAACATATAATGTGATAAGAATCTAGTCTACATATAAGGTGCACCTGAGAACTGACGTGTCTCCCAGGGGCAGATAATGAGCCCATTTGCGTCGTTCTTGCGCCATCAATGTGGGGCGAGAGCGGCGCAATTGTAGCCACCTTGAGTAATGAAGCCACGCACGGCCACCTTGAGTAACGTGGCGCCGCGCACGTCGCTGCGTTGCCTTCCTCTGAGCCAGGGAGGCGTGTCTGGGTGTTGCCCCGCAGCAGCCATGGATTTTGACGCTGCCCCAGATTTGCATAACAGGTGAACCTGTGAATGTTCCAAAGAAATGCGCCTTCTCAGGAGAGGCAGCGAGGAGAAATATCTTTATTTCTCCTTGTTTTTCCTTTTTTCCATTTGTGCCGTATTCTGCAGCACACGTAGAAAGAGGCAAAAGCCTCTCAGGGTTCTTTTCTGCAGGAAGATGCGGGCTAAATGCCAAAACGATGCCAGTCAAGCGGAAGGAACAGGAGCGCGCCGTGTTCGATCCATAGTGCGTATTCCTGCCCTTTCCCTGTGATTCAGGGCAGCGCAGCAAGGAGACTCGAGGTGCTGCCTGCACCACTAGGGTCATACATGAACACTCAAGGACAGGACTCTCTCTCAGTTCATGTTTAGAAAGCCTCACTTTCAAAAGAATCTGATGTACTACGGTGAAATGCCTTCTTGTGTGCAGGGCACAAGTCCTAAAAAAAGAGGTGGGGGGACGTTGACGTCACGACAGGAAGTGACGTCACGGAAGGTGGCTTGCACCATCAGACTCATTGCCTCCCCTCGTTCCCCCCTTAGATGCGATTGCATCAGAGAAGCCAGCGCGTGAGCAGCGTTCTGAATGAGTTCCGATCTTGCCCCAGAGAGGCCAAAGAGTGAATGTGTGGCTCCATTTGCTCCAGTTATCGGTCTCCCGGTAAAATAAGTGGGGGATGCCGTCCACCCACGAGGTACCACGACTCGAGCCCTGCTTGTGTGTTAAAAAAATACACTTTCTTGAATTTTAAAAAACGCATCATCACGCTCTAATGTAATGTTTGTTGCATGATTTACTTGCCAAATATTTTCAGGGCTGAGCTCGTGCACAGGCTCTTAAACCAAGTTGACCCTCGGCTCGGCTCTGGCTCGGCTCTCCCTGTTAATGTGTTGGCTCACCCACCTCCCCCTCCCCTAACCCGCGGCCCCAGACCTACCAATCTCAGGGCCAGAGACGCACTCGGGACTCCCGCGCAGGGGTCGCCCAAAGCTGGCAGAGTAGATCGCCAGCACCGAGGTGTTCCGGCAGTGCAGGTGCAGCTTCTCATCCTCGCAGACTGTCCTCACCCGGTGGTTATCTAGAGGGAGAGAAAGGAACCTCGTTACTACCAACGTGGAAGGATCCCTTGAGTGACAAAAAGGCAGTGCGGACACAACCTGTGAGCTGTACACCAGAAATGGACCCTGAGTACCACCTGAAGCGCGCTACTTTACGACAGAAGCATGTAAGGGTCACAGAAGTATGTTGGGAGGCCTCCGATAATCCCTAGCACAGCCCCAACACGCGTCACACGGATCATTGTCAACCCTATACCAAAATCCCATAAATGAGGCCCACAATCTCTACCAAACCACGCACACACTCCAGCTGCGGCATATTCAGACAAGGCAACTTACCGCTTGAGATCCAGCTGGCACCCGATTGGACAAAGAAGCACAGTGCTTCGGAGGCATACCATTGGCAGCAATGCGCTATACAAATACCCAAATACAGCATGCCATGATGCATCATTGGGTTCTCTGACCTTAAATAGCCATGTCCCCTCAACAGCAGAGGGGACGTGCGTCTGGAGCCTCATGTTGTGGGAACGGGCTTCTTTTTGCCTGATGTGATTTCGAACTGTAAGTGCACTGGGACTCTGCTAACCAGGTTCCTGGTGCAATCTATTTTCCCAAAACTGTATCACAACTGGCACACCTTCAGATGCCCTTATAAGTCCCTGGTATATGGTACCCCTGGTACCTGGGGCATGGGTACAGAAAAGTGTCCTTGAGGGCTACAGCACCAATTGTGCCACCGTAGGGACCCCTCTCCAAGACCATGCACACTGCCATTGCAGGCTGAGCGTCTTGGTGCAGAGAAATCACAATCATCTGCAGGACACCCAGCCCGGTGAGCCGTGCCAACCATACACTGTATAAGATATAGGTAAATCACCCCTACTGCAGGCCTTTAGCCCTACGGCAGGGTGCACTATATCCTATGTGTGGGCATATCACATGAGCAGAGATGCCCCTACAACGTCCAGTCCATTCTGTGATGTTGTAAGTGGACAGGGAAGCCATGAAGAGTACGTGGGCCGGATACGGGTCAACACGAGTTTCCAAGCTCCTTGATGACTTCACTGATTGCTAAGGATGTTTGGTACCAAACATCCTGTCTTAATAAATCCCTACTGAGGCAAGTATTGGAATTCATTAATAAATTCACGCAGGAGACCATTTTGAATTGTCCCCTGAAACATTACCAAACACTGCTGTTGGTCCTGATTGTACTCGTCAGTCGGCCACCACCAGACATGTTTCTGGACCCCTGGGTGAGAGCGAGCGCTCTCCAGATCCAGAGACAAAGCCTGCCCTGGGCAGAGGTGTTCACACCTTCCCCCTGCAGTATCTGCCTCGGCAGAAGCGGGAACTTCAAAGGACACGCCGCCTTTAAACCCTGCCCCCAGCCCTCTGCCGTTAGAAGCAGATTGCGATTCCCCAGTCCACCTCCACTTTTGGCGGGAGGACTGGCTGGAAAATCAGGTAAATTAGGAGATGTGTCTACCTTCACCCTGCATCACCCCGCAGGTGGGGCAGGCGAGGTAGACCCCACATTTCACTATTTGCCATCTTGAGGATGGGGATAGTAGCCAATCAGGAGTCAGGGATTTTTCACCCCCAAGTAGCATGAACATATAGGGAGTGTAGGCACCCAGCAGGTCAGCAGCCCATTTGCTATTACATGACCTCCCCTCTAATGGCCCTAAATTCAGTATTTAGGTGGCCCCCTGAGAACCAGACTTCAGTTTGACAGAAATAAAAGCATACGACGGAAGAAGAGAGCTGGCGGACCAGGAACTGAGGCCTGCTGAAGAAGAAACCGATGGAAACACTGACAACTGCAAACAGAACTCGACAACTGACCTGCTGTCCATCCTGAAACCTTCAAGACCTCCAAGAAACCCCGGAGCCCTTTACAGCCTTCGCAAATTACCAAGAACCTCCCTTTGGTCTAGAGGCTCTAGTCCCCGGCCTTCACTGGAAAAGGAAGCTATCATGGTGAGGACCGGCATGGACAGTGGCCAGACGACTCACCACCCTCGACCCCTACTCGCATCCATCGCCTCTGAGATCGCCTCTCAGCCTAGTAGCTGCTGCTGGAGACAGCCCTACTCCTGTGAGACTGCTCCCTCCTGCTGGTGCCCTCGACTGCACTGAAGCAGGAACTTGGGCACGACCACCTTCCTTGATGGACTGCCTGGCACCTCACCTGTGCCCCGACTGCTGCAGGTGACGACGGAAAGTGCCCCTATGACCTCTGGTGCCTCCAACCAGGACATCTGAAACTGCCTGCTGTGCCCGAGCCCTAACTCACCAAAGATCGCCATCCTTCCGGGGAAGACAACCTCAGAAACCTGGAAGAGCGAGGTCAACCAAAACCCCACGGTGGCTTCCTGCTCCCAGCGACCACAACGGTAACTGTGTGGCGTCCCCCGACTCCATTGAACTCCATTGCCTCCTCCCGGCGACCATAGGGGTTGCTTGGCGGACTACCAAACTCCATTAAAAGCCTACGATAACCGATGCTTTCTCCACTGACCGCGATGGTAAATATTTGATGGGATCTTCCGCCGTGCGATGAAATACTGTAGGAATTGCATATTTCAAACTGCTCTACATTTTCTTCAAATTACAAAAAGTATACAAACTATCTGATTTTGAAATCTAGCTTCTCAAATTTCGATAAAGATAATTGGTATCTTTATACAAATAGGTCTTGGCAGGGTCGGATTGGGATCACAATTCGGCCCGGGCACTGACGAAAAAAGTGGCCCACATTCAAGAGGCGTGGCCCATATTTAAGGGGCGTGGCCCACATTCAAGGGGCGTGCCCTTTCATGAAACACTATTTGCACAGACAAGGAATGAAAGTGGGAGGATACTGTTCTTGCACACGACACAGGGCCAAGGTGACAATGGCCTACATGCTGAGCAACTAAAAAAATAGCAAGGCCCCTTTTTGTCACAAAATTATTCCAGCCCTCCAGCACAGGAGCACCTGAAAAGCAGCAAAGCCCCTGTTATTACTAACCTACTCAGCCCTCCCCAGACCTTCAGCTCAGGAGCACATGAACAGAGGTAAGGCCCCTGCAATTAGTAAATTAATCAACCCTCCAGGCCTTGGGAAAATGTCCTGACAGGGGAGCACAAAACACAGCTTTCTGGGTCATCCAAGGTAGCCAGGCAGTCAGGGGGGAGGCTGAGGTGAAGCTGGTGCATGGGAAGTGCCTTCCCAGTGTGTTCTGGCAGTTTGAGTGTTTACCATTTACTGTAGTATTACCCTTGTACCTGTGTATGGTACCCTTTTGTAACTTGCACACGTCACTTTTCTCTTGTAACACACTGTTTGCTACCTCTCACTTTTGTTTGCTTTAGATACTTGCACAAGTGCCACCATTGCCTACGTAACGTTTGTTCTTGTGCTGGAGTGTCTGCCATTAATTGCAGTATTATACCTCTACTTGTATTTTGTACACTTTTGTAACCTGCACACATATCTCTTTTTCCTCCTGTAATGTATCGTTTGCTCCTCTTGTATTTTGGTTGCTCACGATTTTCACTTTTGATTCATGTAACTTAACGTTTGCTTTTGTAATTTGTCCACTTATAATTGTATTATTGCTGTTCCTAGTGTGAAGCGCTCTGACACCTTCGGGTAAAGTCCGCGCTAAATAAAATCGCATAAATAAATAAATAAAACAAAAAAATTCCAAACATCACCAGGCCCCCACAGCAAGACCCATTCTTCCTCGCCCACTATGCCCTGAATGTGAAGGGCTGTGGGCGAGGTGTTAAGACTAACACCGTTTCTGGGCTGCGTGGGCGCCAGGGGGCCGAGGTGCAAATGGCTCAAAGGCCTGAGAAACACCTGGCCCCCAGGGAGGCCGATTATTGCAAACAATCACCCCTCCCCAGCCCAGCCTCAGCTTGATTGCTTGGCAGGGTAGGGGTGAAGGAGAGCCCACAGCTGACAATCGCTGTCTGGCCGCACAGCGAGGCTGCTTTCATTTTCTAAGTCTCTGTCTCCGTGCACTCTGTGGGCCGGTTTTTTTCTCCCCTTTCCTAGTCCACTCTCTGTGGACTGGGACAGGGGAGAAAAAAAAACGGCCCACAGAGGGCACTGAGGCACCGGCCCTTCGGCCCATTCCCGAATGCCCGCCTTGCCAATCCGCCCCTGGGTCTTGGATTTATTCTTGAGTATGTGCCCCATTATTGCCTCTGTGAGCACAACCAATGCTTATCACTACCCTCTGTTAAGCCTAACTGCTCGCCCACACTACCACAAAGGGAGCCTTAGTGTTATCTCCTTTTACCTCTGTTTACCATGTGCTGATCCACTGGACTCTCCGCACAGTGTACTTCGTTTTAGTGCACTAAGGATAGAGCCAGCGCCCACACATCTACTGGTTGTTCCCATCACGCACACGGCACCGCCTAGAGGCGGGCCTGCACTGAAAGCTTGAGCCAGGTTCAAGCCATGCGCCTTGCTCTGGCTCAGCTCGAGGTCCTCTTGGACACTCATGCCCAGTGCTTGAAATGGGGGGAAAGTCTTGGGACAGTTAATTCCGACGGTTGAAATGCTTCAGCTGAAGTGGAAGGGAGTAGGTCTCCTGTGCTATGAAATCGAAGGAGGGCCAGTCAGCTAAACAAGCCTTCCTGCCCGGGTGAAACCGAGGGAGGGCAGACAGCTAAACAAGCCTTCCTGCCCGGGTGAAACCGAGGGAGGGCAGACAGCTGAACAAGCCTTCCTGCCAGGGTGAAACCGAGGGAGGGCAGACAGCTAAACAAGCCTTCCTGCCAGGGTGAAACCGAGGGAGGGCAGACAGATGAACAAGCCTTCCTGCCCGGGTGAAACCGAGGGAGGGCAGACAGCTAAACAAGCCTTCCTGCCCGGGTGAAACCGAGGGAGGGCAGACAGCTAAACAAGCCTTCCTGCCCGGGTGAAACCGAGGGAGGGCAGACAGCTAAACAAGCCTTCCTGTCCGGGTGAAACCGAGGGAGGGCAGACAGCTAAACAAGCCTTCCTGCCAGGGTGAAACCGAGGGAGGGCAGACAGCTAAACAAGCCTTCCTGCCCGGGTGAAACCGAGGGAGGGCAGACAGCTGAACAAGCCTTCCTGCCCGGGTGAAACCGAGGGAGGGCCAGACAGCTAAACAAGCCTTCCTGCCCGGGTGAAACCGAGGGAGGGCCAGACAGCTAAACAAGCCATCCTGCCAGGATGAAACAGAGGGAGGGCAGACAGATGAACAAGTCTTCCTGCCCGGGTGAAACCGAGGGAGGGCAGACAGATGAACAAGCCTTCCTGCCAGGGTGAAACAGAGGGAGGGCAGACAGCTAAACATGCCTTCCTGCCCGGGTGAAACAGAGGGAGGGCAGACAGCTGAACAAGCCTTCCTGCCCGGGTGAAACCGAGGGAGGGCCAGACAGCTAAACAAGCCTTCCTGCCCGGGTGAAACCGAGGGAGGGCAGACAGCTAAACAAGCCTTCCTGCCAGAGTGAAACAGAGGGAGGGCAGACAGATGAACAAGCCTTCCTGCCAGAGTGAAACCGAGGGAGGGCAGACAGCTAAACAAGCCTTCCTGCCAGGGTGAAACAGAGGGAGGGCAGACAGCTAAACAAGCCTTCCTGCCAGAGTGAAACAGAGGGAGGGCAGACAGATGAACAAGCCTTCCTGCCAGAGTGAAACCGAGGGAGGGCAGACAGCTAAACAAGCCTTCCTGCCAGAGTTAAACAGAGGGAGGGCAGACAGATGAACAAGCCTTCCTGCCAGAGTGAAACCGAGGGAGGGCCAGACAGCTAAATGAGCCATCCTGCCAGGATGAAATCGAGGGAGGGCAGACAGATAAACAAGCCTTCCTGCCCGGGTGAAACCGAAGGAGGGCAGACAGCTAAACAAGCCTTCCTGCCAGGGTGAAACAGAGGGAGGGCAGACAGCTGAACAAGCCTTCCTGCCCGGGTGAAACCTAGGGAGGGCAGACAGATGAACAAGCCTTCCTGCCCCGGTGAAACTGAGGGAGAGGCAGACAGATGAACAAGCCTTCCTGCCAGGGTGAAACAGAGGGAGGGCAGACAGCTAAACAAGCCTTCCTGCCAGGGTGAAACAGAGGGAGGGCAGACTGCTAAAAAAGCCTGCCTGCCCGGGTGAAACCAAGGGAGAGGCAGACCGCTGAACAAGCCTTCCTGCCAGGGTGCCTGCTTCCCTGAATAAAATGTAAATATGCGTAACAGGTCAATCTTCAAATGTAATGGGTGCCTGGAAGCCGGTATTGGCGTTAATGGATGGAACCCCTTTAAGCTTCCTGATCACACACATTTATTCTTATTGAGAGATATTGACTGGGAGATACCAGTTAAGCCGCAAAGTGTGTGATTTGGACTGTGTACAGTCTGGCATTCCTAAAATCTATATTTTGGATGCACTTTTTAACCTTAATCCTTTTTGCACATGTTGTACCAGCCTATCTTACTGTGTGTAAGGTAAGTTTAAAATAATGGCTTACATGTTCTCCGTGCTTTCTTCCTCAGACTGAGACCTCGCAGCTCTAAACATACAAGTCACTTTTCCCCACTGCACCAACTAGGATTTCATGTTGTGTCTCTCTGGTGCTGTGCATTAACACACAGAGGTTCCATAGTGCACGATGGTGACTTTACCACTGATTAACAACATTTGCATTTCATTTTCATTTAAGCTGTGTGTGAAATATTTGAAAACAGTTACAGAATGCTTCGTTTTTTAGCCTCACCTTTGACCACACCCGCTTGCTCACTCACTCCCCCCCCATTGCACAGAGAATAACAGTTCCCATACTTTTTTAAATGCACTTCGGCCACTGCTAAAGCTCAAAACGAGCGGGTGTGGCTTGCCTGTGTGGCTTGCCTGCTACCCACACTCTTACCTAATGTGCCAAGAATGTAATCTAGTGGGAGAAAGCAACATGAAAAACAAACATTTACAATCCAACGGTCTCACCTTTGCCAAAGTTACAGCTATTGGCATTGACATTATTTATGTGTTGGTTTTGAAAACAGATAAATAAATGGCATTGTCATTTACAATGCCAATAGCTTAATCTCTCACAAATGTGAGACCTATTGCATTTGCACCCACACACAGAGACTCACACACACAGAGACTCACACACACAGAGACTCACACACACAGAAACTCACACACACAGAAACTCACACACACACACAGATCTCCCCCACACAGAGCCACACACACACACACAGAGCCCCACACACACACACATGGAGCCCCACACCCACACACATACAGAGCCCCACACACACTGAGCCCCACACACATACGGGGAGGCAGGTATCTCTGGTTCGGCCCTGAGCCTCCTCAACTCCTTTCTCCTCGATAGGGAACAGAGAGTGATGCTCGGCAACCACCTCTCCCCAGCAAAGTCTTTGCAATGTGGGGTGCCACAGGGGTCGGCATTAAGTCCGACCCTGTTCAACATCTACGTGGCCCCCCTTGCTAGACTTGTAAGATCGCAGGGGATGGAGGTGGTATCATACGCCGATGACACCCAGATTATGGTTTCACTCACTCAGTCCTCTGTCATAACATCTGCCTCTAGCTTCAGGTCCTGTATGCAACATGTTGCAGACTGGATGGTTACCAACTCCCTGAAGCTAAATGGCGACAAGACTGAGGTCTTGGTCTTTGGGAAGGACCAAAATGTCTGGTCGAGTGAGTGGTGGCCTTCCTCTCTCGGCATCTGCCCCACTCCCTCCCAATCTGCCAGAAATCTGGGTGTGGTGTTCGATACTTCACTCTCGATGTCCCTACAGGTGAATCGGACTGTTGCGACCTGTTGGGGCGTGATCAGGACGCTCAATAGAATTCGCAGCTATCTGTCTCTTCAAGCACGCAAGCAGATTGCAGTCACCCTTGTTGGTTCCAAACTAGACTATTGCAACTCTCTCTACATGGAATCCAACAAGGGCCTCATACACCGGCTGCAAATCGTGCAGAAGGCTGCTGCACGTTTTGTCCTAGATCTCCCCAGGGCTTCCTCTGCCACTGCTGCGAGGAGAGACCTTCATTGGCTGCCTATCCAGCACAGAATTTATTTTAAAATTCTGTGTCTGACCTATAGAGCTCTCGAGGATGGACCTAAAGGCGCTATCAGCTCCCTGCTTACCCGCTACCATCCTACAAGGTTTCTTCGCCCTTCAGGACTATTCCTACTCGTTGTCCCTCGCTTCAAGCTCACTAGGTGGGGAGCCAGGGCCTTCTCCGTCGCTGCCCCCCAGCTCTGGAACATCCTGCCGATGGAGATCAAGACTCTACCCTCTCTAGTGCTGTTTAAAAAGGCCTTAAAAACGTGGTGCTTTTCTAGAGCCTACACAGGTTGAGCTGCAGGGTTTTGTTATGAGCTGGATTTGGAATTAGGCGCCTTGACGCCCATTGGGCTAAGTTTGCGCATGATAAGACCCCTTTTATTATTATTATACGGAGCCCCACACACACACGGAGCCCCAAACACACACACACACACAGCGATACTCTACTCCATTAAACTCTGTCCACTGACACTCTACTCCACTCCATTCGATGTCACTACTCTACTCTACGACTTCTATGCCACTTTATTATTATTAATAAACATTTATAGAGCGCATGGCTACCCTCGGGCATCCCAGCGCTAAACAACTGAGTAGAGAAACCGATATTTTTAGGCAGCTATTTGTTAGAATAACCATGTTTTTAAAAGCTTCCGGAATGGTAGGCTGTGCGTAATGGAGGCATGTTCCACAGTTTCGCCACATTATAGGCAAAGGATCTTCCTCCGCATCGTGTCTGCCTGATTTTGGGAACAACTGCGAGATTAAGGTAAAGCGATCGCAGATTCCTCTTAGGGCTTCATGCCACTTGACTCCACTCTGACAATCTACTCCGCTCTATGCCATTCTACTCAACACACTCTCCTCCACTCTGCTCTACACCACTCCACGACTCTCAACTCAGCTCTGGCACTTTACTCCACTCATCACTACTTAAGTCTATGCCCTTCCACTCTACGACACTCCACGCCACACTCCTTTACCCCGCTAACAGCATATACTATGATGTACAACATTGCTTTCAGTGCTTTAATGCAGTCTGGGCTATTGCGCTCTAGAAATGCTACAATTAAAACATTGGCAAAGCCAATAACTCTTGCATAGGAGGGACCTATTGGCTTTGTCAATGTTTGTTTCAAACATACCTCAAGCGATTTTTCTAATGCATATATCAAAGCAGGCTCCACGTAGGCTTCATGTAAGTGTTATTATTGTTACTTGATGAAACTACTATCCTCAACGGAGGCACCATCGTGATACTGGTATTTTGCACAAAATGCACTTGATTAGGACCAGAAAGTTAGAGGTCATAGGTAGGGATCAGTAGAGCACAAGTTAAGAACTTCTGGTTTATAGTGGTAAATGACGTCATCTCTTATTTGGGCACACGTTCCCTGCGTTTTGAGGTGAGCATGATATTCTGTTTTTGTAAAATAATACTTGGCTGTCTCGATGTTGAAATTACCAGAAAGGTGTCAGATGATTTAGCGGGTATTAATTTTGACGACATCCGAAGGATGAAAGGCTAATTGGCCCTTTGTGAAGTCGGACCTGTGGCTTTCGGGTTCAACGCGGATTTCTGCAACGGGTGCTTTAATCCTCTGAGCCGTTGTGTGCTGCGTGGGCTCAGTTTTATATCCGTATTTTCCTGCACCGAGGAGTGTTATAAACTATTCTGCCCGCTACCTTATCAAGAACAAGATTATGTTTAAGGAGATGATATTGGATAGAATGCCCACTATAGTGTTTGTCACCGAAACATGGGCCAAGGATTCATCCGACCCCGATTTAATCGAGGCGGTCCCGGATGGGTACTGCCTCGCCAGGCTTGATAGACAGGGCCGAGTGGGAGGCGGGATAGCAATCCTTTACAAAGATCATCTTCATTGTCATACCATACCTATACCTGATTTTCCGGACAGTTTTCAAGCACTCTATTTCTCTATAAAGGAAGCGCAATGTCCCTTCTTTAATGGAATCTTACTCTATCGACCTCCAGGTTCGAGAACCCATTTTACGCACAACCTCCTCCAGTCCCTTGAACCCTATTTCGGCCGAGATAACTTTTCTATCCTGGGTGATTTTAATTATCACTTAGAACGCCATGACCTTTCTGATACCTCATGTCTCACTGAGGCGCTGGAATCATGTGGGCTCACGCAGCGTGTTACCGGAGCCACCCATCGTGCAGGACATACACTGGATGGTATCTTCTCCAATGACCCCCGTCTGACTATTAAGGATTCGATTCATCTATCCTGGTCTGACCATCTGGCGGTTCCTTTTCTTTTGGAACGCCATAGGGTGGACTCCTGTAAAAAAGGGAAGCACATAATGGAGACTGCTAGAAACTTTAGGAATATCAATAGTGATTCCTTTGTGCCCTGGGCTGCAAGCCTCTCTATCACCGGCTTAGACAGCGTACAGGCTGCAGTCGCCCATTTTGAACAGGTCACCACTGCAGCCCTGAACAAACTGGCTCCAGTTCAGTCTCGGCGCCGAGCCAGAAAGAGACCATCTGCCCCCTGCTTCTCTGACTCCCTCAGACTTCTTAGGCAAGAAGTGAGGAGAAAGGAGAGGCTTTGGCATGCCAGCTGGGACTTTAAGAACAAGGAAGCCCATAAACTCCTTGTCAAAAAATATAAAGCTGAGATTGTGCAGGCTAAACAAGAATACTTTGTTACCATGACCAACTTGCTTTCTTCGCCGAAGGAGCTTTTTAAAACTGTGGACTCCTTAGTCAAACTGCAAGCCCCGGACCCTGTCATTCCTTCGCAGGACTTATGTGATAAGATTGCCTCCTTCTTCCACACCAAAATTCAGGAGATTCACCTGGCCCTCGAGGTACAAAGAACTTGTATCAGTGCGCCCACCTCAGGGGTGGAGATGAGCACGACTACTATAGACATCTCCCCGTCATGCACCTTGGACTCTTTCCCCCCGCTGGCCTTACAAGACCTGGAGTTACTGCTAAATAAGACCAAGTCTGGTTCTCCCTTGGATTCCTGCCCGTTGAAAGTCATCAAGCAGTGTAGGGAGACCCTCCTGCCACCATTGCTAGAGGTAATGAATCTAGCCATTGGAGACGGGGTTTTCCCTACAGAATGGAAGAAGGCGGTAGTAAAACCCTTGTTAAAAAAGGCCTCCCTGGATCCAGAGATCCTAAAAAACTTCCGGCCTATCTCGCTGCTTCCTGCCCCAGCGAAGATGCTTGAGGCACATCTCAACAAGCACCTCGCTGTCTTTGTGGAAAGCTCGGGATGCCTAGACTCCTCCCAGCATGGATTCAGGAGAGAATTTAACACCGAGTCAGCCCTCACTATCGTGCTCGATAAGATCCGCACGACAGTAGATGGGGGCCAGACCTCTGTCCTGGTCCTGCTAGATCTATCTGCGGCTTTCGATACCTTCTCCCCCTCAGTTCTTTCATCTCGGCTGAGGGAGGTGGGGGTGAAAGACACAGCTCTGGATCTTTTGACCTCTTTCCTCACAGGGAGGGAACAAAGAGTCAAGCTGGGGGAGTTCCTATCTCCATCCCGACCAGTGCTGTGTGGGGTCCCTCAAGGGTCGGCACTTAGCCCGACCCTTTTTAACATCTATGTGACCCCACTAGCTAAGCTAATAAGATCTTTCGGGATGGAGGTAGTTTCCTACGCAGACGACACTCAAATCCTCGTCTCTCTCCCCCATTCTGATGTCCTAACCGCCTCCAAGTTTAGATCTTGTATGGAGGCGGTTGGTCATTGGATGATTCAGAACTCCCTTAGACTGAATGGGGAGAAGACTGAGGTGATGGTGTTTGGGTGGAAAGAAAACATCTGGTCAGCCAATTGGTGGCCTGACTCTTTAGGGACATGCCCTTCCCCTACAACATCTGCCAAGAATCTCGGGGTGCTGATAGACCCTGCCCTTGACTTGGGCAGCCAGGTGAGTAGAACCGTCTCCACCTGCTGGGGTTTGATTCACATCCTTCAAAGGATCAGGAAATATCTCTCCTTGCAGGCTAGAAAACAAATAGCTGTCGCACTCATTGGTTCTCGTTTGGACTACTGTAATGCACTGTATGCTGGGCTTAACAGGAGCCACCTGCAGCGCTTACAGGTAGTCCAAAACGCCATAGCCAGATTTGTTCTGGACATTCCCAGACGTTCCTCGGCCACTGCGGCCAGGAAAACGCTGCATTGGCTACCGGTAGAACATCGAATCAGGTTAAAAGTCCTATGCTTGACCTACAGAGCCATCGCCAAAAACAGCGACTCTGGAATCGGGTCCATCATTTCCCTCTACATTCCTGGAAGGGACTTTGGTTCCTCCGGGAAATTGCTTCTGACAGCCCCCCGCGTACGAAGAGCTAGATGGGGTGGCAGGGCCTTTTCCACTCTAGCTCCCAAATGGTGGAATGACCTTCCCCTGGACCTGAGATCCCTTCCGTCTTTACAGAACTTCCGGACTGCCCTAAAAACTCTCCTCTTTCGGCAAGCCTATATGTAAGGTCTTCTGTCTCTATTACTGATCATCTTGTTAGGCGCCTTGATACCTGCGGGTTATTGTTTTGCGCATTACAAATCTCCTTCATATCATATCATATCAGACATAACACACGCTCTGAGGCAGCGTACTGTGCAATTCACCCTTAATCTGTGACTACGTGGCCCGAAAGACGGTTTATGTTGCTGCTTCGTCGGCTGGCGGGGGATTCATATTTCACACATCTTTGAAATTGTGCAAATAAGATTCCATATTAGCAAGGTGGAAACATTGTGCAAATGATGGAAAGTACACTCCGCCTTGCATTGCCACTGCCTTTTTATTTCCTTAGTGTGTATTAAACAAGGGTTTACATAAGCATTTGGTGGGCCATCATTAATAATGAAGGTGGAACTGGAGTAAAGAAATAGAAATAAAATGCGCATTACAACCCCCCCCCCATCTGGATATTGTTGAGCCTGGCAGGGGGGAGGGGGAGTCAAGGTGGTAGGGGGTGTCGGTCAGTGGGGAGGGGGTGTTGGGTGATGTCTGGGGACACACGGGCTCTAGGACCTGGAGGGAGCCCGCCCTCCGAGGGCTCCCCGAGAGCCGCCCTGTGCCACTCTCCCCGAGGCTGGCAGGCGTGTGCTGTACCTCTTGCACCAGGCGGGCGCCTAACCGGCTCTCTCTCCCCTCTAGGCAAAGGGTGAGTGCAGAACATTAAGGTGTCATTTCATGAGTGTGCACGAGGGCGGGTGTGTGCTGGGTGTGTGATGGTGAACGGGCGTCACCTCTTTTCAGAAAGGACAATGTCTAAGAAAATGCTAAATAATTGTATATGCGTATCTATGGCAGTGCATGTAGAAACATCCCAGTTAGGCCTGGCCTCGTGGCGTGGTACCCCCAACCCTCAGTGCCCGACAGTTGCCCCTGTACAGCAGAAACCCCCGGTCGTCCCATCTTCTGTCTGCCCCGCTCCCTCCATGACCCTACCGATAGGACAACCATCTCCGTATCCCGCCATCTATCTTCCCGGTACCGGACACCCCCAACCTGCATCAACCCCGAAGGCCTCCGGTAGCCATCACCCTTCCCTAAGATCCCTGACTCCATAGATCCCTGCATGACCCCGGCCCCAGCAAAACACAGGCACCAGACGCGCCATGCCCGGCTCGGGGGTAGAGGGCTTCCTCTGAGTGAGATAGGGTGGAGTAGTTTCGATCACACCTCCGGCCTCCCCCTGAAGACTGGTTTCGATAGCCCCTCCGGCCTCCCCGAGAGCTGGCCCCACTCCCTGCTGGGTGTCTGGAAACCACCGGACCCATCTTCAAAGGATCAAAGGGCCGGATCGCAGGAAACCCCGACAATCAGCCCCCGGGCACCAGATACCCGCCTGCGAGGGCTCAGACTTCAAAGGGAATCAGGACTATAACCAGGGCCACTCTGGAACTAGCGGGCAGATGAATCCTGTAAGAAGAGAGCCCTGCTGACCTGGTCGCGGCTCAACGTCTCATGAAAAGATTGCTATCTGAACTTTGGAACCTTTGTGAGCCCTGCTGACTTGGTCGCGGCTCCCTCGAACTTTAACAACCTTGGCGTGAGTCCTGCTGACTTGGTCGTGGCTCCTTTGAAATCTACCGTCCTCTGCTTGAGCCCTGCTGACTTGGTCGTGGCTCCCTCGAACTTTAACAACTTCGGCGTGAGCCCTGCTGACGTGGTTGCGGCTCCCTTGAAACCTCACGACGCTGCAACAACCTCAGCTTGAGCCCTACTGAGGTGGTTGCAGCTCCCCAAGAACTGAAGGACACTCCGTTCACTCGTGCCCGAGCTCTGCTGACCTGGTCGCGGCTCGGAGAGTACTCTGGTCCGGCTGGACCAACAACGCTACCAAAACAACGTAACTCGAGGAGGGTGAGTGGAGCAACCAGTGCGACCAACGCCTACAACAGCCCGTATCCCCCGGCTCGAGGATTGAGAGCCGTGCGCCAGACACACGTCGTACTGGCCCCAGTACTGTGACTGTCCCGCTTCCCACACCCCGGCAACTAAGAACTTACGAACCCTCGACCTAAATGTAAGTACTTGACTATTTGACCCGAAAAGTACCTCATAACCACTGCTTGATAAAGAACCTTTTATTAAGTAATCTCTAGGTCGTGTCCTTTTATAGAGTGGTGGAATGTCAGCGTGTACGATCCTAAATATGAAGCCCTCTCCTGTAGGGCCTCATCACGCCTGTGCTCAGCAGCGTTCCTGGGAGAGGTGGGTCACGGGGTGGTCAGGAGAACGACCTCTGTCCCCCCAAGGATCGCCCCTTCTAATAATCCCGATAACACGTAATTTACACATCTGTGCTAGGGAAGCGCGCGTACGCATTGGTAACCGCAGTGCAATTGTAGGATGTTGTCACCACAGTACGGTTCATGGCCTCGTATATTACATATCGTAGTGATTTTAGAGTTTCTGTCTTTGAAACTTGGGAAACCCGGTGGGAGTCTCGGCGTCTGTTCGACATCCTGTGATTCTGGGAAAATCACTCCACCTCCTCTTGCCTTTCCAAAAAAAAACGTGCCCTTTGGGGAATGTAACTGGTGCTGGTGCAAAGAGCCCCGATACCGTCGCGTCAAGCTCGCGCTATATAAAAGTGAAAAAAACTATCAGTCAGTCCTCTTCAGTTTAATTTCTACTTAAACACATTCACAGCAGTTCAATAACTTGATGACACTTATAATTGAAATAAAAAAACGACTGTTTTTTCGGTCTCATTTAAAGCTAGCACACTAGACAAAGTTGTCTTTCTGATCGTTAATTTTTGTAACGAAATGCTTATTTTTTTCTGCCACCTTATTTAGAACAATGGAGCTTTCCACTCTACACGTATTGACTAGTACAGCGCAAAGGTGAAATGTCAGGTTGTTACAGGAGTCCTGCCTAATTAATGTGAGAAAACACTGTTTACTGCCTCATGCCAGTTACAGTGATCGAACAGAGGAGAAGTACTCTTGATGAAAGGCAAATGCCTTTCCAGAGTCCTCCTGTTTTGCTGCATGCAATTAACCCTTTCTGCTTCGATGTTCTGGTAAAAATACCTTTGTTTATGACGTTTGTACACGAAAACGGAGCGCTATGTAAACCATGTATGGAGAGTCATTGGCAGTCAATTATTCATGATCATCGCATTCATGGTTCCTCCCCACACTCAGCAGTGGTAATAAATATCGTATTACACTCCGGGCATCTGCATACCTATCAATCAATTTAATCAATGTTTCGCTATTACATAAATACCTGTCATTATCAGTAGATATAATAAAAAGTGACTTGTGAGCTGGTCTCAGAAAAGGATCCTGTGTGTGGGTTTAAATCCGCTTATGATGGCATTCTCGTGGGTTCTTGATGAACACTTCATCTGTGCCCCCTCGAGTTGCTGTATTTTTGTTGTAACCTCTCTCTGCCGGTGCCCACCCTCGGATCCGGTTCTCGGGTACATCTCACCCCCCTCGGCACCTGTCACCGCAGCTGCTGCGCCCAGGCGGCGTTCGAGGCGCTGCGCAAATTAATTTTCTCAGAACTGTTGGAAAAGCAATTAGCAGCCGTCCCGGATGCGACAGGATCGTAAAACCATACACAATGTGGAAACAAGGACAATGAGGAGGTGATGTGTCTGCTCACGCTGCCTGCACTTCCAAGTCAGCCCTCTGATTGGTTAATAAGGAACACCAATCAGAGAGCTGACTTGGGCGTGCAGGCAGCGTGATGAGGGGCTGCTCTCTCCCGATGACGTCAGGGAGAGAAAGAAGAGAGGAAAAACGCCCCGGAATTGGGAAAAGACGGGGCTTAAAGGGAGTGACGCCCCTCTCCGCCAATGGCTGGCCAGCATTTACGAGGCCAGCCAATGGAGAAGAGGGGTGGGTTCAAACCCCCATTCTAAGAAACATTAAATCTTCGGACCGAACTGCGCAAGCGCAGCCTACGGTCCTCGACCTAAAAAACGAGGAATTATCCTAGCTTCCCCACTTGACCAAACTGTGTGATCCTAGGTAAATCTTTTCCAGTATACTTCCTTTTTCCTTAATGCTTTTGAGGGAACTTTGAAATACTTGAGCTCAGGGTGTGTGCAACCAGCACCTCTCTTATGTCTGGGTTAAATAGACTAGTGCCACACCACCAGCTCACCAGGCTCTGACCACGAGGTGCACACAGACGAGGGGACGCTACTGTTTGGCTAGTGCATAGCTCATGTCTGCCTAGCCTGGGCTTGCATGTGTGGTTGGTGTTGTGCCAGGAAGGGGGCGTGTCCTCAGTGGTTGATTTGTAAAGCAATAATCTCCAGGGCCCACACCAGGAAGAAATCCAGCCCCTTGCACTCTCCTTTGCCCCTGCCAGCCCTGGCAATGACAGTACCAGCAAAATTACTATCCATCACACTCCGGTGTGCAATTCAGACTATTCCAGGCCCCAAAAGTTGTGAGAAAGGCTTGGTTGGCCTTATTAATGATTGTTGTTGCATATTAAATTAACAAACACCTGTTGTTGTTCTCAAATTTAGCAGACAGCGCCTCCATGTGGCAGACTTTCACAAGCGCAAGTGCTAATAATTAAGCACCGGGAACCACCGGCTGAAATTAGGCACTGCCTGTCCTAACGTGGCAGAGATTTTACGGTGCACGAGACTTTGAAAGGGGCTCTGAATTCGTCACTATGAACAAGGTGAGCATGAAGAGCGCCGCAAGAATCTGGCGAGGGGCATGTCCTTGAATAGATACATAAAGCACTGAGATGGCTAAGCGAGCTAACATATACACATTATCTGCAGGTCGAGAGTTGTTTACAGCGCTTCGAAACTGCAGTGGTGTGATGCAGAGTGCTATATAAAAACAAGTGATTACTGTCATTGTTCCTGTTTTGGTCATGGGCAGCTGCTGGTTAAGGGATCAATGGTGTCGGTGAGCGGGGTTTGGGGAGGTGGCGGGGGGTCGTTGTTTTTCGTTCCCCCAACTTGGGTCAGAACACAAGATTGTGAATTTGTTTTCTGATTAGACTAAAAGGGTGCTGTAGAGTTTGACCCCGATGCAACACTGCAGGTACTGGGAGATGCCAATGAGCTGCCGAGCTTTGACCTCAGGTTGTCCTTAGGTGCGGCTCAAAGCGTTTGTTGCTGTAAGTTAGGGACTGTGCCATCTCTTGCTGCTGCAGATCGCAGGGCGCCTAGAAGGAGGTCTGACTCAGAGCTGATTTTGAAAAAGAAGAAGTCCACGAGGTCACTTCAGCTTGCATCACCCCATGCCCCTGTAGACACTGCCAATGACAGCAGCAACACAACTGCTAACCATCACACTCTTACAAAGTGACAATTCAGACGACTCAAGGCCCCCAAAGCTGTGAGTGGCTTGGGCGGAAGGTGTTCGTTATTTTTAATGTATTTGAAATTAATAACTAACTGTTATCTTATGTGTCTCTATATAAGGCAACAGTGCCACCTTGTGGCAGAATGTCATAAGGGCCGGTGATGACAATTCAGTGCCGGTGCTGAGCACCAGAATCCACGGCTCAAATTAAGCGCTGGTCTGACTGGCTTCAGGGAACAAGTTGAGCTTTGATTAGAAAGGCGGGAGAGGAGTTGAATAAAGAGGAGAATCCAGCAAGTGCCTTGCACTTGGGCAATGCTTGAACAGAAATGCTAATGTGCTGAAAAGAAATGTGTTTTTAGAACTTTACGAAAAGTTGGTTCAAGTGAAATAGACCAGAGAGAAAGCGGTAAACTGTTCCATTCCCCACCAGCCAAAACCATGAAAGATTGGCCAACAAGTCTTTCCCGGCTGCACCCAGGTGCTGGTAACCAGCAAAGCTGAGGCCGAAGGCAGGGTCTGGATGGCTGATAGTGCCTGATTCTCCACATCAGGTACTCAGGGAGCTCGGCTATTGAATGTATAATGGGAAAGAATCCTCTTCTTGACTGGTAACCAGTGTAACTCTTCGAGAGAATGATAAATATGGATCCTCTGAGGGATGTTGTAGGAGAGTAGGGTCTGCTATCCTATGGTCACCCCAATTCTGCTTTTTGCTTCACTGGTTTTCGACTTACTGAGGCTGTGGGCCTGCTAATCAAACCCCCAGCCTGCTGTTCTCTCTCTAAATTCACATACCTGTACTATAGGTACATAACCCAATTGGAAAATGGACCGCTTGTCAGCCCCTGTACCAGGCACTATAGGTGCTCAGGGCATAGGTGCCACCAAGGCCTACCAGGGGCTGAAGCATAGCTTTTGCCACCCCCGGCTGGCTATCCAATCTGACACAACTGGCTGATCACTCGGCTGGGGCAAGTGGGTGTAATCACCCCTTGCTTAGATGTAGTATACCTATATCTAAACCTATATCTGGACACATATAAACCTGTGAGCCACTCCTATGGAAGGCCTTATCAATCCTGGAGGCAGAGTGCGTGGTTTAATGTGAGATGGAGCTCTGGCATGAGCTGAGCCTGTCTGCAGCTGTCGGGAACAACTCCCTAAGCTGTTCCGGGATAATGCCAAACCATATACTATTAAGTGCATTATAATCCTCGCTGGATGCAAAGTGCCGCAAAGGGGAGCAAAGCCCTAACTGTGCTACAAAAAAAGAGATACATAGCTTGGGTGAGCCGTGACCTGGGTTGTACCTTGATGTGGAAACAACACCCAGCTCAGGAGCAGGCGCAGGCAGTAGTGCAGGGTTGAGTCAGCTCAGGAGCAGGCGCAGGCAGTAGTGCAGGGTTGAGCCAGCTCAGGAGCAGGCACAGGCAGTAGTGCAGGGTTGAGTCAGCTCAGGAGCAGGCGCAGGCAGTAGTGCAGGGTTGAGTCCGCTCAGGAGCAGGCACAGGCAGTAGTGCAGGGTTGAGTCAGCTCAGGAGCAGGCGCAGGCAGTAGTGCAGGGTTGAGTCAGCTCAGGAGCAGGCGCAGGCAGTAGTGCAGGGTTGAGTCAGCTCAGGAGCAGGCGCAGGCAGCAGTGCAGGGTTGAGTCAGCTCAGGAGCAGGCGCAGGCAGTAGTGCAGGGTTGAGTCAGCTCAGGAGCAGGCGCAGGCAGTAGTGCAGGGTTGAGTCAGCTCAGGAGCAGGCGCAGGCAGTAGTGCAGGGTTGAGTCAGCTCAGGAGCAGGCACAGGCAGTAGTGCAGGGTTGAGTCAGCTCAGGAGCAGGCACAGGCAGTAGTGCAGGGTTGAGTCAGCTCAGGAGCAGGCACAGGCAGTAGTGCAGGGTTGAGTCAGCTCAGGAGCAGGCGCAGGCAGTAGTGCAGGGTTGAGTCAGCTCAGGAGCAGGCGCAGGCAATAGTGCAGAGTTGAGTCAGCTCAGGAGCAGGCCCAGGCAGTAGTGCAGGGTTGAGTCAGCTCAGGAGCAGGCGCAGGCAGTAGTGCAGGGTTGAGTCAGCTCAGGAGCAGGCACAGGCAGTAGTGCAGGGTTGAGTCAGCTCAGGAGCAGGCGCAGGCAGTAGTGCAGTGCAGGGTTGAGTCAGCTCAGGAGCAGGCGCAGGCAGTAGTGCAGGGTTGAGTCAGCTCAGGAGCAGGCGCAGGCAGTAGTGCAGGGTTGAGTCAGCTCAGGAGCAGGCACAGGCAGTAGTGCAGGGTTGAGTCAGCTCAGGAGCAGGCGCAGGCAGTAGTGCAGTGCAGGGTTGAGTCAGCTCAGGAGCAGGCGCAGGCAGTAGTGCAGGGTTGAGTCATCTCAGGAGCAGGCGCAGGCAGTAGTGCAGGGTTGAGTCAGCTCAGGAGCAGGCACAGGCAGTAGTGCAGGGTTGAGTCAGCTCAGGAGCAGGCACAGGCAGTAGTGCAGGGTTGAGTCAGCTCAGGAGCAGGCACAGGCAGTAGTGCAGGGTTGAGTCAGCTCCGGAGCAGGCACAGGCAGTAGTGCAGGGTTGAGTCAGCTCAGGAGCAGGCGCAGGCAGTGGTGCAGGTTTGAGTCAGCTCAGGAGCAGGAGCAGGCAGTAGTGCAGTGCAGGGTTGAGTCAGCTGAGTAGAGGAAGATACTGCCACAGGGAAAGGGTCTTGATGGAGGGAGATACCCTTGGACTGAGATAGGGTATGACACTTGCGGCACAAACCTGGATAAATTCGTCCCTTTTTGGTACCCAGCAGCAGTGTTCAGTGCTGAAGCTCCTGGCCTCAGTGGTGTCTGGCCTATGCGAGGGGCAGAAGTGGCGTCTATGCGCGCACCTGGTTTGTCAAGCTATGAGGTTGACAGAGGTTAGGCCCTCAAACGTATCACATTTACACTTGTGATGAAATTAAATCAAGTGAAAAAAGAAATGTATATAGCGCTCTAACCCCGCTGATATCAAGGCGCTTGTAACAAATGATGAGGCTGCAAGCTTATCTTGTTAACCTGTTAAAATCAGGTTTGCAGTGTCAACATTATCGGCGCCATCTGGTCCCCCTTTTGAGTCCATTCGTGCCCGTAAGCGGCAGCCATTTTAAATACCATGGCCTCTCTGTCCATCGCCAACAGCCAGCGCGTCTCTCTCTCTCTCCCCTGACCTCGCAGGCATCCCCCGCGCGCTGACAACCCCCGCTCCCACATGCTTGGGCCATAAACCCCTCTTCAGCGCAACCCTGCCTTGGAACCCCATCCTGTTCCCAGCTCAACACCTCCCTCCATTCCTTTCATGATCCCGGGTCCTTTGATAAAACCCCCTTTCCTCTGTGCCCGATTGTCTTACTCGTTCCCAGGCCGCCACCTGGCCCTGCGGATGCTGTTTATTGCCCCCCCATACAGTAGGAAGCTTCTCCCATCAAAGGATCCACGAGTTGATCAAAGCCCCCACCCCATGAGATCCGATCGACCACATACATTCCGTGAATCGGCGGAATGTCCAGCTGCGCAACAATCGTCACCTGTTGTGACCGGGGTGGGGACTTCAACTGTAAATGTGTGTGGGAACGGGCCTGAAGCGAGGATTCCGAGGATGTCCTTCCATACTTCAAAGCATTTGCAAGAATGTGCCACATGCAATAAACTGTAATAAAGATCATAAACCTGTGTATAAGAGGCCAGGCCTCAGAGATGCGGTTAGAGCACCTCGAGAAGATACCCTGTTGTCTGATTTGATGTGTTCTGCTCCGTCGGAATAAAACTTCTGTTTCCTGCCTTCCAGTCTCCAGCGCCTGCCTCTTTGTTTGGTAACTTGAGTGGTATAGAGGCGGTTAGCGCCGGGCAACTTTGAAAAAGGTCATCGGCCCATACCTTTTTCCACAATTGGCGTCCCAAACGTGGGGCCCATCAGCGACTCGTGGATCCAGTGGGAGAGGTCCTGACGACAGAGTGAACGACTGTAACGATCGGGACAGCTCCTGTCCAATAGACCCTCGTCTGACAGCCGATCATCCGAACTTCACTGGTTCCGAACAGACCTCTCTCGAGTGATCTACGGTCCTGACTGGGAACCATCAGGAGTGCCGCGACGATCACGAAGAATAGAGGACGATCGGGCGCTGGATTCGGAAGACAAGAAACTGTCCATGCAGTCCGGGTAAGGTCGTGTATCACGACAAATTGAGAAATGATTGTTTGATTTGGATAATACTACTATTACTCTTTGAATTGTTGGTTCTTTTTGTAGATTCGCTGTCTGCAAACGGAGAAAAACAGGTTCTCTCTTTGCAGGCAATGAAGGATAGGTAACGCAGACTTTTGTCCCCGTTGTAATCCGTCGTGCCTATCTTCCTCCCCCACTGATTGATTGTTTGGCCCGAACTGTTGTTCGCGGATTGTTTTCTGGAGATTCTGTCTGCAAACAGGGAAGAACAGGTTCTCTCTTTGCAGGTAGTGAAAGGGTAGGTAACGCAGACTTTTGTCCCCGTTGTAACCCGTCGTGCCTACTTATTCTCCCCATTGATTGTTTGATTGACCGAACATTGACTGTTCGATATTGGTTCTTTTGAGGTATTCACTGCCTGCAAATAATGAAGAATAGAAATATTCTGTCTAGTCTTTGCACGCAGTGATAAGATAGGTAGTGCAGACTTTTGTCCCCGTTGTAATCCGTCATGCCTATCTTCTCCCCACTGATTGGTAGCCTGTTTAGCCCGGACCGCTTATTAGAGATGAACCATCCAGCTCCACTGGAAGGCACCCCTAATAAGGACATGTTCATGAAGCATGGATTGATCGCTATAGCCTATAGCAAGCTGTGGCATAAATATACGAAGAAGGATCAGAAAAGTCAGTGGCCACTGATAGGATCCTTCGATGAGGATAAAATAAGCGCGCTAGAAACAGCCCTTGGGAAACACAAGACAACGCCCACTATGCTTGATAGTCTCGGCATGTGGCGCAAAGAAACCGAACAGCGTAAAAAGAGAAATGAAAGTAGGTTGGGAATAGAGCTGCGAAAGGCAGCCCACCTAGCTGCTAAGAGATTAGAAGAAGAGATAAAGGAGAGAGAAGAAGCCAAACAGAAACTAGAGGTAGAGACATCAAGCCAGTGTCCGGTTAGAACGCCCTCTACGCTCTACCCTGAATTGCCCTCGAAACAGCGAGCCAACGATGATCTTTTGTTAGGTCCTCCGATCATCTACATGCCCCCTCCATATGCCCCTTCCCAACCCTTAGCACAGCACTCGCCACCTCCAAGCACAAACAAGAGTAGTACCAGAGCTTCGGTCCCCATGGCCTGCGCGCCGGCCGAACCCCTTGTACTAGATACAGCACAAGCGACAGTGTTAGATGACCCAGAGGCCCGAAAGACAGATTCCACAAGAACGAACAGATTAAGCAAGGATGAGCGAGCAGGGATTGACAAAATAGTGAGGACACTGGTAGAAAGAAAGGAGAGTGAGGAGCACATCACGGATATGTTCAACTCATATGCAGGGAGCCACAGACGGCATTTTGCCGTACGACTGTGTTATCATGCCCTGAATGCGTATGAGGACCGATATCGAGACAAAGGTCCCGAGAGCCTAACGACTCTGTATAGAAAGGTCGATATCGGGGATGAGGGCGAGTGTGACGTAACGGACCTCCTTATGCGTTCGCTTGAGGTTTTCCGCCACCTCACTGAACAAGAATCGGAAGCTAAACCGACAACACCCATAGCGACCGAATCCCGAACTGAGCGAGCTAGCACCATGATGCCAATAAGAGAGGCTGCCCCCTACTGGGTTCCCCCACGAGGTCTAGGAACACACGATGACGTCAACCACCAAGATGCAAGAGGGAGGGTAGTGTACAACTGGGTCTACCAGCCATGGGATCGGCAAGATATTCTGACGTTCCGGAAATCTCTGCCCGATTTACGTAAAAACCCCACTGCCTTCTACACTGAATTAGGTACAGCCCTAGGTTCAACGATTATGACCCTGGCTGACATCGACTTGTTTTTCGGGTTATGTCTGCCAGCTGATGTGTGGAAGCAAATCCGGAAAGTCGACCACCTTGAGCTGTTCGGACATACCTGGTCACAACTCGATGGCATAGATAGGCAACGAGAACCTGGACAGAAGCCTTTGAAATCCATTTTAGATCTCCCAGACAAAATTGTACAGAAATTGGGCGTCTCGGAGGCAAGATGGCCGCTAGAGCATTGTAGGGAGTAGTCGCATTACACTCCCTCTCCTGGGCTGACTGTAAAAGTTAGAACTAGACCAGGAATGCTGCAGTAAAATGCGAGTATGTGGATAACGTATTGGATGCTCCTGAGGCTCTGGAAAGAGGCACAGAGGAAACGCTGGGCAGGGCCCCTTAACTGGAAGAAAACAATAATGTCAGCACGATCCAAGGAAGGCAGCGGTCCGGGGGCCATCCCGAAGACCTCACAGCCAGGCAGAAAAATCACCCCCGCACTAAGCGCTACACAGAAAGCACAGCAGCGGAAGATCGAGCGGGAGAAAAAAGCTGAGATAAAAGCGCAGACTGGAGCAGAAAAATGTGCTTTGCTACAAGGGGAAAAAGGAAATATAGCAGCGGAAAAAGAGCGTGGAGAGATTAAACAGAACACCAAAACCCCCAGTTTGCTGAATAAGGAGAAGGAGACACCGCTGAGACAGCCTACCTTATCGGAGACCTTTACACGGAAACCCATGGCGGCTCTGATCGGCGGATCCGGCGGGCCTGGCGGAGATGCAAAAGCGGGACCTGCGCCCATCTCGGCGAGGCAGACAGCGGAGAAGGCGGGCGGAGATGTGAGTCGCGCGAAGATCGAGGAGAGGGCAGCAGAGCGAGGCAGGGATCCGCCGGGTAACAACAGCGTGGGCTCAGCAGGACATAACGCAAAACAAGCACCTTACGCGGAAGACGGCATTAGGGTTGCTTAGCAACCAGTGGAACACGCAGGAGCGAGCACGCCCAGGTCAGAGGAGGAAAGTACGCTGGGAGAGACAGTCCAAGCCGCGGAGGCGGCGGCTGCTGAAGCGGCTCCTGGAGCAGCCTGTTACATGGGGGAGACGAAACTCCAAGGAGCAAAAGGTAACGGTAATGGCAATGGGGAATTAACATTAAAGGAGATTGAAGGTATGAATAATAATGCCTCAATGTTGGACGCGCTGCTGCAAGTAGAGGCAGAGATAAGCAGTAATTTGAGGCCAAAAACGGACACAAATTGGGGAAGTATGATGAGCATAGACTCACAGAAAGAGCGTGAAGGGGACACATTTTTTTCAGTAAATGAGGGTTCAACCTCAACAAGTGCTGAAGAAGAATTAGGGACCTCTGAGATATCATCAGAGGAGGAGGAAAGTACTGAATCTGACACATTAAATACACAGAAAAAGAAAAAGTCCGCCTCAAAACGCAATTCAAACGCCAAATCAAATAAAAAGCTCTTGTGGGATTATTCTGCCACTGCAGGCCTTTTTCAAGAGGGGATGCAAGGATCTCAAGGGTCTCAAGGGGTACAAGATAAAGACATGGCAAGTGAGGAGGATAGGCTGAGAGAGCAAGCCACCCTGAACCTACTAGTCAATATGCTAAAACAAATCCAGGGCGAAGCCAGGGCAGAGAGCCGCAGAGCTAGGCATGACACAAAAAAAATACAGGCCTCAATCAGGAAGATGAACAAAAAGTATGAGGAAGTGGAGGGGAGAGTGGAACTGGTAGAGGAAAGGACGGGAAGATTGGAGGACGAGGCAACTGACTGGCACAAATTTAAGAGGGATCAGACAAAAATAATGGAAGACCTGCAATGGAAAGTGGAGGACTTTGAAAATCGTCAGAGACGGAACAATGTAAGACTTTTGGGCCTGGAGGAAGGAGTGGAAGGGCAAGATGCAAGGGGATACGTGATCAGGCTTCTAAAAGGAGCCTTCCCTGAGGCTAGGTGGAGATGGGAAGACGAGGTACAAAGAGCCCACAGATTTCCACTGTCAATTAAAAAAAGGCAAGGAGAGTCCCAAGAAAATATGCCTAGAGCAATGCTGGTATTTTTTGGCAACTTTCTGGCAAGGCAGGAGGTGATGGAAAAAGCTAGACCAGACTCTAAAAGATCCGCTGAAGGGGTTACATTCTTTGCGAGACCTGACTTTTGCCATGTCACTGTCGAGAGGCGATGGCGTTTAAGACAGTTAATAACCCCTTTTCAACAACAAGGAGTTGAAGCATATCTGATGTTTCCGGCGAAACTCAAGGTTATCAGTGGTGGACGCACAAGGTGGTTTTTTTCTGAGATAAAAGCAGGGGAGTACCTCGAAGAGCTAAAGGAGCAACGCAAGGGGAAATAAGAAAGATCAATAAGGAATAAGACTATGGAATATTTATCAAGGTCTATGGACTGCATATTCGGGATAGCTAGGAGGGAGAGGGAGGGCGACGCTACAATGCAAGCAGCCAACACATAGGTCAGGATTGACCTATTTGCCTGTAGAAGGGGGGGGTGGGGCTGCTGCGGGAGGGAAGGGATGGGGGGGTGCGGGGTGGGAAAGGACCAGGTAAAGACGGTGAAACAACACAAAAGAATAGATTGGAATGAGATAAAATTTGTAACAAAACAGAACAAGTGGGTAAAATCTTTAGGAAAAATTTATAAGGTAAAATGGCGTTAAGGATTGCAACAGTGAATATATGTGGATTAAATGATGGAGGGAAAAGACAAAAGGCAGCGTCACTGTTCAGACTGCTAAAACTGGATGTGATTTGTTTACAGGAGACGCACATCCTGGGAAAAGAAAAGTTTAAACTGGAACAGTTGGGATATGAGTTGTTGGCTAACACAAGTCAAGACACAAGAACAAAGGGGGTGGCTATATTAGCAAGGAGAGGGGCTATTAAACTTAGAAGGAAAAAAGAAGACTCTGAGGGGAGATGGGTTATCGTTGAAGGGGAAACTACTGCTGGGAATTTAACAATAATATCTGTATACGGCCCAAATGACGACAATTCGGAATTGTTTGAATGGCTAGATCAGGAACTCGCACTCTGGATAGAGCCGGTAATTTTGTGCGGCGATTTCAATATAAACGGTTTGCATGGTTTGGGGGGATTAGGAGGGGGGAGATACGTAGGCAGGAAAAAGAAAATATGTAATGCTGTAACCAATATGCTGCAGAATAATGCTCTTTCAGATTTGTGGTCTAAACGTAATCCATTCGGGTCAGGGGCTACCTTTTATTCAGCACCCCACAAAATGATTGCTAGATTAGATTATATCATAGTGTCTAATGATATAATAAATGGGGCCCAGATAGAGCGACTGCCGAGAATGATTTCGGACCATAATATCTTGGTAATAACCATCCCCAGGATAGATAGAGGGAGTATTAAACCCTGTACTTGGACATTTGAGAGAAGATTACTGAAAGAGGAAGAATATATCAGTAGGATGAACAAATGGATCACACAGTTCTGGGAAATAAATAGGGGATCGGCTCCAGTTAAGATCGTCTGGGATACATTTAAGGCCGGAATAAGGGGGGAAACCCTGAGCTACACTTTAAAAAAGAGTAAGATGGAGAGAACAAGGATGGACAGATGGGTAAAAGAGATCAATAGTTTAGAAGAACAATTAAGTTGTGCAGTGCAGAGACAAAACACAATTAAAATAGAGAACTTTATACTGGAAATAGAAGTCAAGAAAGCAGAGACGGGAGAAGCCCTTTTGGAAAAGGCGGCGGGGAATTACCTTGCTAAGAAAGAAAAGTGCTATGAGTACAGTGAGAGAGTAGGACATCTCTTAGCTATTAGAATTAAACAAAATCTGGCTGCAGGGGAAATCAAAGAAATCAGAAATAGCGATGGGATAGTGGTAAACAAGGCAGAGGTGGTTCAGGAGGCATTTAGAGAATTCTATGAGAAATTATATGTTCAGAAACCAGAGGATATAGGGGATGGGTGCAGGGACTATCTGACAGGGATACCACATGAGAAACTGGACAGGGAAGAAAGAGACAAATTAGACCTACCGCTAACATTGCAGGAGATTAAAATGGCAGTGAATAATTTACCAGGAGGCAAGGCTACAGGGCCAGATCAAATACCAGCTGAATTTTATAAAACATTCTGGGAAAGGCTTGGGGAAAATATGCTGGAGACTTTTAGACAGGCACAGATGCAAAAATTAGCACCACAGTCCTGGGATGATGCAAATATCATTGTGATACTGAAAAAGGACAAACCCCCACTAGACCCAGGGTCATATAGACCTATTACTCTCCTGAATGCGGATGCAAAATTATATGCTAAAGCCTTAGCACAAAGAATGAGTCAAGTTATCGAGAAACTAGTAAGCAAGACACAACATGGTTTTATTCCCGGGAAAGGGACTACTCAGCATACCAGACAGTTAATTACTATACTAGATGCAGCTGAGGTAGCAGGAGACCCTGTCGCAGCCATATTCCTTGATGCTGAAAAAGCATTTGACAGGGTCTCCTGGCAATTTTTGTGGAATGTAATGGACTGGTTTGACATAGGCAAAGGGTTTATTAGCGCTATACAGGTGTTGTATTTGCAGCCAAAGGTGAGGGTGAAAATAAACAAGACATATACTAAAACGGTAAAAATCACACGTGGAACTAGACAGGGCTGCCCGGCATCACCCCTACTTTTTGCCTTATATCTAGATCCGTTTCTCAGGAGACTAATAGGTAACATTAACATCTCGCCAATAGTGATACAGGAGGCAGAGTACAAAGTGTTCGCATACGCAGACGATGTGGCACTGATAACTCCGGAACCAGGAAGGGCCCTGAGGGAAATAGAGCAGGAAGCAGCAGTTTTTGGGGGCTTATCAGGATACTCAATTAATAAAGGGAAAACCCAGATCATTTTGAATGAATATACACCCTTTGCGGATCCCAGAGTGGTAAAGGAGGCAGTATACTTAGGAGTAAGAGTGTCAGCAGACTTGGCGGAGTTAGTTAAAATAAATATGGAACCGTTATTAACTAAGGTAAAAAGCAACACAGAAAGAATTCACATACTGCACTTGACACTATTGGGACGCATAAACGTAATCAAAATGGTCACGTTACCGAAATTTCTTTATCTGTTTAGGGCTATACCTCTATTTTTTGAACAATTCTGGTTTACTAAGCTGGAAAAAATACTCAATAGACTAGTATGGGCACAAGGGAAAACTAGAAGGGCCTACAGACATATGACACTTACACGGGAGAAAGGGGGATGGGGAGCACCGGATTTCAAATTGTACTATTGGGCCGCAGCTCTGCAATACTTCCAAGGACTAATCGGAGGGAGACGGGAATACACAAATGTGTATAGAACCATAATGGGGGAGGCCGCGGTTGATGGTCTTCTGAATACAATTGATTATAGACTCTTTAAGAACACCAGGTTTAAAACACTAAAAGCTGTATACATGATCTGGAAAGTTGTGGGGAAAAAAGTGGGTATAGGCAGATTTAGCAGATATACTAGGTTAATAGATAATGAAACCCTTCCGGGGGACATCTTCAGGGATGGAACGATGAAGATATGGAATGAGAGGGGCATTAGGAAAATAGGAGATCTCCTGGATATAGAAGGAGGAATAGTAGAATTTGTAGAATTACAAAGCAGATTTGAAATGCCCACTAACACTTTCTTTAAGTATTTACAGGTGAGGAGCTACTTGAGGGATAAAAAGGGTGGACGGATAGGTTTTAAACATTGTAGGCTATTGGATTGTATAGAACAAAGTAAACATTGTAAGATACGGCAGCTACATGCAGAATTGTATGCATACAAAGTAGATGACAGAGAGAAATTCTCAAAAAAAATGGACAGAAAAAGTTGGGACCTCCCCGGAAGGACTTCAGAAGTCTTTAGATTTAGGAAGAACGGTTTTATGCTCGGCCACGCTGCAGTCACAGCACTATAAAACATTATATTGTCTTTATTATACCCCGGCAAAAATAGCGCAGTGGGGTGGGACAGAAGGTACTACATGCTCTAGATGTAATTCTACGGAAGCTGATATAGTACATATGTTCGCCCAATGCCCACAGTTGTACACCCTGAAAACGGCCATAGAAGAATTCCTGGGGAACGCTCTCGATATTAAGATAAAATTAAGCAACGAAATATTATTGTTGGGGGTGAAGACCGAGGAAGAAGAAAATGATTCTACAAAGTTTTTGTTTATGGTGGCAGCTGTATATAGAATTTGTATTGCACAGGCTTGGCTTGATAAGACACCTCCTACATTTCAAATTTGGATAGCTAGATTACTAGCGTCATATAACCTAGAGAAGGCTATATATGAGAGAAAGGGGAAAAGAGCAAAAAAATTGGGAGAGGAGATATGGCAACCCATTACGAGGTGGAAGCATGAGCAAAATAGGGTAGGGGTTGGCTAAATAGCTGTATGCAGGAATGGCCTATCCTTTTCTTTTTTTCTCTTTTTGTTAAGTACAAATTTTGGGGAGTACTGCTGCAAGAATGCATTTGCCCTGTATTTAATTTACTCTATATTATATAGGTTATATAATATATGCATTTTGTGTTGCAAATTTGATGTCTGTAATACGGGGGGGGGGGGAAATTGTTTTTAAAAATGTTACAATAAAAATATTTAAAAAAAAAAAAAAAAAAATTGTACAGAAATTGAAAACCCTGATCCCAGAAAAGAAAGTGGACTGGTCGATAGTAACGGCTTGTCGTCAGAAACCCCAGGAAGACGTATTGGAATACTTCTCCCAGTTTGAAACACTATTCTCCGATTACAGCGGCCAGGACATGACCACTGCAACCGGACACCATCTGTTTGTCCAGAATTATGTAAAGGGTTTGTCGCAGGAGGTTTCTCAGAAACTACAGGCCAGCGAGAGTAGTTGGGCAACCTTCAAACCCACGGCTATCCTCCTGATGGCCCAATATTACGAGCACCAGAAAAATGAAAACGATAGAGCGACAGAGAAAAAGAAGAAAGACTTAAAAGAAAGGGTGATGATTGCACAGTTGCAAGGGGTGACTATAGGACGAGAGCAATACAAAGGGAACTACCAGACAAATGTCCCTAGGAACGCACCCCCTAAAGACAATACCCAGACACCCCATGTTGGACGTAGAGACATTAGCGAGGACCAGTGTGCATTCTGCAAAGGATTCGGCCATTGGAAATCCCAGTGTCCGGTTCTGATGGAGATGAACAGAAATAGGGACCCCAAGGACGTAGCGGGTGGACCGAGAAATAGAGGGCAGCAACGGGGGTCCACGAATGACACAAATAACGATAGATCAAACAGACCAAACACATTTGACCGTCCCCGACAGAACCAGTACCAGCAGTCTGACTGTGACGATGCCCGCGACTTCGCATAGGACTGCCTAGGGCAAGGGAGGGATCCAGTCGAGCTCTATGTTGACCAGCAAGGTCCTTATGTCACCGCTAAGGTCCTGGGTACAAAGTCTCCATTTCTGGTAGACACTGGCGCAACACGAAGTGCGTTATCTAAACGACTGATTCCAAGGGCACCCTTGTCTGGCTCGCTTGTAACATCGATAGGTTTCGATGGAACGCCCTCCACTAACCCTTTGTCCACACCGATCTCCTTCGACTTAGAGAACAACACAACTGACACAACGTTTTTGCTTTCCGCCAATACTCCTGACGCCATTATGGGACTTGATTTGCTGAAACATTTCCGAGCTACTATTAGATGTTCGCAAGACGGAGTTTGAGTTTTCCTGTACGACAACCCAATTCTGCTCAGACATTGCCCTTCCCGACGCATGTTTTCTATCACTGACACTGACTCGTCCCTACTTGACACCCTGCCTCCGTATCTGTGGGCCAAGACAGATTCGGACGTAGGACGCATGATGATTGACCCAGTGCACATCACTGTTCGACCGGATGCAATACTCCCGAAACTCCCACAATATCGGATATCGCCCGAGGGCGAGAAGGCATTGGTAAAGATTATTCAGTCACTGATAGACGCAGGAGTGGTAGAGGAAGTAGTTAGCAATGTTTGCAACAGCCCTATCTTACCCATCATAAAGAAGCAAGGAGAGGGAGATGAGAAAGCGTACCGCTTCATCATCGACCTTCGAGAGATCAACAAAGTAGTTGTACCCCAGTACCCCGTGGTTTCAGACATCACCACTATCTTGACTTTGATTCTTTCTACTGCCACCACCTTCACTGTCATTGACCTCAAAAATGCTTTCTTCTCTATCCCCATTCACCCAGACAGCCGATACCTCTTCGGCTTCACCTTAAAAGCCCGCTCATTTAGGTTCTGTCGAGCACCCCAAGGCTACAACGAAAGCCCAAGCATCTACAGTCAGGCCCTCAAGAGACAACTGGATGAAGTCCAGTTACCCGATGGAGTGGTGTTGATACAGTACGTTGATGATATCCTCTTGGCGGCCGACACCACTCCACTTGCAGTCACAGCCACCATCCAACTCCTGCACTTCCTTGCGGAAAATGGCCACACGGTCTCCAAAAAGAAGCTGCAATTCTACCAACCCCAGGTCACTTACCTAGGCCACCTTCTGTCCAAAGACGGAAGGAAACTTACTCCTGACCGAATCCAAACCATTCTAGAGACCCCTGTTCCCAAGACCCAGAAACAAGTCCGCTCCCTACTAGGCCTCACCTCCTTCTGTCGGCAGTGGTTGCCAAACTTCAGCCTCATTGTGAAACCACTGCTTTCTCTACTAGCTAAAGATGTTCCCTTCCCACTCCCTTGGACCTCTGAATGCCAATCCTCCTTCATAGAACTACGAGATGCTCTTTGTTCGGCCCCTGTCCTAGGAACCCCCGACTACACGAAGCCCTTCTCCCTCTACACTCACGAAAGGGAGGGGTGCGCTTTATCTGTCCTGACCCAGTCCATAGGCCCAAAGCAATGACCATGCGCTTACTTCTCTGCCACTCTTGACCCTGTAGCCAGAGCCTTGCCTGCCTGCCTTCGAGCTGTAGCTGCCGCTGCTATCTATATCCGACAGAGTGAGGGGATCGTGCTCTCGAATTCCCTCACGGTATTAGTACCCCATGCAGTTGACACCCTCCTGAACCAAACTAAGACGCAACACCTGACGAGTGCCCGACTGACTGGATACGAACTGACTCTGCTCGCACCCCATATCACTCTGAAAAGATGCACCACACTGAACCCGGCAACTTTGTTGCCCCTACCAGAGAACGATCCCAATGTGCCCCCTGTACACGACTGTGTGACCCTCACAGACGAACAGACTAGAAGTAGGGTTGACCTCAGAGACACGGCTTTTCCTGACCCTGATGGAGAGCTATGGGTGGACGGCTCTTGCATCAAACTCCCTGATGGCATTACCTCGGCTGCTTATGTGGTCACCACAGCCCAGACTGTAGTAGAGACAGCCCGCATCACACAACGATCTGCACAGGCAGCAGAACTGATTGCCCTGACACGAGCATGCATCCTAGCAGCAGGAACCACAGCAAACATTTACACCGACAGCCAGTATGCCTTCGGGGTGGTTCACCATTTTGGACTCCTTTGGAAGGAGAGGGGATTCTTGACCACACACGGCACCCCCATCTTACATGGAGATCTAGTCTCCGCCCTGATCGAAGCCGTCCTCCTCCCCAAACGACTTGCAGTCATCAAATGCCAGGCACACAAGAAGGTGACAGACATCATTGGACAGTGAAATGCACTAGCTGACATGACTGCCCAGACCACAGCCGAGAATAGGACGACGACACGCATGTACGTGACCAGGTCTCAAGCAGAGAAATGGACCGACGCTAGGGACACAATTAGGGACATTCAAATGGCCAGCTCACAACACGAATTGACTGAATAGGCACGGGTGGGACTGAAAGATGATGAAGGCTGCTGGCGAACAAAGGACACGAACAAATGGTTGCTACCTGACTCATACCTGATTCCCATATTGACTATGGCACACTCCCCTGCACACATAGGATCAGCCCCCATGATCGAACTTGTCTCCAGAGTTTGGCACAACGATAAAATCACAGACTCCGCCAAACGTCTGGTCCAACAATGCTTGATATGCTTGCAGCATAACCCCGGGAAAGGAACTGTGGTACCCCGGGGAGGGTTTGGGGTTCCCAATCACCCATTTGAAGTCCTGTAGATGGACTACATCCAGCTAGACAGATGCCAAGGCCTGAAATACGTACTTGTTGTGGTATGTGCATTCAGCAAATGGGTGGAAGCCTATCCAACCCACGACAACACTGCTATGGCCACTGCAAAAGTATTGTTGAAGGAATTTTTCCCTCGCTACGGCCTTTGCCGAATTTTATGGAGCGACAATGGCCCCCACTTCGTAGCCGAAGTTATCCAGCTCATCTTGAAGGGGCTGGGTGTAAAACAGAAGTTCCACGCAGTCTTCCACCCCCAGTCTGCTGGACTTGTTGAGCGACACAATGCCACACTAAAACTAAATCTAGCTAAGATAGTGGCAACCACAGGACTGAAATGGCCAGACGCTCTCCCACTGGCATTGCTATTGATGCGTTCCACCCCCACCAAACACCACTTGACACCTTACGAGGTCGTTTTCGGCCGACCCATGAGCGTCTGGTCTGCGGGGGGCAGAGCTAGCCGGCGTCCATGTAAGACGCGCGAGCGCGGAGCTCCTCGCCGATAACCCGCCAAACTCCTGCAAATTCATCCTAAACTACCCTGCCGGCGTTCAAAACAGTGGAGGACCTCAGCTCAAAGCCCCGGTAGGACGGCGACCCCTTTGTCCGGCGGAGAACGGGTGCGGTGAGTCTTGGCGCCGAAGCGGACAGAGCAGCAACAGCCCAGGCCGCGATCCCCAACCTACATTGCAGGGCTGCCCTGGTTACGTCGCAGTACGTGCGGCGTGAGTGATCGAAGTGGTCCCGGCCACCTGCAAAGACAACTGGTTGGTCGGCGCACACACGGCCGGTGCTGGAGGCAACAACGAGGTCCGGCCCCCTACCCGGTATCCACGGTGTGAGGGGGCACACGGAGTGCGGAGCGCACGTTGGCTGTGGGAAAGACCCTGAAGAGCCGGGCATCCCCGAAGGCGGGACGCACAGCTCGCTACCACCACGTTGTGAAGGGCCATTGGAGGGGCGGTGAGTGGCTCACTCCCAAGAACCGGAGCAGTTCGGCCACCCGCTGGAGGAGCAGTCCGCAAGGGGCGCTGCACGGGGGTGAGGTCCACGAAGCGGCTGAAATCTGCATTCCGGTACGTGCAACCGCCATCTTGGGCACCGGTCCTGCTGAATACCCACCTGGTCGTGGGGGTCCCCCGACGCTTCGCCCACCACAGAGCCTGACCACTAATCACGTGTAGTGGACCTCACACCTCTGGCCAGACGGCTGTATGTCCACCAGAAATACCATGGGGAAGGGGGACAGATCGCAGCCCAAGCTCTCTTTCGACCAGAGGAAGGCGAAGGGGGCCGAGGGGACAGCACAAACCACCCCTCCATGCCCGGCAACATCTGAGAACTCTCTGTGCACGGAGATCCGAGACATGCTGGGGAGCATGGAAAAAGGCCTACAAGGCAGCATGGCAGAGATCAGCACCAAAATTGATGCGCTGACGTACCGGATGGACCGCATGTCCGAGAGGGTGGACAAGCATGCGGAGAGGCTGGACATGGCGGAGAGACGACTTACAGAGGCGGAAGAGGCTCAAACGGAGTGGGATAAGGACCGCAGACAGTTTGGCCGACTGCTCCAGGTAATACAAGATAAGACGGAGGATTTGGAGGCGCGCTCGAGGCGCTCCAATCTACGCATTACGGGAGTAGCGGAATCCACAAGCACCGGTAAAATGGAGCTGTTTGTGGAGAAGCTCCTTCAGACCCTGTTGGGGGAAGATGTCTTCTCCCCTATGTTCATTATTGAGAGGGCCCACCGCACTCTGGGGCCGAAACCACAACCGGGCCTCCCCCCGCGACCAATTATAGCGAAACTATTAAATTACCGGGACAGGGACTTGGCGCTGCGACTGGCCAGAGAGAAGGGGAAGCTACAGTTCGAGGGCATGAACATCTCACTATTCCCAGACTTCACGGCGAGAGTACAGGAGGAAAGAAAGCGATTTGCCCCCTACAAGAAGCAGCTGAAAGACCTAGGCCTCGACTACGCCATGCTGTATCCTGCGAGGCTTCGCATCAACAGGCAGGGTCACTCCCACTTCTTCACCGACCCCGCTGAACTTAAGAAATCCTTAAAGGAATGGGAGAAGGACAACCGCAATAGCCAGAGGAGTCAGCGAGAGGACTTGGAAGCCACATCCCACTTGGATGAACAGGAGTAGCCGGACACGAGAGCGTCGCTGCTGAACTGAAGGCGCCGTGTGGAGCTCGGAATGGCACTCAGTCAATGCGGTCCCGTTGAGATGTGACTTTGGGGTGAGATCTACCTGGTTCTTACCGGGATGGTTTATCTGCGCTGTGGTCTGGGTGGGGGGCTGCCTGGCTGGCTGGGGGTCAGCTGCGGGGTTGTCCGCTTCACATAAGGGTCTGGACTTTACAAACTGCGAAGACTGGAGCTGGCAGGGCTCAAAGCCACCGGGCGGGGGGCGGGACGTGAGCACGCGTGTGGTTACTAGCTCTGGTCTCCCTGCTGAGTCGTTGGCTGGCTAGACTCCTCTGCCCCTGCGCTTTTGGCTTTTAGCTCCTTCGGGGGCTACTTGGGGTTCAGTAGAGTTCATTGTTGAGTAGGGGGGGATGGTGGGTGGTGATGAGTCCTGTCTGACCGGGTTGGGGATGGTCGGCTGTGGGTGGGTGGGTGGCTGTTCTCTGGTTCACCTGTTGGGTCTGTTGTGTGGGATGTATGTGGGTGGTGTTAGGGGAGGGTTTTTGTGTGTTCAGAGTTGTGGAACCGCTCATGACAAGGAGTGTACATGGTTCGGGGGGACGCAATGTGTAACGCTGTGTGTTGCTGCTTATCGGATGCCTTTGGTGGTTACCATTATGGTGGGAAAGACTACCCATGCTGCCCGTGGTCTAATGATTGAACAGTTGAATTTGCAATGTCGAATGCCGCCCTGATTGATCGCACGCATGCACCGCACACTCTCAAACTGATGACGTGGAATGTACGGGGCCTAAATGATCACCGCAAACTGAGGAAGGTCATTAGTTACCTACATCGTCATAAGGTGGACATAGCCCTGTTGCAGGAAACTCATCTACCCATTCATAGCAGGATGCTACAGACACGAGGGTTGGCGGGACACATAGTGGCGTCTGGCTTTACGACACACTCTAGAGGGGTGCTGACCTGGGTTAACCAGTCCTCACAACTGAAACTGTTACCGGTGGAGATAGACACTGAGGGGCGGTATGTCCTGGCCAGATGTGTAGGCAAGGGGCTTGATCTCATGCTTGTTAATGTTTACGGCCCTAACTATGACAACTCTGACTTCTATGCCGCCCTGTCTGCACTATGTAGGAAGCACACTCAACCAGGGTTGTTATGGGGAGGTGATTTTAACTTTATCTTTGACCCCGAGAAAGACCGTTCCTCAGGACCAGCCCGAAGGCCGGTGGCCTCAGCCGCCTATATGAAAGCCGAATTGCTCAAACTAGACTTGGTCGATGTCTGGAGGGAGAAGCACCCCTCGCTCGGTGGCTTCACCCACTACTCGGCCTTCCATAATGTCCACACTCGTATAGACTACTGGTTGGCGTCGTCTTCGGTCCAGCGGAGTATCGGCAAATGCGAGGTGCTGCCACGCACCCTCTCTGACCACTCTCCAGTGATGTTACATATCACCACGGCCAGGAGAGGTATCCCAGCATTTACCTGGAGGTTCCCCCCCTTTGCCTTGCTAGACGAAGCGTTCAGGGGTGAACTGGCGGAGGATATTGAGGGGTTCTTTGCTGCGAATCTGGGCTCAGTAGATCACTTCTCTACGGTCTGGGAGTCGTTTAAGGTCTTCACCAGAGGCATGGCTATGTCCAAACACTCCAGTACACTGCGCTCTATTAGAAGGGAGTTGACCGCGATGGAGGCCACACTAGCGGACTTGGAGGATAAACTGCTCAGAGACCCTGGCCCCGATGCTGACTCGAGATTCGCTCCTCTGTTAACAGAATACCAGGAGCTGGCGGATAGGGAGGTCCTCTTTATGGGGAAATATGCTACGGCTCGCGCCTACGGTGAAGGGGACAGGCCAGGTGCACTTCTGGCCCGCATGGTACGGAATTCACGCAAACCGCTAGTAGTAGAAGAACTGACCACCCCCGAGGGAGACGTGGTCACGGATGAGGAGCAAATCCTAACCACTTTCCGTCGATATTATGCGGACCTCTATCAATCCAGGTCCCTGGGCGTGGAGGATGCCATAGACGACTACCTAGGGCATATAGCTATGCCATTTTTGCGGAATTCCGACAGAGAGTTCCTTATGGCCCCCTTTCATGAGGACGAAATACTGGAAGCCTTGGCGGGCATGAGGGCGGGCAGTGCTCCGGGTTCTGACGGGCTCACGGTGGGCTTCTATAAAGCCTATGCTGGGATCTTACTTCCTCATTTGATCACTCTCTTCGATGAGATTTGTGAGGATGGGGAAATGCCCCTCACTATGCGGGAGGCACTGCTTGTCACAATCCCGAAGCCGGGGAAGCCACTGAACATGTGCAGTTCCTACAGGCCCCTCAGTCTGCTAAATGTGGATGCTAAAATATACGCGAAGGTACTGGCCAATCGGCTAGCCCTCCTAGTCCCCGAACTGGTTGCGCCTGAGCAGTCTGGGTTTGTACCGTGTAGAAATCTGACGTACAATATACGCACAGTCCTGGGTACCATGCAACATGTGCGGCAGGAGAATAGAGCACTGGCGATTTTCCTGGATATGGAAAAGGCATTCGACTCTGTCGAATGGCCGTTCATGGTCCGGGTGCTTCGGAAGCTAGGTCTGGGAGAACCATTTCTGCAAAGGGCTGGCGCGCTGTATCACCGACCGTCGGCTAGACTGAAATTGGGGGACAGGGTGTCAGCACCGATCCATATCGGCCGAGGGACGCGGCAAGGCTGCCCCCTATCGCCTCTTCTTTATGCGCTGGTGGCAGAACCGCTTGCTTGTGCCATCAGGGAGTACCACAGCTTGGAGGGGATCAGCTTCCCCTGCTATAAGATAGGCATATCTACGTACGCGGACGACACCTTACTATACGTCCGTGACCCAGAGGCTAACCTGACATCAGTCCTCAGAGAGGTGGTCCGCTTCGGCTCGCTCTCAGGACTACGTGTGAACTGGGACAAGTCTATCGCATTCCCCCTCACACCTGTGACGCAGCCCTTCCCTATGGAGTACCCACTAAAGTGGACGACGGACTCGGTGAGATACCTGGGCATCCACTTACACACCGACCCGGAAATTCTTGTCCGTGATAACTACGGCGTGGCCTTCGCCAAACTGGTGGAGGATGTGGACGCTTGGTGCAGGCTCCCACTGTCCTTATTGGGCAGAATAGCTATAATGAAGATGATTGTCCTACCCCGGTTTCTGTTCTTATTCACGAATCTACCAGTGGTGCTCTCGAGGGCCTTCTTTAAACAACTCACGCAGGTTCTCATTCGGCTGGCATGGGCTGGCAAACAGCCCAGGATACGGTGGGCGACACTCATTCTCCCCTGCGAAATGGGGGGCCTGGGGGCCCCTGACATGGAACGATACTATCGCGTAGCACAGGCTACCCACTTGCACTCCTGGGTTCACGGAGAGGCGCGTACACCGCACTTGCTCCTGGAGCGGCTGTTCGCAGACCCACTCCCTCTGCCAGCAACGATTAGACTTCCACTTGATCGATCGGTCGGGCGCCTTGACTCCCTTAAGGCGACTAACCACGCATGGCATGCACTGGTGCGCGCCCGTGATTGCGATCGATTGTATGCACCCCTGATGCCGATTGAATGGGCGCTGTGGTTGAGCCCCCGTAGAGAGAAGGGCGTTGCAGAGTCCCTTCACTCTTTGGGCCTGGAGAGGATGGAGGATCTGTTCGAGGAGGGCACACTTAAAACTTGGGGTCAGCTAGCTCTGAGGACTGCGAGCCCCACACTGCTTCAACAGTTTCAGTTCCACAGACTGCGATCGGCTTACCGAGACGAGATGGGCCCGACTATGGAAGAACCTGAGGAGATCCCAGAGTTGTCCTATATTATTAAAACTAAGTCCCCGGCTAAACTGCTCTCGTCGGTCAACAAGTTAGGCGTAACACACCAGAAACTAACGCAGTCTAAAGCCAGAGAGGCATGGCAGGAGGATCTGCAATCACCCATAGATGATGCCATGTGGAGATATTGCTGCTCCAGCACCCGCAAGATCTCACTCAATGGCAGGCACAGGCTGGTGCACTTTAAGTTTCTCCAAAGGGTGTACTATACCCCAGAGCGACTGCACCGCTATGGCCTACGGCCCTCAGCGGAATGTGAGCGCTGTCGCACCCAGGTCGCCGACTTCTTCCACATGGCGTGGCTCTGCCCCGGTGTGCAAGCATTCTGGAATGCGGTGTTTGCGGAACTTGATCAAATGCTAGAAGAAACGCTTCCCAAGACACCGACGCTGGCTTTGCTGGGATTTTCTAAGCCACTCCCACCATCACTTCGCCGACTAGCTGATATGGCGTTGCTGCTCGCCAGGAGAGTAGTTGCATCCTGCTGGATGCGCGGACCGCTGCCCACTGTGGCGAGGTGGAAGAGGGATCTGCGCTTTTGCTGTACCCAAACTGAGCTATACAGTGAACTGTTGCCACCTAGAAGTAGGCCAAAAAACTTCTGGGACCTCTACAAGGAGTACTTACGGAAGGGGGAGGAAGGTGATTCTGACACATCTGACGTGGTGGATCTCCAGGACCAAGTTTCGGAATAATGGGCTGGGCGGACGGGGGGTTCCCCTACGGGTAGGAAAGTGGGGAGGTTGCCGGGGGGGGGGGCGCTGGGACAAACAAGTAGTCACCTACGTGGGAGGGCTTAACAGGGGGGGTCACCAGAGGGTTTGACCATTGAAGACATGGGTTGGGAAGTAGCACGGGACATGGTTTTTACACGACACGTTTACACGACAAGTTTACTCTGAATCAGACTGACTGGGCATTCCACGGAACACACTGGGGTGGGTGGGTAGAGTTGGGGGTTGGGGTTAGGGTAGGTTTATGGGCATTCTAGTTCTACTATTGACCTTGCACACGCGAGACCTTCCCTTCGAGTTGTTGTTAATGAATAATCAGTAGTCGTGCTGCGATGTGTGCTGCCTTGATGGGGAAGCTAACATCACTACAGCTGAGTTGAGTCCACTAAATATCGCCGCCGGGCCCCCGGGTTGCCGGCAATCATGGCTGTGTAACATCTTTGCCTGAGGACTTGTTTGGATCCGGTAGCCACGAACTGTATGCTTGCTATTGTATTTGTAATGACGCTGGTATTGTTGCTAATAAAGGTTTTTATATAAAAAAAAAATGAGCGTCTGGTCTGCACCAAAACCGACTTCCATTCATGACGTCCCGGACGTCCTAATGTCTGATTACTTGTATAAATTGACTGAAACTCTGTCTGTCATTCACCAACAGGTGCTGCATGCCATCCCTGACGCTTCCAGGGGTCCCGGACACACCCTGCGACCCGGGACCTACGTGTTAATAAGAAATTTCCAGCGTGCCAAGAGTCTGGAACCCCGGTGGACGGGCCCCTGGCAAGTCCTCCTCACCACCCGAACAGCTCTTCGAGTGGAAGGAAAACGGACCTGGGTACATGCGCACCACTGCAAATGGATCCCCCCGACTCTGACGACGACCGAAGACGTGACCATCCAGGAAGAGCTCCTGAACAAAGACCGACCATCACTGAACTGCTATCCTGACACAGAGATACTCGAACTAGCAAAGATTCCTGACCCCACTGTGCCATCCAAAGAAGGGCATAACCTGCGACGAAAGGAGGGAGTTTCGGCTAAGCAGACTATTGACTAAGTCATAATTCTCAGATCGGTGGCCTAACACTACAAAGGCCGTCAGGAGAGAAAGCCAGACGAGGTTTTTGGTTCTGCCCGCTACCGAGCTCCCTTGAAGATGATGGAAGCGCCCGATAAGAAGATGATGAAAGCGCCCGATAAGAAGGTGATGGAAGCGCCCGATAAGAAGATGATGGAAGCAACCGGACATCCGAAAATTCGCTACAGAAACCCAAAGACTGACAAAATCCACAGTTCAAAGACAATTGCACTTTTTATCACGATCCTCTTCTGCCTCCTCCTCATGACCACACTCTGGATTGTGGAAGAAAACGCACCCGCTCATGAGACATTCCTGACCACTGCACAGCCTACCACCATGAAGGAACATTATCTGATTTCTCTCTCACCCCAACTCAGAGAAAGGCGAAAGGAGTTTTGGAACAACTCCTTTGTGCATCTGCTGCACCAGCACAATCTTGCCACCAATGCCACCAACTGCTGGATCTGTGGGTTGCTACCCCACGCCACTGGACATTCGATACCCTTCATCCCTTCACCCTTCTCAATTCACGGCTCCTGCCTTGCTTGGCTGATCCTCTTGCAAGAGAGCTATAGGGATAATGCCACCTCCAGCAAAACTATGACGCATTTCTTTCATGAGGTCTGGCGAAACAAAACGAAGACACATTTCTGCCCACAGACCTCCAACGACTCTATCCACATGGACATCCCTGCCAAAGAACGAATTGAAATGCAGGTGTTTAACAATCGAACCAGACCCACCTTCTCCTACCTTCAGAAACGAACAGCTGCCACCCTGACTGTGGCCCTATCCGTCATCAACGTCACAGGCCTTATGTGCATAGAAGGGCTTGGGACACAGCTGGTGGGCTGCAGTGCCTGCCGCATCACCAGAACTTTGTACTCCACCGATCCACCTTCCTTTGTATCCTCTCCAAACATGTACTTTGTTTGCGGCACAAAAGCCTACACCTGGCTCCCCAAAGGCTGGGGGGGCACCTGTTCTAGCTTCTTCATCCTTCCTCCGACCTATGTGGCTCCGGCGAATCACCATAGACAAAAACGAGCCAAGGACATTGAACAAGCCGACTCTACAGGAGCACAGTTCCTCGATGCAATGAAGGGACTAGTTCCACTCTGGGGCCCGATGGCAAACAGCTGTGCCATCCGGCATTTGACTCAGGCAGTCGAGACAACAATGAACATCACAGCTGGCATCCTTGTAAACAATACCGCCGAGCTTCAAGCGGCTCTCCAGAACCGCCTTTTTCTAGATTAGGTTCTAGCGGATCGTGGTGGGGCATGCCGCATTATTGGGTCCAGCTGCTGTACATATATACCGGACAATTCACCCTCAGTATACAAAGCCATCGAACATCTCCACAGACTCTCCTCAGAAGTTCACCAGGAGCAAGAAGAATGGTCGCTTGGTGGATGGTTTTGGAGTACTGTTAAGAACTGGGGCTGGAGACTGTTTACTATTATCCTGATTCCTGTGGTTGTAATATGTGGGTTCTGCTTAGTAATTCAATGCCTGCCGCCTCTGTGTTCATTATGTGCGAATTGTATCTGCCCTAAGACTGTGGACTTTGGAAAGGAACGCATGAGAGCACTGTATGATATCGAGGTTAGGAATCTAATGCAGATAGACATTGATTAGACAAGCTGGCTAGATATGTTGAAAAGGGAGGACTGTTAAAATCAGGTTTGCAGTGTCAACATTATCGGCGCCATCTTGTCCCCCTTTTGAGTCCATTCGTGCGCGTAAGCGGCAGCCATTTTAAATACCATGGCCTCTCTGTCCATCGCCAACAGCCAGCGCGTCTCTCTCTCTCTCTCCCGACCTCGCAGGCATCCCCCGCGCGCTGACAACCCCCGCTCCCACATGCTTGGGCCGTAAACCCCTCTTCAGCGCAACCCTGCCTCGGAACCCCATCCTGTTCCCAGCTCAACACCTCCCTCCATTCCTTTCATGATCCCGGGTCCTTTGATAAAACCCCCTTTCCTCTGTGCCCGATTGTCTTACTCGTTCCCAGGCCGCCACCTGGCCCTGCGGATGCTGTTTATTGCCCCCCCCATACAGTAGGAAGCTTCTCCCAGCAAAAGATCCACAAATTGATCAAAGCCCCCACCCCATTAGATCCGATCGACCACATACATTCCGTGAATCGGCGGAATGTTCAGCTGCGCAACAATCGTCACCTGTTGTGACCGGGGTGGGGACTTCAACTGTAAATGTGTGTGGGAACGGGCCTGAAGCGGGGATTCCGAGATGTCCTTCCATACTTCAAAGCATTTGCAAGAATGTGCCACATGCAATAAACTGCAATAAAGATCATAAACCTGTGTATAAGAGGCCAGGCCTCAGAGATGCGGTTAGAGCACCTCGAGAAGATACCCTGTTGTCTGATTTGATGTGTTCTGCTCCTTCGGAATAAAACTTCTGTTTCCTGCCTTCCAGTCTCCAGCGCCTGCCTCTTTGTTTGGTAACTTGAGTGGTATAGAGGCGGTTAGCGCCGGGCAACTTTGAAAAAGGTCATCGGCCCGTACCTTTTTCCACAAACCCTTGACTACACTTGTAGGAAATGATGACTGACAACGATCAAGCCTGATGAAGTTACTAGGTTTACACTTATAGGTAACAGCGAGGTTGAAACAGATTAGCCTTACTAGGTTTGAATTGACAGGGATTACGTTTACTTAAATGTGCTAGGTTTTCACTTGTAGATAACAATGAGGTCGACAGGGGTTACGTTTAGTAAATGTAGGTTTACAGGGATTAAGTTTACTACATTTACTAGGTTTACAGTTGTAGGTAATATCGAGGTTGACAGGAATGAAGCTTACAGACGTACCCAATGTATCCGTTAAGCAGAGGGTGAGGCTGCGGGGGTCCAGTTGGCAGACTTACCTGGTTTACACTTGTAGGAGACGATGAGGTACTTGAAGGTGCCCGGGCAGGGGTCCACTCCAAACATCCGGCTGTTCACGGAGAACTGACAGAAGCGCTGGTCCTGGCACTCATCCAGAACCTTCTGCAAGAGAGAGAAGCGAGGATTAATGCCACACACGGGGAGTGTGTGAGCTGAGAGCTGGGATATTGGGGAGAGGAGAAGGCCTCAGAGGGCTGAGACCCGCCACTGGCTTCAGAATCAATCCTGGATCTCAGGAGATCTGGAGATGTGGTTGGGATCTACTGGATCAGCCCTCACACTGCGGCTCTTGTAGCTTTGTCTCAGGCTTCTCCAACTTCCACAAAAGCAGCATCTCTTGCGTCACATTTTAGCATTTATTGGTGACGTTTTATGTTGGTGCAAAGGAGGCCCCAGTGAGACATGAGACGCCTCAAAGTGCTACCTACAACATTCTTCACAGTCCATACTGAAATATGGAACAGGTGATTTGCGTTACAAAGTTGTTAAAGGACAAATTGTCATGATACAAAGACACCCATTGTATCACTGCATTACAACCCAGAGACCTACTTCGTGCATGTAAGTGAGGAGAAACACTGAGGGGCAGATTTACAAGCCCCTGCGCCACCAGTATGTCACTTTTTGTGACGCACCGGCACCGCATGTTACTGCTCCATTTTTACAAGGACAGGAAAAGCCTCCCTTTGTGGCTTTTCTGTGTCCTTTTAAATATGGCCCCTTTACACGCAGCACTTTCCATGGGTGTTGCTGGGGGTGTTCCCACGCAACACCCATGGAACAAGACACATCTCCAGATTTACAAGGAATTGTAAAATGGAAATGCGTCTGAATGCTACGCCTCCCTAGGGCTGGCGCAGTCAGACGCAACGAGGAGTAATTTTTTCATTTCTCCTCGTTTTTTCCTCGTTCAATGCGTGCTGCATTCTACAGCGCGCATTGACAGAGGAAAAAGCCTGTAGTGATTGTTTTTGTGCAGGAAGGGGCCCTTCCTCCACAAGTACAATCAGTACCATCTTCCCATGGTGCAAGGGTGCCGGCGCCAGAGCATGGCTGCAGTTTATGCACCAGCGCAGGGAGAGCACAGGAAAGCGACACATTCTTGTAAATATGTCGCATTCCTGTGTTTGGGAGTGCCGCGGCGTGGCGCAGCCGAAGGGCTTGCGGTGCCGCGCTGCGGCACTTCCTTGTAGATCTGCCCCAGAATCCATCAGTAACTCAGAGCCAGGGATGTGTAATATCAAGACATTTACATGATTGAGCAAGTGTCATTTCTAGGAGCATTCACAAGAAACCCTGATAAATGCCACTCATATCAACAGACCACACAGCACTTCCTCATTTTTGGACAGCTGCAAAAAACAACACCTGTTTCTAAGAGTACCCACCTGAATATCGACAGAGAAAAATCATCATCCGACCATAACATTGCAGTGATTATGTTGTGAGTACAATAGTATCATGGACAAAATACCAAAGCCAAGTACAGAATTTTGTTTACTATAATCATTTTGGCGAAAATGATTGGGCCTGGGCATTATTATTATTAAATTAGTTTTGTAACATGGACAGCTACCCAAAAAGGGTTTCCCGGCGCCTAGCCCACAAATTGCTAAAAACATTTAATTCTTTGATCAATTCAAAGCCAGTGAAGGTCACGTAAATACGGCGAGATGGAAGCCTGTCTAGGAACTTGACAAAGAAGGCATACTGCAGAGTTCTGGACTACCTGTAGCTTTCTCAATACCGTTTATCAGCTACCGAGATAGAGAACATTGCCGTAATCGAGGCGAGAGGTGATGGGTGCCTGGACTACCGTGCGTTGGATTGAGGCAGGAAGCATCCAAATGATCTTACAAAGCCACCTCAGGATCGTGAAACAGATGGCAGCAACGCTCGCCACCTGTTGCCTCATAGAGAGACTATCATCAATACCGATGCCCAGATTACGGACATGGGTGACAGGTAGGGGAAAGGAACCCATTGAGGCCAGTGGTGAGGGCCCCATCGGTCCTTGTGCCTGCCCAGGATAAGGACCTCAGTCTTATCCCCATTTACCTTAAAAAAGTTAAGGCGTATCCACTCTGTCACTTGCCGGAGGCCGCACTGAAGGGCAGATGTCGTAGTGTCTTTAGTGGTGGACAGCGAAAAGACAATCTGCGTATCATCCGCATACGAATATAAGGAAAGACCCGCCTCTTCCACAATCTCTGCCAGAGGTCTGACATGAATGGTGCATCCTTTTTCATTCATGAAGAATTGGGATTGGAGAACGTGGAGGGTCAAGTTAAACCAGCCCCATTGTTACCTTGGATCTCAGTATGGTGCGACGAGGGACTGGATCTTAATTAGAGTGTGATTGAGGATTGTCTCGGATGGATGTATGGTCACAAGATACCGTGGTTAAATTATATCAAAACTGTTGCCACCTCCTTCGATTGTATAGACCTTCTTACTAGGCCACAGTTTCTTAAAAAAAGGAGATTGGAGCCTCCTCAATGAACGCTTTTTAACCATTTGAAGGGTGTGAGGGAAGCCAGGGCATTGGAGAAACACACCAATAGATCCTTTTTGGTCCTGAAATCCATAAAAGGTACCGAACCGTACCTCACAGCTGTTAGACATCCTTGAGACAGATCATTGCTTACAAAATTTTGTTTGGGCGCTTTCTGTACAATGATCTGTTTCCCCCCGGGTCAGTATGATCACCATGCACTCTTAACTTGTCCTTGTGACGGCTGCTTCCCCCAAACCTTGACACATTTGTTTTTATTTTGTAAATGTTATGAATTTTTATGTAAAAAGTATTTAATACCGCTTTTAAAATCCAGGGGTTTCGTCCAATTTAATTCTTTCCTTTTATATTTACATCTGTTAGCTGATCATGTGGTGATAATGGCGGTTACGACCTATCTAAAAGGAGCCTTACATTGGAATAAAATTATGCTCGCCTAACTTACAATGATGTGACATATAGGTTGGCTTCCTTTCCCCTAAATTGTACTTAATGTTTATAGATCGTGCATTCTGAGCCTAATATGGTGGAATATATATTTTAATGTTTCAATGTATTTATGCAGATCTTATGTTTTTTATCTTTTATGATTATGATACATAATCGAATAATGATTTGTTACTGCTATCTTTAATCACGTTTTCTTTTTAATAAAGGTGTTTTATGTTTTTTTTTGTTTGATATTTTATTGTATTTGTTATGGTAATTTAGGGTATTTATTATGGGAAGTGAGGTTCAATGGGGCTCTTGTTAGGTAGTTGTTTTTCATTTTCATATTACTTAACGTTATTTGATTAATCTGTTAATTATGTTATTTTTTAATTAGTAATCATTTCTGTAAATGTTTACGTTTTAATTATGTACTAACTTTTAATTTTGGATTGTGGGTTTATTTTGGATGTGTGGGTAGTATGTTTAAAGCATATATACAGTAAACTTAATTTAAACTGTTACATTTGCAAAACAAATACTTGTTTAAATGCTATCTATTTTTTACATTAAATTGCAAATTGAGATTGTCTGCTTTTTGTGTATTTGGATAGTAAGTCTGTTAAATAAAATAATTTTGAATTTAGACTAAATATTCACTCTATTAATTATGTAAATATTTGGATTGGAAATTATCAACAATATTTCTAATTATTATTTAGTTTTAAATATAGTTATTTACATAATGTTGACATATTTTATTATTTTTAAATGATTATTGAGCTAAAGTGGGTTGGTTGCTTATGTTTAATAAAACAAATGTAACTTTTAATGTAGTAAAAATGTATATGTTACATTTATTGTAAGTAATCATTTTACATAGTAAATAATTCCTTTAGGTCTGTTCTGCTTTATGGATGAGTTTGAGGTGTACTGTTTATTTTTTTCAATGGTATTCGTTTTTTTTACCATTTCTATTAAATTATAGTTTTTAATTTAAATAAAGTACTTTAAGTGCAATAAAGTAGTAAGAAATATTAATGACTGTTTGAAGTTCTCTTTTTCTAATATCTCATACATTATTTAACCATAAAGTATATAACTTAGGTATAGTAAATCCCAAAACATATTCTGCTTCCCCCAATGCTTGTCAGACTGGAATTAGAATAGTAATGCTGAGACTCCTCTCAAGGTGTTCACCTTCCGCAAAGTTTCTTGAGTTGGAATATGCATAGGAAAGTTATCCCTCCCCTGGAGTATGGACCCCCCATGCATGCTCTTTCCTGAACAGTGGCCCATCGTTAAGGACGGGGTGTTCTGCACCCTACCTTTTTCTCACCATGAAGAGTGTCTCTCAGGCTGAGGAAAGGTCAGCCTGACAGAAACGCTTTGTCTCTTAAAGGATCTGCTAAATGTGCAGGCTCCTGGCTGCCTGAGCTGAACTTTAAAGGGCTGAAGATGTCACAGCTCCTGAGGCGTGATCGCCTCGGCTTCGTAAAGTGCCCCTAGCTCTGCCTCCAATGAGGTGGAGGAGTGTCAGTGACAGCCTTGGACACTTATAAGCCCTGAAGTGCACCGGGCTGAGTGTCTATCACTTACACCTCGTCACAGAGTGTGGTGGGGCCAGCAACTCTCAGTGACCCCACCCCACTCTGTGATGAAGTAGGGAGGGCCGCCTCTTCTCTTTGACTGACCTAAGGCCAGCCAATGAGACGAGGAAGAAGCCCAACCATTCTGGAACCACAAGGTTTCCCTGTCAGAGAAGTGTTGTGAGTTTATTTAATGCTTGGTGCATGTGTGTAAGTATGAATGTATGAGAGAGTGCATGATGTGATTTATGTGTGTGTCGGTGTGTGCGCGTGAATGTATGAGTGTGAGTGAGTGTGCATGAGTGCGTGTGTGGCCTCACACACCCACCCATGCTCAAATTATCGGCCACCACTGTGTAAACCCCTCCCAACCCAAAGCATGCACTTTTCCCAATGTTTGTTAAACTGGAGTTAGAAGAGTAAATCTGCCACCCATGTATGCATATTCTCCAATGTTTATGAGACTGGAGTTAGAAGAGTGAATCTGACCACTCACCCTCCAGTGTTTACAGTTTACCCAACGTTTGCTTGACAGGATGTAGAATAGTGAATCTGACCCCCCCCCCCCTTCAAATATACATATTTTTTCCAATGTTTGTTTGCCTGGAGTTTGGACTGTTTATTTGACAATCTGTGCATTTCCCCTATGTTTTTAGATTGTACTTAGAATAGTAAATCCGCCCCCAACTCCCAACAATGTATGTAATGATTTTCAATATTTGTAGGATAGTATTTCAGGAAGCGTATTTAGGCTACTCAGGAGCATTTATACAAGCAGGCCTCTCTGCGGGTGGCAGAATGAGGGCACTGTGTGTTTTTAAAATACCCCATACACACTATGTATCCCATAGTGTCATTCTCCCATCATTGGGGTCTTCCCGTCCCTCTACGAGTGACGCGGGAGCACTTATATTTTTGACCCTTCAGCAGCTCCGTGGATGTCCATGGAGCTGCTGAAGGGTATGGAATAAAGCCAGATTAGGCATGCGGTCACTAACCAGTCAACTAATCACCCTAAGACGCAGGCTCATGAGGCCCTATCACCACGCTTCAAATAGACCATATTAGGTCATTTTTCCTGATAATGCCTCACTAAGGGCCAACTCAAGCCCCGAGGCTAAACCTAGCAGCCGATTTTTGCTGTTAAGTTTTAGGACCATAGGCATTTAACATTTAGTTTAGAATTGAGTATTTTTGTAGGGATCAACAGAGGTCCTGATGAGTAGGCAGGAGGGGTCTGCCTATGAAACATGTCATGTCGACAAAGTAGACCACACTTGTAATTCTACTTACTAACCCCCTTTTTAATGTTCCCAGCTTGCGAAGCCATTAAAGTTAATTTATTCGACTAGCCAGGGAATTTTTACCTTTTTTTACACTACCATTCACGTAAATAGGTCCCTACACTCCCCAACACATATCACTATCTTCATCACATCACATAGCCTATTGTCAAAAATATAAGTGCTCCCGCGTCACTCATAGGTCAAAGCACGCCCCGCCCCGTAGAGGGACGGGAAGACCCCAATGATGGGAGAATGAAACTATGGGATTCATAGTGTGTGAGGGGTATTTTAAAAACACACAGTGCCCTCATTCTGCCGCCCGCAGAGAGGCCTAATTTTCACATTGCAGTGTATCCACGAGTTTAGAGAAATATACAAAATCATATAAAATTAGTCACCACTCACATTGATAGAATCCCATTGTTTACAAGTCTAGCTCAGGAGGGTGATTCTATCATCTCCTCTACACTTCCCCAATTGATTTTTTGGCATTTATACAAGCCCCTATTGTGAGAAGTTAGCCTGGCATATGATGTCCACTAGTTCTAGTGGGCACCATGCACATGTCTAATCAACCCTTATTGATGATGGTTGTAAAGTCAACCTTAAAGAAAGCTATCCTAGTGGTAGCATGGAACAGCATTCATCAGGCTAAGACTTCAGAGAGCGTATTAAGCAAGTTGTTTTACCAATTATAATCCCTTGAATACCAAATGAAAGGCCACCACACAAGGTACATATCAAATATCTATGTATTTATTCTAAACACAACCCCTCTGGACTCTTTATGAGGTCAGAGGTCAAAGTAAATTACAAGAATCTCAATTAGCATACGATAAGTTGCACAGCATACGTTTTGCCCTAGGGGCCTGGCAAACCATATACTAAAATAGTGGTATAAGAACCACGTGAGGAATAGTAATCAGGCCTTAGGCCTGTGGAATCGCTGGGGCTACTCTAAACAACCAAAGGTTAGGATGCAGGAGGCCCATGGGAGATGCGTGCAGTGTCTAAACACAGCCGCGGGTTACCATTGACTTTCAACGGGAAACGAAGAAGTTACAAAAGTACATTTGAAGGACACTTCCGGATGGACTACAATGGAACCCTTTCAAACTAGGACACTTCGAGAGTCAAGACCCACGGGACCACCGGAGTACTCGTGTCACCTCAACTGAGGAGGCCGGGTGCATAGGTGCATTTTGGTGTCGGGTTTCGTCGTCGTTTTCAATGGAGAGCTGCAAAGAAGTGCTGCAGCTGACCAGAGGAAAAGTGTCCGGGTGGATCCAAGATCTGAAAAATGTGAAACCGGAGGGGACAGAGTCTGGGTCACTTGCCAGTGACCAGGATGGCGACAGGAAGATGCCAGGCGATGCCGGGCGCTTTCAGGTGAAAGAGGTGAAGCTTGACTCTTCAGCCACGAGGACCAGGAGGCATCGACAACAACCAGGAGCTGGATTTGAGCTATCCCACAAAGGATCTGATTGACTACGGTGTCAGTATCTGGATTATGCCCAACAAGCCTTGGTAACTGCAACCCATGCAGGATGTTGAGATTGGCTTTGGCGCAGACCAGCAAGGTCTGAGGAACTTCTCCTTTGTAAGAAACTTGGAGCAAGCCTTGAGCAACCAGAAAAGCAAGTTAGATTCAAGAGTTAATCTTCCAGAGGCTCACTAGCCAACGGGCAAGGAACCGGAAAGATGCATCAAGCTGAAATGCAACAGTGGGGACCACGGGACAATCGTGGAATGTGGGGGCCTGAGCTTTGGAGCAAATGGTGCTCGGGGCTGAGGCTTCAAGTACCCCAATGCACAACTGCGAGATACCTCGGGAGTCGATGCAGTTAGCAAAATTCAGGATGTCCACGAGTTCCGGTCCCACGTCTCTCGTGTTTGCCACGGGTCTCAGCTTTGCTGGAGTCGAAGGTCAGGGTCAGAGATATTTGAAAGTCTATGTCTTGTGTCACAGATTGTTCGGGATCCGGTGGGAGCCTCGAAAATGCAGACCAGCAAAGTTGCTGTTGGTGCCTGTTTGAACAGGGTGGTCACACCTTGATCACAAGGGAGATGCTTCCATCTTCCAGTCGAAATGGAACGTCAAAGTTCCAGGATATATGTATCAAAGTTTCATCTAGGGTAATCTAAAGTCCTGGGGACACAGCTCCTATACTTATACTAAGTTTGGGGGCTGGACTACCTGTAAGGTTCCTCCTATGGGTGGACCTGGGGAGGGGGTGGTTACACCCCTTCCCCTTTGTCTAGTTTCAAAGAGTGCCCCAGCTACCGGTTTGGACTGGACTATGCATGGAGCACCTTGTGTGCCCCAGGCAGTGTCTGGAAAGCATTCCCTGAATGCAACCCTCCCTGCCCCAATACGCAAAAGCCTGTCTGGGGTGGTGGTGGCACCTCCCTGTACAGGAAACCTATTGTCCAGGCCTCCCCTGCCGGAGTTTCATCCAGCAGCAGGAGGGCGGACTCGTGTGTGTGGCAGCAGCATCCATTTTGTGATGACAGGGCTCTGTTTAACTTTAACCGGGTAAACCAGTAACGACATGTCTTCTCCCTCTAGAAGGGTGGAATGGTATCCCCGCCACCAGGACTGGTGGGAAGTTAGTATTCCAAAGTGTTTGACACCTTACACAATATATTTTGATAAAGCCAAACCAAAGTTTGCATTAACCGCAAGGATTATAATGCACTTTAGAGTATATGGTATGGCAATATCATAGAACAGCTATAAGGACATGGTTCTGAAAGCTGCAGAGGGTCTCAGTTCATGCTAGGACACCCTCTCACACAAAACCAAGCACTCTGATTGTCAAGGCTTGCCATAGGAGTGACCTATAGGTGTACATGTGTATATATATATATATATATATATATATATATATATATATATATATATATATATATATATATATATATATATATATATATATATATATATATATATATATATATATATATATATATATATATATAATATCCCAGTAATGGGTGATTACACCACCTTGCCCAGGCTGTGTGAACAGACCTGTGGTGTCAGTTTGGAGGGCCAGTCAGGGGTGGCATAATACAGGCTGCAACCCCTGGTAGGCCTTGGATGCACCTATGCCCTGGGTACCTACGGTACACTATACAGGGGCTCACAAAGGTGACCCAAAACCCAATCTGGTTTGTACCTAAAGTACATGGTATCAATTTAGAGAGAGAACAGCTAGGCTGTGGTCCTGATTAGCAGGGCCACAGCCAGACTAAAGTCGAAAACCTGAGAATCAAAGCAAAAATTAGGGGTGACCATAGGAAGCAGACTCTACTCTCCTACATCTTTTGCCACCACAACGCCACTTTTAGTGAAGTTGTGATGGTGATACGGGTTTTGCCTTATTAGCCACTGTAGTGCCGACTGCAGTAGAGCCATGTCTGTAGTGCCCACTGCTGTGTAACAGTGCCGAAGCAGTGCCTCCAGTGCACACCGCAGTGCACCCGTCCTTACAGCGCTCACTGCTGTTGAGTAGTGCCTGAGCAGGGCCTCCAGTGCTCACCAGATTGCACCAGTTCCTCTAGAGCCCAATGCAGTGGAGCAGTGTCTGAGCAGTGCCTCCAGTGCTCACTGCAGTGCACCAGTTCATGTAGAGCCCAGTGCAGTGGAGCAGTGCCTCCAGTGTTCACCACAGTGCAGCAGTACCTCTAGAGTCCAGTGCAGTGGAGCAGTGTCTCCATGGCTCACCGTAGTGCACCAGTGCCTATAGAGCCCAGTGCAGTGGTACAGCACCTGAGCAGTGCCTCCAGTGCTCACTGCAGTGCACCAGTGCCTCTAGAGCCAGTGCAGTGGTGCAGCACATTAGAAGTGCCTCCAATGCTCACCTCAGTGCACCAGTGCCTATAGAGCCCAGTGCAGTGGTGCAGCGCCTGAGCAATGCCTCCAGTGTTCACCCCAGTGCACCAGTTCCTAAAGCTCCCAGTGCAGTGGAGCAGTGCCTGAGCAGTGCCTCCAGTGCTCATTGCAGTACACCAGTTCCTAAAGCTCCCAGTGCAGTGGAGCAGTGCCTGAGAAGTGCCTCCAGTACTCACCGCAGTGCACCAGTGCCTCTAGAACCTAGTGCAGTGGAGCAGTGGCGTCACTAGGGTTGGTGTCACCCGGTGCGGGTAACTCATGGTGTCACCCCCTCACAATTTACCGGATGGACCAATTCACCCTCTGCCTGCACCATGTCCCCTCTGCCTGCACCAACTCTCCCTCTGTCCTCACCATCTCCCCTCCGCCTGCACCATTTCACCCCCTGCCTGCACCATCTTTCCCTCAGCCTACACCATCTCACCCACTGCCTGCGCCATCTCCCCTCTGCCTGCACCATCTCCTCTCTGGTTGCACCATCGCTCCCTGTGCGCACACCATCTCCCCTCCGCCTGCACCATCTCTCCCTCTGCCTGCACCATCTCCCCTCTGCCTGCACCATCTCTCCCTCTGCCTGCACCATCTCTCCCTCTGCCTGCACCATCTCTCCCTCTGCCTGTACCATCTCTCCCTCTGCCTGCACCATCTCTCCCTCTGCCTGCACCATCTCCCCCCGCCTGCACCATCTCTCCCTCTGCCTGCACCATCTCTCCCTCTGCCTGCACCATCTCTCCCTCTGCCTGCACCATCTCACCCTCTGCCTGCACCATCTCCCCTCTGCCTGCACCATCTCCCCTCTGCCTGCACCATCTCTCCCTTTGTCCACACTATCTCCCCCGCCTGCACCATCTCACCCTCCACCTGCACCATCTCACCCCCTGCCTGCACCATCTCACCCCCTGCCTGCACCATCTCTCCCTCCGCCTGCACCATCTCGCCTCCGCCTACACCATCTCCCCTCCGCCTGCACTATCTCCCCTCCCCCTGCACCATCTCACCCCCTGCCTGTACCATCTCCCCACCGCCTGCACCATCTCACCCCCTGCCTGCACCATCTCCCCTCCGCCTGCACCATCATTCCCTCTGTCTGCACCATCTCCCCTCCACTGTCATCCACGCGATCTATTGACACAAAAAGAAGCAGTGAAGCACCCAACCATCTATTTTTAAAAATCTTTGTGCCTTATTTATGAAGGACTTGCGCCGCCGGTGCGTCACTTTTTCCCATGTTAAAAGTGACGCACCGGTGGCGCAAGTCCTTCGTAAATCTGCCCCTTTGTGTTCTTGTTCTTAGAGGTCTATAATAGAAATAAGTCAAAACCACAAGTATCAAAATGAGGATGTGCCGATCTCCCTCCTTACAAGGCAACCGGAGAGCTAGGCGTGTCCTAAAGAGTGAGAACAAAACACTTTTTTTACTCTGAAGACCACGTTCTACAATAATTAAATGATAAAGCTGAAAACATTTTAAATGCTCTGCTATTCCACTTGAGCTGCAAGGATAAACAATCTTGCTAGCTGCACAGCCCATCTCAAAGTTGTTGCACAACTCTATTACGTATTGTGCGTTTTAACACACACTGTAACAATCTGCCTCAGTGACCTTATGGCATTGGCACTGAGGAGAATGGTTCATGATCTCTTGACCTGACTGCCGCGCGCATCATTGACAGCTGAGGATCGATGGAGCTATCTGAAGCCAGTCAGCAGAGATGCCGGCACACCCTATGTGTGATCTGGACCTCACGGAGCAGGCACGAGACTGGTGCAGCTAGCAGCAAGCCTTAGCTGCTGCGAGACGAGCATTTTTAGGCGAGGGAGGTCTACGCATGCCATTAGATTAAATAGAGACATAACATATATGAACACAAACTTGCATATCACTCTGACAAAACGATAAACTAGATGGTGTCACCCCATGTGAGGGGTGTCACCCGGTGCGGTCCGCACCCCCCGCACCCCCCTTGTGACGCCACTGCAGTGGAGCAGTGCCTAAGCAGTGCCTCCAGTGATTACAGCAGTGCACCAGTGCTTCTAGAGCCCAGTGCAGTGGAGCAGTGCCTCCACTGCACATCACAATGCCCTAGTGCCTCTAGAGCCTGTGCAGTGGAGAAGTGCCTGAGCAGTGCCTCCAGTGCTCACCGCAGTACACCAGTTCGTAAAGCTCCCAGTGCAATTGAGCAGTGCCTGAGAAGTGCCTCCAATGCTCACCGCAGTGCACCAGTGCATCTAGAGCCCAGTGCAGTAGAGCAGTGCCTGAGCAGTGCCTCCAGTGCTCACCGGAGTGCACCAGTGCCTCTAGAGCCCCGTGCAATGGAGAAGTGCCTCCAGTGCTCACTACAGTGGACCAGTGCCTCTAGAGCCCAGTGCTTGGGAGCAGTGCCTGAGCAGTGCCTCCAGTGCTCACCACAGTGCACCAGTGCCTCTAGAGGCCAGTGCAGTGGAGCAGTGCCTGAGCAGTGCCTTCAGTGCTCACAGCCATGCCCCAGTGCATCTAGAGCCCAGTGAAGTGGAGCAGTGCCTGAGCAGTGCCTCCAGTGCTCACCTCAGTGCACCAGCACCTTTAGAGCCCATTGCAGTGGTGCAGCGTCTGAGCAGTGCCTCCGGTGCTCACTGCAGTGCACCAGTGCCTCTAGAGCGCAGTGCAGTCGAGCACTGCCTGAGCAGTGCCTCGTGTGCTCACCGCAGTGCACCAGTGCCTCTAGAGTGCAGTGCAGTCGAGCAGTGCCTCCAGTGCTCACCACTGTGCACCAGTGCCTCTAGAGCCCAGTGCTGTGGAGCAGTTCCTGAGCAGTGCCTCCAGTGCACACCGCAGTGCACCAGTGCCTCTAGAGCCCCGTGCAGTGGAGAAGTGCCTCCAGTGCTCACCGCAGAGCACCAGCCCTCTAGAGTGCAGTGCAGTGGAGCAGTTTCTGAGCAGTGCCTCCCGAGCTCACCGCAGTGCACCAGTGCCTCTAGAGCCCAGTGCAATGGAGCAGTGCCTGAGCAGCGTCTCCAGTGCTCACCGCAGTGCACCAGTGCCTCTAGAGTGCAGTGCAGTGGAACAGTGCCTGAGCAGTGCCTCCAGTGCTCACTGCAGTGCACCAGTGCCTCTAGAGCGCAGTGTAGTGGAGCAGTGCCTCCAGTGCACATGGCAGTGCACTACCGCCTTTAGAGCAAAATTGCAGTGGAGCAGTACCTGAGCAGTGCCTCCAGTGCTCACCACAGTGCACCAGTGCCTCTAGCGCCCAGTGCAGCGGAGCAGTGCCTGAGGAGTACCTCCAGTGCTCACCTCAGTGCACCAGTGCCTCTAGCACCCAGTGCAGGGGAGCAGTGCCTGAGCAGTGCCTCCAGTGCTCACTGCAGTGCACCAGTGCCTCTAGAGAGCAGTGCAGTGGAGCAGTGCCTGAGCAGTGCCTCCAGTGTCCACTGCAGTGCATCAGTGCCTCGAGAGCCCAGTGCAGTGCCTGAGCAGTGCCTGAGCAGTGCCTCCAGTGCTCATCACAGTGCACCAGTGCCTCTAGAGTGCAGTGCAGTGGAGCAGTGCCTGAGCAGTGCCTCCAGGGCTCACGACAGTGCACCAGTGCCTCTAGAGCGCAGTGTAGTGGAGCAGTGCCTCCAGTGCACATGGCAGTGCACCACCACCTTTAGAGCACAATTGCAGTGGAGCAGTGCCTGAGCAGTGCCTCCCGTGCTCACCGTAGTGCACCAGTGCCTCTAGCGCCCAGTGCAGGGGAGCAGCGACTGAGCAGTACCTCCAGTGCTCACCGCAGTGCACCAGTGCCTCTAGCACCCAGTGCAGGGGAGCAGTGCCTGAGCAGTGCCTCCAGTGCTCACTGCAGTGCACCAGTGCCTCTAGAGTGCAGTGCAGTGGAGCAGTGCCTGAGCAGTGCCTCCAGTGTCCACCGCAGTGCACTAGTGCCTCGAGACCCCAGTGCAGTGGAGCAGTGCATGAGCAGTGCCTCCAGTGCTCATCGCAGTGCACCAGTGCCTCTAGAGTGCAGTGCAGTGGAGCAGTGCCTGAGCAGTGCCTCCAGTGCTCACGGCAGTGCACCAGTGCCTCTAGAGCGCAGTGTAGTGGAGCAGTGCCTCCAGTGCACATGGCAGTGCACCACCACCTTTAGAGCACAATTGCAGTGGAGCAGTGCCTGAGCAGTGCCTCCCGTGCTCACCGTAGTGCACCAGTGCCTCTAGCGCCCAGTGCAGGGGAGCAGCGACTGAGCAGTACCTCCAGTGCTCACCGCAGTGCACCAGTGCCTCTAGCACCCAGTGCAGGGGAGCAGTGCCTGAGCAATGCCTCCAGTGCTCACTGCAGTGCACCAGTGCCTCTAGAGTGCAGTGCAGTGGAGCAGTGCCTGAGCAGTGCCTCCAGTGTTCACCGCAGTGCACCAGTGCCTCGAGAGCCCAGTGCAGTGGAGCAGTGCCTGAGCAGTGCCTCCAGTGCGCATCGCAGTGCACCAGTGCCTCTAGAGTGCAGTGCAGTGGAGCAGTGCCTGAGCAGTGCCTCCAGTGCTCACGGCAGTGCACCAGTGCCTCTAGAGCGCAGTGTAGTGGAGCAGTGCCTCCAGTGCACATGGCAGTGCACCACCGCCTTTAGAGCACAATTGCAGTGGAGCAGTGCCTGAGCAGTGCCTCCCATGCTCACCGCAGTGCACCAGTGTCTCTAGCGCCCAGTGCAGGGGAGCAGCGACTGAGCAGTACCTCCAGTGCTCACCACAGTGCACCAGTGCCTGTAGCACCCAGTGCAGGGGAGCAGTGCCTGAGCAGTGTCTCCAGTGCTCACCGCAGTGCACCAATGCCTCTAGAGTGCAGTGCAGTGGAGCAGTGCCTGAGCAGTGCCTCCAGTGCTCACTGCAGTGGACCAGTGCCTCTAGAGCCCAGTGCAGTGGTGCAGTCCCTGAGCAGTGCCTCCAGCGCACACCGCAGTGCACCAGTGCCTCTAGAGCCCCTTGCAGTGGAGAAGTGCCTCAAGTGCTCACTGCAGTGCCCCAGTGCCTCTGGAGCCCAGTGCAATGGAGCAGTGCCTGAGCAGTGCCTCCAGTGCTCACCGCAGTGCACCAGTGCCTCTAGAGCCCAGTGCAATGGAGCAGTGCCTGAGCAGTGCCTCCAGTGCTCACCGCAGTGCACCAGTGCCTCTAGCGCCCAGTGCAGTGGAGCAGTGCCTGCCTACCCACAGTCGTGCCTCACAGGACTTGTACCTGGATGGCCACTGGCGAGGAGCAGAATGTGTCTTCACTGACGTCACTTGGGTTGCCGGTTGGGCTGGGGCACAGGTTCTGGCTGGGCACTCGGCGTCCATAGAAGGCAGAGAGGACACTGATTGAGGTCTTGTGGGGGCAGGTGACCCCCATCTGACTCCCCTCACAGGCGCTGGCAGTGTGGTTCTTCAGCACCTTCTCCAGGTAACCTGCAGATTGAAACAGACAGTCATTCATTCCAGCAGGTTCTTGTTTCACTTGTGACTGACTGCGACCCAACCCTGCACCTTGAGAGGCCCGACGGAGCTCTGACTGACCATCCCAACCTTGAAGGCACCTTAAGTGGATTGACTGACCTGTGACCGATTCCGACCCATCACTGCTGGTACCGTAAGAGGCCCGACTGAGCTGTGACTGACCCACCCAACCCTGTAGGCACCTTAAGAGGTTTGACTGAGCTGTGATTGACTCCGACCCATCCCTGCTGGGACATTAAGAGGCCTGACTGAGCTATGACTGACCCACCCAACCCTGCAGGCACCTTAAGAGGCCCGACTGAGCTGTGACTGACCCACCCAACCCTATAGGCACCTTAAGAGGCCCGACTGAGCTGTGACTGACCCACCCAACCCTGTAGGCACCTTAAGAGGCCCGACTGAGCTGTGACTGACCCACCCAACCCTGTAGGCACCTTAAGAGGTTTGACTGGCCTGTGATTGCCTCCGACCCATCCCTGCTGGGACATTAAGTGACCCAACTGACATGTGACTGAAACCTCAATGAACAACAAATTAAATAAACTAAATCACACAAAGAATGTGGACCATGATGGATCTCACTTTTACTTATTGTTAACTAAGTATAAAGTTCACTGAGCTTAGAAATGACACAAAGGCCCCAATTATAATGCTGGTGGGACACTCGTCCGACTGACATCGTCTCTGAATGGAAACCGTCCGACTAGTAGTCAGTGGTTCCATCTGACAAATCAGGATGTGACTGTCATGAGGCGGTCGGAAACATCCATTTTTCCACGGCGGCTTGTGCTGTGGCCCGAAAAGCTCCTCAGCACACTCAGCATTGGTAGTTTGTATTTTAGAATGGGTGTATCAAAGGTTATATTAGGGTGTGAGGAGGTGCATCAGATTATCACATGGATGATGTCATCAGTGATGTCATTTGAGATGTCATCAGTGATGTCACTGACCATGTCATGAATTATGTAATATTTGACATCATCAGCAGTGCATTGTGAGTGCGCAAGTTATAGTTAGCTCAACTAACTATAACGGCCGAATTTCTCTGGTTTTGTATGAGTGAAATGTCCAACTAACTATAACGTCCCTGAAACCTGTGGTTTTTTCAGTGAATGTCTATGGTTTTTTTAAATGCTAATTTCTAACTATAACGTCCCTGCAACCTATGTTTTTTTCAGTGAAAAAAAATATAAATAAAAATATATGAACAAGGCGGCAACGCCGAAACGCGTCTAAGCAGGTACTGATCGAATAAATCGAGTTTGGATTCAGATTCATGGTGTCAGCGCTTTCTTCAAAATTTACAAGTTTGGTATGACTGGATATATATATATATATATATATATATATATATATATATATATATATATATATATATTTAAAACAAATGCCCCCAGCATTTTGAAGGGCGACTCGACCTCGCTCCAGCCATCCAGCAGTGTCATGCATTTCTCACCATAAATATCCCTTTCATTTAGATGAGCCGACGCGTTTCAGGGCACAGCGGCCACTTCTTCCTGTGCCCTGAAACGCGTCGGCTCATCTAAATGAAAGGGATATTTATGGTGAGAAATGCATGACACTGCTGGATGGCTGGAGCGAGGTCGGGTCGCCCTTCAAAATGCTGGGGGCATTTGTTTTGAAATATATATATATATATATATATATATATATATATATATATATATATATATATATATATATATATATATATATATATATATATATATATGACATACTGGCGGTCACCAGTAGGTAGTTATAGTTAGGACCTAGTTTCCATAGGAAAAGCGTTTGTTCTTTTCCCAATAACTTTGATGCTGGTTGATGAATCTTCGCAAAATTTTCAAAACTATTGGCCCGCTCCGGTCAGCTCCTGTTAGGTCGGCCCCAGGGTATGGAGTCACCGGGGCCATAAATGGCCTGAGGAGGGGGGCCATGCAACACCTCTCCAAATATAAAAATTAAAAATAAAAATACTGTCAATGTCCCGGGGATGGGGTCCCTAGGGCCGAAAATGGCTTCGGGTGGGGGGGTCCCCTTCCATTATTTAAAAATAAAATGTATAAAATGGGGGTCAGGTCCTGGGGAGGGGGTCCCCAGGACCCAAAAAAAAGGAAGGGGGGCCACACAGGTCCCCTTCTAAAAAAATTAATAAAATAAAAAGCTGCCATTGCCCCCTCGTAGCAACACTATGCAAACGCACCCTGGGGTGCATTTTAAGTTGGGGAATTAATTCCCTTTCCATTCTGAGGGTCCCTGGGGCCAACTAGCCCACCAGGTACCTCCAGTAGGTACACAGGTAGAAGGGGTAACAAGATCACAAACCCTTACTGGCCAATTCAATGAGCTTCCAATCTATATATACTTCTGCCCTCAGCAGGGGGACACCCCTCACCCCCTTTTATAAGTTGAGAATAAAAGAGTTGTGCTGGGGCTTGAAGCTCCGGTTTGGGTAACTTGCCGGTCAAGTTACCCAAACTGGAGCTGGACGGGACCAGGCATTACGCCGAGATTAGTAGATTGAACCTGACTACGCTAAGAGCTGGAACTAAAAAATCGTATTACATTTGCCCTGAAGAAGCCCCAGGCCTGCTGGCCATTCAGGGGTGAAACACGTTTTGGCTGTTCACTTGACGTGCCAATAAATATGCTTTGCACAAACCAATGCAATTGATTGGAATTATTCCAAAGAAGCAACATTTAAATCTTCAAGCCCCAGCACAACTCTTTTAACCTCCAGTTGGTACGACAGGGCTGCGTTGCAGAGAGGTGGTCTGAGATCATGCCCCTTTTTATACCTCAGCAACGCAGCTCTGTGGAGCTTACTGGAGGTACCTGGTGGGTTAGTTGGTCCCCAGTGACCCTCAGGATTCAAGGGGATTTAATCCCCCAACTTAAAATGTGCCACATGGTGCATTTGCACAGTGGTGAAGGGAGTGGGCGGGGCCTGATGTAACATGTGTGCATAACATGTGAGAAGTGAGTCTAGAGGTGCTCTAGAACCATCCCTTCACAGGCACTCATAGGATTGTCTCCCCTGTATAAGAAGACTTTCACTCTGTTAATTCAATTTTTCATAAGTTTTTATTTCATTGGATTTAAGTGTAGTCCGTTGTAAACATATTTCTTTGTCCTTTACATGATTGTTGACAAATTTTGTGAATCAGACATTGCCATTATAAAGCATCCAATGCATTTCAGGCATTCAACAATATGCCCTTCGTCAGGGAAACGACACTGCGAAAAATAATGAAACGTTATCACTGTTGTGCTAGGTACTGTAACATCAATCAAAAGACAATCTACATGTGACATGCAGAATGAGGTTTAAGGGAACGTGTATTCGTGCAGTGGATGGTCAGGGAAAAAATGTAAAGTAAGCATGCACAGTGGAAAACTGGTGGTAAGGTACAGGTTACACTCACATGACTGGGGTATCCAGTTTGTAGTGAGATCTGTAATGGAACAGTAAACAAAAAAACGGCTCTTAGCGTTACAGCTCTTCAGAGATACACGCGGATGTGGTCATAAGATCTCACGGAGGATTGAGCACGTCTAACCTACTAACCTTGATATGCGAAAGTATCGGTTCCACTTAAATCCTCTCCTTCGTACGGGCTGGTACGATGGTAAACGATAACGTTTGCTATTTAGAAAGAGTTCCGGTCATGTGAGGTATCACATGACCGTGAATATGGAAAAAAGACTTATCGACGGACCTCCGTGTGTTGCTGTGTGCAAAGGTTAAATGCACAATAATGTTATCTCGTTCTGGCCAGAACATTAATGTAAAAAACGATTAAGAGCAGTGTTGACGGATTGCCGCGGCGTGTCGTCAAAAAAAATTTGTTACGTGAAAGAAATAGTAAAAATAACTCGGGACTCGAACCAGGAAGGTTCGTGTTGGTGATAGGATCACTAGTGGTTGTAGCCAATGTGGAAAACGTTAGGAAGAACGTTAAGGGACAAGGGATGTGTATAGGTGTGAGTGTCTGATGGATCAAATGAACAACACACAGTGTACACAAGATACAGTCTCTAGAGCAATTCATAAGAAAATTATGCCGTTACAACAAGTTTATAGATAACATGAGAATTCTATTCTTTCATTGAGACCCATTGGTATCTGGGTGGAAAGTTTCTGTATCCAATGGTTCTCTCTCATTAGTAGGAATTTAGTATTGTTTCTCCCTTCAAATTTTTGGACAGTTTCAAGGATTATGAATTTAATTTGGGAAACATTGTGGTGTTCCTCTGTAAAGTGCGAAGATAATGCTGATTTGGTGTTTTTCAAACGTATATTTGATCTGTGTTCGGTTAATCGCACTTTGATGAGTCTCTCGGTTTTGCCCACATACATTTTCCCACATGGGCATCTGATCCCATATATCAGGTTGCTTGATTCACAGGTGGCATTCACCTTCAGCTTAATGGGATAACCTTTAGAGGGATGGCAAATGGTGTTGCCTCGGATCACACTGTTGCAGTTGCCACCGTTAAGGCAGGGTTTGGTTCCTGTGTATGTTAGGTTGTCTGATGGTTTTTGTTGAAGAATTTCTCCTAGATTCTTTGATCTAGTAAACGCAAAGATCGGTGGTTCTTTGAAAGACTGCTTGAAATCCGGTTCAATATTGAGGATCGACCAATGTTTCAGTATAGTTTGTTTGTACTTTTTGCTTGAAGTTGAGTATTTAGATACTACTACAGTACGTGTTTGTTCAGTTTTGGTTTTAGTCGTTAGGAGTTTCACTCTCTCAATTTTATCAATTCTTTTCTTTGATTCATCGACTAAAGATTGTGGGTAACCTCTAGCTGTGAATTTCTTGGTCATTTCCATGAGTCTGGTGTTGAGAATGTTTTCATCTGAAGAAATTCTTTTAACTCTAGCCATCTGCGAGAATGGTAAGTTTTTGATTAGATTGGGTTGATGGAAACTTGAATACAGCAACATGTTGTTGCGATCCGTAGGTTTGACATACAAATCAGTCATGAATCCGTCTGCGGTTATGGTTACCTTGACATCCAAAAAATTAACCGTGGTGTCTGACATGACCCAAGTCAGTTGGATTCTTTGGTCAATCTCGTTGAATTTAGTTAGTTCCATCTGTAGTTTTTCTTTTGTGTCTGTCCATATGATGAAAAGGTCATCAATGTACCTGATCATTAGTTTCAAGTTTTGTGTCCATTCATTTTTAGAGAAGATATGTCGATTTTCATACCACTGCATGAATACATTAGCATACACGGGGGCTGCTGAATTGCCCATTGCCATGCCTGTCAATTGTTGATACCATGATTCGTCAACTTTGAAATAGCTGTGGTATAAGATAAAATACATCAACTCCATCAGAAAAGTCTGAAAGTCTTGGTCTAATTCAGAATTCAAAAGTGCAGATTCCATTGCTTCAATGCCCATATCATGGGGGATACTAGTGTACAAACTACATACATCAGCTGTACATAGGATTATTTTTTCTGTTGGATCCAACTCTATTTGTTGTAATGTCTGTAGGAACTGAGATGTATCTCTGACATAGGTACGCATCGATTGTACCATAGGTTGTAAGTACCGGTCAATCAGTTGACCAATTGGTTCATGCAAGCTCCCTCTGGTGGACACTATGGGTCGCATCGGTGGGTCGTTGATGTTTTGGTGTATTTTGGGTGCCATCCGGAGTATGGGACTTTTTGGATTTGAAGTCAACAGGAAGTTTTTGGTTCTTTCTGTGATAATCCCTTGTTTTGATGCACCATCTATGATGTCTTTTAAACTTTTTGCATATTCTGATGTGGGATTTCGCTCCAGTTTGCAATAAGTGTTTTTATCTGTAATATGCTCATTCACTTTCTTATTGTACATTTCCACATTCATGATAACGATGGCGCCGCCTTTATCAGCTTTGGTGTATATAACCTTAACATTGGAAGCCAGTTTGTGTAAGGTATCAAAATCCTTCTGCGTAATGTTCCTTCGATTAGGTTTGATGTGTTTGATTTTCCGGATGTCCTGTTTTACTAAATTTTCAAAAAGATCCAATGTCTTGTGGCTAGTAGGAGCTTGAAAAGTACTGTGTGGTCTTAAACCTAATAGTTGGTCTTTCTCCTGCTGTGGTCTGTCCGGTAATGTATTGTCAAAAAATTTCTTAATCTGAGTTTTCGCATCAGTTTAAAAAAACTGACTTTGAGTTCCAGACTGTCGGTGGTGGAGGTTGGTACAAAAGATGTTCCTTTCTGTAATAACCCTAATTCATAAGGGCTGAAATTACAATCGCTGATGTTGATTACTAAGTGTTCTGCGGTTGATTCTTTTTGGCTTTCCTCTCCTTCTCTTTTTCCTTGGAGGTGGTGGTCGTGCTTCTTGTGTTTGGTGGGTCCCTTTCTTTGTCCTTTACCTGACCCTCTCCTGGGTCTCCTTTTTGGGCTTGGCCCTGATCTAAAAAAGGATTAGTTTTGGTTGTTTTGCTGGTAGTCGGTTCTTCAGCGGTCGGTCTATCTTGAGGTGTAGGTATTGGTTGTGTTTTGCGTGATCTTTGACTGGTATCACTCTCAGATGAGGATGTTTCCGTGTTAGAGTTATACGGACGATTCCTTCGTTTTTGTGCGTACACCTCTGCCCACGTATATACTTCACCAAGACGATAATCTAGTGTATCCCTTTTAAATTTCCGAATTTTCCGTTCATTGATTTCTTTAGAATGCCGATCTATTTGGCTTTTTATATCATCCAGGGTAGTTGTTAATTCGTCCTCTGTCATCATCTTGGATAATTCAGTTTTAGTTTCCTCAATTTCCGCGCTGAGTTCTTCTAAGATGGTGGATAATTCTTGTATTATTAGAAGAATTAAGTCCAACGAACATTTGTTAAGAATTTCGTACCAGCGTTCCTGGAACTTTTTGGAATGTTTACATAGGGACGGTTTGAGTGCAATTCTGAGACCTCGTGGTATGCGTAAATTCCGATGGTATCTAATGAGAGTGCTGGCATGTAGTTGCTGATTGGTTTTCCTTTTGGATAAGTATAGTAATTGTCTAACATTTTGCTCCTTGGACCGTCCTGTGGTTTCCTGGGTGAGTTCTTCCCTGATTAGAGAATAGATTTGGTCTGCATCTTTGGTTTCAAATGCAAAGGTTGAGGCTCTGGCCTCTGTACTTTTTGAAATATCGTCGTAGTTACTCATTCTGTAGATTTCCAATTAGATTTGAAGACTGCGTGCTATCTATCCATGGGACGCTGTGAGTACATAAATTGATTAGAATTGGATAAATGCACTGCTGATTGAGATCCCTTTACTCCTAGTTAATCAAGTTTGTTGGTGCACCGGAAGGTAACGTCGAGTGTCCAACGACGTCAAGTACATAACATGTGAGAAGTGAGTCTAGAGGTGCTCTAGAACCATCCCTTCACAGGCACTCATAGGATTGTCTCCCCTGTATAAGAAGACTTTCACTCTGTTAATTCAATTTTTCATAAGTTTTTATTTTATTGGATTTAAGTGTAGTCCGTTGTAAACATATTTCTTTGTCCTTTACATGATTGTTGACAAATTTTGTGAATCAGACATTGCCATTATAAAGCATCCAATGCATTTCGGGCATTCAACAATATGCCCTTCGTCAGGGAAAACGACACTGCGAAAAATAATGAAACGTTATCACTGTTGTGCTAGGTACTGTAACATCAATCAAAAGACAATCTACATGTGACATGCAGAATGAGGTTTAAGGGAACGTGTATTCGTGCAGTGGATGGTCAGGGAAAAAATGTAAAGTAAGCATGCACAGTGGAAAACTGGTGGTAAGGTACAGGTTACACTCACATGACTGGGGTATCCAGTTTGTAGTGAGATCTGTAATGGAACAGTAAACAAAAAAACGGCTCTTAGCGTTACAGCTCTTCAGAGATACACGCGGATGTGGTCATAAGGTCTCACGGAGGATTGAGCACGTCTAACCTACTAACCTTGATATGCGAAAGTATCGGTTCCACTTAAATCCTCTCCTTCGTACGGGCTGGTACGATGGTAAACGATAACGTTTGCTATTTAGAAAGAGTTCCGGTCATATGAGGTATCACATGACCGTGAATATGGAAAAAAGACTTATCGACGGACCTCCGTGTGTGCTGTGTGCAAAGGTTAAATGCACAATAATGTTATCTCGTTCTGGCCAGAACATTAATGTAAAAAACGATTAAGAGCAGTGTTGACGGATTGCCGCGGCGTGTCGTCAAAAAAAAATTGTTAAGTGAAAGAAATAGTCAAAATAACTCGGGACTCGAACCAGCAAGGTTCGTGTTGGTGATAGGATCACTAGTGGTTGTAGCCACTGTGGAAAACGTTAGGAAGAACGTTAAGGGACAAGGGATGTGTATAGGTGTGAGTGTCTGATGGATCAAATGAACAACACACAGTGTACACAAGATACAGTCTCTAGAGCAATTCATAAGAAAATTATGCCGTTACAACAAGTTTATAGATAACATGAGAATTCTATTCTTTCATTGAGACCCATTGGTATCTGCGGATCGCAACAACATGTTGCTGTATTCAAGTTTCCATCAACCCAATCTAATCAAAAACTTACCATTCTCGCAGATGGCTAGAGTTAAAAGAATTTCTTCAGATGAAAACATTCTCAACACCAGACTCATGGAAATGACCAAGAAATTCACAGCTAGAGGTTACCCACAATCTTTAGTCGATGAATCAAAGAAAAGAATTGATAAAATTGAGAGAGTGAAACTCCTAACGACTAAAACCAAAACTGAACAAACACGTACTGTAGTAGTATCTAAATACTTAACTTCAAGCAAAAAGTACAAACAAACTATACTGAAACATTGGTCGATCCTCAATATTGAACCGGATTTCAAGCAGTCTTTCAAAGAACCACCGATCTTTGCGTTTACTAGATCAAAGAATCTAGGAGAAATTCTTCAACAAAAACCATCAGACAGCCTAACATACACAGGAACCAAACCCTGCCTTAACGGTGGCAACTGCAACAGTGTGATCCGAGGCAACACCATTTGCCATCCCTCTAAAGGTTATCCCATTAAGCTGAAGGTGAATGCCACCTGTGAATCAAGCAACCTGATATATGGGATCAGATGCCCATGTGGGAAAATGTATGTGGGCAAAACCGAGAGACGCATCAAAGTGCGATTAACCGAACACAGATCAAATATACGTTTGAAAAACACCAAATCAGCATTATCTTCGCACTTTACAGAGGAACACCACAATGTTTCCCAAATTAAATTCATAATCCTTGAAACTGTCCAAAAATTTGAAGGGAGAAACAATACTAAATTCCTACTAATGAGAGAGAACCATTGGATACAGAAACTTTCCACCCAGATACCAATGGGTCTCAATGAAAGAATAGAATTCTCATGTTATCTATAAACTTGTTGTAACGGCATAATTTTCTTATGAATTGCTCTAGAGACTGTATCTTGTGTACACTGTGTGTTGTTCATTTGATCCATCAGACACTCACACCTATACACATCCCTTGTCCCTTAACGTTCTTCCTAACGTTTTCCACATTGGCTACAACCACTAGTGATCCTATCACCAACACGAACCTTCCTGGTTCGAGTCCCGAGTTATTTTTACTATTTCTTTCACGTAACAAATTTTTTTTGACGACACACCGCGGCAATCCGTCAACACTGCTCTTAATCGTTTTTTACATTAATGTTCTGGCCAGAACGAGATAACATTATTGTGCATTTAACCTTTGCACACAGCAACACACGGAGGTCCGTCGATAAGTCTTTTTTCCATATTCACGGTCATGTGATACCTCACATGACCGGAACTCTTTCTAAATAGCAAACGTTATCGTTTACCATCGTACCAGCCCGTACGAAGGAGAGGATTTAAGTGGAACCGATACTTTCGCATATCAAGGTTAGTAGGTTAGACGTGCTCAATCCTCCGTGAGACCTTATGACCACATCCGCGTGTATCTCTGAAGAGCTGTAACGCTAAGAGCCGTTTTTTTGTTTACTGTTCCATTACAGATCTCACTACAAACTGGATACCCCAGTCATGTGAGTGTAACCTGTACCTTACCACCAGTTTTCCACTGTGCATGCTTACTTTACATTTTTTCCCTGACCATCCACTGCACGAATACACGTTCCCTTAAACCTCATTCTGCATGTCACATGTAGATTGTCTTTTGATTGATGTTACAGTACCTAGCACAACAGTGATAACGTTTCATTATTTTTCGCAGTGTCGTTTTCCCTGACGAAGGGCATATTGTTGAATGCCCGAAATGCATTGGATGCTTTATAATGGCAATATCTGATTCACAAAATTTGTCAACAATCATGTAAAGGACAAAGAAATATGTTTACAACGGACTACACTTAAATCCAATGAAATAAAAACTTATGAAAAATTGAATTAACAGAGTGAAAGTCTTCTTATACAGGGGAGACAATCCTATGAGTGCCTGTGAAGGGATGGTTCTAGAGCACCTCTAGACTCACTTCTCACATGTTATGTACTTGACGTCGTTGGACACTCGACGTTACCTTCCGGTGCACCAACAAACTTGATTAACTAGGAGTAAAGGGATCTCAATCAGCAGTGCATTTATCCAATTCTAATCAATTTATGTAACATGTGTGCAAACACGCCCTGTGGTGTGTTTTAAGTTGGGCAATTAATTACTCTTGAATCCTGAGGGTCTCTGGGTCACACTAGCCCACCAGGTACCTCCAGTAAGCGCCACAGAGCTGCATTGCAGAGAGGTGTGAAAAGGGGCATGGCCTCAGACCACCTCTCTGTAACGCAGGCCTGTAGCGCTTACTGGAGGTACCTGGTGGCCTAGTTGGACCCCAGACACCCTCAGGATTCAAGCGGACTTAATCCCCCAACTTAAAAAGTGGCAAGGGGTATGTTTGCAAAGTGGTGAAGGTAGGGGGCCGGCCTGATCTGACATGTGTGCAAACATATCCTTTGGAATGTTTTAAGTTGGGGGATTAAGTCCCCTTGAATCCTGAGGGTCCCCGAGGGCCAACTAGCCCACCAGGTATCTCCAGTAAGCATCACAGAGTTGTGTTGCAGAGAGGTGTAAAAAGGGGCGTGGCCCCGGGCCACCTCTATTCAACTCAGTCCTATGGCACTCACTGGAAGTTCCTGGTGGGTTAGTTGGCCCCAGGGACCCTCAGGATCAAAGGGGACTTAACCCCCCAACTTAAAACACATCATAGGGCGTGTTTGCACACTTGTCATATCAGGCCCCGCCCCCTCTCTGAACCACTCTGCAAATGCACCCTGTGGTGCGTTTTAAATTGGGGGATTAATTCCCCATCAATCCTGAGGGTCCCTGGGAGCCAACTAACCCACCAGGTACCTCCAGTAAGCACCACAGGGCTGTGTTGCAGAGAGGTGGTCTGAGGCCACGCCCCTTTTTACAGCTCTCTACAACGCAGCTCTGTGGCGCTTACTGCAGATACCTGGTGGGCTAGTTGGACCCAATGGAGCCCTCAGGATTCAAAGGGACTTAATCCCCCAACTTAAAATTCGCCACGTAGCGTGTTTGCACAGTGGTGAAGGCAGGGGGCGGGGTCTGAGATGACAAGTGTCCAAACGCACTCCATGGTGCGTTTTAAGTTGGGGGATTAAGTCCCCTTGAATCCTGAAGGTCCCTGGGGGCCAACTAGCCCACCAGGTACCTTCAGTGAGCACAACAGAGTTACATTGCATAGAGGTGAAAAAAGGGCGTGGTCTCAGACCACCTCTCTGCAATGCAGCTCTATGGTGCTTACTGTAGGTTCCTGGAGGGCTAGATGGGCCCCAGGGACCCTCAGGGTTCAAGGGGACTTAATTCCCTTAAAACACGTTACAGGCAAGTTTGCACACTTGTCACATCAGGCCCCACTCCCTCCCTTCACCACTTTGCAAATGGGCTCTCTGGCGAGTTGTAAATTGGGGGATTAAGTCCCCTTGAATCCTGAGGGTCCCTTGGGTCCAACTAGCCCACCAGCTGCCTCAAGTAAGTGCCACAGAGCTGCGTTGCAGAGAGGTGTAAAAAAGGGCGTGGCCTTGGACCACCTCTCTACCACGCAGCTCTGTGGTGCTTACTGGAGGTACCTGGTGGGCTAATTGGCCCCCAGGGACCCTCAGGATTTAAGGGGAATTAATCCCCCAACTTAAAACCTGCCAGGGGACACGTTTGCACAGTGGTGAAGGGAGGGGGTAGGACTAATGTGACATATGCACTCTCCTTGCAGTACTCTAATCACTTTTGCAATGACCCATGTACTAACTCATACACTGCTAAAATACACTGAGCACTACCCATGCAGTCCAGCCATCGCCCTGTCAATACCCATGCACTCCTTCAATCACCCAGCCTGCACCATGTACTTATCCAATTACTCCACCAAAACCCAAGCACTTATAAATTCACCATGCACTCTCCTTGCAGTACTCTAATCCTCCAGTCAGTACCCATGTACTCATGGAATGCCCCAGGCACATACTGATCACTGTTACAATCCCATATGCGCTATCCAAACAGTCCTGTAGCCACTTACACACTTCTCATTTGCTCCTTCAATTCCCCATGTAGTACCCATGCAGTCCCACAATCACACTGTGACTCCCTGTGCACTCCTCCAGTCACCCAGTCACTACCATGTACTAATCCAACCACTCCTCCAATACCCAAGCACTTATAAATTCACCACGCACTCTCCTTGCAGTACTCTATCCACTCAGTGCCCATGTACTCATGCAATGACCCAGTCACTAACACATGCACTGCTGCAATACCTTGAGGACTACCTATGCAGTTCAGTAATCTCCCTGGTACTATCTATGCAGTCCTCCAATCACCCAGCCAATCCTATCTGCTTATCCAATCACTGCACCAAAACCCACGCACTTATAAAATCACCATGCACTGTCCTTGTAGCACTCTAATCATGCAGTCACTACTCATGTACTCATGCAATGACCCTGGCATTAACTCATGGCAAATACAGAGGAGGTCATGCTGATCACAGAGGTACCCCAACGCATAGCGTTCCCTAGTGTATGTAAGTGTTTTCACTGTATTCTAAGTGTCTTTTGGCATAGCACTGGCTCCGGTCCTGGTTAGTCAGAGTCAGTTACCACCAGTACCCATCAACAAAAAGTTGGGGGCACAGTAGGACTTTCTGCTCCTCTGTTGGTTCTTTCTGCACATCTCTTCTCCTTCCTGCACTTTTCTGCATCTTTCTGGACTTCTGTTGCCTCTTTCTGCATTTGTCTTCCTTCTTTCTGCTATTTTCTTCCTCTTTCTTCACATGTCCTACCTTTGTAGGAATAGTTAGAAATTAGCATTTAAAAAACCTTAGAAATTCACTGAAAAAGAACATAGGTTTCAGGGATGTTATAGTTAGAAATTAACATTTAAAAAAACTTTGAAATTCATTGAAAAAAACATAGGTTTCAGGGAAGTTATAGTTAGTTGGAGATTTCACTTGTTCAAAACCATAGAAATGTGTCCGTTATAGTCATTAGACCCTACTATAACTCGCACCCCCGCAATGCACTGCTGATGATGTCACATATTACATCACTCATTACATGCTCAGTGACATCACAGATGACATCACTGATGACATCTCAAATGACATCACTGATGACATCAATTATGACATCATCCACATGATCACCTGATGCACCTCCTCATACCCTAATAAAACATTTCATACAACCACTCTAAAATACAGACCACCAATATCGAAACCATAGACAGACCAATAGCAGATAGTACATACCTGCTCAGTGATTCACCAGTCTACACACACATCCACCCACTAACCCATACAGTCACTAATACAGGGGTCTCCAACCTTTTGTGTAGTCAGAGCTACTTCTGGCCAGTGAAAATCGCCATGAGCTACTGAACCCGAAGCAACTCGCGCATTTTTCAGAGAGACCCCCCATGCCTAGTTTCATTGATGTAAAACCTAATTTCATCAGAGCCCATACTGTGGTTTGAACAAAATACCCAAGACAGGCCTGACTTATGAGTTCACTAGAATACCAAAAGGAATGACTTTGGATTTGTGACGCTTCAAGACATTTCAATTAATAGGTCCAAAATTAAGGTCCAAAATTTCAGAGACACTGCTAACGAGTACAAATTACAAAACGATAAAGTAGTACTATCACAAAATTAGCTGCAATACACCATATATTTGTCTTTTTTGCTGCATGATTTTGTCAAACTTGCTGCATAATTTGGTCCCCCAGTGCCACATAATACCAGTGGCCCTGAACCATGACCTAACAGTTATGCCCCCTCAATCCAATTCCCCACATACCCCTCTACTCCCCCCCCCCTGCCTCATCATGAGCTTGGCCTTGACTACTGGACACAGATAACTGCAGAGTTGTAAGAGGCAGTGGTACCCAAGGGCTTGTGGAAAGTGAGCAATCAGACAGCAGCACGAAAATCCTACTGCGGATCCTGGCTGTATCTAATTTTACCTGCCTGCCAAGTAACGATAACCTATACACGTGCCTTTCAACGTTTTATTGCTTTTATTGTATTGCCTGTATTATCATAGTTGTGTCTGTGACTGCTGTTGTCCCTCTTCCCCCGCTGCCTGTACGTGGTCCGTGCCCCTTTTTCTTCCCTCTGTGCCCCTCGCTGTCCCCGTGCTCTCTCTGCCCGGTCTTTCCTTCTGTACCCCGCTCTGCCCGTTCTGCCTTCTGTTCTTCGCTGCCCTTATATATTTGTATTCTGTATCTTGCCTCTGTGCCTTTCGTTTTTTGTGCCCGTCTGCCCTCTGTGCCACTTGTTTTCCCTGTTTTTTGTGCCGTTCTGCCCTTTGTTCCACTCGTTTTCCCCTTGTTTTTTGTGCCCTTCTGCCCTCTGTTCCACTCGTTTTTTGTGCCTTTCTGCCCTCTGTTCCATTCGTTTTTTGTGCCTTTCTGCCCTCTGTTCCACTCGTTTCCCCTTGTTTTTTGGTGCCCTTCTGCCCTCTGTTCCACTCGTTTTTTGTGCCTTTCTGCCCTCTGTTCCACTTGTTTTTTGTGCCTTTCTGCAGACTGTTCCACTCGTTTTTCCTTTGTTTTTTGTGCCCTTCTGCCCTCTGTTCAACTCGTTTTTCCTTCGTTTTTTGTGCCCTTCTGCCCTCTGTTCCACTTGTTTTTTGTACCTTTCTGCCCTCTGTTCCACTTGTTTTTGCTTCGTTTTTTGTGCCCTTCTGCACTCTGTTCCACTCGTTTTTGTGCCCTTCTGCCTTCTGTTCCACTCGTTTTCCCCTTGTTTTTGTGACCTTCTGCCCTCTGTTCCACTCGTTTTTTGTGTCTTTCTGCCCTCTGTTCCACTCGTTTTTGAGCCTTTCTGCCCTCTGTTCCTCTCGTTTTCCCCTTGTTTTTTGTGCCCTTCTGCCCTCTGTTCTACTAATTTTTTGTGCCTTTCTGCCCTCTGTTCCACTCGTTTTTCCTTTGTTTTTTGTTCCCTTCTGCCCTCTGTTCCACTAATTTTGTGTGCCCTTCTGCCCTCTGTTCCACTCGTTTTTTGTGCCTTTCTGCCCTCTGTTCCTCTCGTTTTTGGTTAGTTTTTTGTGCACTTCTGCCCTCTGTTCCACTCGTTTTCCCTTTGTTTTTTGTGCCCCTTCTGCCCTCTGTACCACTTGGTTTTCCTTCCTAACCGGCGCTCTCTGAGGCCTTGTCAGCCATCCCTCCCACGGGATCCCTAATTCCACCATTGAGCTTACCTGCGGTGGAAGGCACGTCTCCTACTGCTCCGTGCTGGCACCCGACGATGACGCCACAAGAGTCAGACTCTCACGAGAGGAGTCTGCAGCTCCAGGAGAGGAGCATCATCCTCTTCGCCCGCCCCCACCCCAGCTTAGCTCCAATCCGAGCGCTGGTTTGGGTGAGGGCGGGCAAATGGAGCCGGAAAGGCTGAAGGGCTACACGAGCTACTCCCGGCGTCTCCGCGAGCTACCGGTAGCTCGCGATCGACCGTTTGGAGACCCTGGCACTAATACATACAGTCATTCATCTATACAGCCACTGATATATCCACTCATACACCCATATAGACACTCACACACTCCCACTCACCCAAAGAGAAACTCATACACCTGATCAGTCATGCAAAGAAACTATCACACATTCATTTCCTTGCTTATACAGTCTTACACACACCACCACACTTATTTATACAGATACTAACACATACTTACTCTCCTAAACAATCACTCATAGAAACACATACTCATCCATACAGATACTCTTGCAATCACTCACTCTCACATATTGTCCTTTATATACTCCAACACACATATACTGCTTTAAAACATAAGCAGTTACTCACAAATGCACCTCTGAGCCATCCATTCACTCACCAACACACCCATACACACTCACCCACCCACCCATACAGCTGTTTCCATATGCACTCTTGAACCCATACACCCAGTGAAACAACCACTCACTTATCTATGCACAGAGTCACACCCCCCCACCCACCCACAAAGACACCCAGGCACCCATAAAGATACTCAGACAACCAATAAATAACCCGTATGCACACTCATGTAGCTTCTCACCAATGCATGCAGCCGCTTACACACCAACTAACAGACTAATAAAGACATTCACACAGTTTAGTCACTAACCCATGCATTCAGTAAGACACATTTAATCACTCACATATACAGTCAGTCACACACCTACTAAATCATCCATACAGACACTCATACACCCACTCATACTTCAATACACCTTGGCATATCTATATATAAAACATATTTTTATACTTTACAGAAACACACATTGACTGGATGATATCATCAGTGATGTCATCAGTGATGTCATTTCAGGTGTCATCAGTGATGTCACTGAGCATATCATGAGTGATGTAATATGTGACATCATCAGCAGTGCGTTGCGGGGGCGTGAGTTATAGTTAGGTATACTAATTATAACGGCCGAATTTCTATAGTTTTGTAGGAGTGAAATCTCCAACTAACTATAATGTTCTTGAAAACTATGGTTTTTTTCAGTGAATATATATATATATATTATTCACCAAACTGCCCCTCCAGATTTCAGAGAGCCCACGACGGATTTCCGACCTCTGGTCTGTTGGCCTCGCTGCTGCCCACCTGGCTGCTTAGCAAATTTCTTACTGCCATGCCCGACGCGTTATATATATAGTCAAGTTATATATATGTGGAGTTATAGATATTAAAACTTTGCTTACCTACGGAAGCTTACCTTCACAATTTTTATTTACTCAATATTCTTTTTTTTGTTTCGAGAACTTTATTAGGTTCAAACAAACAAAAACAAATATACCAATGCAATAAAATTGACACAAAAATTGTAAGTGTAGGGAAGAAAGGGGAGAAAAAATACACATACAATAACTTGATATAGAATGTATAAAATACAATTTGAGTTAAGATATCCTAGTAATAAGAGATATGGTCATAAATGTATAAAACATTGAAACTAAAAATGAATGACTAATAGTGAAACCTCAAGTGGGTTTGGAATCTCATCCCTCATGGCTTGGTGGTATTGAGAAGATTTAACGCGCCTATGCAGGACATTTTGCCCACACAATACTTTTTCACGGATATTTTGAATAAACACCTCCGGTTCACTAGCATCCGCCACTCATGCAATCAGTGCAGCGCTGAGCACCGTGTACATGCAACAAGTCACTCTCCAACAGTACTGCACACATACAAAGTGCTGGCGCCGGTCTGCAGACATCCACACGCCAGGCACACAGGGCCGGTCCTAGAACTTCTGGGGCCCCGGGCGAAAGGGAAGATGTGAGGCCCCCCTAATTTCTATGTAACATCCAGTCGCGGCCGGCATGATGCACGGGTGGGGGATCTCGTAGGGGTTCGGCGCGGCGGGTAATTAAAAAAAAAAATAAACGTACCTTCCCAGGTCTCGTAGTCGTCTCAGCTCCTGACCTGCTCTCCTGCTTTCCTGCCTCTGGCAGGAACAGGAAGCAGGCAGCCTCCTTTCCCTAAGCCAATCACTAGGCTGCAATGGCAGCATTGTGATTGGTCGATACGCCAACCAGCCAGGCGCCTATGGGAAGGCCTTTTTCTCCATGTAGGGTGCAGTGCCCATGACTGGTTTGGTCGGCCTGGAGGGCCGACCAAACAGTCAGCGCCCTTAGCAGTGGGCAAGGGACTCCTCCCCTGCCCTAAAGCAGACCCGCCCACCCCCAACCAAACACTTCTGCTTTCTCGCAGTGCGACAAGCAGAAACATAAAATGGGAGTTTTAGAATTTTGTGTTTCTGCTTCTCGCACTGTGAGAAAGCAGTAGGGCGACGCTCCTCCGCCCGAGTGGAGGAGCCGCCCTTGGTAACATCACAAGAAGTGACATCACTGAAATTGACATCTCAGCACAATTGATCTTATTTGGCATCCCGAAGAGACCTAACTTGGATACCAGTAACATGGACAAAAAGATAAATATACATATAAAATAAGTCCATATATTTTAAAACTCTATTAAATGGATTACATTTGTCACATTGGATGGAAAAGCTAGGTGCAGTTCTCACAAAAATGTATATTGTTTACTCCTCGTTAACTGATTGTTTCCAGGTGAGTGCAAGATTCAATTTCCAGTTCTGCCTCATAAAGGGGGGAGATCCTGTTGAGGTAATGAGGGGCGGGATCATTCAAAATATAAAATGACACAAGAGAAAATCTCTCACACCATATAAATAATTGCAAATTTGAAAAGGCTCCCTTATCTTTCTGTGCCATTATTGTGCTACCTTAGGATGACATTAATACTTCTTAATTTGTTTTAACATAAATCCTCTCACCAGTATCGCGCATACACATGCTAAGAGATGTAGGACAATCTTTTTTGTGTGTGGGATCTTTACTCGCCAGAATTATGTTAAGTGCAAAAACACAACGCCTAGTAGAAAATTACAAGACACCATTGCAAACAAATAAAGATTGTACATAAATAAAAAAAGACTTGAAACAACCAAGACCACTGCTAAATCATACATTGACTTGAAGGTAAACTTCAGATTCAAGGGGTTGTCAAATCAACATTTTTGATTTGGTGGTAGAACTGTAGGAAGTAGAAGTGGCCGCCTTTAGCGCTGGTGGAGCCCTGTGCGACAATGTTGGTGACCCTCAATGACTCTGCCATGGATTCCCTCACTACCACCCTTTAACAGTGTCACTCAAGTCTCCATAACCACACTCTCTCTCAGATACATTTAATTTGATTTACAGCACCACTGATACCAGTGTAGGGTGACAGAGAACTTTATATCACACATTACACGGAGACAATCAATCCTACGTGTGTAAATCACAATAGGTAATGTTGCATAAGACAAAGGACTAGGAGTCACATTACAATCATACTAGTAGGCAGTATGGTGTATTAGTGATTGATCTGGAAAAACACAAACTCTGAATTTAGAATGTAATACCATGGTTCAGGGTTCTATTTAATAACTAGAATTGATTTATGTCCAAATTAACCCTTTTTGCAACATTGGGATAATCAAAGACTGGGGAAAAAACCATAACGCTGTAAATTATACCTTGTAGTTTGCATGCAGCTCTTATGACAGTTAATAGCTCATTGTTCAATGTTAGGATTTTGACTAATAAACTGCAAGTAACAATAGCATCTCTCTGACAAAAGCAGTAACCCATTGGCCTATTTAAATTATGTGGATTTAGTGATCTGCATGGTACATGTTCTTTGCAGCAGGCACATTAACCCTCTGCGCTACCTTTTAAAGAAGTAAAAACTTCCACTTGACAAAACTCTATCTCTCTCTAGGAAGAACATTAATCATCAGAGTATTCATGACAATTTTATTGTGGCCAAAATTGTTGGAGGCCAGGAAGGAGGCAACAAGTGCTTTAAGAAACATAATATACTCACAAACATGACTCCCCCACCCGAAGTCAGCACTCAGTGCGATCTCATAGGTCGAACCGCCCTAGAGCCTTCCTGCTCAAGGGTCCTATGACCTCAATGACAGTCACTAGGGTGTGCTGCTTCGAAGGCCTGCCCAAAAGACTCAAGTTGAGCTTCAATAAGGGTTGTAATGGACAGGCCTTCAAGTTTAACCCACACTTGCCACCACTATGGTCCACCTGCTGGTGCTCAGACACCATTTTTCTAAAGTCTTTCGGGGCCTACTAAATGTGCTCTCTTAGGAGAGTGGTCTGGTGGACTAGTCATGAAGGCTGAACCTGGTTCCCCAGTTCCAAATTTGGCAGCTCTTACCATAGTGCCACATCTTCTCCCTCACTGAACACCATACTGCCCCACTGGGAGAAACTTACATTTTGAACCTTTTATTTCTCTCCATCCCAATGCTGCAGGTTGGAAGAGAAAAATGTCAGAAAAAAGACGACCTTTCCAGCAACTGTTTTTATTTTTTGGATTCATTTCACTGGAGAACAAATAAAGTGGCTACAAGGCCCAGGGAAAGGGGCCCCCACACCTGGACCTTGCAGCTTTCTATAGTGCTTAGAGGCCCAGGGAAAGGGGGCCCCCACACCTGGACCTTGCAGCTTTCTATAGTGCTTAGAGGCCCAGGGAAAGGGGGCCCCCACACCTGGACCTTGCAGCTTTCTATAGTGCGTAGAGGCCCAGAGAAAGGGGGCCCCCACACCTGTACCTTGCAGCTTTCTATGGTGCATAGAGGCACAGGGGAAGGGGCCCCCCTCCCCTGGGCCTTTGAAGCTGAGAGTCAATTCGTAAAACACTGCCCTAGCACTGGCAGTTCTACATACATTAAGTTAACAAAAGCCAGTTGATCTGGCTGCTCCCTCCTCCCCTCGCCCACCTCCCTTACCTGTGTCCGGCTGGTCCTGGAAACAAAGGGGGCCTTCTGTCACCTGGCAACAAAATGCAGACAGGGAATGGCTGGTACTTAACAGAGGTGCTGCTCCGCCCCTGACACTGTGATGCTGGCTGGCTGCTCTGCCTTCCCCCCACCCCTGCACCCCCACTCCCCAGGAATGCCAACACGCCATGATCAGCAAGGTCGACTCCAGACTTGCATGTGTATTGTATTGTGATTGTGCGGGGAGGGGGCCCAGCAGGGGCAGATGGGCAATCTGTGAAAGTGTGGCCTTTCACAGTGAAGCGGCGGTGGCCCCCTGTCTAGCAGCCGAGCGCGAGGCCCTGGGCAGCTGCACACACTGCCCATGCCTAGCGCCGGCCCTGCAGGCACACATGTATGGAATCACCTCTGCAGACACCAAGGTGTGTACACACCACATCTAGTTTAGTTGGGATCCACCACAACAACATATTCCAGCCCAGTGGGAAAGCGTGGCTCTAAACTGATCACACCCTCTCCTCGGCCATCACTACCCTCCGGCATGACCACAAGACACACAGAGCCAAACAACAACCTGCTAACAATGCCACCCAGTCCTCATCAAAACACTCACTCCTGTGATGGAGCTGGCAGAACACCTGTGGAGACAGAAAGACAAACACAGACAAACAAACACAGACAAACACACACACATACACACAGAAACACACAAGGACACATACCCAGACAGACATGCGCCCTGACACATGCACACCCAGACAGACACACACACATAAAGCCAGACACACACACACACACACACAAACACACATAGACACGCATACAGACACCCACACAAACACGCACACATAAACATACAACCACACACACAAACGCAGACACATACACACACAGAAAAATATTGTTATGTTGGGGATGGACCAACCCAGGGGGGTTTGATGGCAGCGATGGTTGCTGCGATGAGGCAGCAAGGCGAGCTAATAAACATGGCCCGGTGGTGTTGCCTCGTGGTCACAGAATATCCTGCATATTGACTTGGTTTCTGCATTTATTCATGGTTCCTATCCGGCTCGTCACTACCGAGGCCTGGTGTGTAGGAACTCCTTAAACTGGCGACGAGCGGGTGTTGGTTCAGCTGTCCCATGCTCATGGTAGCCAGGCGACTCCATTTGTCGGCTGTGGAGCGAATCCTGCCACTCTTCTACCTACTTCGGTGGCCCAGGCTCAGTGGTGTGATGTTCCTGGTGGTACCCTGTTTGCTGTTCTGGACTGTCTTCACGAGGCACTATACGCGGGCAAGTCATCGCAACAGGGGGACGTGTTTTCACCGCTCCCAGCCACCTGCACGAGCGGTGCCTGCCAACAACAAAGTACTCCTGCTGAGGGCAGGTACTCCTGATTGCGTCGCCCCCTTCTGCCTGCATGCTAGCAAGCAATGGAATCTTCCTGCTGGGAACACTGCTCCTGTTCACATCGGCCTTCCTCCCCAGCTGTCTACACTCATTGGACGGCCAACAGAAGGTCTGGTGCACAAGTGAAAAGGCAATCCCTCCTGTGCGTGAGGTAGTGGAGTGCCCTCCTGCCTGTTGTCCTGCCTGCCCCCCATCTACCAGGAGTGGCTGCTTGCTGCATTCTGCCCCCATTAGCATATTACTTTGGCAGATTAGAGAGAGTTTCTCCACTAGCACACCCACCTGCATTTTCCTTCTTGCCTAGAGAGCACGCCACACACTGGATTCTGCCCATTGCGCAGACAAGCACTGTCCCTGCATACGTGGGACTTTGCTGTGTCTCATCCAGCAATCCACTCACTACATGTCCCCACTAACGTCATAGTTCCCCGTTTTCTTGTTGCAGCATCTGGGGAGACGCCACCGCAACATTGCCTGGTGCCAATGATCAGACCCCCCTCATTGAGGGAGACAGGCCTGTAGTGTTGACCTATCATGGCGTCCATTACTGCTCTGGAGCCTTATATAATGTATGGCCCTCCACCAGTCCAAGCAGCAAGATGGAAGGACTGGGTTGACATATTTTGCAGCTGTAGCTCTAGAAAATGATTGATGTCATCCGATGCTACTACACCTGGGAGATGCGGCCATCCATAAACTTGGAAGCTCTGTGGCGGAAGCTGGCCCACCGTTCACATTTGCTACTCTTAAAACGACTTTGGCAGCGTACTTTGAGCCCCTCACACACCCCAAGTATGACTCCTCCAACTCCAATTCACTTAAGTGCATTTTTCAAAGTTTCATGTTGCCCTTGGGGCATGTGTGTGCGCAACATGGGTGCACATCACAACTCCAGGGGTGCAACAGTGTGTTCTTTTGACACCCTTGAAATTGCATGCACAATTTGCGAGTACCTATTGTATGCAATTCCCCATTCATTCCTAAGGGTCTGTAGGCCCATAGGAATGGATGGGGAGCCAATCCTTAATTGCGAATCGCAATTTGTGAGTCGAAATTAAGGACTGTTTAGGAATCACCATTTTATAGCGATTCCTCCATGCATAGGCTTTTGCGAGTCCTTAATTGCGATTCCTTAATAATCTCAATTAAGGACTCGCAAAATCATACCTTGATGCAAGTGCCCCTTAGTTTAGGGGATGATGGACGGATCGTTTGAGCAAATCAAGCACTCACACCCAGTCAAAAGATCTGGGTTTAATCCATCACCATTCTTTAGCTCACTCTGCCACCCCAGGTTAGACATGGCCATATGCAAATCAGTCTGACCCTGTGCCTCATGGGAACAGTCCATCCCGAACTGCCAAGCCATGTCTTCCCTGGACCGGAAACAAGCTTCCTAGGACCGGTTTTGGGTTCATAACACTCATCAGCCAGGCTATCTTGAATCCAGTGACAGAGTGAGCAAGGGACCCACGTCTGGGCATACTCTGCCAACTCAGGGCGAACAAAGCGTATATGCATATGGCCATGTCTGAACTGGGGTGTTGGAGTGAGCTAAAGAATGGTGATGGATTAAGCCCAGATCAATTGTCTCAGGGTGAGTGTTTGATTTGCTCAAACGCTCCGTCCATCATATCTTTGGTTTTGCTTTGTTTGCCATAAGTTGGCAGGGTGTGCCCAGACGTGGGTCCCTTGCTCACTTGGCCACTGGATTCAAGATAGCCTGGCTGATGAGGATTATGTATCCGAAACCGGTCCCAGGATGCTTGTTTCCGGTCTAGGGAGACATGGCTTGGCAGTTTGGGCTGGACTGTTCCCATGAGGCACAGGGTCAGACTGATTTGCATATAGCCATGTCTGAACTGGGGTGGTGGAGTGAGCTAAAAAATGATGATGGATTAAACCCAGACTAGGATATCAACAGAAAAACCTTGGGCCATATTATCAAGAACGATGTTAAAATGATGGCCGCTTTAGCGGCAGGAAACTGCTGCTAAAGCTGCAATAATTTTAACGCCATTCTTGATAATATTGCCCAAGGTTTTTCTATTGATGCCCTAGTGTAGTCTAGTTTGTGCGGTTAGGGGCAGCGTTGATAATCACACTTTATGCTCAGTTTCTGCACTTCGTATGCTGCTGTTAACTGAGATGCATTTCAGGCAGTGGCCCCAGCCAGGCGTATCGAGCAATGAATGAGTCCCTGATGGGCGAGGGGGCGGAGGGATACCGTGCACTGAATATGGATTCACTACTGTGAGAGATACAGGGCCGGGGACTGAGGCGTCCTTGTCAGGGACAGAAGAGAGACGGTGCTTCTGATAGACTTGGATTCTAACTTAAACCGATAATTGTGTGCTGCGAAATGCACTACAAACAGAACAAACACAAAACAAATGCGGTTACACTGCACCAGTTGCTACAACTTATGAAACATCTCCTTTGAAGATGTTTGCCTAATATCTTGTGTTTTTAAGTCCCAGTAGGATACGACCAGTGTCTTCCTGGGTGCACGCTTTGTCATTTATTGTCCCTGAAATAGCTCATCCTGCCAGCTCTATTGTCCCAAGTGTGCATTTAATTGTATCTGACGCCCTTTCTATTGCTAAAAGTCATTGGGCCCGATTCACAGAACTAACTTAAGACAAAATCCTAAACGTACTACTTTTGGTATTCACAGAAGGCATTTAGTAGTAGTAAAGTAAGGATTTTGTCTTAAGTTTGACTTAAGACAGACTTAATACAGACTTAAGACAGACTGAAGTCAAACTTAAGACAGACTTAAGACAGACTGAAGACAGACTTAAGACAGACTTAAGACAAAATCCTAAATTTACTACTACAAAATGCCTTCTGTGAATACCAAAAGTAGTACGTTTAGGATTTAGTCTTAAGTTAGTTCTGTGAATCGGCCCCCTTGATGGGGCATCCTGAAACCCCAGTACAGAATATTAAACTGACCCCATGTCATATGCTTTAAAATGCACCCGTGGCTGCTTATTGTCCATAAATGCCCCCGTATAATTCAGCAGTGAAGGGCGCCCTATGCACCCCCGCTCCGTTCTTCAGAGTGTTAGCCCCCCCCCCCTCTAAGTGTTGAGTGGGCTTGCACCCCTACTTGTACCCGTGTAGACCTGGAGCTCTGCGCAGTGAAGGGGGAGGGGCTGGCAGCAGATCGTCGGTTCGGTGGTTATTGGGGGGGGGGGGGGGGGGAGGTAGGTGGGGCCCCGCAGGTGGGTGCAGCTCTCATTTACAAAGAAGAGGCTGCGCCCCTGGCCCCGCCGAGGGCCGAGGGAGAGCCAGGGACGGTGCAGTTCACACCCCCAGCGCCTCTTTACTCCTTCAGCTGGCAGAGAGCGCCAAGATCACACACCGCGTCTGCCCTGTCTACCCCTAGGTCTACCTGCGCCCTGCGCCGGCTCTTACCTTCGAACTCAGGGGCGCCTCGAAGCCCGAGGGGCAGGTACAGGAACCCCAGGAGGACGAGCAGCCTCCCAGCATGCCCCCGGGCCGCAGGCATGGCGAGGGCGTCTCTTCTCCTTCGCAGCACCGGGCACGGCCACCCTGCCCTTACCCCCTGGCCTGGGAGGCTCCTGGGCACCGCTCCTGCCCTGGCTGCTGTCCCAACACTGCCCTGCCCAGGTCTCTGCTAACAGAACCCTGCCCTGCCTGGGCTCTGCCCGGGGTGCCTCCCCCCCCCCCCCTCCCCCCCGCTGCCCCTCTGCCCCAGGCTCCATTCACCAAGGAACAATCGGCTCTTTGCACGGCCAGGACAATGGGCAGCTCCGTGCCCATCCCGGGCACGTGCACCAGCAGCAAGGACCAGGATCACAGCTGCGGCAGAGGGAGCGCTGCTCCTAGGCAGCCGGGAGAGAGAGAGCTGCACTGTGTGTGACAGAGGGACAGAGAGAGAGAGGGAGGAGGCAGAAGAGAGAGGAGAAAGAAGAGAGAGAACTGCACTGTGTGTGAGAGAGGGACAACGAGAGCGGGGAGAGAGAAGAGAGAGAGAGGAGACAGAAGAGAGAGAGAGGAGAAAGAAGAGAGAGAGAGGAGACAGAAGAGAGAGAGGGGAGAGCAGACAGAAGAGAGAGACTGGAGAGAGGAGACAGAAGAGAGGGAGAGAGTGCAGAGTGTGTCAGAGAGAGGGAAAGAAAGAAAGAGAATGAGAGGAAGGAAGGAAGGAAGAAAGGAGATGCAGAAGGAAGACAGAAAAGGGTGCAACAGGTAGAGAGAGACCAAAAGATACGTAGAGAAGAGAGAAAAGAGAGAGGGGGAGAGAGTGCAGTGTGTGTCAGAGAGAGAAACAAAGAAAAAGAAACAGAGAGAAAAAGAACGAAGGAAAGAGAAAGAAAGAAAAAAAGAAAAAAGAGCAAAGAAAAAAAGAAGGAAAGAATGAAAAAAGAAGAAGCAAGGAAAGAAAGAGAGACAGACTGAAGAGAGAAAAGGTTGCAACAGAGAGTAGGAGACAAAGAGAGATAGAGGGGTGAGAGAAGGAGAGAGGCTGTCGATAGAGAACCAGAGTATGTGTGTGCGAGAGAGAAAGACAGAGAGAAGCAGAGAAAGAGGGGAGAAAGAATTCGGGCAAGAGAAGAAGACAGACAGTAGGGAGAATAGGAGTTAGGAAATAGTGAGTGAAAGATATAGAAAAGAGAATGAGAGCTAGAGAAACCTAGTAAGGAAGACAAAGATAGAAGGAGGGGAGGATGGATGGATGGATGGATGGATGGATGGATGGATGGATGGATGGATGGATGGATGGATGGATGGATGGATGGATGGATGGATGGATGGATGGACCGATCTGCTCCCAGGGATCCTCATCCGGTGACATGTCTGAAGAGAAGGCGGGGGCAGGGCAGAGAGTGGAAAGGGTGGAAAGGGTGACACCGAAGGGAAGGCATGCAGCAGCATAAGACAGGGAAGGAAAAAGGGAGGAGGAGGAGAAGGAAGATACAGGGGAATCTGCAGAGGGGAGGTGGAAGCGGCATCACCCCTCCCCTCTTTAATTGTATTTGGCCCCTGGTGATTGGGTCTCCGGGCTCTTTTGAGGCTTGCGAAGGGGGCAACGTGGCCAACCTTGCTTTCTTATTGGACCTGGCCCCGGAGAATGGGGTCAGTTAAGGCTCAGAGGAGAAGCTGCACACCCTCTCCCCTTAATATATATGTTTTAGTCGCAGGGGATTGGGTCCCCGGGGCCCAAAGGCAAACCCTACACTGCACATGCCAAAGGCTGTGCATAGCTTGGGGTTGGGGAAAGCAAAAAAGGTTCCCCTGGACTTAAGTAATACATAGGAATATACAAACAATTCTAATGCACACTCACAGTTGACTCTGCTTCACACATTCACTCCTCCTTAAACTAGCAGTATCCTACCCCTTCTGACATCAATCTATGTCCAAACTGGAAGGTAGTGCTAATATATATATATATATATATGTTTTAATACAATTTGAACATATATCTAATTATATCAATACAAAATATTAAAAATGGCAGTTCCTGCTCAGTTAGTACATGGTGGACACTAGTCCATTAAAAAACATCACGAAGAACTACTTTTATAAAAACAATTCCTTCACAAATTATAAACAATTCATAAAATAGCAGTACAAGACCCTAAAGCCAACAAAAACCCAATGGTAACATTCAGTTGTACCCAGCCAGATGATGAAGTCAATCCACTCCGGGACCCCACGGACCCCTGCCCCCGTCACATTTTCAACAGAGCCGCTGACACCATCGCACCCATGCTCTGCCACACCATCTACCGCTCCTTGGCAACCGCCTCGTTCCCTGATGACTGGAAACACGCTAAAATCAACCCCCTCCTGAAGAAACCCTCGGCGGATCCCACCGACCTCAAAAACTACAGATCCATCTCCCATCTCCCTGCTCCCGTTCCCAGCGAAAGTCATAGAGAAAGCCATCAACGGCCAACTCGCCACATTCATCGAAGAGCACAACATTCTCGACTTCTCCCAATCAGGCTTCAGAAAAAACACAGTACAAAAACCGCCCTCCTCGCCACAACAGACGACATCTTTACCTTACTGGACAAAGGAGAAACAGCAGCCCTCATCCTCCTCAACCTCTCAGCGGTGTTCGACACAGTCTCCCACCGCACCCTAATACGCAGACTCCACGACACAGTAATCCAAGACAAGGCCCTTTACTGGACCCGCTCCTTCCTCTGACAGAACGCAGCTGGTCAGAATCCCCCCTTTCCTCTCGGACCCTACACCTACCACCTGCGGAGTCCCCAGGGGTCCTCCCTCAGCCCTACGCTCTTCAACGTCTACATGGCTCCGCTCGCCCCCATCATCAGAACCTACGGACTCAACATTGTGTCATACGCAGACGACACCCAACTCATCCTCTCGCTATCCAAACCGCCAGACACAACTTTCAAGAAGACATTGAAGCCGTCGCCAAATGGATGAAAAACAGCTGCCTACAACTAAACACCAACAAAACAGAAGTACTCATCTAGGGCCCAAACCCATATGCCTGGAACGACACCTGGTGGGCCCTCACCCTCGGAAGCCCACCCATCCCCACTGACCACGCACGCAACCTGGGAATCATCCTGGACTCAGAGCAGGCTTGACTACCGCAACACACTCTATGCCAGAATATCCAAAACGCCGCTGCAAGACTGGTCCTCAACCTACCAAGACACTGCCACATCTCTCAGCACCTGCGAACACTCCACTGGCTCCCCATCGAAGCTAGAGTCACCTTCAAGATGCTAACCCACTCCCACAAGACCCTCAATGACATCGGACCAGCATATCTGAACAGCCGACTCAAATTACACCCACCCCAAAGGACCCTACGATCAGCCCAGCTCTCCTACGCTGTGGTCCCCCGCACCAGAAGGACCAGATAGGAAGGCCACTCCTTCTCCTTCCGTACGGTCAGAGCCTGGAACGACCTTCCGCTCCACCTTAGAAAGATAACATCGCTCCCCATCTTCGCAAGAAACCTCAAAACCTGACTCTTCGACAGACCCCCTCCTTGATGGACTGGAACCTGCAACCCCACCCTCCCCACACCCTCCAGAGCCTTGAGACCCTTACGGGTGAGTAGTTGTGCACCTGATTTGATTTGATTTGTCAAGGGGCATCCGAATACAGGTAGGGACACTTGCTGCAGCAATAATAGCCAACAAGGGGCTTCTGCCTATGAGTAGCAACACCCCCGAAGCAGCTATACAAACAAGGAGCATCCGGCTAGGAGTAGGGACACCCGCAGTAGCAGTTATAGCCAACATGGGGCCTCTGGCTATGGGTAGGGACACCATGGCATCAGCTATAGCCAAAAAGGGGCTTCCGGCTATGGGCAGGGACTCCCGCAGCAGCAGTTATAGCCAAAAAGGGGCATCCAGCTTTGGCTAGAGATACCCATAGCAGCAGCAGTTAGCCAAAAAGGGGCTTCTGGCTATGGATAGGGACACCTACTGCAGTAGTTATAGCTAACGAGGGGCTTCCGGCTAATTGTAGGGACACCCACGGCAGCAGTAATACCAAAGAAGGGGCTTCCGGCTATGGACAGGGAGACAAGCTGCAGCAATTATAGCCAAAGTGGGACTTCCGGCTATGGCTAGGACACCCGTGACAGTAGATATATAGCCAAAAAGAGTCACCTGCCTACGTACAGGGTGACCCACCTCAGCAGCTTCCGGGTCTGAAAGGATAAAGGATCATAACTGACAACATGGAAACAAGCCCACTTGCCAACTACAAGAGATGGGTACCCCCCTTTTCCACCAGCCCGGGGTGGTTAGAGCACTTGCGGTCTGTGTAATAGATCGTTGTTTTGATTTTAAGAAAACACTCTGACCTCTGTAACTTGTTGCTCCTGCAGCCCCGGTCCACCGCAAGCGCTAGGCTTGATTGAGTGGAGGGCGCAGGGAGGCACCTTCTTCCGGCTTCCCAGCCGAGGCAGGCACCCATTGGCCGAACGGGTAGAGGCGGAGCTGAGTAAGAGCCCGTCCTCTACTTAAACCTGATGCCACCTACGATGCGCAGCGAGAACGCGCAGCGTCCGCGCCTAAGCCGCGCCGAAGACCCGCCAAAGACCCGCCCGTCTGTGCCCGTCCGTGACAGTACGGGGCATGGGGCACAAATTCATGCTGTACCTATTCCGCACAATAAAGGTATGACTGCTGAACACCTTAAATCCTTACGCCCCAAACCCCACAAAGATTGCACTGTACTCCTGCCTACGCCTACCGGATGCCCCCCATGCGACAAATGCAAGTTCTCTCTCACCAATCTTCAGCCCTACCCTGACCCCAAATTCTGCAACCCTAAACGAAAACAATACGGGAATTCTGACAACCAAGAATTCTCCTTTTGCAGTGTTAACTGCAGATCTTTGCCACAGCATAAGTTGGATATATTTAACTTTCTACTTGACCACAAGCCCTGCGCCCTCTTTTTAACGGAAACTTGGCTGCACGAAAGCTCTGGCACTGACATAGCAACGGCTCTTCCCTCCGATTATGCCATAGTCAGGAGAGACCGTGTTGGTCAAACTGGCGGAGGAATTGCTATCATTTTTAACAGAAAATTCACCTGCACTCTAGAACCCTCCCTTATCCCGGACTGCAAAACTGCTTTTTTTAAACTGACCCTTAATCGTAACTGTACAGCCTCTGGCATCCTAATATATAGACCTCCGGGAAACGCCAGTACATGGGCCGCTAACCTGGCTAACCTCATTACACCCTACTATCTCGCCTCAAAAAATTTCACCCTCCTAGGAGATTTAAACATGCACTTTGATGACCCCACCAATGCGGCCTGCACAAACCTACTGGACGATCTAACAGCTCTGAACATATCTTTACTAAACTCTGGTCCCCCCCACAGGGCAGGGCATCTGTTAGATCCCATCTTTTCAAACATTCCTGAACTGAAATGGACAAACACATCCCCAATTTGTTGGTCAGACCACCACCTTATATATTTTAGCCTTGAATTACCCACATCTAAACCTAAAAACGCCTGGCCTACCTCTGTCTTCCGAAACTGGAAACAGCTTGATATGGGGGACCTTAACAGAACTCTTGCCAAAAATCCTCCAATCCCAGCTTCTGACATAGAAAGCATAGCTCTAGCCACACACTCATGGCTGGAAAGCGCCGTCAACAGCTGCCTCCCACCTTCTAGAGTTAAAAATAACACTCACCGCCCCCCAGCCCCTTGGTTTACTGAGCCTCTCAAAATACAAAAGTCCAAATGCAAAGCCCTTTAAAGGAAGTGGTGGAAAAACTACACCCCCGAAAACAAAGCAACTTACCACAAAGCCAGGAACGAATACCACTCAGCCTGTACTAGAGCCCGAGCACTTTACGTGGCAAATACCATTAACTCCGCGCACAATAAGGCGAAAACACTTTTCAATACAGTCAAAGACCTTGCAGGAGAAAATACGTCTGCACCAGTCCAGCCGCTTGATAAAAAACAATGCCAAGACCTCGCCTCCTTCTTCAGTGAGAAAATTGAAACGATCATATCAGGAATAAAAAGCAACCTCCCTACCCATATCCTTGAAGAGGACACCCCCCCCCCCAATTCAAGTACTATTAACACTATTGAACACTGGCCTGTCATCACAATGGAATCACTCAGTTCCATTCTTAGAACCGTCAAATCAGGTTCCCCACGTGATCCAATTCCTGCCTCTGTTCTTAAGCAATTGGACTCCCCCTCTCTGACCATCATTGCTGACACCTTAAACTCTTCACTTCAGCTCTCCGCAGTTCCCTCATCTTGGAAACATGCCATGGTCAGTCCCTTACTAAAAAAACCGACAGCCAACCCTGAACTTCTAACAAACTATCGGCCCATCTCCCTTCTCCCAATTTTTTCAAAATTGCTGGAACGACACGTTCATACTGAGGAAATATTAATTTTTGGTCAAGAAATGTTCCCTAACGTGTACCCCACCGTCTCCATGTACGAGCTTAAAGTGCATGTAACTTCCTTCCTGTGCCAGCTATGAAGACGCAAATACATTTGCGTCCAACGTTAACATGTCCTCTTTCAGATCCACCCTGAACGGGTCGAATAGTCCGTTCCTAAGTATGCCATGCCAACGTCTTTTTGTGGTGTACTTTACACGTTTTTCAGCTCTGGCGAAGTAGGCCCTGAATTCTTCCATCGAGCCTTTTTCTGCTTTCTGACTCTGAATGCCTCAGCCTGGGCTGCCTCTGTACCCGTGACCTCTGCCTTACTCCTTGCGCGGCTAACGGCGCTTAGCCCAGCCTGCTGCCTGCCAAGACTGTATTCAACCTTCGAATTATCTGCTCCGCTCCTAAAAAATACATTCCTGCCTACTAGTTCAAGTAAACATCCTTCCGGCTGCAGAGCAAAGGGCCCGGCCTCACTGTCTCCATGCAAGTAATTCATAGCTTCTGTTACCATGGTAGGCCCATGCCCCCTCGCTTCTCATGCAGACACGTAGACGCTTATACACGCACTCACAGTCAGTATAGAATAGCCTCTGCCCAAGAGACCTTTCCCTCTAGATAATATGGTTCCCAAACATCAGATATGAGATATGATATAGGTACGAGTTGATCTGACATGCCAGACTTCTGTCTCTTTCCGCTAGTGTAAATGTCAAGTCCCCTGCACCCTCCAATTTCACGTCAATCACACGTCATGCAGCTGCGCGCGCATCCAGACCTCAGATTTCTGCTGACATTGCAAGATTCTGCTATGTACCCACCCACTTGTTACACTTTCATGTGACGTTTGTAGCACACACCTCTATGTTCCCGCCTAGTTCACGCCTTTTTGATTACGTATTGCTAACACGTGTGTGCTTTTATCTTGTTTCTCTCAGCTGTTACGCCTATTGTATTGGTTTCCATTATATGCTTTAAGTATAAAAGTTATGCATTGTCAATAAAGTATGCTCTATCCCTTCCTGAACCCCAGTGGTGTCAGGAACCCGATATCCGGTTCAAGAACCATTCCTTTTTAAGGAATAAAACCCCTAAGAACTCTAACACCACGGACTCTGTTTCTTTCTTTCCGATTGAGTTATTTTGTTTAAGTACTTACCTGCATAGAAATTAGGACGGTAAATCAAATATTTACCACATTAATTTGGCGCCCGAATAGGGACCCCTCCCCCACCTCACGCGCCGGTTGGTGCGTTGCAACCTTTGCCCCCTGCCATAAGTCAAGACGGACAATTACGCGTACCCGCAGGATTTCCTGTATCTCCCTCTGGCCCACGGAGGTGACGGAGACTGCGATCAGCACCCAGACGAGGCGGTGAGGAGTGCGGAGGATCCCGACCAGAGCCTAGCCGAAAGAAGCAAGGTCCGAGGTGTCAAGAGGCCCACCAGTTCCGAAGTATACACGTATCGAGTCGAGTCGAGTCCAGTCCGGTCCAGTCCAGTCGAGTTTTCCGAGGCCTTCTGTTCCGTGCTTCCCGGTGAGTACCATTTCCGGTCGACGCATCTAGACGGGTGCATTATTATGTATCCGGTAAAGACGGGTTTGGGTACACAAACACGGTCTGCACTGTTTTAGACAGTGTATCTGTGCTGTTTAGCAGTACATCCAGCATTCAAGTTCTTGCACTGTTCTTAACAGTGTATCTGTACTGTTTAGCAGTACATCTAGTATCAAGGGTAGTCCATATGTGTTCAAAATTTTTCATGTGATTAATGTCGTGGTATGAGTGACTGTTTGATGTACATTACTGTGTTTTTTGTGTAACTAGCTGTGTTCAGAATAAGTAACATGTATCAAGTATCCAGTACCAAGTAACAAAATGCCGTTTTTCAATAAATTAAGACAGATAGGAACTAGGAAAGGGATACTAGAGGAAGAAATTCCTATCCCCCCTAGGGACACTCCTGGAAATTTTATGTACCATAAGCATGGCTTAGATGCCATACTGTACCTAGATTTATGGGCCGATTATACTAAGCACCTAGAGGAGAGACACAGATGGCCCGTTACAGGAACATGGGATGCCGAGTGCATAATGAAGGTAGAAGAAGCGCTATGGAAAAAGAAAGCCAGACAATCACAGAAAGATGCCATAGAATTATGGCGTAAAGAATCACATAAACGTGCCGAAAAAGCCCTCCGAAAAGAAGACAGACATAGGGAAGAGTCGGATAGAGTCCGAGAAAACGAATTAGTTAATGAAGGGATCCGAGTAAAAGCAGAAAAAGTAGACCGCATGCAAAACAATCTTGTAAATGGCATGTACTTAGTGGCCGAGGGTTTGCCTGAAGCCACTTCAGAAATACCGAAAGATCTGCCGCCGCCATTGGTTCCCACTAAAGTAAGTCACAGGACCACCAAAGACATATTCCTTGCTTCCTATCTAGACGATGTAGCTCCCGCTTACACCAATCCACGTGCCCACGTACCGCCTACTGACGGTGACGGAGGTGGCAACCCGCTCCAAGACAATGTCCAGCCATTGCCGCAACAAGGTTCACCCGTTCCACCTGCTCCTCCACCTCCACCACTGCCCACATCTATGATTAATATATTAAATCCGTTTGCGCCTGATCCCAATAAGAGACAAGTTCAGGTACACACACAGACCCCGCGGGCAAATAATGTTCAAGCCTCCACCTCAGGAGGTGCGACAGGAGGTCTCCAGACCCCGCCATCAACACACAGATTGAACCTTAGGGACATGATGAAGCAACGTACACCGCAAACACCAAGATTAGACATGCTTAAAGAACCCCTTCCAATTTGCAGATACGATCCAGTACCCGGTAAAGACGATAGAATGTTGTTAGCATCACTACGCTTACGAAAAGTTACAGATTACCTAGTGTTATTTCCAGGAATGACTGGACACCTAGATAGAATATATCATTTTATCCAGACTGGGGAAGATCCTGACAGTATTAAGGAGGCCCTGGCTCACCAGAAAGTTGACACTCAAGGTTGTATATTACGATTCTTCATAAATTGCTTAATAAGAGAACGAGACAGGCCTGGAGTATGAGGAAATATAAATTTTATGGTCAAGTTGTGTTCCCTAGCGCGTACCCCACCGACTCCAGTTACCAGCTTAAAGTGCATGTAACTTCCCTCCTGTGTCCGCTATGAAGACGCAAATACATTTGCGTCCAACGTTAACATGTCCTCTTTCAGATCCACCTTGAATGGATTAAATAGTCCGTTCCTAAGTATGTTATGCCAACGTCTCTTTGTAGTGTACCTTACATGTTTTTCCTGCCTTGGCAAGGTAGGCCCTGAATCTCTGCCATCGAGCCACTTTTCTGGCTTCTGACTCTGACAGCCTCAGCCCAGGCTGCCTCTGTACCCGTGAACTCTGACTTACTTCCAGCGAGGCCCCTCGCGCTCAGCTCAGCCTGCTGCCTGCCAAGACTGACTATAACCTTCGAGTTATCTGTTCCGCTCCTCGAAAATACATTCCTGCCTACTAGCTTCAGTAAACATCTTCCTCAGCTGCAGGGCCAAAAGGGCCGACCTGTCTCAGTGCAAGTAATTCATAGCTTCTGTTGCCATGCTTCCATGGAAGGCCCCGTGCCCCCACGCTTCTCATGCAGACACTCAGGCGCTTATACACGCATCCACAGTTAGTAGAGAATAGCTTCTGCCCCAGAGACCTTTCCGTCCAGATAATATGGTTCCTAAACATTAGATATCAGATATGATAGAAGTACAAGTTGATCTGACATGCCAGACTTCTGTCTCTTCCCGTCAGTTCTAATGTCAAGCCCCCTGCACCCTCCAGCTTCACGTCATTCACACGTCATGCAGCTGCGCGCGCATCCAAGTTTCCGATTTCTGCTGACATTGCAACATTTCTGTTAATGCCACCCCTTTTTGTGACACCTACCTGTGACGTTTCTAGCACACACCTCCAGTTCACGCCTAGTCCACGCCTTCTGATTACGTACTAGTAACACGTGTATACTGTTATCTTGTCTTTCTCTCAGCTGTTACGCCTCCTGCACTGTTTCCTATTACTCGAACTATGTATATAAGCTATGTATTGACAATAAAGATTGCTCTATCCCTTCTGACACCCTTGTGGTGGTCAGAATCCGATATCCTGGTCATGACCATTCCTTTTTAAGGAATAAAACCCCTAAGAACTCTAACACCACGGACTCTGTCTTTTTTCACCGATCTGAGTTATTATTGATTAAGTACTTACCTGCATAGAAATTAAGAGAGTAAATTAATTATTTACGTCATTTTGGCGCCCGAACAGGGACCCCTCCCCCACCTCACGCGCCGGATGGTGCATTGCAACCTGTGTCCCCTGCCATCAGTTAGATGGAGCCTACGCGTACCGGCAGGATTTCCTGCATCTCCCTCTGACCCACGGAGGTGACGAAGACTGCGATCAGTACCCAGACGAGGCGGTGAGGAGTGCGGAGGATCCCGACCAGAGCCTAGCCGAAAGAAGCAAGGTCCGAGGTGTCAAGAGGCCCACCAGGTTTCCGAAGTTTTTTTCCCGAAGTTTTCCGAAGTTTTCCGAAGTATCGAGTCGAGTCCAGTCGAGTTATTCCGAGGCCTTCTGTTTCCGTGCTTCCCGGTGAGTACCATTGCTGGGACGTATCTAGACGGGTTTGGGTACACAAGTCCGGTCTGCACTGTTTTTAGGCAGTGTATCTGTACTGTTTAGCAGTATATCTAGTATTCCGAATTTCTGAACTTCTGCACTGTTACACCAGTGTATCTGTACTGTTTAGCAGTACATCCAGTATAGGGGGTAGTCTATGTCTCAAATGTCTTTTTCATGTGATTAATGTCGTGGTATGAATGTGACTGTTTTTTTTAATGTACATTGTTGTGTTTCTTGTAAACTAGCTGTATCTAGTATTAAGTAGTAAGGATTGAGCATTCAGAAATAAGTAAGTAAAATGCCGTTTTTTAACAAGTTGAAGCAGATAGGAACTAGGAAAGGGATACTGGAGGAAGAAATTCCTATCCCCCCTAGGGACACTCCAGGTAACTTCATGTATCATAAACATGGCATAGATGCCATATTGTATCTAGATTTATGGGCCGACTATACGAAACATCTAGACGAAAGACACAGATGGCCCGCTACTGAAACATGGGATGCCGAGTGCATCATGAAGGTAGAAGAAGCATTATGGAAAAAGAAAGCTAGACAATCTCAGAAAGACGCCATAGAATTTTGGCGTAAGGAATCACATAAGCGTGCTGAGAAAGCACTCCGTAGAGAAGACAGACTTAAAGAATCAGAAAAAGCTCAAGAAAACGAATTAGTTACTGAGGGGATCCGAGTAAAAACAGAACAAATAGACCGTGCCCGAAACAATCTCGTAAATGGTATGTATCTCGCGGCCGAGGGTACACCTGAGGCCCTATCAGCAATACCGAAGAACTTACCGCCACCATTAGTTCCAACTAAAGTAATGCATAAGACTACTAAAGACATATTCCTAAATTCTTATCTAGAGGATGTAGCACCGGCTTACACCAATCTGCCTGTTCGTGCCTTGCCTACTGACAGGGACGGGGGTGGCACCCCACCCCCAGACCATGCTCCGCCGGTACCGCGGCAGACCTTCCCCGTTCCGCCACCCCCACCACTTCCCGCACCCAAATTTGATTTACCGAAATCACTTCTACCTGACCCTATTAAAGGACAAATTCAAGTTCAGGTACAGACTCCGCGGAGAGAAAATGCCCAAGCTTCCGCCTCAGGGGGTGCGGCAAGGGGTTTTCAAACACCGCCGTTAACGCACAGGTTACAGCTCGGGGATCTGAGGAGCCCTTTTGTGTCCAGGTCACCACGCCTTGACGCACTCAGAGAAAACATTTCAGTTTGCAGATATGATCCAGTACCCGGAAAAGACGATCTAATGATACTGGCATCACTACGATTAAGATCTGCTACTGATAGCTTGCTATGTTATGCAGGAATGAAGGACCGTCTAGACAGAATATATGAGTTTGTTCAGACAGGGAAAGACCCTGACAGTATTAAGGATGCCATGGAGAAACAGAAAGTTGATGTTCAAGCACATATACTACGATTTTTCATAAATTGTCTAATACGAGAACGAGACAGGCCTGGAACAGATCAGAGTGAATTAGATGCATTGAACAAGTGGGGTCAAAATATAGCTGACGGAAAACATGACAAGGGGTCCTGCATAGCCAGTATGTACAAGAAAATTAGAAAATCAGTGATAGAGGTACACCAAAAAGAGAAAGAAAAAGCTTCCTCCGAGGAGGAAGAAGAACTTGGAGAATCAGAAAGGACTACAGACACGATAGCATATGTAGGTAAGGGAACTTACCTTAGGAAGGGCCCCCGTCCAGAAAGCAAGAGAGTTTTTCTCTCTGCTTTAACGAATCCGAATTCTTCTGAACATCAGTTCCAAGAAACTGATAAAAGGCTTCGAGACCGAATGGGGTACCACGTACTCAATTCTATGGATGAACAAGAACTAGCCCGGTCCGCCATACTATGGGCCGAAAATCCAGACATGTATAATGATGATACATTAGCGCAGACATTCCTGAACCTTTCCCCAGAAGAGCAGAAATTGGCAGGTGTATACATGATTCAGCACCTCCTCATCAAGTACAGAAACCATCATTCTGATCCAGGTCCCTTACACGAAACATTAGAAACACTGCTTATGGATAGATGGAGAGGTTTCAGTACCAAGTTAATACAAATAATTCTAGAACAACGACGTAAATATAACACTTTCGTAAGCTCTGAATATGTTCCCCCCCCGCCTCCAGAAAGAAAAATGTACCACATGCAATGTGGTGGTGGCATAGAAAGTCAGAACCCCTTACGAGAAGTACACCCAGTTATGGGTGCAGATAATATCTTGAAACGTGTATATGTACACACGCCACTGACTAAGTTGGAACTATTAGAAATGAAGAAACTAGTCCCGTGTCATGATAAAGACCCGGCAGGTTTTCATAGAGAGCTTAAAGACATGTTACTTATGGGGGATTACACGTACGATGATATCATGAAAATGTTGAAGGTACTGTTGCCCACGGGCATCTTCGAAAAATTAAAGGAGAAAGAATGGGAGGTGGGGGATACAAAGATTGCATGGGCAGAAATAGAAGACGAAGAAAGGAAACGAGTCCCAGGGGTAGGCCTTGGGGATAAGACTAAAGCATTACCCGGTTTGATAGTACAGGTCCTGCCAAGATTATTGACAACTAGAAAGGAAGATTGGGACGCCATCTCGTCCTGTAAACAGAAACACGACGAAGATACTAGTGACTTCTATTCAAGATTCGAGAAATGTTTCATTATTAATAGTGGCCTCAAACCAAGTAGCGAGTCATATCCGCATCTTTTTGTATCAAAGTTAGTTGAGAATTCCCTACCATTAGTTAAAAATCGTGTATACAAGGTTGAGAGTACATGGCAAGCAAATACGCCATCCCAGATGTTACAGATGCTCCAATATCATCAGAACAGAATTAGAGAAGAACAAGATCAGGAACAAAAACGTATGAAAGACACAAAGATGAAAATGTTAGTAGCCCAGACGGTCCCAGCCGACGGTCAGAGGAAGGGTGGGACCCAGACAAGTCACAATACAGCTCCCGTTAAAGGGACATGTAATTATTGCAAGCAGCCAGGTCACTACGTACATGAATGTCCCGTCCTGAAACATAACATAGCAACAGGTAAAACTAAAGAAAGACCGCATCCACCTAGACAGGACCATGGGCATCAACAGACCTCACAGAACGAACAGCCTATGCAGAACACACAGTCTATGCATTCTCCATCACACACAACACAGACCGTAGCGGTACCACAGCCACAGCCCATTGCCGCGACTCAGCAAGTTTCGCAACAGATGTACCAGTATGCCCAGTCTGCATATCCAGATTACCCCCGATATACATGAAACAGCCTAGAGAGGGAAGGTGGCTTGCCTCTTATTGAAATTCCTGTAGATCAAGAAGGTCCTTATGTACACAGTCACGTATTGGGAAAAGATAGAAAGTTTTTAATTGACACAGGGGCAAGTCGCACCACAATCAACCATGACGAAGTCCCAGGGGCACCCCTCTCAGGCTCACAGAATGTTTCCCTTGGTTTTTCAGGACAGCCCATTGTAAATGAGGTATCGCAACCCGTACCCCTGGCTGTGGGTCCATTATCACGCATTACAGACTTGTTACTTACGAAATCATGTCCAGAAAATATGTTAGGAATCAAAACACTGAAGGCTCTAGGAGCTATAATATGCCAGGTCACAGGCCAAAAAGTGCCTCTCTGAACCTCAGGTCTTGGATCCTGGAACAATGGACCAAGTACCTCCCAAGAAGAAGAACAGGAGGGTTAAGGCTGCGCCTTCCCAACTGCCTACAAGTGAGGATCAGGCTTCACAGGAAACTGATCTTGAGACCCCTGAAGGAACTGTCCCTGAAGAACTTGAACCTGATCAGGTTGAGTTTCTGGGGACAGGGGGACCTTCTAGGGCAGACTTGGGGCAGGCTCAGTTAACATTAATACTTCTTAATTTGTTTTAACATAAATCCTCTCACCAGTATCGCGCATACACATGCTAAGAGATGTAGGACAATCTTTTTTGTGTGTGGGATCTTTACTCGCCAGAATTATGTTAAGTGCAAAAACACAACGCCTAGTAGAAAATTACAAGACACCATTGCAAACAAATAAAGATTGTACATAAATAAAAAAAGACTTGAAACAACCAAGACCACTGCTAAATCATACATTGACTTGAAGGTAAACTTCAGATTCAAGGGGTTGTCAAATCAACATTTTTGATTTGGTGGTAGAACTGTAGGAAGTAGAAGTGGCCGCCTTTAGCGCTGGTGGAGCCCTGTGCGACAATGTTGGTGACCCTCAATGACTCTGCCATGGATTCCCTCACTACCACCCTTTAACAGTGTCACTCAAGTCTCCATAACCACACTCTCTCTCAGATACATTTAATTTGATTTACAGCACCACTGATACCAGTGTAGGGTGACAGAGAACTTTATATCACACATTACACGGAGACAATCAATCCTACGTGTGTAAATCACAATAGGTAATGTTGCATAAGACAAAGGACTAGGAGTCACATTACAATCATACTAGTAGGCAGTATGGTGTATTAGTGATTGATCTGGAAAAACACAAACTCTGAATTTAGAATGTAATACCATGGTTCAGGGTTCTATTTAATAACTAGAATTGATTTATGTCCAAATTAACCCTTTTTGCAACATTGGGATAATCAAAGACTGGGGAAAAAACCATAACGCTGTAAATTATACCTTGTAGTTTGCATGCAGCTCTTATGACAGTTAATAGCTCATTGTTCAATGTTAGGATTTTGACTAATAAACTGCAAGTAACAATAGCATCTCTCTGACAAAAGCAGTAACCCATTGGCCTATTTAAATTATGTGGATTTAGTGATCTGCATGGTACATGTTCTTTGCAGCAGGCACATTAACCCTCTGCGCTACCTTTTAAAGAAGTAAAAACTTCCACTTGACAAAACTCTATCTCTCTCTAGGAAGAACATTAATCATCAGAGTATTCATGACAATTTTATTGTGGCCAAAATTGTTGGAGGCCAGGAAGGAGGCAACAAGTGCTTTAAGAAACATAATATACTCACAAACATGACTCCCCCACCCGAAGTCAGCACTCAGTGCGATCTCATAGGTCGAACCGCCCTAGAGCCTTCCTGCTCAAGGGTCCTATGACCTCAATGACAGTCACTAGGGTGTGCTGCTTCGATGGCCTGCCCAAAAGACTCAAGTTGAGCTTCAATAAGGGTTGTAATGGACAGGCCTTCAAGTTTAACCCACACTTGCCACCACTATGGTCCACCTGCTGGTGCTCAGACACCATTTTTCTAAAGTCTTTCGGGGCCTACTAAATGTGCTCTCTTAGGAGAGTGGTCTGGTGGACTAGTCATGAAGGCTGAACCTGGTTCCCCAGTTCCAAATTTGGCAGCTCTTACCATAGTGCCACATCTTCTCCCTCACTGAACACCATACTGCCCCACTGGGAGAAACTTACATTTTGAACCTTTTATTTCTCTCCATCCCAATGCTGCAGGTTGGAAGAGAAAAATGTCAGAAAAAAGACGACCTTTCCAGCAACTGTTTTTATTTTTTGGATTCATTTCACTGGAGAACAAATAAAGTGGCTACAAGGCCCAGGGAAAGGGGCCCCCACACCTGGACCTTGCAGCTTTCTATAGTGCTTAGAGGCCCAGGGAAAGGGGGCCCCCACACCTGGACCTTGCAGCTTTCTATAGTGCTTAGAGGCCCAGGGAAAGGGGGCCCCCACACCTGGACCTTGCAGCTTTCTATAGTGCGTAGAGGCCCAGAGAAAGGGGGCCCCCACACCTGTACCTTGCAGCTTTCTATGGTGCATAGAGGCACAGGGGAAGGGGCCCCCCTCCCCTGGGCCTTTGAAGCTGAGAGTCAATTCGTAAAACACTGCCCTAGCACTGGCAGTTCTACATACATTAAGTTAACAAAAGCCAGTTGATCTGGCTGCTCCCTCCTCCCCTCGCCCACCTCCCTTACCTGTGTCCGGCTGGTCCTGGAAACAAAGGGGGCCTTCTGTCACCTGGCAACAAAATGCAGACAGGGAATGGCTGGTACTTAACAGAGGTGCTGCTCCGCCCCTGACACTGTGATGCTGGCTGGCTGCTCTGCCTTCCCCCCACCCCTGCACCCCCACTCCCCAGGAATGCCAACACGCCGTGATCAGCAAGGTCGACTCCAGACTTGCATGTGTATTGTATTGTGATTGTGCGGGGAGGGGGCCCAGCAGGGGCAGATGGGCAATCTGTGAAAGTGTGGCCTTTCACAGTGAAGCGGCGGTGGCCCCCTGTCTAGCAGCCGAGCGCGAGGCCCTGGGCAGCTGCACACACTGCCCATGCCTAGCGCCGGCCCTGCAGGCACACATGTATGGAATCACCTCTGCAGACACCAAGGTGTGTACACACCACATCTAGTTTAGTTGGGATCCACCACAACAACATATTCCAGCCCAGTGGGAAAGCGTGGCTCTAAACTGATCACACCCTCTCCTCGGCCATCACTACCCTCCGGCATGACCACAAGACACACAGAGCCAAACAACAACCTGCTAACAATGCCACCCAGTCCTCATCAAAACACTCACTCCTGTGATGGAGCTGGCAGAACACCTGTGGAGACAGAAAGACAAACACAGACAAACAAACACAGACAAACACACACACATACACACAGAAACACACAAGGACACATACCCAGACAGACATGCGCCCTGACACATGCACACCCAGACAGACACACACACATAAAGCCAGACACACACACACACACACACAAACACACATAGACACGCATACAGACACCCACACAAACACGCACACATAAACATACAACCACACACACAAACGCAGACACATACACACACAGAAAAATATTGTTATGTTGGGGATGGACCAACCCAGGGGGGTTTGATGGCAGCGATGGTTGCTGCGATGAGGCAGCAAGGCGAGCTAATAAACATGGCCCGGTGGTGTTGCCTCGTGGTCACAGAATATCCTGCATATTGACTCACTTTCTGCATTTATTCATGGTTCCTATCCGGCTCGTCACTACCGAGGCCTGGTGTGTAGGAACTCCTTAAACTGGCGACGAGCGGGTGTTGGTTCAGCTGTCCCATGCTCATGGTAGCCAGGCGACTCCATTTGTCGGCTGTGGAGCGAATCCCGCCACTCTTCTACCTACTTCGGTGGCCCAGGCTCAGTGGTGTGATGTTCCTGGTGGTACCCTGTTTGCTGTTCTGGACTGTCTTCACGAGGCACTATACGCGGGCAAGTCATCGCAACAGGGGGACGTGTTTTCACCGCTCCCAGCCACCTGCACGAGCGGTGCCTGCCAACAACAAAGTACTCCTGCTGAGGGCAGGTACTCCTGATTGCGTCGCCCCCTTCTGCCTGCATGCTAGCAAGCAATGGAATCTTCCTGCTGGGAACACTGCTCCTGTTCACATCGGCCTTCCTCCCCAGCTGTCTACACTCATTGGACGGCCAACAGAAGGTCTGGTGCACAAGTGAAAAGGCAATCCCTCCTGTGCGTGAGGTAGTGGAGTGCCCTCCTGCCTGTTGTCCTGCCTGCCCCCCATCTACCAGGAGTGGCTGCTTGCTGCATTCTGCCCCCATTAGCATATTACTTTGGCAGATTAGAGAGAGTTTCTCCACTAGCACACCCACCTGCATTTTCCTTCTTGCCTAGAGAGCACGCCACACACTGGATTCTGCCCATTGCGCAGACAAGCACTGTCCCTGCATACGTGGGACTTTGCTGTGTCTCATCCAGCAATCCACTCACTACATGTCCCCACTAACGTCATAGTTCCCCGTTTTCTTGTTGCAGCATCTGGGGAGACGCCACCGCAACATTGCCTGGTGCCAATGATCAGACCCCCCTCATTGAGGGAGACAGGCCTGTAGTGTTGACCTATCATGGCCTCCATTACTGCTCTGGAGCCTTATATAATGTATGGCCCTCCACCAGTCCAAGCAGCAAGATGGAAGGACTGGGTTGACATATTTTGCAGCTGTAGCTCTAGAAAATGATTGATGTCATCCGATGCTACTACACCTGGGAGATGCGGCCATCCATAAACTTGGAAGCTCTGTGGCGGAAGCTGGCCCACCGTTCACATTTGCTACTCTTAAAACGACTTTGGCAGCGTACTTTGAGCCCCTCACACACCCCAAGTATGACTCCTCCAACTCCAATTCACTTAAGTGCATTTTTCAAAGTTTCATGTTGCCCTTGGGGCATGTGTGTGCGCAACATGGGTGCACATCACAACTCCAGGGGCGCAACAGTGTCACTGGATTCAAGATAGCCTGGCTGATGAGGATTATGTATCCGAAACCGGTCCCAGGATGCTTGTTTCCGGTCTAGGGAGACATGGCTTGGCAGTTTGGGCTGGACTGTTCCCATGAGGCACAGGGTCAGACTGATTTGCATATAGCCATGTCTGAACTGGGGTGGTGGAGTGAGCTAAAAAATGATGATGGATTAAACCCAGACTAGGATATCAACAGAAAAACCTTGGGCCATATTATCAAGAACGATGTTAAAATGATGGCCGCTTTAGCGGCAGGAAACTGCTGCTAAAGCTGCAATAATTTTAACGCCATTCTTGATAATATTGCCCAAGGTTTTTCTATTGATGCCCTAGTGTAGTCTAGTTTGTGCGGTTAGGGGCAGCGTTGATAATCACACTTTATGCTCAGTTTCTGCACTTCGTATGCTGCTGTTAACTGAGATGCATTTCAGGCAGTGGCCCCAGCCAGGCGTATCGAGCAATGAATGAGTCCCTGATGGGCGAGGGGGCGGAGGGATACCGTGCACTGAATATGGATTCACTACTGTGAGAGATACAGGGCCGGGGACTGAGGCGTCCTTGTCAGGGACAGAAGAGAGACGGTGCTTCTGATAGACTTGGATTCTAACTTAAACCGATAATTGTGTGCTGCGAAATGCACTACAAACAGAACAAACACAAAACAAATGCGGTTACACTGCACCAGTTGCTACAACTTATGAAACATCTCCTTTGAAGATGTTTGCCTAATATCTTGTGTTTTTAAGTCCCAGTAGGATACGACCAGTGTCTTCCTGGGTGCACGCTTTGTCATTTATTGTCCCTGAAATAGCTCATCCTGCCAGCTCTATTGTCCCAAGTGTGCATTTAATTGTATCTGACGCCCTTTCTATTGCTAAAAGTCATTGGGCCCGATTCACAGAACTAACTTAAGACAAAATCCTAAACGTACTACTTTTGGTATTCACAGAAGGCATTTAGTAGTAGTAAAGTAAGGATTTTGTCTTAAGTTTGACTTAAGACAGACTTAATACAGACTTAAGACAGACTGAAGTCAAACTTAAGACAGACTTAAGACAGACTGAAGACAGACTTAAGACAGACTTAAGACAAAATCCTAAATTTACTACTACAAAATGCCTTCTGTGAATACCAAAAGTAGTACGTTTAGGATTTAGTCTTAAGTTAGTTCTGTGAATCGGCCCCCTTGATGGGGCATCCTGAAACCCCAGTACAGAATATTAAACTGACCCCATGTCATATGCTTTAAAATGCACCCGTGGCTGCTTATTGTCCATAAATGCCCCCGTATAATTCAGCAGTGAAGGGCGCCCTATGCACCCCCGCTCCGTTCTTCAGAGTGTTAGCCCCCCCCCCCCCTCCTAAGTGTTGAGTGTGCTTGCACCCCTACTTGTACCCGTGTAGACCTGGAGCTCTGCGCAGTGAAGGGGGAGGGGCTGGCAGCAGATCGTCGGTTCGGTGGTTATTGGGGGGGGGGGGGGGGGAGGTAGGTGGGGCCCCGCAGGTGGGTGCAGCTCTCATTTACAAAGAAGAGGCTGCGCCCCTGGCCCCGCCGAGGGCCGAGGGAGAGCCAGGGACGGTGCAGTTCACACCCCCAGCGCCTCTTTACTCCTTCAGCTGGCAGAGAGCGCCAAGATCACACACCGCGTCTGCCCTGTCTACCCCTAGGTCTACCTGCGCCCTGCGCCGGCTCTTACCTTCGAACTCAGGGGCGCCTCGAAGCCCGAGGGGCAGGTACAGGAACCCCAGGAGGACGAGCAGCCTCCCAGCATGCCCCCGGGCCGCAGGCATGGCGAGGGCGTCTCTTCTCCTTCGCAGCACCGGGCACGGCCACCCTGCCCTTACCCCCTGGCCTGGGAGGCTCCTGGGCACCGCTCCTGCCCTGGCTGCTGTCCCAACACTGCCCTGCCCAGGTCTCTGCTAACAGAACCCTGCCCTGCCTGGGCTCTGCCCGGGGTGCCTCCCCCCCCCCCCCCCTCCCCCCCGCTGCCCCTCTGCCCCAGGCTCCATTCACCAAGGAACAATCGGCTCTTTGCACGGCCAGGACAATGGGCAGCTCCGTGCCCATCCCGGGCACGTGCACCAGCAGCAAGGACCAGGATCACAGCTGCGGCAGAGGGAGCGCTGCTCCTAGGCAGCCGGGAGAGAGAGAGCTGCACTGTGTGTGACAGAGGGACAGAGAGAGAGAGGGAGGAGGCAGAAGAGAGAGAGAGGAGTGAGAAGAGAGAGAGAGAGAGAGAGAGTGAGGAGAGAGAAGAGAGAGAGAGGAGTGAGAAGAGAGAGAGAGAGAGAGAGAGAGAGAGAGGAGAGAGAAGAGAGAGAGAAGGAGAGAGAGGGAGGGGAGAGAGAGAAAGAGGGAAAGAGAGAGAGAGGAGTGAGAAGAGAGAGAGAGAGAGAGAGAGAGAGAGAGAGAGAGAGAGAGAAAGAGGAGAGAGAAGAGAGAGAGAGGGGAGAGCAGACAGAAGAGAGAGAGAGAAAAGAGGGAGGGGGTGAGAGTGCAGAGTGTGTGTCAGAGAGAGGGAAAGAAAGAAAGAGAATGAGAGGAAGGAAGGAAGAAAGGAGATGCAGAAGGAAGACAGAAAAGGGTGCAACAGGTAGAGAGAGACCAAAAGATACGTAGAGAAGAGAGAAAAGAGAGAGGGGGGAGAGAGTGCAGTGTGTGTCAGAGAGAGAAACAAAGAAAAAGAAACAGAGAGAAAAAGAACGAAGGAAAGAGAAAGAAAGAAAAAAAGAAAAAAGAGCAAAGAAAAAAAGAAGGAAAGAATGAAAAAAGAAGAAGCAAGGAAAGAAAGAGAGACAGACTGAAGAGAGAAAAGGTTGCAACAGAGAGTAGGAGACAAAGAGAGATAGAGGAGAGAGCGAGGGGTGAGAGAAGGAGAGAGGCTGTCGATAGAGAACCAGAGTATGTGTGTGCGAGAGAGAAAGACAGAGAGAAGCAGAGAAAGAGGGGAGAAAGAATTCGGGCAAGAGAAGAAGACAGACAGTAGGGAGAATAGGAGTTAGGAAATAGTGAGTGAAAGATATAGAAAAGAGAATGAGAGCTAGAGAAACCTAGTAAGGAAGACAAAGATAGAAGGAGGGGAGGATGGATGGATGGATGGATGGATGGATGGATGGATGGATGGATGGATGGATGGATGGATGGATGGATGGATGGATGGATGGATGGACCGATCTGCTCCCAGGGATCCTCATCCGGTGACATGTCTGAAGAGAAGGCGGGGGCAGGGCAGAGAGTGGAAAGGGTGGAAAGGGTGACACCGAAGGGAAGGCATGCAGCAGCATAAGACAGGGAAGGAAAAAGGGAGGAGGAGGAGAAGGAAGATACAGGGGAATCTGCAGAGGGGAGGTGGAAGCGGCATCACCCCTCCCCTCTTTAATTGTATTTGGCCCCTGGTGATTGGGTCTCCGGGCTCTTTTGAGGCTTGTGAAGGGGGCAACGTGGCCAACCTTGCTTTCTTCTTGGACCTGGCCCCGGAGAATGGGGTCAGTTAAGGCTCAGAGGAGAAGCTGCACACCCTCTCCCCTTAATATATATGTTTTAGTCGCAGGGGATTGGGTCCCCGGGGCCCAAAGGCAAACCCTACACTGCACATGCCAAAGGCTGTGCATAGCTTGGGGTTGGGGAAAGCAAAAAAGGTTCCCCTGGACTTAAGTAATACATAGGAATATACAAACAATTCTAATGCACACTCACAGTTGACTCTGCTTCACACATTCACTCCTCCTTAAACTAGCAGTATCCTACCCCTTCTGACATCAATCTATGTCCAAACTGGAAGGTAGTGCTAATATATATATATATATATATGTTTTAATACAATTTGAACATATATCTAATTATATCAATACAAAATATTAAAAATGGCAGTTCCTGCTCAGTTAGTACATGGTGGACACTAGTCCATTAAAAAACATCATGAAGAACTACTTTTATAAAAACAATTCCTTCACAAATTATAAACAATTCATAAAATAGCAGTACAAGACCCTAAAGCCAACAAAAACCCAATGGTAACATTCAGTTGTACCCAGCCAGATGATGAAGTCAATCCACTCCGGGACCCCACGGACCCCTGCCCCCGTCACATTTTCAACAGAGCCGCTGACACCATCGCACCCATGCTCTGCCACACCATCTACCGCTCCTTGGCAACCGCCTCGTTCCCTGATGACTGGAAACACGCTAAAATCAACCCCCTCCTGAAGAAACCCTCGGCGGATCCCACCGACCTCAAAAACTACAGATCCATCTCCCATCTCCCTGCTCCCGTTCCCAGCGAAAGTCATAGAGAAAGCCATCAACGGCCAACTCGCCACATTCATCGAAGAGCACAACATTCTCGACTTCTCCCAATCAGGCTTCAGAAAAAACACAGTACAAAAACCGCCCTCCTCGCCACAACAGACGACATCTTTACCTTACTGGACAAAGGAGAAACAGCAGCCCTCATCCTCCTCAACCTCTCAGCGGTGTTCGACACAGTCTCCCACCGCACCCTAATACGCAGACTCCACGACACAGTAATCCAAGACAAGGCCCTTTACTGGACCCGCTCCTTCCTCTGACAGAACGCAGCTGGTCAGAATCCCCCCTTTCCTCTCGGACCCTACACCTACCACCTGCGGAGTCCCCAGGGGTCCTCCCTCAGCCCTACGCTCTTCAACGTCTACATGGCTCCGCTCGCCCCCATCATCAGAACCTACGGACTCAACATTGTGTCATACGCAGACGACACCCAACTCATCCTCTCGCTATCCAAACCGCCAGACACAACTTTCAAGAAGACATTGAAGCCGTCGCCAAATGGATGAAAAACAGCTGCCTACAACTAAACACCAACAAAACAGAAGTACTCATCTAGGGCCCAAACCCATATGCCTGGAACGACACCTGGTGGGCCCTCACCCTCGGAAGCCCACCCATCCCCACTGACCACGCACGCAACCTGGGAATCATCCTGGACTCAGAGCAGGCTTGACTACCGCAACACACTCTATGCCAGAATATCCAAAACGCCGCTGCAAGACTGGTCCTCAACCTACCAAGACACTGCCACATCTCTCAGCACCTGCGAACACTCCACTGGCTCCCCATCGAAGCTAGAGTCACCTTCAAGATGCTAACCCACTCCCACAAGACCCTCAATGACATCGGACCAGCATATCTGAACAGCCGACTCAAATTACACCCACCCCAAAGGACCCTACGATCAGCCCAGCTCTCCTACGCTGTGGTCCCCCGCACCAGAAGGACCAGATAGGAAGGCCACTCCTTCTCCTTCCGTACGGTCAGAGCCTGGAACGACCTTCCGCTCCACCTTAGACAGATAACATCGCTCCCCATCTTCGCAAGAAACCTCAAAACCTGACTCTTCGACAGACCCCCTCCTTGATGGACTGGAACCTGCAACCCCACCCTCCCCACACCCTCCAGAGCCTTGAGACCCTTACGGGTGAGTAGTTGTGCACCTGATTTGATTTGATTTGTCAAGGGGCATCCGAATACAGGTAGGGACACTTGCTGCAGCAGTAATAGCCAACAAGGGGCTTCTGCCTATGAGTAGCAACACCCCCGAAGCAGCTATACAAACAAGGAGCATCCGGCTAGGAGTAGGGACACCCGCAGTAGCAGTTATAGCCAACATGGGGCCTCTGGCTATGGGTAGGGACACCATGGCATCAGCTATAGCCAAAAAGGGGCTTCCGGCTATGGGCAGGGACTCCCGCAGCAGCAGTTATAGCCAAAAAGGGGCATCCAGCTTTGGCTAGAGATACCCATAGCAGCAGCAGTTAGCCAAAAAGGGGCTTCTGGCTATGGATAGGGACACCTACTGCAGTAGTTATAGCTAACGAGGGGCTTCCGGCTAATTGTAGGGACACCCACGGCAGCAGTAATACCAAAGAAGGGGCTTCCGGCTATGGACAGGGAGACAAGCTGCAGCAATTATAGCCAAAGTGGGACTTCCGGCTATGGCTAGGACACCCGTGACAGTAGATATATAGCCAAAAAGAGTCACCTGCCTACGTACAGGGTGACCCACCTCAGCAGCTTCCGGGTCTGAAAGGATAAAGGATCATAACTGACAACATGGAAACAAGCCCACTTGCCAACTACAAGAGATGGGTACCCCCCTTTTCCACCAGCCCGGGGTGGTTAGAGCACTTGCGGTCTGTGTAATAGATCGTTGTTTTGATTTTAAGAAAACACTCTGACCTCTGTAACTTGTTGCTCCTGCAGCCCCGGTCCACCGCAAGCGCTAGGCTTGATTGAGTGGAGGGCGCAGGGAGGCACCTTCTTCCGGCTTCCCAGCCGAGGCAGGCACCCATTGGCCGAACGGGTAGAGGCGGAGCTGAGTAAGAGCCCGTCCTCTACTTAAACCTGATGCCACCTACGATGCGCAGCGAGAACGCGCAGCGTCCGCGCCTAAGCCGCGCCGAAGACCCGCCAAAGACCCGCCCGTCTGTGCCCGTCCGTGACAGTACGGGGCATGGGGCACAAATTCATGCTGTACCTATTCCGCACAATAAAGGTATGACTGCTGAACACCTTAAATCCTTACGCCCCAAACCCCACAAAGATTGCACTGTACTCCTGCCTACGCCTACCGGATGCCCCCCATGCGACAAATGCAAGTTCTCTCTCACCTATCTTCAGCCCTACCCTGACCCCAAATTCTGCAACCCTAAACGAAAACAATACGGGAATTCTGACAACCAAGAATTCTCCTTTTGCAGTGTTAACTGCAGATCTTTGCCACAGCATAAGTTGGATATATTTAACTTTCTACTTGACCACAAGCCCTGCGCCCTCTTTTTAACGGAAACTTGGCTGCACGAAAGCTCTGGCACTGACATAGCAACGGCTCTTCCCTCCGATTATGCCATAGTCAGGAGAGACCGTGTTGGTCAAACTGGCGGAGGAATTGCTATCATTTTTAACAGAAAATTCACCTGCACTCTAGAACCCTCCCTTATCCCGGACTGCAAAACTGCTTTTTTTAAACTGACCCTTAATCGTAACTGTACAGCCTCTGGCATCCTAATATATAGACCTCCGGGAAACGCCAGTACATGGGCCGCTAACCTGGCTAACCTCATTACACCCTACTATCTCGCCTCAAAAAATTTCACCCTCCTAGGAGATTTAAACATGCACTTTGATGACCCCACCAATGCGGCCTGCACAAACCTACTGGACGATCTAACAGCTCTGAACATATCTTTACTAAACTCTGGTCCCCCCCACAGGGCAGGGCATCTGTTAGATCCCATCTTTTCAAACATTCCTGAACTGAAATGGACAAACACATCCCCAATTTGTTGGTCAGACCACCACCTTATATATTTTAGCCTTGAATTACCCACATCTAAACCTAAAAACGCCTGGCCTACCTCTGTCTTCCGAAACTGGAAACAGCTTGATATGGGGGACCTTAACAGAACTCTTGCCAAAAATCCTCCAATCCCAGCTTCTGACATAGAAAGCATAGCTCTAGCCACACACTCATGGCTGGAAAGCGCCGTCAACAGCTGCCTCCCACCTTCTAGAGTTAAAAATAACACTCACCGCCCCCCAGCCCCTTGGTTTACTGAGCCTCTCAAAATACAAAAGTCCAAATGCAAAGCCCTTTAAAGGAAGTGGTGGAAAAACTACACCCCCGAAAACAAAGCAACTTACCACAAAGCCAGGAACGAATACCACTCAGCCTGTACTAGAGCCCGAGCACTTTACGTGGCAAATACCATTAACTCCGCGCACAATAAGGCGAAAACACTTTTCAATACAGTCAAAGACCTTGCAGGAGAAAATACGTCTGCACCAGTCCAGCCGCTTGATAAAAAACAATGCCAAGACCTCGCCTCCTTCTTCAGTGAGAAAATTGAAACGATCATATCAGGATTCAGGAATAAAAAGCAACCTCCCTACCCATATCCTTGAAGAGGACACCCCCCCCCCCCAATTCAAGTACTATTAACACTATTGAACACTGGCCTGTCATCACAATGGAATCACTCAGTTCCATTCTTAGAACCGTCAAATCAGGTTCCCCACGTGATCCAATTCCTGCCTCTGTTCTTAAGCAATTGGACTCCCCCTCTCTGACCATCATTGCTGACACCTTAAACTCTTCACTTCAGCTCTCCGCAGTTCCCTCATCTTGGAAACATGCCATGGTCAGTCCCTTACTAAAAAAACCGACAGCCAACCCTGAACTTCTAACAAACTATCGGCCCATCTCCCTTCTCCCAATTTTTTCAAAATTGCTGGAACGACACGTTCATACTGAGGAAATATTAATTTTTGGTCAAGAAATGTTCCCTAACGTGTACCCCACCGTCTCCATGTACGAGCTTAAAGTGCATGTAACTTCCTTCCTGTGCCAGCTATGAAGACGCAAATACATTTGCGTCCAACGTTAACATGTCCTCTTTCAGATCCACCCTGAACGGGTCGAATAGTCCGTTCCTAAGTATGCCATGCCAACGTCTTTTTGTGGTGTACTTTACACGTTTTTCAGCTCTGGCGAAGTAGGCCCTGAATTCTTCCATCGAGCCTTTTTCTGCTTTCTGACTCTGAATGCCTCAGCCTGGGCTGCCTCTGTACCCGTGACCTCTGCCTTACTCCTTGCGCGGCTAACGGCGCTTAGCCCAGCCTGCTGCCTGCCAAGACTGTATTCAACCTTCGAATTATCTGCTCCGCTCCTAAAAAATACATTCCTGCCTACTAGTTCAAGTAAACATCCTTCCGGCTGCAGAGCAAAGGGCCCGGCCTCACTGTCTCCATGCAAGTAATTCATAGCTTCTGTTACCATGGTAGGCCCATGCCCCCTCGCTTCTCATGCAGACACGTAGACGCTTATACACGCACTCACAGTCAGTATAGAATAGCCTCTGCCCAAGAGACCTTTCCCTCTAGATAATATGGTTCCCAAACATCAGATATGAGATATGATATAGGTACGAGTTGATCTGACATGCCAGACTTCTGTCTCTTTCCGCTAGTGTAAATGTCAAGTCCCCTGCACCCTCCAATTTCACGTCAATCACACGTCATGCAGCTGCGCGCGCATCCAGACCTCAGATTTCTGCTGACATTGCAAGATTCTGCTATGTACCCACCCACTTGTTACACTTTCATGTGACGTTTGTAGCACACACCTCTATGTTCCCGCCTAGTTCACGCCTTTTTGATTACGTATTGCTAACACGTGTGTGCTTTTATCTTGTTTCTCTCAGCTGTTACGCCTATTGTATTGGTTTCCATTATATGCTTTAAGTATAAAAGTTATGCATTGTCAATAAAGTATGCTCTATCCCTTCCTGAACCCCAGTGGTGTCAGGAACCCGATATCCGGTTCAAGAACCATTCCTTTTTAAGGAATAAAACCCCTAAGAACTCTAACACCACGGACTCTGTTTCTTTCTTTCCGATTGAGTTATTTTGTTTAAGTACTTACCTGCATAGAAATTAGGACGGTAAATCAAATATTTACCACATTAATTTGGCGCCCGAATAGGGACCCCTCCCCCACCTCACGCGCCGGTTGGTGCGTTGCAACCTTTGCCCCCTGCCATAAGTCAAGACGGACAATTACGCGTACCCGCAGGATTTCCTGTATCTCCCTCTGGCCCACGGAGGTGACGGAGACTGCGATCAGCACCCAGACGAGGCGGTGAGGAGTGCGGAGGATCCCGACCAGAGCCTAGCCGAAAGAAGCAAGGTCCGAGGTGTCAAGAGGCCCACCAGTTCCGAAGTATACACGTATCGAGTCGAGTCGAGTCCAGTCCGGTCCAGTCCAGTCGAGTTTTCCGAGGCCTTCTGTTCCGTGCTTCCCGGTGAGTACCATTTCCGGTCGACGCATCTAGACGGGTGCATTATTATGTATCCGGTAAAGACGGGTTTGGGTACACAAACACGGTCTGCACTGTTTTAGACAGTGTATCTGTGCTGTTTAGCAGTACATCCAGCATTCAAGTTCTTGCACTGTTCTTAACAGTGTATCTGTACTGTTTAGCAGTACATCTAGTATCAAGGGTAGTCCATATGTGTTCAAAATTTTTCATGTGATTAATGTCGTGGTATGAGTGACTGTTTGATGTACATTACTGTGTTTTTTGTGTAACTAGCTGTGTTCAGAATAAGTAACATGTATCAAGTATCCAGTACCAAGTAACAAAATGCCGTTTTTCAATAAATTAAGACAGATAGGAACTAGGAAAGGGATACTAGAGGAAGAAATTCCTATCCCCCCTAGGGACACTCCTGGAAATTTTATGTACCATAAGCATGGCTTAGATGCCATACTGTACCTAGATTTATGGGCCGATTATACTAAGCACCTAGAGGAGAGACACAGATGGCCCGTTACAGGAACATGGGATGCCGAGTGCATAATGAAGGTAGAAGAAGCGCTATGGAAAAAGAAAGCCAGACAATCACAGAAAGATGCCATAGAATTATGGCGTAAAGAATCACATAAACGTGCCGAAAAAGCCCTCCGAAAAGAAGACAGACATAGGGAAGAGTCGGATAGAGTCCGAGAAAACGAATTAGTTAATGAAGGGATCCGAGTAAAAGCAGAAAAAGTAGACCGCATGCGAAACAATCTTGTAAATGGCATGTACTTAGTGGCCGAGGGTTTGCCTGAAGCCACTTCAGAAATACCGAAAGATCTGCCGCCGCCATTGGTTCCCACTAAAGTAAGTCACAGGACCACCAAAGACATATTCCTTGCTTCCTATCTAGACGATGTAGCTCCCGCTTACACCAATCCACGTGCCCACGTACCGCCTACTGACGGTGACGGAGGTGGCAACCCGCTCCAAGACAATGTCCAGCCATTGCCGCAACAAGGTTCACCCGTTCCACCTGCTCCTCCACCTCCACCACTGCCCACATCTATGATTAATATATTAAATCCGTTTGCGCCTGATCCCAATAAGAGACAAGTTCAGGTACACACACAGACCCCGCGGGCAAATAATGTTCAAGCCTCCACCTCAGGAGGTGCGACAGGAGGTCTCCAGACCCCGCCATCAACACACAGATTGAACCTTAGGGACATGATGAAGCAACGTACACCGCAAACACCAAGATTAGACATGCTTAAAGAACCCCTTCCAATTTGCAGATACGATCCAGTACCCGGTAAAGACGATAGAATGTTGTTAGCATCACTACGCTTACGAAAAGTTACAGATTACCTAGTGTTATTTCCAGGAATGACTGGACACCTAGATAGAATATATCATTTTATCCAGACTGGGGAAGATCCTGACAGTATTAAGGAGGCCCTGGCTCACCAGAAAGTTGACACTCAAGGTTGTATATTACGATTCTTCATAAATTGCTTAATAAGAGAACGAGACAGGCCTGGAGTATGAGGAAATATAAATTTTATGGTCAAGTTGTGTTCCCTAGCGCGTACCCCACCGACTCCAGTTACCAGCTTAAAGTGCATGTAACTTCCCTCCTGTGTCCGCTATGAAGACGCAAATACATTTGCGTCCAACGTTAACATGTCCTCTTTCAGATCCACCTTGAATGGATTAAATAGTCCGTTCCTAAGTATGTTATGCCAACGTCTCTTTGTAGTGTACCTTACATGTTTTTCCTGCCTTGGCAAGGTAGGCCCTGAATCTCTGCCATCGAGCCACTTTTCTGGCTTCTGACTCTGACAGCCTCAGCCCAGGCTGCCTCTGTACCCGTGAACTCTGACTTACTTCCAGCGAGGCCCCTCGCGCTCAGCTCAGCCTGCTGCCTGCCAAGACTGACTATAACCTTCGAGTTATCTGTTCCGCTCCTCGAAAATACATTCCTGCCTACTAGCTTCAGTAAACATCTTCCTCAGCTGCAGGGCCAAAAGGGCCGACCTGTCTCAGTGCAAGTAATTCATAGCTTCTGTTGCCATGCTTCCATGGAAGGCCCCGTGCCCCCACGCTTCTCATGCAGACACTCAGGCGCTTATACACGCATCCACAGTTAGTAGAGAATAGCTTCTGCCCCAGAGACCTTTCCGTCCAGATAATATGGTTCCTAAACATTAGATATCAGATATGATAGAAGTACAAGTTGATCTGACATGCCAGACTTCTGTCTCTTCCCGTCAGTTCTAATGTCAAGCCCCCTGCACCCTCCAGCTTCACGTCATTCACACGTCATGCAGCTGCGCGCGCATCCAAGTTTCCGATTTCTGCTGACATTGCAACATTTCTGTTAATGCCACCCCTTTTTGTGACACCTACCTGTGACGTTTCTAGCACACACCTCCAGTTCACGCCTAGTCCACGCCTTCTGATTAGGTACTAGTAACACGTGTATACTGTTATCTTGTCTTTCTCTCAGCTGTTACGCCTCCTGCACTGTTTCCTATTACTCGAACTATGTATATAAGCTATGTATTGACAATAAAGATTGCTCTATCCCTTCTGACACCCTTGTGGTGGTCAGAATCCGATATCCTGGTCATGACCATTCCTTTTTAAGGAATAAAACCCCTAAGAACTCTAACACCACGGACTCTGTCTTTTTTCACCGATCTGAGTTATTATTGATTAAGTACTTACCTGCATAGAAATTAAGAGAGTAAATTAATTATTTACGTCATTTTGGCGCCCGAACAGGGGCCCCTCCCCCACCTCACGCGCCGGATGGTGCATTGCAACCTGTGTCCCCTGCCATCAGTTAGATGGAGCCTACGCGTACCGGCAGGATTTCCTGCATCTCCCTCTGACCCACGGAGGTGACGAAGACTGCGATCAGTACCCAGACGAGGCGGTGAGGAGTGCGGAGGATCCCGACCAGAGCCTAGCCGAAAGAAGCAAGGTCCGAGGTGTCAAGAGGCCCACCAGGTTTCCGAAGTTTTTTTCCCGAAGTTTTCCGAAGTTTTCCGAAGTATCGAGTCGAGTCCAGTCGAGTTATTCCGAGGCCTTCTGTTTCCGTGCTTCCCGGTGAGTACCATTGCTGGGACGTATCTAGACGGGTTTGGGTACACAAGTCCGGTCTGCACTGTTTTTAGGCAGTGTATCTGTACTGTTTAGCAGTATATCTAGTATTCCGAATTTCTGAACTTCTGCACTGTTACACCAGTGTATCTGTACTGTTTAGCAGTACATCCAGTATAGGGGGTAGTATATGTCTCAAATGTCTTTTTCATGTGATTAATGTCGTGGTATGAATGTGACTGTTTTTTTTAATGTACATTGTTGTGTTTCTTGTAAACTAGCTGTATCTAGTATTAAGTAGTAAGGATTGAGCATTCAGAAATAAGTAAGTAAAATGCCGTTTTTTAACAAGTTGAAGCAGATAGGAACTAGGAAAGGGATACTGGAGGAAGAAATTCCTATCCCCCCTAGGGACACTCCAGGTAACTTCATGTATCATAAACATGGCATAGATGCCATATTGTATCTAGATTTATGGGCCGACTATACGAAACATCTAGACGAAAGACACAGATGGCCCGCTACTGAAACATGGGATGCCGAGTGCATCATGAAGGTAGAAGAAGCATTATGGAAAAAGAAAGCTAGACAATCTCAGAAAGACGCCATAGAATTTTGGCGTAAGGAATCACATAAGCGTGCTGAGAAAGCACTCCGTAGAGAAGACAGACTTAAAGAATCAGAAAAAGCTCAAGAAAACGAATTAGTTACTGAGGGGATCCGAGTAAAAACAGAACAAATAGACCGTGCCCGAAACAATCTCGTAAATGGTATGTATCTCGCGGCCGAGGGTACACCTGAGGCCCTATCAGCAATACCGAAGAACTTACCGCCACCATTAGTTCCAACTAAAGTAATGCATAAGACTACTAAAGACATATTCCTAAATTCTTATCTAGAGGATGTAGCACCGGCTTACACCAATCTGCCTGTTCGTGCCTTGCCTACTGACAGGGACGGGGGTGGCACCCCACCCCCAGACCATGCTCCGCCGGTACCGCGGCAGACCTTCCCCGTTCCGCCACCCCCACCACTTCCCGCACCCAAATTTGATTTACCGAAATCACTTCTACCTGACCCTATTAAAGGACAAATTCAAGTTCAGGTACAGACTCCGCGGAGAGAAAATGCCCAAGCTTCCGCCTCAGGGGGTGCGGCAAGGGGTTTTCAAACACCGCCGTTAACGCACAGGTTACAGCTCGGGGATCTGAGGAGCCCTTTTGTGTCCAGGTCACCACGCCTTGACGCACTCAGAGAAAACATTTCAGTTTGCAGATATGATCCAGTACCCGGAAAAGACGATCTAATGATACTGGCATCACTACGATTAAGATCTGCTACTGATAGCTTGCTATGTTATGCAGGAATGAAGGACCGTCTAGACAGAATATATGAGTTTGTTCAGACAGGGAAAGACCCTGACAGTATTAAGGATGCCATGGAGAAACAGAAAGTTGATGTTCAAGCACATATACTACGATTTTTCATAAATTGTCTAATACGAGAACGAGACAGGCCTGGAACAGATCAGAGTGAATTAGATGCATTGAACAAGTGGGGTCAAAATATAGCTGACGGAAAACATGACAAGGGGTCCTGCATAGCCAGTATGTACAAGAAAATTAGAAAATCAGTGATAGAGGTACACCAAAAAGAGAAAGAAAAAGCTTCCTCCGAGGAGGAAGAAGAACTTGGAGAATCAGAAAGGACTACAGACACGATAGCATATGTAGGTAAGGGAACTTACCTTAGGAAGGGCCCCCGTCCAGAAAGCAAGAGAGTTTTTCTCTCTGCTTTAACGAATCCGAATTCTTCTGAACATCAGTTCCAAGAAACTGATAAAAGGCTTCGAGACCGAATGGGGTACCACGTACTCAATTCTATGGATGAACAAGAACTAGCCCGGTCCGCCATACTATGGGCCGAAAATCCAGACATGTATAATGATGATACATTAGCGCAGACATTCCTGAACCTTTCCCCAGAAGAGCAGAAATTGGCAGGTGTATACATGATTCAGAACCTCCTCATCAAGTACAGAAACCATCATTCTGATCCAGGTCCCTTACACGAAACATTAGAAGCACTGCTTATGGATAGATGGAGAGGTTTCAGTACCAAGTTAATACAAATAATTCTAGAACAACGACGTAAATATAACACTTTCGTAAGCTCTGAATATGTTCCCCCCCCGCCTCCAGAAAGAAAAATGTACCACATGCAATGTGGTGGTGGCATAGAAAGTCAGAACCCCTTACGAGAAGTACACCCAGTTATGGGTGCAGATAATATCTTGAAACGTGTATATGTACACACGCCACTGACTAAGTTGGAACTATTAGAAATGAAGAAACTAGTCCCGTGTCATGATAAAGACCCGGCAGGTTTTCATAGAGAGCTTAAAGACATGTTACTTATGGGGGATTACACGTACGATGATATCATGAAAATGTTGAAGGTACTGTTGCCCACGGGCATCTTCGAAAAATTAAAGGAGAAAGAATGGGAGGTGGGGGATACAAAGATTGCATGGGCAGAAATAGAAGACGAAGAAAGGAAACGAGTCCCAGGGGTAGGCCTTGGGGATAAGACTAAAGCATTACCCGGTTTGATAGTACAGGTCCTGCCAAGATTATTGACAACTAGAAAGGAAGATTGGGACGCCATCTCGTCCTGTAAACAGAAACACGACGAAGATACTAGTGACTTCTATTCAAGATTCGAGAAATGTTTCATTATTAATAGTGGCCTCAAACCAAGTAGCGAGTCATATCCGCATCTTTTTGTATCAAAGTTAGTTGAGAATTCCCTACCATTAGTTAAAAATCGTGTATACAAGGTTGAGAGTACATGGCAAGCAAATACGCCATCCCAGATGTTACAGATGCTCCAATATCATCAGAACAGAATTAGAGAAGAACAAGATCAGGAACAGAAACGTATGAAAGACACAAAGATGAAAATGTTAGTAGCCCAGACGGTCCCAGCCGACGGTCAGAGGAAGGGTGGGACCCAGACAAGTCACAATACAGCTCCCGTTAAAGGGACATGTAATTATTGCAAGCAGCCAGGTCACTACGTACATGAATGTCCCGTCCTGAAACATAACATAGCAACAGGTAAAACTAAAGAAAGACCGCATCCACCTAGACAGGACCATGGGCATCAACAGACCTCACAGAACGAACAGCCTATGCAGAACACACAGTCTATGCATTCTCCATCACACACAACACAGACCGTAGCGGTACCACAGCCACAGCCCATTGCCGCGACTCAGCAAGTTTCGCAACAGATGTACCAGTATGCCCAGTCTGCATATCCAGATTACCCCCGATATACATGAAACAGCCTAGAGAGGGAAGGTGGCTTGCCTCTTATTGAAATTCCTGTAGATCAAGAAGGTCCTTATGTACACAGTCACGTATTGGGAAAAGATAGAAAGTTTTTAATTGACACAGGGGCAAGTCGCACCACAATCAACCATGACGAAGTCCCAGGGGCACCCCTCTCAGGCTCACAGAATGTTTCCCTTGGTTTTTCAGGACAGCCCATTGTAAATGAGGTATCGCAACCCGTACCCCTGGCTGTGGGTCCATTATCACGCATTACAGACTTGTTACTTACGAAATCATGTCCAGAAAATATGTTAGGAATCAAAACACTGAAGGCTCTAGGAGCTATAATATGCTGTTCCCCGGAGGGAGTTAGACTCTTTCTGCGGGATTTCAAAGGTCATTATGTTTTGCGAGAATTTGATGTCAGATTGAAAAATGTGCCCGATTACTTGTGGGCAAAAGGCCCAACAGATGTAGGTTGCATGCATATCACTCCATACCGTGTTACACTCAAGGCAGGTGTTGTTTTACCCAGAATCAGACAATACAAGTTACCACCCGATGCTGTAGTGGCTTTACTGAAAATCATTGAAGAGCTCATTGCCCAAGGAGTGGTCGTAGAGACCGACTCCAATGTCTGTAATTCACCAATCATTCCGATTCTTAAACGTACTGACCCCAATGCACCGCCAGTATATCGGCTGGTGATTGATCTTCGAGAATTGAATAAATGCATTGTACCACAATACCCTGTGGTCCCCGATATCTCTTCCTTATTGACTGCTATTGATTCTGAAGCGACGTTCTTTACTGTAATTGATCTCAAGAACGCCTTCTTTAGTGTACCTATTGACCCCGACAGCCAATATCTATTCGGATTCAGTTTAAATGGACGAAGTTTCAAATTTTCCCGCGCACCTCAAGGATTCACAGAAAGTCCCAGCATCTATAGTCAAGCACTGAAAAGACAACTAGATTGTATTCAAATGCCAGTTAACACCGCTTTACTGCAATACGTCGATGATCTACTGATCACCGCACGAAGTGAGCCCGAATGCGAACAAGCATCACTGTCAGTTTTACATTTTCTGGCTGACAAGGGACACAAGGTGTCCCCTTCAAAGTTACAATTCTGTGTTCAGCAAGTTGTGTACCTGGGTCACTTGCTGTCCAAAGTGGGGAGACAGCTCACTCCCGATCGCATTCAGTTAATTGTAAATATGCCGCGACCCCAGACACAAAAAGAAGTGCGGGCCTTCATAGGCCTCACCTCGTACTGCAGACAATGGATTCCTCAATATGCATTTCTGGCTAAACCACTCATTCAGTCAACAACACAGGAGGCAGCGACTTCGACTGTCCTCCCTTGGACTCAGGAACACACACAAGCTTTTGAAGAATTAAAGAAAGCGTTATGCCAAGCACCAGTTTTAGCGACACCATGTTACAGCAAACCGTTTACACTTTTTGTTACAGAACGTGATGGTACAGCGTTGTCTGTCCTCACTCAAGATCAAGCAGGTTCACATAAGCCTTGCGCTTATTTTTCAAGTACATTAGACTCAGTAGCCCAGGCACTCCCTGCGTGCTTGAAGTCAGTAGCAGCAACAGCGTTAGCAATAAGACAGAGCGATTCGATTGTTTTAGGCCATCAGCTAACAGTACAAGTTCCACATTCTGTAGAGGTTCTGTTAAACAGAACCCAGACTCAACACTTGACCATAGCCCGACTGACAGGTTACGAATTAACGCTATTCCAGCCACACATAGAAATTAGACGCTGCAGCATACTGAACCCCGCAACATTGTTACCCTCAATTGTGACAGACCCAGCCCCGCATGATTGTATAGAAATCATAAATGCAGTGACAAAGCCTAGACGAGATTTAACCGATGTTCCATTGACAAATCCAGACCTGACACTTTACGTGGACGGTTCATGCCTGAGAACAAATACAGGAGAATTAGTGGCCGCGTATGCAGTGACCACTGAAACTGAAGTTAAAAAAACACACCGTATTGACACACTGTCCGCTCAAGCGGCAGAGCTTATTGCTCTGACCCGAGCCTGTATACTAGCTAAGAACAGAAATGTTAACATATACACTGATTCCCGTTATGCGTTCGGAGTCGTACACGACTTCGGCATGTTATGGCAAGAACGAGGTTTTTTGACCTCCCATGGTGCCAAGATCCAACACGGTCCCCTCATTCAAGCACTGTTAGAAGCAATACATCTGCCTTCAGGAATATCCGTCATGAAGTGTAAGGCACATACTAAAGTTACAGATTCTGTTTCCCAGGGTAACGACCTGGCAGATCAGACAGCAAAACATACAGCACTGACTCACACCCAGACTACTGATGTGACAAAGACAATAGTACCGACAAAGTGTATGGCAGTTAAGGATCCCGCTCTAGATGTTATCGATATTCAGACACATGCTACTGCAGATGAAATAAAGAAATGGATTGAACTAGGAGGGATCCAGACAGAGCAAGGTTGGATGACGAAGGGAAAATCTACATGGTTTCTCCCTGACTCTATGGTTCAAGTCATGATAAATACAGCACATAGTCCAGCACATCTAGGAGAGAAAGCGATGTTAGACAGTTTACAAAATCTTTGGAATAATAAGCACTTACGAGCAGCAGCAAAACAGAAAGTGCGTACTTGCATGATCTGTTGTCAGTTCAATCCAGGTAAAAGCGTCCCTGTCGAGCAAGGTGGATTTCATCCTCCCGATCCCCCTTTTGAAGTCCTCCAAATGGATTATATCCAGATGAACAGTTGTCGAGGTTTTAAATATGTCCTTGTAGTTGTTTGTGCTCTGTCCCGCTGGACCGAAGCATACCCAGTCCCAGATTATACTGCTCCGACCACTGCCAGGCAGCTGGTTCGTGAATTTTTCCCACGATATGGTTTGCCCCGTGTCGTCTACTCAGATAACGGACAGCCATTCTCGTCTGAGCTAATGAAGCAAGTTTCTTTACTGCTAGGATACCAGTGGAAATTCCATTGTGTCCGACATCCCGAAGCTGCAGGCCTTGTAGAAAGGCATAACCAGACACTAAAGATCCGCCTTGCTAAGATATGTCAGGAAAAAGGGGTCGACTGGATAGTCGCCCTGCCCGTGGCACTATTCTACATGAGAATGGTTGCCCACTCGAGATCAGGGCTATCCCCGTACGAAGTGGTTTTTGGCAGACCACCGAATATGTGGGGGACGCCCATTCCTAAAAAGATCACCGATGTTGAATGTAACATGTTGACAGATTACCTTGCCTCCTTGATGTCTGCACTCCAATCATGTCGTTCACAGGTTGCTGCAGCCTTCCCCGACAACACTGATGTAAAGCCTCACGACGTCCGTCCAGGTGATCTGGTATTGGTCCGAAACTTCGATAGGAAAAGTCCGCTGGAGCCCCGTTGGAAATCCCCGAAGACCGTCCTTCTCACCACGAGGACAGCCGTAAAGATCGAAGGGAGAAAGGGGTGGGTCCATACGAGTCATGTGAAGAAATTCCACAACCTAAAACCAGACCGAGACTCGTCCACCCCCACCAAAGACTGTATCGAGCCCAGTGACTATAAACTTTCCGAACGAGAGAAAACTCCCCAAGAAGAGTATCGCATGAAGCTCCGATCTAGCAAGTCAGACAGTTTAATTGTTTAAGTCCTCCCCTAGGTGAATCGGTTAAATAGTTTCTGACATGTATCCCCTAGATCGAGATAGAGAGAGAGAGAGACAAATTAAGAAAAGTGCATATTGCAAATCACTTCGTAGTCACTGTATAGTGACACTATTAATCATGTTTATTCTGAGTATTTTTATTATTGTTGCCAGCATCCTCCTACCTATCTACTGGCCTATTTTCAGGCGTGAACAATCTGCTTACAATGTCTCTGCTGAACACTCTTTTAGCAAGTTACCTCCACACGAACTCTCTTACAGACTTGCGCTGCGCAACAACACATTCATTAGTATGCTACACCATTCCCATCAAACTAACAATGCTACAGACTGCTGGATATGTGGCCGACTCCCTCCCTACCAGAATTACAAGGGAGCTCTACCCCTTTTCCCGTACCCGTTCACTCACAATGGCTCCTGTGGTGCATGGTTTAAAATAATTAATTCCTTAGATCCTGATATTGCCGTTTTCGATGGGGGCTGGGTTTGGGGAAACCTGAACTTGGTCTTGTTCGACGTCTGTTACCCTGACAAGGAGGGCCTCCCCACTAGAATAGGAACTGATCTAGAAAATGAAGTATATGGATTAGGTAACTACACAATTAGCCTTATGATTCTTACTGTCGAATCCGAAGCCGCACCAGTTCTACCCGTTATGTCAGTATTACCAGTCACTGGTGAATTATGTATCAGAAAGAAAGGTTCAGTACACTTAGGTCATAGTAAATGCACTACTGTGGTCGAATTCAGTGATCATGGTAAATCATCCTTTAAAGCTATCCGTCATTCCTATTTTGTTTGTGGTCATACCGCATACATACGTCTACCTCCAGATTGGGATGGTACCTGTTACATTGCATTCCTTCTGCCACCTGTTTTCCTAGCTCCCCCTGATTACCACAGAAACACAAATCTAGTAAAGAGTAGACTCAGAAGAGATATCCCACTTGTCGACTACACAGAAACGGCATGGGAACAGTACACCGATTTTAATAAAGGGTTCTTTTTCTTTTTAGGGCCTGTTCAAAATAGCAAACTAATACGCAAATTAACTAGAACTCTTGAAGCAGTAGTTAAAGAAACTGCCTCCGCCTTAGGTAACCTAACAGAAGAACAGTCCGCTATGCGGGTTGTTGTCCTTCAGAATCGTCTTGTAATTGACGTCATCTTGGCAGATAGAGGTGGAGCTTGTAAGGTCATCGGGTCAAGTTGCTGTGTTTTCATCCCACAAAACGCCCCATCTGTATATCAAGCTATTACACGTCTCCATAAAATTGCAAATCAGATACATCAGAATCCAGGCACCTGGACTTGGTCCGGTTGGTTCTGGACAACGTTAACCGCTTGGGGATGGAAGATCCTATCCTTCCTAGGCATTGGCCTAGTCCTAATATTCAGTTGCTGCCTGTGCCTACAGTGTGGGCCAGCGGTCTGTGGACTGTGTGCCACTTCCTGCATTGAACATTCTAGTTTCCTCTCAAACCGTCAAAGAAAGAAAGATGAGCAAATGATGCTGCAAGAACAAACTGATAGATTCATGAGGATCGAGATTTCATGAAGGGTCCGTAGGGAACAAGGAGGGAATGAGGAAATATAAATTTTATGGTCAAGTTGTGTTCCCTAGCGCGTACCCCACCGACTCCATGTACCAGCTTAAAGTGCATGTAACTTCCCTCCTGTGTCCGCTATGAAGACGCAAATACATTTGCGTCCAACGTTAACATGTCCTCTTTCAGATCCACCTTGAATGGATTAAATAGTCCGTTCCTAAGTATGTTATGCCAACGTCTCTTTGTAGTGTACCTTACATGTTTTTCCTGCCTTGGCAAGGTAGGCCCTGAATCTCTGCCATCGAGCCACTTTTCTGGCTTCTGACTCTGACAGCCTCAGCCCAGGCTGCCTCTGTACCCGTGAACTCTGACTTACTTCCAGCGAGGCCCCTCGCGCTCAGCTCAGCCTGCTGCCTGCCAAGACTGACTATAACCTTCGAGTTATCTGTTCCGCTCCTCGAAAATACATTCCTGCCTACTAGCTTCAGTAAACATCTTCCTCAGCTGCAGGGCCAAAAGGGCCGACCTGTCTCAGTGCAAGTAATTCATAGCTTCTGTTGCCATGCTTCCATGGAAGGCCCCGTGACCCCACGCTTCTCATGCAGACACTCAGGCGCTTATACACGCATCCACAGTTAGTAGAGAATAGCTTCTGCCCCAGAGACCTTTCCGTCCAGATAATATGGTTCCTAAACATTAGATATCAGATATGATAGAAGTACAAGTTGATCTGACATGCCAGACTTCTGTCTCTTCCCGTCAGTTCTAATGTCAAGCCCCCTGCACCCTCCAGCTTCACGTCATTCACACGTCATGCAGCTGCGCGCGCATCCAAGTTTCCGATTTCCGCTGACATTGCAACATTTCTGTTAATGCCACCCCTTTTTGTGACACCTACCTGTGACGTTTCTAGCACACACCTCCAGTTCACGCCTAGTCCACGCCTTCTGATTAGGTACTAGTAACACGTGTATACTGTTATCTTGTCTTTCTCTCAGCTGTTACGCCTCCTGCACTGTTTCCTATTACTCGAACTATGTATATAAGCTATGTATTGACAATAAAGATTGCTCTATCCCTTCTGACACCCTTGTGGTGGTCAGAATCCGATATCCTGGTCATGACCATTCCTTTTTAAGGAATAAAACCCCTAAGAACTCTAACACCACGGACTCTGTCTTTTTTCACCGATCTGAGTTATTATTGATTAAGTACTTACCTGCATAGAAATTAAGAGAGTAAATTAATTATTTACGTCAAGTAGACAAGGACGAGATGGAAGCACTAAACAGGTGGGGTCAAAATATAGCCGAAGGAAACCATGATAAACTGAATTGTATAGCCAGCATGTACAAGAAAATCAGAAAAGCAGTAATAGAGATACACAAAAAAGAACAAGAAAAAAGAAAAAGAAAGTGACAGAAATGACTCCTCCGAGGAGGACGAACCTGAAGAACATGACACGGCCAAAGAGATGATAGCGTATGTAGGTAAGGGAAATTACCTTAGGAAAGGCATTCGCCCAGAAAGCAAGAGAGTTTTTTTCTCTGGCATATCAAAACCGAGTTCTCCCGAATATCTGTTTCAGGATACCGATAAAAATCTTCAAGAACGAATGGGGTACCATGTACTCAACTCTATGGATGAACAAGAACTAGCCCGGTCAGCAGTACTATGGGCTGACAATCCTAGCACATACAATGATGATACAGTAGCACAGACATTTCTGAACCTTTCCCCAGACGAGCAGAAATTAGCTGGCGTATACATGATTCAGCATCTCATCACGTTATACAGACAACTACATTCTGATCCAGGTCCCCTACCTGATACATTAGAAGCACTACTTATGAACAGATGGAGAGGCCTAAGTACCAAGTTAATTCAAATAATTCTAGAACAACGGCACAGATATAACGCTTTCTTAGGCCCACAATATGTCTCAGCTCCGCCCCCAGAAAGAAAAATGTTTCATTTAGACAGGCAGAATCCTTTACGGGAAGTACACCCAGTTATGAATACGAATAATACCTTGGAACGTGTGTTTGTGTACACACCTTTAACAAAGTTGGAATTGTTAGAAATGAAGAAACTAGTACCCTGTCACGATAAAGACCCTGCAGGTTTCCACCGAGAACTAAAAGACATGTTACTCATGGGAGATTACACGTATACGGATATTATGAAATTATTAAAGGTACTGCTGCCCACCGGCATTTACGAGAAACTAAAGGAAAAAGAATGGGAGGTGGGAGATAAAAAGATTATTTGGACTGAAATAGAGGACGAGGAAAAAGGTCGTACTCCAGGGCTAGGCCTTGGGGACAAAGCTAAAGCATTACCAGGTTTAATAGTACAGGTCCTGCCCAGATTATTGACAACTAAAAAGGAAGACTGGGACGCAATCTCAGCCTGTAAACAGAAACACGATGAAGATACTAGTGACTTCTATTCAAGATTCGAAAAATGTTTCATTATAAATAGCGGCCTGAAACCAGGTAGCGAGTCATATCCGCATCTTTTTGTAACAAAATTAGTCGAAAATTCCCTGACACAAGTTAAGAACCGTGTATATAAAGTTGAAAGTACATGGCAAGCAAATACGCCATCTCAGATGTTACAAATGTTACAATATCACCAGAACAGAATTAGAGAAGAACAGGATCACGAACAGAGACGTATGAAAGATACGAAAATGAAAATGTTAGTGGCCCAGTCGGTTCCAGCCGACGGTCAAAGAAAGGGTGCGATCCAGACAGGTATTTCAGCCGCTCCCGTTAAAGGGACCTGCAACTATTGCAAACAGCCAGGTCACTACGTAAACGAATGTCCAGTCCTGAAACATAATATATCAACAGGTAAAACTAAAGAAAGACCGCGTCAGCCTAGACAAGACCAGGTCCAGCAACAGACTTCCCAGAATATACAGCCTATGCATGCTCCACCACATACAGGACAGACCGCAGCGGTATCACAGCCACAGCCCATTGCCGCGACGCAACAAGTTTCACAACAGATGTACCAGTATGCCCAATCTGATTATCCCGATTATCAGCGATACACATGAAACAGCCTAGAGAGGGAGGTTGGCTTGCCTCTTATTGAGATCCCTGTAGATCAAGAGGGTCCTTATGTACACAGTCAAGTATTGGGAAAAGACAGAAAATTTTTAATTGACACAGGGGCAAGCCGTACAACGATCAGCCATGATGAAGTCCCAGGGGCACCCCTCTCAGGCTCACAGAATGTTTCCCTTGGTTTTTCAGGACAGCCTATTGTAAATGAAGTATCGAAACCTGTCCCTCTAGCAGTAGGTCCATTATCCCGTGTTACAGACTTGTTACTCACGAAATCATGTCCAGAAAACTTGTTAGGAATCAAGACGTTGAAGGCTCTGGGAGCTGTGATATGTTGTTCTCCGGAAGGAGTTAGATTTTTCCTACGTGACTTTAAGGGTCACTATGTATTACGAGAGTTTGATGTCAGATTGAAAAATGTACCGAAACACCTGTGGGCACAAGGCCCAACCGATGTAGGTTGCATGCACATCACACCATACCGTGTTACACTCAAACAAGGAGTTGTTTTACCCCGAATCAGACAATACAAGTTACCACCCGATGCTGTAGTGGCTTTACTGGAAATCATTGAAGAGCTCATTGCCCAAGGAGTGGTCGTAGAAACCGACTCCAATATCTGTAATTCCCCTATCATTCCGATTCTTAAACGTACTGATCCAAATGCACCGCCAGTATATCGGCTGGTGATTGATTTACGAGAACTGAATAAATGCATTGTTCCACAGTATCCTGTGGTTCCCGACATCTCATCCTTATTGACTGTTATTGATTCAGAAGCAACGTTCTTTTCTGTAATTGACCTCAAGAACGCCTTCTTCAGTGTGCCCATTGATCCTGAGAGCCAATATCTCTTCGGATTCAGTTTAAATGGACGAAGTTTCAAATTTTCACGCGCACCTCAAGGATTCACAGAAAGCCCCAGCATCTATAGCCAAGCACTGAAAAGACAACTTGACTGTATCCAAATGCCAGTTAACACTGCCTTACTACAGTACGTCGATGATCTGCTGATCACCGCACGAAGTGAACCCGAATGTGAACAAGCATCACTGACAGTTTTACATTTTCTGGCCGACAAGGGACACAAGGTGTCTCCTTCGAAGCTACAATTCTGTGTTCAGCAAGTTGTGTACTTGGGCCACTTGCTGTCCAAAGTGGGGAGACAGCTCACTCCTGACCGCATCCAGTTAATTGTAAACATGCCACAGCCTCAGACACAAAAGGAAGTGCGGGCTTTTATAGGCCTCACCTCGTACTGCAGACAATGGATTCCCCAGTATGCATTTCTAGCTAAACCACTCATTCAGTTGACAACACAGGAGGCAGCGACTTCGACTGTCCTCCCTTGGACTCAGGAACATACACAGGCTTTTGAGGAATTAAAGAAAGTTTTATGTCAAGCACCAGTTTTAGCGACACCATGTTACAGCAAACCTTTTACACTTTTTGTTACAGAACGTGATGGTACAGCGTTGTCTGTCCTCACTCAAGATCAAGCAGGTTCACATAAGCCTTGTGCTTATTTTTCAAGTACATTGGATTCAGTAGCCCAGGCTCTGCCTGCGTGCTTAAAATCAGTTGCAGCGACAGCCCTAGCAATCAGACAGAGCGATTCAATTGTATTAGGACATCCATTGACAGTACAAGTTCCACATTCTGTAGAGGTTCTTCTAAATCGAACACAGACTCAACACTTGACTATAGCACGACTGACAGGTTATGAATTAACGTTATTCCAGCCACACATAGAAATCAGACGCTGTAACATTCTAAATCCTGCCACATTGTTACCCTCGATTATGACAGATTCAGCCCGCATGATTGTATAGAAATCATTAATGTAGTAACTAAGCCCCGACGAGACTTAACAGATGTTCCACTGACAAATCCAGACCTGACACTTTACGTGGACGGTTCATGTATGAGAACAAGCACAGGAGAATTAGTGGCCGCGTATGCAGTGACCACTGAAACTGAAGTCAAAGAAACACATCGTATTGATACACTGTCCGCTCAAGCAGCAGAGCTTATCGCTCTGACCCGAGCCTGTATACTAGCCAAGAACAGAAATGTTAACATATACACTGATTCACGTTATGCTTTCGGAGTCGTACACGACTTCGGAGTGTTATGGCAAGAACGAGGTTTCTTGACCTCTCACGGTGCCAAGATCCAACACGGTCCCCTTATTCAAGCACTATTAGAAGCTATACATCTGCCTTCAGGAATTTCCATCATGAAGTGTAAAGCACATACTAAAGTTACAGACCCTATTTCCCAGGGTAACGACCTGGCAGACCAAACAGCAAAACATACAGCATTGACTCACACCCAGACAACGGATGTAACAAAGATCATAGTACCGACACATTGTATGACAGTTAGGGATCCCACACTAGATGTAATTGATATTCAGACACATGCTACTCCAGACGAAATCAAGAAATGGACTGAACTAGGAGGGATCCAGACAGAACAGGGATGGATGACGAAGGGAAAATCTACATGGTTCCTCCCCGACTCTATGGTTCAAGTCATAATAAATACAGCACATAGTCCAGCACATCTAGGAGAAAAAGCCATGTTAGACAGTTTACAGAATCTCTGGTACAACAAACACTTACGAGCAGCAGCAAAACAGAAAGTGCGTACTTGCATGATCTGTTGTCAGTTCAATCCAGGTAAAAGCGTCCCTGTAGAGCAAGGTGGATTTCATCCTCCCGATCACCCTTTTGAAGTCCTCCAGATGGATTATATCCAGATGGAACGTTGTCGAGGATTCAAGTACGTCCTCGTAGTTGTCTGTGCACTTTCCCGTTGGACCGAAGCATATCCAGTCCCAGATTATACTGCCCCGACCACTGCCAAGCAGCTGGTTCGAGAATTCTTCCCACGGTACGGCTTGCCTCGTATCGTGTACTCAGATAACGGACAGCCATTCTCATCCGAGCTCATGAAACAGGTTTCACTTCTGCTAGGATATCAGTGGAAATTCCATTGCGTCCGACATCCCGAGGCAGCTGGCCTTGTAGAAAGGCATAACCAGACACTGAAAACACGTCTTGCGAAAATATGTAAAGAGAAAGGGGTCGACTGGATAGTCGCCCTGCCAGTTGCACTATTCTATATGAGAATGGTCCCACATTCGAGATCAGGACTATCCCCGTATGAGGTGGTCTTTGGCCGACCACCAAATATGTGGGGGACGCCCATGCCTAAGAAAATAACCGATGTTGACTGTAATATGCTGACAGATTACCTTGCCTCCTTGATGTCTGCACTCCAATCATGTCGTTCACAGGTTGCCGCAGCCTTTCCCGACAACACTGATGTGAAGCCACACGATGTCCGTCCTGGGGATACAGTCTTGATACGGAATTTCGACAGGAGGAGTCCGCTGGAGCCCCGTTGGCAGGATCCGAAGCTCGTCCTTCTGACCACGAGGACCGCAATTAAAGTTGAAGGCCGAAAGGGGTGGATCCATACGAGTCATATTAAAAAATGTAATGAACTGTTGCCAGAGACTGACTCTTCCACCCCCTCAAAGGACTGCCCCGATTCTAGTGACTTTAAAGTTCCCAAGAGAGAGAAAACTCCGCAAGAAGAATATAAATCCAAATTACGGTCTAGCAAGTCAGACAGTTTAATTGTTTAAGTCCTCCCCTAGGTGAATCGGTTAAATTAGTTTCTGACATGTATCCCCTAGACCGAGATAGAGAGAGAGAGAGACAACTCAAGAAACGTGCATATTGTAAATCACTTCGTAGTCACTGTATAGTGACATTATTGGTTATGTTTTTCCTAAGCCTTTTAATTATTGCTGCCAGTATAATGCTGCATATATATTACCCTATCTTCAAGCGTGAACAATCTGCTTACAATGTTACTGCGGAACACTCTTTTAGTGAATTACCCCCACACGAACTATCTTACAGACTTGCGCTGCGCAATAACACATTCATTAGTATGTTACATCACTCCCATCAGACTAATAATGCTACAAACTGTTGGATATGTGGCCGACTCCCTCCCTATCAGAAATACAAGGGAGTTCTGCCTCTCTTTCCATACCCGTTCACTCACAATGGCTCATGTGGAGCATGGTTTAGACTAATTAATTCTTTAGATCCTGATATTGCTGTTTTCGAAGGAAATTGGGTTTGGGGAAACCTGAACTTAGTTCTGCTTAACGCCTGTTACCCTGACGAAAAGGGACTTCCCACTAGGATAGGAACTGATCTAGAAAATGAAGTATATGGATTAGGTAATTATACAATTAGCCTCATGATTCTTACTGTTGAATCCGAAGCTGCACCAGTTTTGCCTGCTATGTCAGTATTACCAGTCACAGGTGACTTATGTGTCAGAAAGAAGGGTTCAGTACACTTAGGTCATAGTAAATGTACTACTGTGGTCGAATTCAGCGACCAAGGCAAGTCTTCATTTAGAGCTACTCGTCATTCCTACTTTGTTTGTGGCCATACCGCATACATACGCTTACCTCCAGATTGGGATGGTACCTGTTACATTGCATTCCTTCTGCCACCCGTTTTCCTAGCCCCTCCTGATTATCACAGAAATACAAATCTAGTAAAGAATAGACTCCGAAGAGATCTCCCGATTGTCGACTATACTGAAACGGCATGGGAGCAATACACAGACTTCAATAAAGGTTTTTTTCCCCTACTTAGGTACTGTCTTTAATAGTAAACTGATACGAAAATTAACTAGAACCCTCGAAGCAGTAGTGAATGAAACTACTTCCGCTCTAGGCAACTTAACGGAAGAGCAATCCGCCATGCGGGTTGTTGTTCTTCAAAATCGTCTTGTTATTGACGTCATCCTAGCAGATAGGGGTGGAGCCTGTAAGGTCATCGGGTCAAGTTGCTGTGTTTTCATTCCAGAAAACGCGCCAACAGTATATAAGGCTATCACACGTCTTCATAAAATTGCAAGCTTGATACATCAGAATCCAGGCACCTGGACTTGGTCCGGTTGGTTCTGGACAACGTTGACCGCTTGGGAATGGAAGATCCTATCCTTCCTAGGCATTGCCCTTATCATAGTATTCAGTTGCTGCCTGTGCCTACAATGTGGGCCAGCGATTTGTGGTCTGTGTGCCACATCATGTATTCCACATTCAAGTTCCCATTCCAAACGCGAAAAGAAGAAAGAAGAGCAAATGATGTTACACGAACAGACTGATCGATTCATGAGGATCGATATATCATGAAGGGTCCGTAGGGAACAAGGAGGGAATGAGGAAATATAAATTTTATGGTCAAGAAATGTTCCCTAATGTGTACCCCACCGTCTCCATGTACGAGCTTAAAGTGCATGTAACTTCCTTCCTGTGCCAGCTATGAAGACGCAAATACATTTGCGTCCAACGTTAACATGTCCTCTTTCAGATCCACCCTGAACGGGTCGAATAGTCCGTTCCTAAGTATGCCATGCCAACGTCTTTTTGTGGTGTACTTTACACGTTTTTCAGCTCTGGCGAAGTAGGCCCTGAATTCTGCCATCGAGCCTTTTTCTGCTTTCTGACTCTGAATGCCTCAGCCTGGGCTGCGTCTGTACCCGTGACCTCTGCCTTACTCCTTGCGCGGCTAACGGCGCTTAGCCCAGCCTGCTGCCTGCCAAGACTGTATTCAACCTTCGAATTATCTGCTCCGCTCCTAAAAAATACATTCCTGCCTACTAGTTCAAGTAAACATCCTTCCGGCTGCAGAGCAAAGGGCCCGGCCTCACTGTCTCCATGCAAGTAATTCATAGCTTCTGTTACCATGGTAGGCCCATGCCCCCTCGCTTCTCATGCAGACACGTAGACGCTTATACACGCACTCACAGTCAGTATAGAATAGCCTCTGCCCAAGAGACCTTTCCCTCTAGATAATATGGTTCCCAAACATCAGATATGAGATATGATATAGGTACGAGTTGATCTGACATGCCAGACTTCTGTCTCTTTCCGCTAGTGTAAATGTCAAGTCCCCTGCACCCTCCAATTTCACGTCAATCACACGTCATGCAGCTGTGCGCGCATCCAGACCTCAGATTTCTGCTGACATTGCAAGATTCTGCTATGTACCCACCCACTTGTTACACTTTCATGTGACGTTTGTAGCACACACCTCTATGTTCCCGCCTAGTTCACGCCTTTTTGATTACGTATTGCTAACACGTGTGTGCTTTTATCTTGTTTCTCTCAGCTGTTACGCCTACTGTATTGGTTTCCATTATATGCTTTAAGTATAAAAGTTATGCATTGTCAATAAAGTATGCTCTATCTCTTCCTGAACCCCAGTGGTGTCAGGAACCCGATATCCGGTTCAAGAACCATTCCTTTTTAAGGAATAAAACCCCTAAGAACTCTAACACCACGGACTCTGTTTCTTTCTTTCCGATTGAGTTATTTTGTTTAAGTACTTACCTGCATAGAAATTAGGATGGTAAATCAAATATTTACCCTTCACTGAAGAGAATTCTCTCCTCGACTCATCACAGTCCGGCTTCAGAGCGGGTTTCTCTACGGAAACTGCTTTACTAGGAGTTACCGAAAACATCAGGAAACTCCTAGACGATGGCCAGACAGTCACACTCATTTTGTTAGACTTGAGTGCGGCCTTCGATACCATCTCCCATTCCAAACTCCTGGCCACCCTAGAGAGAATCGGTATCCGTGGTGAAGCTCTAAAATGGATTGAGTCTTTTCTATCACACAGAACCTTCCAAATAACATCCCCTATAGGCTGCTCAGAGTCAGTGGATGCCCTTCACGGAGTACCACAGGGCTCCATCTTGAGCCCGCTGTTTTTTAATTTATACCTCAGACCCCTGGCTGACCTAGCGGATAAATCCGGGCTTACTCTGATGACATATGCAGATGATTCTCAAATCATCTTCTCCCTATCAGAGGCAAGCCCACTGACCCCATCATGTCTCAAGCAAGGTCTCCAGAATATCTTCAGCTGGATGTCGGCAAACCAGCTGAAGTTAAATGGAGACAAGACCGAGGTCCTCCTTCTGGGGAAAAACAAAGACCTGTGGAATCCATCTCACTGGCCTTCCGAACTTGGCTCCATCCCTACCCCGGCCACACATGTGAGAAATCTCAGTGTTATCATTGATAACACCCTCAATGAAACACCAGGCAAACAAAGTGGTAGGCCTTTGCTTCACCATTATGAAATGGTTGAGAAAGATCTTATGGATGCTGCCCCTTACCACCCAGAAGACCGTAGTCAATGCACTTATAACATCTCGGCTTGACTACGGCAACATCCTTTATCTGGGCTCAAACCAAGCCGTTACCAAACGACTGCAACTTGCCCAAAATGCGGCCGCAAGACTGCTTTGCAATCTCCCTAAAAAATCTAGTGTGTCCAAACACCCAATTGACCTTCATTGGCTCAGGGTGGAAAACCGCATAAGGTTCAAAGCCCTGAGCTATATGTTCAAGATTAAATCTGGTACTGCACCAAAGTATCTGCTATCTCTTGCAACCCCTTACCTTCCTGCTAGAGAACTGCGCTCCCAGACCTCGGCACTTTTCGCAACCCCGAGATTCAAACTAGCGAGAATGGGAGGGAGATCATTCTCGGTACTCGGGCCTGCTCTTTGGAACAAGCTCCCACTTTACATCCGCAAGGAAGACAACTATGCCAGATTTAGAAAGAACCTGAAGACCTGGCTCTTCCACAAATAAACTCCTGTCACTTATCAATATTCTTCCACCTGTTCTGATCTGTCATCGGCGCCGGGAAACCCTTTTTGGGTAGCTGTGCGCCATACAAGTTTAAAAAATAAAATAAATAAATAAAGTCTCTGCAGCCTGTAGTCTTGGTTACTCGGACAATGAGAAGGCGGGCAGCTTCTGGTGAAGGAACTCAGTCCACAAACCTCTTGATGCAGAGATACTTTATTTATTTATTTATTTTATTTTGAAAGTTTTATATAGCGCGAACAAGATCTTCGCAGATATCAGAGCGCTTTACAGAGAAGGGGAGCATGTATACGCAGATACATCAATCATGTTAGAAGTACATTGAAGTTATATCATAAAACAGTGAAGTAAATCAAATTCAGAGTCAAAATAAAAATACAAAGGGTTCGAACAAATAGTACAGATGAGTAACGAGTCTTTGTAGTTTTATCTCCAGTAGTGGTTCAAGTGTATTTAGCCATGAGGATCGCTTTTACTTCTTTCTTGAAAAGTATGGAGGATGTGATCAGCCTGGTTTCAGGGGGAAGCGAATTCCAAATCCTGGGAGCCATTCCCGAGAAGGAGCGTTTATAGGTTTTTTCCTTGCGGAATCTTTTAGGCTTTAGCAAAAGATTGTTTGTACCTCTAGTGTTTCTGGTGCCTCCAGAAATCGTCAGCTTCTGTGCGAGGTATCTAGGTGAGCTCAGGTGGATAGCCTTGTGCGTCAAACAAGCGATTTTCAGGTGTATTCTGGCTTCAAACGGCAGCCAGTTCAGGGATTTGAAGTCAGGGGAAATGTGTGAGTGTTTTTTTGATCCAGTGATAAGTCAATCAATCAATCAATCAATCAGTGACACTTATAGAGCGCGCTACATACCCGTAGGGTCTCAAGGCGCTGGGGGGGGGGGGGGGCGCTACTGCTCGAACAGTCAGGTCTTCAGCTTCTTCCTGAAGGAGAGGTGGTCTTGGGTCAGGCGCAGGTCGGTCGGGAGGGAGTTCCAGGTCTTGGCGGCCAGGTAGGAGAAGGACCTTCCTCCTGTAGTCGCTCTTCGGATGCGGGGGACGGCGGCGAGGCCGTGGTTTGCTGAACGGAGGTGGCGTTTGGGAGCGTAGAAGTTGATCCGGCTGTTGAGGTAGCTCGGGCCTTGGTCGTGTAGGGCTTTGTGTGCGTGGGTGAGGAGGCGGAAGGTGATTCTTTTGTTGACGGGGAGCCAGTGAAGGTCTCTCAGATGTCCGGTGATGTGGCTGGTTCGTGGGATGTCGAGGATGAGTCTGGCTGAGGCGTTCTGGATCCGCTGGAGTCTCTTCTGGAGCTTGGCGGTGGTACCGGCGTAGAGGGCGTTGCCGTAGTCCAGTCGGCTGGTGACGAGGGCCTGGGTGACGGTCTTCCTGGTCTCGGTGGGGATCCACCGGAAGATCTTCCGTAGCATGCGTAGGATGTTGAAGCACGCCGAGGAGACGTTGTTGACTTGCCTGGTCATGGAGAGGGAGGAGTCCAGGATGAAGCCCAGGTTGCGTGCATGGTCTGTCGGTTTGGGTGCGGTGCCCAGGGTGGGAGGCCACCAGGAGTCGTCCCAGGCGGAGGGGGAAGAGCCCAGGATGAGGACCTCCGTCTTGTCAGAGTTCAGTTTCAGGCGGCTGGTCGTCATCCACTCGGCTACCTCTTTCATCCCTTCGTGCAGGTTGGCTCTGGCGGAGGCGGGGTCGTTGGTCAGGGAGAGGATCAGCTGGGTGTCGTCGGCGTAGGAGATTATGCTGAGGTTGTGTTTGCGTACGATGGCCGCGAGGGGGCTCATGTAGACGTTGAAGAGGGTGGGGCTCAGAGATGATCCTTGAGGGACGCCGCAGATGACTTCGGAGGCCTCTGACTTGTACGGTGGTAGGCGAACTCTCTGTGTTCTTCCGTCGAGGAAGGAGATGATCCATTCCAGCGCCTTGTCCTGGATTCGGATGTTGCTGAGGCGCTGTACTAGGGTGCGGTGGCAGACCGTGTCGAATGCCGCGGAGAGGTCTAGGAGGATGAGGGCCGCTGTTTCTCCATTGTCCATCAGGGCTCGGATGTCATCGGTGGCGGCGATGAGGGCGGTCTCGGTGCTGTGATTGGCTCGGAAGCCGGACTGTGAGGGGTCGAGGGATCCGTTCGTCTCGAGGAAGGCGGCCATCTGCTTGTTGACGGTCTTCTCGATGACTTTGGCAGGAAACGGGAGGAGCGAGATGGGGCGGTAGTTCTTGAGTTCGGTGGGGTCCGCTGTTGGTTTCTTGAGTAGGGCGCTGAGTTCGGCGTGTTTCCAGCTCTCAGGGAAGGTGGCGGTGTCGAATGATGTGTTGATGATGTCTCGCAGGTGGGGTGCGATGACAGCGTCGGCCTTGTTGAAGACGTGGTGAGGGCAGGGGTCGGTCGGTGATCCGGAGTGGATGGAGTTCATCGTGCGGATGGTGTCTTCGGTGCTGATCGGGGTCCAGGCGTGGAGGGTGGTGGTGGGGGGTGGCTGTTCTGTCAAGGTGTGCGTTGGTTGATTGTTGAAGCTGTTGTGTATGTCCGCGGTCTTGTTGTGGAAGTATGAAGCGAGGGAGTTGCAGAGGTCTTGCGATGGGGTGATGTCGTTGTTTCCTGCGCTGGGGTTGGAAAGCTCTTTCACGATGTTGAAGAGTTCCTTGCAGTTGTGTGCGTTGTTGTCCAACCGTTCCTTGAATGCTGTTTTCTTGGCGGCGCGGATCAGCTGGTGGTGCTTCCGGGTGGCAAGTTTGAAGGAGGTCCTGTTGTCCGGTGTAGGTTCCCTTCTCCAGACTTTCTCGAGGGCTCGGCAGTTCTTCTTGGAGCTCTTGAGTTCGTCGGTGAACCACGGGGCTTTCTTGCTTCCGGGTCTGCTGGGCGGGGTCCTCAGCGGGGCGAGCTCGTCCGCGCAGTTGCTGATCCACTTCGTGAGGTTGTCGGCGGCCTGGCTGGGGTTCGCTGAGCTGGCAGGAGGGTGCTGGCTCAGGGAGATGGCGAGCTGGTCTGCTGTGATCTTGTTCCAGCTTCTGCGGGCGGCCTGTTGCTGGTGGTGGTGGGTCGTCATTCTCTTGAAGGTGAAGTGGACGCAGCTGTGGTCCGTCCATTGAAGCTCTGTGGTGTGGCTGAAGTCGATGTCTGTGCTGGAAGAGAAGACTGCGTCGAGTGTGTGTCCGGCGAGGTGGGTGGGGGTGGACACCAGTTGCTTGAGTCCCAGGTTAGCGAGGTTGTCCAGCAGGGTGGTGGTGTTGCGGTCGTTGTTGTTCTCCAGGTGGAAGTTGAGGTCTCCCAGGAGGATGTAGTCAGCGGAGGGGAGGGCATGCGGGCTGACGAAGTCGGTGATGTCCTCGCTGAATTGTGTTCGTGGTCCAGGGGGTCGGTAGATCAGGGTGCCTCTGAGGGTGGTGTTCGGGTTGGTGTGGATCTGGAAATGCAGGTGTTCGGCGGTGGTCAGGGTGTTGTCGGTGCTGGTCGTGAGACGGATGGTGTTCTTGTGGATGATGGCGATGCCTCCTCCCATCTGGTTGGCGTTGCGGTCCCTCCGGACGATCTTGTAGCCCTCTGGGATAGCGATGGCGATGTCGGGAGCTGAAGAGGCGTTCATCCAGGTCTCCGTGAGGAAGGCAACGTCAGGGGCTGTGGCGTCTAGGAGGTTCCAGAGTTCGATGGCATGTCTGTGGACGGAGCGGGTGTTGAGCAGGATGCACTTGAGGTGGGTGCTGCTGGTGTTCGGCTTGGCGGGTGCTGGTGTGAGGCAGGTCCGGATGCAGGTGAATTTGCAGGCGTGGCAGCTGAAAGGTCCGTGGGTGCGTCGTGGTGTGGCTTGATGGCAATCTGGGAGTCGGCCGGAGTTGAGAGCGCTGAGGGTGGCGGCGGAGTACGTCAGGCGGGTCGGTCGGGGTCTTCGGGGGCCAGGGGTCCTGGTGCTGGTCGTGATCCGGTCGCGGACGGGCGCAGACGGGCTTACCTTTGGCGCGCCTTTGGCGCACAATCGGCGCGCCCGCTGCGCGTGACCGCTGCGCGTTCGCACGGTCGCCATTTAAAGGCGAAGTGCGCGGGTGGGCGGAGCAGCTGGGAGGCGGGAGCGGGGAGGGAACAGAAGGAAAAAAGGGGCGGGGTCTGCGGTGGTGGCGGTAAGCGGGGAGCGGGGAGGGAAGACGGAGGGCGGCGAGGTAGGCGGCCAAACAGGAAGGACACAAGCTGATAAAGCTGAAAAAAATTAAAAAAAAACAGGCACTAAGGGAAAAAAGACGCTAACACGGGCACGAATGCAGTAAATACAAAAACAGTATGACAAGCACAAATGTCGGACAAAACAAAATAAAAACAAACGACAACGGAGTCAGCCGGCGGCGAGGCAGGCAGCGCGGCAGGGACAAGGCTAAGGGGCACACGCAGCAGCTGGTGGCCGTGCGGCGCGGGGGTGTCCCACAAGTCCCATTACCAAGTCTCGCTGCGGCGTTTAAAGAGGCTCTTAAGGGTGCCATAGTAGCTAGGGGGAGACCGCAGAGTGCGGTGCTGCCGTATTCTATTCGAGGTATGACTAGTGAATGTACCGCAGTTTGGAAGTCTTTGGCTGGAAGGAAAGGTTTAAGTTTCCTAAGGGTGTTGATTTGGTAGTTCGCTCCCTTAGTTGCTTTGTTGATGTGTTCCTGCATGCTGAGATTGGTGTCAAGTGTTATGCCTAAAGATTTTGCTGAGTCCACAATGGTGGGTTGAACATTAAGTGCTGTGAGGTCTTTAAGCCACATTTGTGCGGTAGTGATCTTCGCGGGTGGTGAGATCAGAAGGAACTCTGTTTTAAGGGCATTGAGTTTGAGATGATTAGCGGCCAGCCAAGATTGAGTGCTTCTGATCGTTGAGTTCAAGAGTGTGATGTCTTTGGGTGATTGTAGTTTGAGATAAAGTTGGGTGTCATCAGCATACATGTGGAAGTGTACATTGGATTCTTGCAGCAAAGTGGTTAGAGGTTCCATAACTAAGTTGAACAAAGTTGGGGATAGGGAGGATCCTTGTGGTACGCCTAGCGATACAGGTCTTGGCGCGGACATCAAGTTGTTGCTCTTGAATTTGTGCGACCTGTTATGCAGAAAGGACGTAAACCATTTGAGCACAGTTCCAGATAGGCCCATTCTTGTGTTTAATAGTTCGAGTAAGTTCTCATGTTTGACGGTGTCAAATGCGGAGGAGAGATCAAGGAGGATGAGGAGGCAGGTGTCGTTATGATCTAGGATTTGGAGGGCGTCGTCGATTATGTGAGTCATAGCAGTTTCAGTACTGTGATTTGCTCGGAAGCCTGATTGATGAGAGTTGAGGAGATCAAACTGAGTAATGTGTTTAGTCAATTGCATTTGTGCGCATTTTTCCAGCAGTTTGGCAAGAGTCGGAATGTTGGTAATGGGACCGTAGTTGTTTAGGTCAGAGGGGTCGGCTGTAGGTTTCTTTAGCAAAGGTGTGACTTGTCCGACTTTGAGGGAGTCGGGAATGATCCCTTGTTGAAGTGAGCTGTTAATGATTTTGGTCCAGAGTGGAAGGAGCGACGGGGTAAGGACTTTGACAGCGTTAGCAGGAAGGGGGTCCGTGAGGTGATTGGATGGTTTCAGAGTGCTGAGCAGTTTGCCAGTTTCTTCTTCTGTGTAGGTGACAAAGGTTGACCAGGAGGCATTGTTTTTTGGTTTAGTGGGTGCTATGCGGTGGGGTTTGGAGAAGAGGCTTGCGTCCATGAGGAGATCATTCTTTATGTTGTCAGTTTTTTGGTTAAAGAAAGAGGTGAAGTCTTCGCAGAAGGGAGCTTCGCGCATGGTGTTGAGAGGTTGGGGTTGTTCTTTGGATTGTGTTCGGATAAGCTCAAACAGCTTTCTCGGACGATTTTTGGCTTGGTCGAGCTGACGACTGAAGAAGTCTGATTTTGATCGTTTTATTTTCCTGAAGTAGGCATTTCTCTTTTTCTTCAGGTTTTTTAGGTTCAGTGCAGAGGGAGCTGATCTCCAGGTGCGCTCTGCCATTCGCATTGCGCGTCTATCGTCATTGAGACTCCCGTCGTACCAGGGGTTGGAGATTTTTGCGGTGGCTTTTTTTAGCTGCAAGGGTGCGACTTCGTTAATTATTGAGGTCATAGTGTTAAGATAGTGATCAGTCAAGGATTGGACGTCCTTAACGCCAGCAGGAGGAAGCAGTAAGTTGCAGCTGTTGGGGGGCAGCGAGTTTGAGTTTAGCTTTTTCATGTCTCTTTTCCAGACTTTGGGCCTGGCGGATTGAGCAGGGTTAAGTTTAACTTTTTCATTGATGAAGAATGTGACAATATGATGATCTGACCAGTCACAGGGTTGGATAGATTCGAGTTGGATAGAGCCCTCTTTGGAGATGATAAGGTCAAGGATAGAGCCTTTATCGTGTGTTGGACTGTTGCAAATTTGGGTGAGGTCAAGGGCGTTAAGGAAATTCTTCAGACCTTTTACCACCGCATCATTGTGATCGTTCCAGCGGAGGTTGAAGTCACCAAGGTACATTTGTGTGAGTTGTCGCCCGGAGTTGGTTGAGATCATGTCCATGATTTGTTGGGAGAAGGTAAGGTTGTCACCGGGTGGGTGGTAAACGCCGTGCAGAGTGCAGATCTGTTTGCCCTCACTGACAATATCGAGGCAGATGTATTCACAAGACGTTGGGGAGGGTATGGAAGGGGAAGTTACTTTCAAGACAGAGAGGTTGCTCCTGTATATACATGCGATTCCGCCACCTTTTTTATTGCCAGACCTATCAAGTCTAGTGATGTGGTAGTTGGGGGGAACCAGAATGTCCATTATAGGTGTAGAAGCTTCTGTTAGCCATGTTTCAGTAATGATGATTAAGTCAAGATCCAATTTTAGGATGAGATCGGCAATGGCGGCGGAGTGTCTAGCGGCTGATCTGCAGTTGAGCAGAGTGCATTTGAGACGGGGTGTGTCGATGGCAGAAGGGTGTTCTAGAGCGAGGGGGACATTACTCAGGTTACTATGGATAGCGATTCTGTTGTTCAGTGTGGGGGGGTCTAAGGGGATTGGAGTGAATCGTGGGAATGGCAGTGAGAGTGTCGGGTGTGATGCTATGGGGACCTGAGTCATAGGAGCGGAGGAGTGTGGTTGTGTCTAGGTCTGAGAGAGGGTTGCAGGAGCGGTGGGGGCGATTTTCGCGATTGTGAACAGGGATTGAGGTCCAATGCGGTGGGAGTCGAGTGCGAGAGTTCGCCGCCCGGTTGGAGGACCATTTGGGAGGGGAGGTGATGGTGGAGGCGCGTGAGTGGTGTCTGGGGTGTGTGCTGAGTATTTGTTTGATGCTGTGAATGTCTTGTTTGATCTGGTGGAGGGTGTTGGGTGAGGGGTGATTGGAGTGTGATAGACAGAGTAGTTGTTGTTTGATGATGTACATGTCTTCTTTGAGCTGGAGGAGGGAGGCCGTAATGTGGTCTATTGTGGGAAATGTGTTGGAGGTGGGGATGGGAGGGTCGGGCGTGGATGACATAGGGGAGAGGTTGGTGGCGTGGATGAGAGTATTGGTGGTAGGCGTAGAGTGCAAGGTGGAGGATGGGCGTTTATTAGTGGTGGAGGTTGGGTAGTGGGGGGTGAGACTGGGGAGGGTAGCGGGATTGTAGATGGTTCTTTTTTGAGAGGGTGGAGTTGAGTTGATGGAGGTGGTGTGTTCTGTGTGATTAGTTAATGGGAGGAAGTGGGGGCTGAGAATGGGGGGGGATAAATAGTGGGGTTTGCCTTTGTGTGTGACGGTCTGATGTTGATCTATGTTAGGCGGGTTGTGGGTGTGAGTTGTGGTATCAGGGGTGAGAGGAACGGGGATGAGAGGAACGTGGATGAGGGCTGTTGAGTAGGGGGAAGGGGTGGGGTGGTTGTTGTAAGCGGGAGAGAGGTCTAGGTCTGTGTTTGAGGGATGAGGGGTAACTACGGTAGGTGGGTGAATGACTAAGGTGCCGGGACTAAGGGGGTGGTGCATGTCGTTTTGGGTGGGAGCTGTGGTATTAGGGGTGGGAAAGTGGGTGAGGGCTGGTGTGTGATGGGAAGGGGTGAGGTGGTTGGTGTAGGCGGGGGAGTGATCTATGTCTGTGCTCGACGGGAGTGAGGTAGATACGGTAAGTGGGTGAGTGACTAGGGTGTCGGGAGTAAAGGAGAGGTGCATGTCGTTTCGAGGCTGGGCTAGGTTAGAATGAATGTGGCTTGAGGCTGTGGTGTCAGGGATGGGTGTGGTATGAGAGGATGACAAGGTGAGGTTGTAGGGGGGGAAGGGGGTGCCGCTGGAATGTGCGGCTGAAGGATCTATGTCTGTAGCTGTGGAGTGCAAGGTAGCTACATTAGGTGGGTGAGTGTCTGAGGTGCCGGGGGTGGGGGGAAGGTGCGTGTCGTTTTGGGGTTGATTGGGGGTGACTTCAGGGGTGATAGGCCTGCGGGTGCTTGGTGAGAGTCTGGAATGATCCCAGTGTAAATTGTACCCAGGAAGAGTATGTGCTTAATTTGTACAAGAGTAAGTGCAGGGGCTATCATTTTGCTGAGAATTCCATGGCTGGTGCTATCAAATGTTGGCGCACAGAACACCAAGACTGCGTAGTCTTAATTGTACCTTTTGCCTCTTTCATCCACCACTGGCCTCCCCCTGGCCCTTCGTGACACTCGTGCAGCTTCTTGCTTTTCCCTCTCATCAGTGTTTTTCCTTCTTTCTCTTCCTCCTTGTTTCTACGTTTATGTTTTATATCTCTCTTGGAGTGGATCAAATGTCTGTGTAGGAAAAATAAGTTCCAGTCCCCAAAACTGAGTGCCCCTGGGACCCACCTGCAACCACTGTCCCAAATCTATCACTGGAGAGGGTTACCCAGCACTGAGTGGTTAGGAGGCCATGCAGCCGAACAGGAAATGAGGCAACAGGAAGCAGGTGAGGTAGAATAAAGAGCTGACAGTGCCAAGGGTCAGTTCAGTCCAGAGCTCCAGATCTGAGGCTCGCGCCAAGACTCCAGCTGCACAGGAAGTTTATCAGGTTGGGTTTGCTTTTCCACCCTTTCTCTGTGGAAAGAGGAGCGGGGTCCCAACCTGGTCTTTCATGCTGACCAGTCGGAGTTGCATTGAGACCGCATGGGGGCCCCTCGTGGGAAAGGAGGGCACCTTCTCCATAAAAGAGTCTCAGGGTCTCTTAGCTACAGGACAAATCCCACTGACTGATCACAGCCTCTGAGGCCTGGGTGGGGGCTGCAGACTCATGCACACAGTGAGAAATGTCCTCTGAACAGCTGCCCTTCGAGAAAGCATGTTCATGCATGCAGCGCCTGCCCTATGGCCAGTGCACGCGCCCTAATGAAGCCTGAAAGCATCTCTAAGGACTGCAGACCCTTTCAGAAAGGTTGGCGCAGTTATAAATGTGACCGCTAGATGGCGATAACAGACCTTAAATGACGTTCAGCCAGTATTTCCAAAGACATCACAAGCTAGAATTGCTTTCACTTTCATAAATGATCTCCCTCCTTTTATGCCACTGACTCAAAATGGCTTTCATGTTAACTCTTTTATTTGCAATTAAAAGGAAATACTAGCGAACAAATCATGCTTTTTCGATTCAAAACAAACACATAATAGGAGGGCACAGAACATTCCCTCAGACACACCTCTTGCAAGTCTCCTCCCTTCAGATCATGACTTCATCTGAAGGAGCAGACACGTGTTTCGCTTTAGTACAAACGCACAGCATCCAAAGGGCTCAACCGTCAGTACATGGCGTAACGCAAAAAGATGGGGCCCTGCAGAATGGGATTAGGGGCCCCTGAGTCTCGTATATATCAATCAATCAATCAATCAATCAGAGTACTTGTAGAGTGCGCTACTTACCCGTGAGGGTCTCAAGGCACTGAGGGGATAGGGGTAGGTGCTGCTACTGCTCGAAGAGCCAGGTCTTGAGGAGTCTTCTGAAGGCGAGTAGGTCTTGGGTCTGTCGTAGGTGGGTGGGGAGGGTGTTCCAGGTCTTGGCAGCGAGGTAGGAGAAAGATCTGCCGCCGAAGGTCGTTCGTTGGATGCAGGGGACAGCGGTGAGGGCGAGGCTGGCGGAGCGGAGCTGGCGGGTGGGGGTGTAGAAGCTGAGTCTGCTGTTAAGGTAGGCTGGTCCGGCATTATGGAGTGCTTTGAGTGAGTGGGTGAGGAGCTTGAAGGTGATCCTCTTGTCGACAGGGAGCCAGTGTAGGTCTCTCAGGTGGGGCGGTGACATGGCTGCGGCGGGGGACGTTGACGATCAGTCGGGCGGAGGCGTATTGGATGCATTGTAGTCGTCATAGGTGTTTGGCTGGGATTCCTGTGTAGAGTGCTTTGCGGTAGTCCAGTCTGCTGCTGATGAGGGCCTGTGTCACCGTTCTTCTTGTTTCGGTCGGGATCCACTTGTAGATCCTGCGGAGCATGCGGAGGGTGTTGTAGCAAGAGGGGGAGACGGCATTGACCTGCTTAGCCATGGAGAGGGAGGAGTTGAGGATGAATCCTAGGTTGCGGGCACGGTCGGTGGGTGTTGGTGCTGTTCCCAGTGTGGTCATCCACCAGGAGACGTCCCAGGCCGAAGGGCTGGATCCGAGGATGAGGACCTCCGGCTTGTCCGAGTTCATCTTCAGACGGCTGCTCCTCATCCAGTCGGCTGTAGGAGAGTAGGGTCTGCTATCCTATGGTCACCCCAAATTTTTGCTTTTTGCTTCACTGGTTTCTGACTTAATGTGGCTGTGGGCCTGCTAATCAGACCCACAGCCTGCTGTTCTCTCTCTAAATTACTGCCAATGCACTTTAGGTGCATTACGAATTGGAACTGGTTCACCTTGTGAGCCCCTGTATCAGTGCACCATAGGTGCCCAGGGCATAGGTGTATCCAAGGCCTACCAGGGGCTGCAGCATGTATTATGCCACCCCTGGCCTGGCCTCCATATTTGACACAACTGGCTGATCACTCAGCTGGGGTAAGTCGGTGTAACCACCTCTTACTTAGGTACAGTATGTCTGTGCCTAACCCTAAACTGGACACATATGTTCCTATCAGCCACTCCTATGGAAGGCCTCATCAATCCTGGAGGCAGAGTGCTTGGAAATATGTGAGATGGTGCTCTAGCATGAGCTGAGCCTGTCTGCAGCTGTCGGGAACCACTCCCTAAGCTGTTCCGGGATATTGCCATACCATATACTCTTAAGTGCATTATAATCCTCGCGGTTATTTGCTATCTTTGGTTTGGCTTTATCAAAACATGTCGAGTAAGGTGTCATACGAATTGGAATACTATCCCCTCGCCAATTCTGGCGACGGGGATAGCATTCCACCCTTCTAGAGGGACACGACATGTGTGTAGCCTTAACCCCGGTTAAAGTTAAACAGAGCCTCAGCATCACAAAATGGATGCTGCCACCACAGACACGAGTCTGGCCTCCTGCTGCTGACTGAAACTCGGCAGATGGTGGCCTGGAAAAAGGGTTTCCTGCCTTGGGAGGTGTGAGCACCACCCCAGACAGGGTTTTGTGTATTGGGTAGGACAGGGCTGAATAGAATCAGACATGCCCGGGGCACACAAGGTGTCCCCGTGCATAGGCCAGTCCAAACCGGTCCTGGGACTTTCCAGACCCAGGCTTGGCGCGGAACTGGACAAAGGAAAGGGGGTGTAACCGCTCCCCTTCCTGGTTCCTCCCAGAGGAGGGACCTAGTAGGTGATCCACCCCTCAGATTGGGAATAAGAGTGGGAGCAGTGCCATTGCACAGCAGATCATCCTGAATCAACTTTACACGAAGAAGAAGACTGGACTTCGACATTCTGCTGCACAGAAGACTGAAGAGAATCTCTCTTGTGGCCTAGGAGTGGCCACCCTGTGAACACAGGTACCAACCAGCAACTCGACGTCTGCTTTGCCGCCGCCTCCCGCCGGAGCCCGAGCCCAGAGCCCGACAAGAACCAGACTCCCAGACCTCTCAGAGCCCGATCCACAGTCCCTGCAAAGAAGGGACCCGTGGAGGCACCGAGTGACGTGGGACCGGACCTCTTGAAAGACACTCAAAAAGCTGACTGCGCAGCTTCTGAGGTATCCTCGATGTTGTGCTTTGAGGACTGAGAACCCCCACCACCGAGCAGCCCTTGCACCGAAGATCAGCCCTCCAGCATCTCCACGATCTGCGTGGGGCCCTTTTGCATTGTGCCACTCGACGCGCCATCCCGGCCACTAGCCACGTGGTCAGCGGCCATCTTGGCGACGAAACCGACGATTTACACAGCAGGTCTGGTTGCTCCAGACCTACCCAAGCTCCTGTAAAAAGGAGCACCCGCTCTGACCTTGCTGGTCCGAGTGTTAAGCATCTTTCAACTTCTGCCTGGCTTGCCTTTGCCAAGGCCTGTTTGCTCCGATCAAGTTGCCGACACCGCCAACAGCGAGAAGCCTGCGTGGGACAGCTCGTGACCGACTCCTGGACGTCCTCGACCCCGGGTATCCACGTGGCTGCAAAGAGAAGCTACCCGACAACGCCTGTTTGCACCCGACATCGCCTGGTTCCAATCTGGTTCCACGGTAGTCACTGGCTAGTGAATTTGAACACTGTCCCCTCTGCTTTCAGGTCTTCACATCTTCAGATCCACCCTTGGATCCACCGGAACTCTTCACATCGAGCCGCCTGCAGCATCTTCAGCTCCAAGCACCATCGACCGGCGTGACGAAACCCGACACTACTTCGACCCTGTGCATCCGCTTCCTGTGGGTGAGGTAACTCAGCTCCGCCGGTGCTCCTGCACTGGTACACATCTCAAGGGCCTGTGTCTTAAGTTTTAACTCCGTAGGTCACTCGGAAGGTTCCTAACTTTCTAACTTTGTACTTTTTACGCACCATACATTGGAAAGTGCGTGCACTTTGAACACTGCACCCGAGTCCCGTAGGCCTCTACCGACTTAGTCACTGCTAGTCTCGAATAGCTCCAGCGATTCCCAAGGCCCTAGGCCTGTTCACTTTCCTATTAGTATCTCTTATACCACTTTCTTAGTATATGGTTTAGGTGGCCCCTAGGGCTCATCCATATTGTGCAACTTTTGTGTATTTTAAACTGTCTTGTGATTTAACGCTTGTGCTTCTGTGCTCATAAAGAGTCCAGGGGATTTTATAGTTAATAAATCAATATATATTTTCAATATATATCTGTGTGGTGTCCCTTTCATTTGGTATTCAAGGGGGTTGTGTATGGTATAACAGCTGGCTTCACATGCCTTTCAGAGTTTAGCCTAAGACTGCTTTGTCCACGTTACCACTAGGATAACTGGTCTACAAGGTTGAATTACAACCATCATCATAAGGGTTGCTTGGCATGGTACAAAGTGATCACTAAGAATTAGTGAGCATCATATACCAGGCCAACTTCTCACATTGGTGAGCAGCGGATTGGGATCTGAGCTTGCTGTTGTTTTACCATTACAATCTTTGAGTTTATCATTTGAAAGATCATACAGGTACCTGCTAGGTACATATAAAACAAGACTAGTATACATAAGTTCTACTGAACTTAGTTGTTGTAGAGCAAAGGGAGTAGCACACCCTAGCTACAACTACTAGATAGGTTTAGTAGGTAAACACCAGTGTAGGTAGATTGCAACACATCCACCCACACTAGAGCAATGTCTGGAGCAGAGGGGTCCAGTGGACTTACTCCTGTTGAGAGTGACCCTCCAAGGGCACCATCCAAATTTGCTATTTTTTCCTTCAAGGAATTAAGACAGCTTTGTGTCTTAAGGGGTCTGAAGACAGGGCCTTCCCCTACTACAGACCACCTAAGAGAGCTCTTAGACCAGTCTGAGACTCTAAAGCCCTCCAAGGCAAACCCCACAGGGGATGCTGAAGGAGGCCATCCTTCAGAGGATGACACTGTAGACACCCCTGCCCCTATCATCCTGGTAGACGAGGAAGCCTCCACCACTGGAGCTCCTCAGGTAGATGAAGAGGAAGAGGAAGAAGAAGAGGAGGGGTGGAAAGCAGTGAGTCAGATGATGACAGAAATAGTCAGGTGCTGGTCAGTAGACTGAACCAGGCTAACTTAAGCTTACTTGGGAACGAATCAGGTAACAACCCATTCAGACCCCCAGGTGGACTTAACCAGAGGCCTAGGAGGAGAAGGACTCACTCAGGTGACTCTGACAACTCCCATGCTTCTAGAGGTTCTCATGGTCACTCCTGAAAGGAGATGACTAGCCCTCAGAGAAGGGAACATGAGGCCAAGATGAGAGAGGCTGAGCTTAGCATCCAGAGGCAAGAGTTAGAGGTTGCCCTGGCCAAGGAGAAACTTGCTAGAGCAAGACAGCCTAGAGAGAGTGGGGTAATAGAACCCACTGGTGGCAGCAATATCCACAAGGATAAAGACAGGTCTTTTGATAACAGAAACCTGAGTAAGATTGTGCCCCCCTACAAAGCTGGGGATGATATCCATAAATGGATTACTGCAATGGAGAGAGCCTGCAGAGTACAGCAGATCCCTCAGGAGCAGTGGGCAGCAATCTTGTGGCTCTCCTTTGAAGGTAGAGGCCGAGACAGACTCCTCACAGTTAGTGATGGGGATTCTAGAAACTACCTGGTCCTGAAGAGTGCTCTGATTGATGGGTTAGGCTTAACCACTGAACAGTACAGGTTAATGTTCAGAGATACCCAGAAGACACAGACTCAGGACTGGTCTGAATTTGTTGAGTGTGCCACTAAGGCTCTGGAGGGATGGTTGCTGGGAAGCAAGGTTACAGACTATGAAGGATTGTATAATTTGCTGATGAGAGAACACATTTTAAATAATTGTCAGAACCAGCAGTTGCATCAACATTTGGTTGACTCAGATTTGACCTCTCCCCAAGAATTGGGAAAGAGGGCAGATAAATGGGTAAGAACCAGAGTTAAGCAAAAGAACCAGAACCAGAACCAGGGTGGTGACCAGAAGAAAACAGACCAGAAGGGTAGGGAGCAGAAAGCTAAAGACCAGAAGTCTTCAACAGGGCCCCAAACTGAGACAGAGGGTGGGTCCCAAACTTCCAAGAAGAAGAAGAAAGAAGGTCAGAAGAAACCCTGGTGTAAAACTTGTAAGAACACCTCTCACTGGACAAGTGAGTGTAAAAAGGGTGGAGCCCCCAGCACTGCAGCCCCTACGGCACCTGCACCCACTAGTACAGTTAGCAGTGCTGGTCCTCAAACCAAGGGATTAGTGGGTATCACTTTGGGAACTGAAGGAGATTCTGACCTAGTCAGAACCCTTACACAGGCTGTTCTGGTTTGTGAAGGGGACATAGATTTGACCCCTGACATAAGTCCCAGTAACCTGGGCAAATACAGACAGACACCTTTGATCAACAACAAAGTGGCTCAAGCTTACAGGGACACATGTGCCAGTGTCACTATGGTGACACCTAACTTTGTGGACCCTGGACAATACATGCCAGGCGATGATTACCTGGTGACCAATGCCAGCAATGTCACTACTACACATAGTGTGGCACTTGTTAACTTTTCCTGGGGAGGGGTAACTGGCCTAAAAAAGGTTGTGGTTAGTGCTGATCTCCCAGTAGAATGTTTGTTGGGCAATGACCTGGAGAACTCTCTATGGTCAGAAGTTGAGTACAGGACTCATGCAGAGATGTTAGGGATATCATCACATGTCCTTGCTGTGACCAGGTCACAGGCCAAAAAGTGCCTCTCTGAACCTCAGGTCTTGGATCCTGGAACAATGGACCAAGCGCCTTCCAAGAGAAAGAACAGGAGGGTTAAGGCTGTGCCTTCCCAACTGCCTACAAGTGAGGATCAGGCTTCACAGGAAACTGATCTTGAGACCCCTGAAGGAACTGTCTCGGAAGAACTTGAACCTGATCAGGTTGAGTTTCTGGGGACAGGGGGACCTTCTAGGGCAGACTTGGGGCAGGCTCAGTTAACCTGTCCTTCTCTTGAACCCCTCAGACAGCAGGCTGCTGCTGAGGCTGCTGGGAATGCTGAAGGTGCCCATAAAGTTTATTGGGATGAAGGACTCCTTTATACAGAGGGTAGAGACCCCAAGCCTGGTGCAACCAGGAGGTTGGTTATATCTCTGCAATTTAGGGGTTTCCTTCTCACCTTAGCCCATGATATTCCTCTAGCAGGACACTTAGGCCAGAACAAGACCTGGGACAGGCTTGTCCCTCACTTTTACTGGCCTCACATGTCTGAAGACACCAAGGAGTTTTGTCGCTCCTGTGAAACCTGCCAAGCCAGTGGTAAAGCAGGTGGAACAACAAAGGCCCCCCTGATACCACTACCTGTGGTGGGGGTTCCCTTTGAAAGAGTGGGGATTGATATTGTTGGTCCAATGGATCCCCCTACAGCATCTGGGCACAGATTCATACTGGTGGTAGTGGATCATGCCACCAGGTACCCAGAGGCAATTCCACTTAGGACCACAACAGCTCCTGTGGTGGCCAGGGCCTTACTTGGAGTTTTCTCCAGAGTGGGGTTTCCTAAGGAGGTAATATCTGATAGAGGTGCCAACTTCATGTCAGGATATTTGACAGCTATGTGGAAGGAATGTGGTGTCAACTACAAGTTCACCACTCCTTATCACCCACAATGCAATGGGCTTGTTGAGAGATTTAACAAGACCCTAAAGGGCATGATTAAAGGATTACCTGAAAAGCTCAGGCGAAGATGGGACATCCTACTGCCCTGCCTTTTGTTTGCTTACAGAGAGGTCCCTCAAAAGAGGGTTGGCTTCAGCCCCTTTGAATTGTTGTTTGGGCACCCTGTAAGAGGACCCCTGTGTCTAGTGAAGGAAGGATGGGAGTTACCTCTCAAAAAGCCTAAGCAAGACATAGTGGACTATGTACTTGGTTTACGCTCCAGGATGGCAGAGTACATGGAAAAGGCATCCAAAAACCTTGAGGCTAGCCAAGAATTACAGAAAGCTTGGCATGACCAAAAGGCTGTCCTTGTTGAGTTTCAGCCTGGACAGAAGGTATGGGTGTTGGAGCCAGTGGCCCCAGCAGCACTCCAAGACAAATGGTCTGGACCCCATACAATTCTGGAGAAGAAGGGAGAGGTTACCTACTTGGTGGACCTAGGAACTCCCAGGAGCCCCCACAGGGTGCTCCATGTGAACAGATTGAAGGCATATGTCAGCAGGGCAGACATGGGCTTGCTCATGGCTACAGATGAGGGACAGGAGGAAGAGAGTGACCCTCTCCCAGACCTGCTCACTCAGAACCCTGAGGGTGGCTCAGTTGATGGTGTGGCCTTAGGTGGCAGCCTCACTGAACATCAGCAACATGACTGCAGACAAGTTCTACAGGCATACAGGCATATGTTCTCATTGACACCCAGTCAGACTAACTGGTGTACACATGTGGTGGGCACTGGTGACAGTCTTCCTGTAAAGAGCAAGATTTACAGGCAACCTGACCACGTCAGGGACTGTATAAAGACTGAGGTGCAAAAGATGCTGGAATTAGGTGTTATTGAGCCTTCAGAGAGCCCCTGGGCTAGCCCAGTGGTTCTGGTCCCCAAACCTCACACCAAAGATGGCAAGAGAGAGATGAGGTTCTGTGTGGATTACAGAGGACTCAATGCTGTCACCAGGACAGATGCACACCCTATTCCAAGGGCAGATGAGCTCATTGACAAGTTGGCTTCTGCCAAATATTTGAGCACATTTGACTTGACAGCTGGCTACTGGCAAATCAGGTTAGCCGAGGAGTCTAAAGCCAAAACAGCATTTTCTACCCCTAGTGGGCATTATCAGTTTGTGGTGATGCCCTTTGGTTTGAAAAATGCACCTGCCACCTTCCAAAGGTTGGTGAATCAAGTCCTCACTGGGTTGGATGACTTTTGTGCAGCTTATCTGGATGATATTGCTGTCTTTAGCTCCACCTGGGAGGATCACCTGGTCCACCTGAAGGAAGTGCTTGAGGCTCTGCAGAAGGCAGGCCTCACTATCAAGGCAACAAAGTGCCAGATAGGGCAGAGTAAGGTTGTATACCTGGGCCACCTTGTAGGTGGAGGCCAAGTTCAACCACTGTAGTGTAAGATCCAGACCATCAAGGACTGGTCCCCTCCAACCACCCAGACTCAGGTCAGAGCTTTCTTGGGCCTGACTGGGTACTACAGGAAGTTTGTTAAGAACTATGGGTCCATTGTGACTCCTCTTAATGATCTGACATCCAAGAAGATGCCCAAAAAGGTTCAGTGGACAGAAATCTGTCAAAAGGCATTTGATGACCTGAAGAAGGCCATGTGCTCTGCACCTATCCTGAAGAGTCCTGACTACTCAAGAGAGTTCATTGTCCAAACAGATGCTTCTGAGTTGGGAGTGGGAGCAGTGCTTTCACAGCTTAATGTAGATGGCCAGGACCAGCCCATTGCTTTCATTAGCAGAAGGCTGACCCCCAGAGAGAAATGTTGGTCAGCTATAGAGAGGGAGGCCTTTGCTGTGGTGTGGGCCCTGAAGAAGTTGAGGCCATACTTGTTTGGTACTCACTTCAAGATTCAGACCGACCATAAGCCCCTCTTATGGCTTAATCAGATGAAGGGTGAAACCCCCAAACTACTCAGGTGGTCCATTTCCCTACAGGGGATGAACTTTACAGTGGAGCACCGCCCAGGGACTGACCATGGCAACGCAGATGGTCTTTCCAGGTACTTCCACTTAGAACATGAAGACACAACTGGTCAAGGTTAGTCTAATGTCCCTGCGTTTGGGGGGGGGGTTATGTAGGAGAGTAGGGTCTGCTATCCTATGGTCACCCAAATTTTTGCTTTTTGCTTCACTGGTTTCTGACTTAATGTGGCTGTGGGCCTGCTAATCAGACCCACAGCCTGCTGTTCTCTCTCTAAATTACTGCCAATGCACTTTAGGTGCATTACGAATTGGAACTGGTTCACCTTGTGAGCCCCTGTATCAGTGCACCATAGGTGCCCAGGGCATAGGTGTATCCAAGGCCTACCAGGGGCTGCAGCATGTATTATGCCACCCCTGGCCTGGCCTCCATATTTGACACAACTGGCTGATCACTCAGCTGGGGTAAGTTGGTGTAATCACCTCTTACTTAGGTACAGTATGTCTGTGCCTAACCCTAAACTGGACACATATGTTCCTATCAGCCACTCCTATGGAAGGCCTCATCAATCCTGGAGGCAGAGTGCTTGGAAATATGTGAGATGGTGCTCTAGCATGAGCTGAGCCTGTCTGCAGCTGTCGGGAACCACTCCCTAAGCTGTTCCGGGATATTGCCATACCATATACTCTTAAGTGCATTATAATCCTCGCGGTTATTTGCTATCTTTGGTTTGGCTTTATCAAAACATGTCGAGTAAGGTGTCATACGAATTCGAATACTATCCCCTCGCCAATTCTGGCGACGGGGATAGCATTCCACCCTTCTAGAGGGACACGACATGTGTGTAGCCTTAACCCCGGTTAAAGTTAAATAGAGCCTCAGCATCACAAAATGGATGCTGCCACCACAGACACGAGTCTGGCCTCCTGCTGCTGACCGAAACTCGGCAGATGGTGGCCTGGACAAAGGGTTTCCTGCCTTGGGAGGTGCGAGCACCACCCCAGACAGGGTTTTGTGTATTGGGTAGGACAGGGCTGAATAGAATCAGACATGCCCGGGGCACACAAGGTGTCCCCGTGCATAGGCCAGTCCAAACCGGTCCTGGGACTTTCCAGACCCAGGCTTGGCACGGAACTGGACAAAGGAAAGGGGGTGTAACCGCCCCCCTTCCTGGTTCCTCCCAGAGGAGGGACCTAGTAGGTGATCCACCCCTCAGATTGGGAATAAGAGTGGGAGCAGTGCCATTGCACAGCAGATCATCCTGAATCAACTTTACACGAAGAAGAAGACTGGACTTCGACATTCTGCTGCACAGAAGACTGAAGAGAATCTCCCTTGTGGCCTAGGAGTGGCCACCCTGTGAACACAGGTACCAACCAGCAACTCGACGTCTGCTTTGCCGCCGCCTCCCGCCGGAGCCCGAGCCCAGAGCCCGACAAGAACCAGACTCCCAGACCTCTCAGAGCCCGATCCACAGTCCCTGCAAAGAAGGGACCCGTGGAGGCACCGAGTGACGTGGGACCGGACCTCTTGAAAGACACTCGAAAAGCTGACTGCGCAGCTTCTGAGGTATCCTCGACGTTGTCCTTTGGGGACTGAGAACCCCCACCACCGAGCAGCCCTTGCACCGAAGATCAGCCCTCCAGCATCTCCACGATCTGCGTGGGGCCCTTTTGCATTGTGCCACTCCACGCGCCATCCCGGCCACTAGCCACGTGGTCAGCGGCCATCTTGGTGACGAAACCGACGATTTACACAGCAGGTCTGGTTGCTCCAGACCTACCCAAGCTCCTGTAAAAAGGAGCACCCGCTCTGACCTTGCTGGTCCGAGTGTTAAGCATCTTTCAACTTCTGCCTGGCTTGCCTTTGCCAAGGCCTGTTTGCTCCGATCAAGTTGCCGACACCGCCAACAGCGAGAAGCCTGCGTGGGACAGCTCGTGACCGACTCCTGGACGTCCTCGACCCCGGGTATCCACGTGGCTGCAGAGAGAAGCTACCCGACAACGCCTGTTTGCACCCGACATCGCCTGGTTCCAATCTGGTTCCACGGTAGTCACTGGCTAGTGACTTTGAACACTGTCCCCTCTGCTTTCAGGTCTTCACATCTTCAGATCCACCCTTGTATCCACCGGAACTCTTCACATCGAGCCGCCTGCAGCATCTTCAGCTCCAAGCACCATCGACCGGCGTGACGAAACCCGACACTAATTCGACCCTGTGCACCCGCTTCCTGTGGGTGAGGTAACTCAGCTCCGCTGGTGCTCCTGTACTGGTACACATCTCAAGGGCCTGTGTCTTAAGTTTTAACTCCATAGGTCACTCGGAAGGTTCCTAACTTTCTAACTTTGTACTTTTTACGCACCCTAGACTTTACTTTGGAAAGTGTGTGCACTTTGAACACTGCACCCGAGTCCCGTGGGCCTCTCCCGACTTAGTCACTGCTAGTCTTGAATAGCTCCAGCGATTCCCAAGGCCCTAGGCATGTTCCCTTTCCTATTGGTATCTCTTATACCACTTTCTTAGTATATGGTTTAGGTGGCCCCTAGGGCTCATCCATATTGTGCAACTTTTGTGTATTTTAAACTGTCTTGTGATTTAACACTTGTGCTTCTGTGCTCATAAAGAGTCCAGGGGATTTTATAGTTAATAAATCAATATATATTTTCAATATATATCTGTGTGGTGTCCCTTTCATTTGGTATTCAAGGGGGTTTTGTATGGTATTACAGCTGGCTTCACATGCCTTTCAGAGTTTAGCCTAAGACTGCTTTGTCCACGTTACCACTAGGATAACTGGTCTACAAGGTTGAATTACAACCATCATCATAAGGGTTGCTTGGCATGGTACAAAGTGATCACTAAGAATTAGTGAGCATTATATACCAGGCCAACTTCTCACATCGGCGACCACCTTCATTCCCTCGTGGAGGTTGGTTTTGGCAGTGTGTGGGTCCTTGGTGAGGGAGAGGATGAGCTGGGTGTCGTCGGCGTATTTATTTATTTATTTATTTATGCGTTTTTATATAGCGCGGACTTTACCCGAAGGCATCAGAGAGTTTCACAATAGGAACAGAAAATTGCAAATGAACAAATTACAAAAGCAGACGATAAGTTACATGAGGTAAAAGTGACAATTGTGAGCAAACAAAATACATGAGGTAGCAAACAGTGCAATACATGAGGAAAGAGTGACAAGTGTGCAGGTTACAAGAGAAAACAAAGTACATTTAGAGGTAATATACTGCTAAATATGCTAGACACTCAGGCACAAGAGCAAACGTTACGTAGGCAATGGTGGCACTTGCGCAAGTATCAAAAGCAAACAAAAGGTGAGAGGTACCAAACAGTGGGTTACAAGCGAAAAGTGGCGTGTGCATGTTACAAAAGAGAACCAAACACAGATACAAGGATAATACTGCAATAAATGGCATACACTCCAACCACACGAACGCACTGGGAAGGCACTTCCGTAGTCAGGGAGAATAGAGTTTTCAGTGATGGGAGGTCTTCCTTCAGATAATAGAGAGGGCATGGATTACTTTAGGAGGTGTTTTTGAAGGAGGAGAGCTTTGAGGTCCGTTTTGAAGGCCTGGGAGGAGGTGGTGGTCCGAAGCTGAGGCGGAAGTGAGTTCCATATTCTCACTGCGTTGCCTGAAAAGGATCGGGCCATCGATCTTTCCTTCTTGAAATTGGGAGGTTCAATCAGTAGATTTTCCGCATTACTTGAAGGTCTAGAGCCTCCAGAGAGTTTCAGCTTGTTCGCCAGGTAGCGAGGGGAGAAGTGCAAGGCTTTGTGGGTGATACAGGCAGTCTTGTAGATAGCTCTAGCCTTGATGGGAAGCCGAGATGATGTTGAGGTCGTGATGGCGGGCCACTTGTGCGAGGGGGGCCATGTAGATGTTGAACAGCATCAGGCTGAGGGATGAGCCCTGGGAGACGCCGCAGATGATGTCGGTGGCTTCGGATCTCGGAAGGGTGGGAGGCGGACGCTCTGGGTTCTGCCGGAGAGGAAGGACGTGGTCCAGTCAAGGGCCCTTTTTGGAATCCGGCTTCTAGGAGGCGTGTCTTTAGGGTGCGATGGCTGACCGTGTCGAAGGCGGCCGACAGGTTCAGGAGGATGAGGGCTGATGTTTCGCCGTTGTCCAGTTGGCGCCTGATGTCATCTGTGGTGGCGATGAGGGCTGTCTCGGTGCTGTGGTTTCATCTGAATTCGGACTGGGATGGGTCTAAGATGTTGTTGTCTACCAGGTGGTGGGCCAATTGCCTGTTGACGATTTTCTCGATGACCTTTGCCGGGAACGGGAGCAGGGAGATAGGCCGGAAGTTCTTGAGGTCCTTGGGTCTGCCTTGGGCTTCTTGAGGAGGGCGTTGATTTCGGCGTGCTTCCAGCTTTCCGGGAATGTTGCTGTTTCGAAGGAGATGTTGATGACCTTTCATAGTTGGGGTGTGATGGCTGCGTCTGCTTTGTTGAATATGTGGTGTGGGCACGGGTCTGACGGAGATCCTGAGTGGATGGAGTTCATGATCTCGCATTTCTCGTCACCATTGACGTTGGACCAGGAGGTCAGGCGGATGGCGCTGGTGGTGTTCACAGGGGCGGTGGAACCTGGTGTAGTCAGGCAGTTGTTGTGTTGAAGCTGTCGTGGATGTCGGCAATCTTGCGGTGGAAGAAGATGGCTAGTGAGTCGCACAGTTCTTGTGAGGGTGGGATGGCGGCATTGGTGCTGGGGTTGGAGAGGTCCTTTACGATGCTGAAGAGCTCATTGCTGTCGTGTGCGTTGTTGTCCATGTGGTCTTTGAAGGAGGATCTCTTGGCTAGTCTGATGAGGTGGTGATGTCTGCGGGTGGCGTCCATGCACGCTTGGCGGTCTGTAGCTCGTCGGTGAACCAGGTGGCTCTGTTGCTGGCGTGGCTGTTGGAGAGTTTCTTGAGCGGGGCGAGGGTGTTGGCGCAGTCGTCAATCCACTGTCTGAAGTTGCGGGCTGCAACGTCTGGGTTGGTGGGTGGGTTCTGGGCGAGGGTGGTGATCAGTCGGTCTTCGGTGACTTTGATCCAGCAGCGCCGAGGCAGCTGTTGGGTGCAGTGGTGCGTGGTTGGTTTCTTGAAGGTGAAATGAACGCAGCGGTGGTCGGTCCAGTGGAGTTCGGTGGTGTGGTTGAAGGCACTGTGGTTGCCTGTGGAAAAGACGGGGTCCAGCGCGTTGCCGGCAGCGTGGGTGTGTGAGGGGACGGGTTGTTTGAGGCCGAGGTTGGCGAGGTTGTCGATCAGGGTGGCGGAGTTGGCATTGTTGTTGTTCTTGAGGTGGAAGTTCAGGTCCCCGAGGAGCATGTAGTCCGTGGAGGCGGGTGCGTGGGTGCTGGCGAGGTGGGCGGTGGAGTCGCTGAACTGAGCCAGTGGTCCGGGGGTCTGTCGATGAGTGTTCCTCTGAGGGTGGTGTTGGGGTTGGTGTGGATACGGAAGTGCAGGTGTTCGGTGGTGTTGAGGGTGTCGTCTGCGTGGGTGGCGACCGTCAGGGTAGACTTGTGGAAGATGGCCATTCCTCCTCCGGTTTCGTTGGCGCGATCCCTGCAGGTGATCTTCTAGCCGTCCGGGATGCCTATGGCGATGTCGGGCACCGAGGAGTCGTTCCACCAGGTCTCGGTCAGGAAGGCCACGTCTGGGGCGGTGTCGAGCAGATCCCAGAGCTTGACGGCGTGTTTGCGTGCGGAGCGGGTGTTGAGGATTATGCAGCAGAGGTGGTTGGGTCCAGTCCTTGGAGGTTTGGTGGTACGTAGCACAACATAGATATTTATTCATTACGTGTATCTTAACGGTGACACCTTGAGAGCCAGTAATACATGTTTTGAATGGCATGTAGTCACAATTAATAAAATGTCATTATAATAATATTCCAAGAGGGTTCCTTCTTTATGATAATGACAATGCTGGAGTTATGTGTATCTGTACATTAATTTCTAGATTTATAATTTACATTTCTAAATGTTATTGCTTTCCCACCATAGCAGGCTTCGGCATGTAATCCTTCTGAAAAAGGCATTCACACACTGGCCTGCAACCCCAGATTTAATAATCGGTGTGCTTCTCACCTTTCCACTTCTTTCCAGGCTGTGATAAACAGCATTTCAGCAGCACGTGTGTCAATAACAGAGCGCACATTTAGATAACGCATTTTACAGCCTCCCCTTTATGTGGCATTTCACAGAGTATCAAAATTAGTGTTGAGTATCGTTGACACCACTGGAACACAGAGCATGATGCGGCTGCCCCCTATTTACAGGGTTGGCGTAAATAGGAGACAGAGCCAAAATTAAGGCCAGGGAAAACCTGATCTTACCCTGGCGCAATGAGGAGAAAAGATTTATTTCTCATGTATTTTTTGCTGTTTACGTGTGTGCTGCCTTGTGCAAATTGCATTGGTTGTATATGTGCAGGGAGGTAACCCTTCCTGCACATAAACAATAATTTCCAGCAATGCAGACACCTTTCCACTATGTTGCATTGGTGCCTGCGTTTGTGCTAGGCAGCAGAATTCAGCCCCAGCTCTAGGGGAAATGCAGGTGTGTGCAGCATTGTTGTGAATACGGCGCATCCCTGCATGTTCAGAACGGAGAAGCATGGTGTTAGCAATGTTTGCTTAGCACCACACTTCTCCCTTCCGTTGTAAATATGCCCCAATGTGTCTCACATCTCTGCCAGTGAGTCATAAGATGCTATATATACCAGCAGGCCATCGCTATGCAGGCTCACAAGTCAGCTTTGCTAGCCTGAAATTCATGCAGGTTTCCTGATCACAATAAAACAGCATCATGAGAGCAGCCTTTCTCCAAAAGATGATGGCGGGACCACACGTAGAGATCAAAATGATTGTTTTGTGATAGAATCTGTGGTATCCAAATTCCAAATCACCACTCCATCAACTCACTTCAAACATCAGTGCCACCACAAATCACAAAGCACTAACATTTTATTATATCTCAAAATACATCCACCTAACTTAAACTAACAATAATCACATCATCTAACCTAATCTAAACTAACTGATACTAAGTAAATGTTACACTAAACTAACTACCTGATCTAATACTAAACACTAAACAACACGTATGAGACATCAACCCACCTCCTCCCCCCCCCTCCCCTCCTCAAAGCACATCATCAAACGGGACAAAGGCAGCTTAATCTAAACATTAACTAACTCTACATATATCCTAAACAAATATATATATTTTTTGTTTATTTTTTCTCACTAAAAAAATACATCAACCCCCCCACCCAAAGGAAAAGGAAACTTATGCCATAACACTGCATACATAGAATAAAAAACCTTAAAGCTCATATACAACTTTCATTAACTATTACTCTAAAGCTACACTTATAAATGCTCATAATCCAAGACTAATATTCGAACAGTAACCAAGAAGGAATAGAGGGGTCTGTAGAAAGTGGGCGCTCAGAATGGGAGGCCCAGGGCACCCCTGATGTCCCGGAGCAATGTGACCTGACAATGTATGGCATGGGATATATCAGGGCAAAGTTGAGTCACAACATATTCAGATTGTCAGAGTTAGATGACGATGCTGACACATACTCAGACTGAGTCTACAAGGGGAATGACCCCAGGACACAGTATGACAGGACCATTGGGGGTTGGATATGGGGCTGTGTGCCACATGTGGGAAAAATGTGTGTTCCGGCCACATCGACCCAGTGGGGCGCGGAGGCCATGTATACTACCCCAGAATGTAAGGTAGTAATATTGGATACTCTATGTATACTGGCAATAAATATCTATAACTAAAGGCCCTGACTGCATATAAAATTGGGCTCCGGGTATAATAAATAGATTAGGCATCTAATTGAGTGGTAATAATAAGAGATGCCCGCATGTCATGCACTCCGGATCAAATACTTGTGGTGGGTCCCACGCGGCAATAAGAGCACCCATCAATCACCTCCAACAGAACGAGGTTCCACAGCCATTGAACGAGGTTCCACAGCCATTGAGCGAGGTTCCACAGCCATTGAGCGAGGTTCCACAGCTATTGAGCGAGGTTCCACAGCCATTGAGCGAGGTTCCACAGACATTGAACGAGGTTCCACAGCCATTGAGCGAGGTTCCACAGCCATTGAGCGAGGTTCCACAGCCATTGCCCTTTTAACTGGCGTGGTGGTATCAGAACTTTGTGCAGCATGTATCAATATAATGATACGTCCATAGCAAGGAACACATTTCAAGGACACTATGTGAAGCCGAGGGTCTCGTTTAATACAATCAAAAAGAAGCAGAACACTAAATATAATCGACCGCTATATAGTGAAAGTGACGTTGTGAACATTGGCCACATTGTTGACGGTGGTCTTCTTTTAGAATCTTTTTGACCAACATATGTGGAGGGGGATAAGAGAACCCTGCAGCAATCAGTAGGTTCTGATCAAACTCCTCTCTAGTGAAAAACAAGCATTTACAATGCAATGGTCTCGGCATCATTAAAGGTAGAGCTATTGGCATTGCTCATGACATTTATTTTTTCTTTCAATCATAAATAAATGGCATTGTCATTTACATTGGCCAACTGCAAGACTTTGTTTGTAATGTAAGCCTTGCTTTCGCAGTACTGTTGAATGTCATTATCCTCGCCTTGTGCCCTCAAAAGCACTCTGCCCTCAACAGCACTTCGCCCTCAACAGCACTCTGCCCTCAACAGCACTCTGCACTCAACATCACTCTGTCATTCTGCACTCACACACATCCTGCACTCACTCTGCACTCACTCTCACTCTGCAGCACTCACTAACACTCCGCAGCACTCACTCACACTCTGTAGCACTCACTCACACTCTGCAGCACTCACTCACACTCTTCAGCACTCACTCACACTCTGCAGCACTCACACTCATCACTCTGCCCTCAACAGCACTCAGCACTGTGCCCTCAACAGCACTTTGCACTCTGCCCTCAACAGCACTCTGCCCTCAACAGCACTCTGCCCTCAACAGCACTCTGCCCTCAACAGCAAACTGCCCTCAACAGCACTCTGCACTCTGCCATCAACAGCACTATGCATTCTGCCCTCAACAGCACTATGCACTCTGCCCTCAACAGCACTCTGCCCTCAACAGCACTCTGCCCTCAACAGCACTCTGCCCTCAACAGCACTCTGCACTCAACAGCACTCTGCACTCAACAACACTCTGCACTCAACAGCACTCTGCCATCAACAGCACTCTTCCCTCAACAGCACTCTGCACTCTGCCATCAACAGCACTATGCATTCTGCCCTGAACAGCACTATGCACTCTGCCCTCAACAGCACTCTGCCCTCAACAGCACTCTGCCCTCAACAGCACTCTGCCCTCAACAGCACTCTGCACTCAACAGCACTCTGCACTCAACAACACTCTGCACTCAACAGCACTCTGCACTCTGCCATCAACAGCACTATGCATTCTGCCCTCAACAGCACTATGCACTCTGCCCTCAACAGCACTCTGCCCTCAACAGCACTCTGCCCTCAACAGCACTCTGCACTCAACAGCACTCTGCACTCAACAACACTCTGCACTCAACAGCACTCTGCACTCTGCCATCAACAGCGCTCTGCCCTCAACAGCACTATGCATTCTGCCCTCAACAGCACTATGCACTCTGCCCTCAACAGCACTCTGCCCTCAACAGCACTCTGCCCTCAACAGCACTCTGCACTCAACAGCACTCTGCACTCTGCCATCAACAGCACTATGCATTCTGCCCTCAACAGCACTATGCACTCTGCCCTCAACAGCACTCTGCCCTCAACAGCACTCTGCCCTCAACAGCACTCTGCACTCAACAGCACTCTGCACTCAACAACACTCTGCACTCAACAGCACTCTGCCCTCAACAGCACTCTGCCCTCAACAGCACTCTGCCCTCAACAGCACTCTGCACTCAACAGCACTCTGCACTCAACAACACTCTGCACTCAACAGCACTCTGCACTCTGCCCTCAACAGCACTCTGCACTCTGCCCTCCCACTCTGCACTCTGCCCTCAACAGCACTCTGCACTCAAAAGCACTCTGCACTCAACAGCACACGGCACTCAACAGCACACAGCACACAGCACTCAACAGCACACACAGCGATCACACAATGAGCCAATGGAGAGCCCAGGATTGAAACTGAACATGGGGCCAACACTGGGGTTTAAGATGCCAAGGAAACAAAGGCGGGTGGGATTAAATGCACAGAATGCTCGTTGTTAGACGGGTACCGGGAGGGTCGGCCGAGGACAAGGGCAGAGGCCTCCGGTGAGGGTCGTCTCCAGCGATCGTACAGACAAGTAACTTCCCCCACACAGATGGACACCACACAAGGATAAGGTTAACGTTCTTTATATGCAATTCTTGAAGTACGGTGGTACGGTACAATGAGATCAGGACACGAGGATCCTCTCAATTCTAGTCTCTGAAAGGGAAAGGGGGTAGCGGGACAGTCTTTGTTACCAATCTGGTTTTGAGATGAATCGGTGGGTAGCTCACAATCCTCGAGCTCGGCGTTCGAGAAGGACGGGCCGCGGCAGCGCCAGCAGGTCCCGAGGTGGTCGTAGGTAGAAACGGGCCGCGGCAGCGCCAGCAGGTCCCGACGAGGACGAAGGTTGCAAGAAGGCCGCGGCAGCGCCAGCAGGTCCAACGAGGATGAAGGTTGCAGAAGGCTGCGGCAGCGCCAGCAGGCAGGACGACAGTTCACAAGGCAGGGCTGCGGCAGCGCCAGCAGTCCGTCAAGGATGAGTTCTTCACGGTGTCTCTCGACTCCAGGATACAACTGCCTTCCTGCTCTGGAGCTGCCCCAGTTATAGGTCTGGCGCCCTTTGATGTCCGGACCCTCGCACTTGGAGGTCGGGAGGTCCGGGATGAGGGAGTCCAGACACCCAGCAGGGGGGTGGAGCCAGCGCCCGGGGATGCTGGGGGCGATCGGCACCTGGCGGGGGAGAGCCATTGACACTTCTCTCTCCCATTGACCTGCCAAGTGGTCCGTTCACCTCCTGGGTGGATGGTGGTGCCGGGATGTCGGGGCCTGGCCAGGCCCAGGGTCGGGCTGAGGCCACGCGGCCTCGTGGTGCAGTGTCCACGATGGCGGCCGGACCGGGCAATGATGCTGACGGTGGCCCGGGCCAGTGATACAGAGATGTCCGGGAGCCGGAGTCCCGTAGGGGACGGTTTGCGGGTTGCTTCTGTGAGGAGCACCTGGAGAGCCGGTGTCCGGGCCCTGTCATGCGGGGAGGGAGCGAGCCCTTCATGTGGCCTGTCCAACACTCGTACATTTATTGTTTAAGTGCTGAGGTATTTCACAGGTACGGAGTAAGTGTTAGGAGGCTCAGGCAGGAAGGGTAGGGTTCACTTCATCCAGTGTGTTCTCTACTGTGTAACCCGGATACCAGGCTAGAGGTAATTTGTTAAAGCTTTTGCAATAAATTATAAAAAAACACACCTCTGAGAAGCCCTCAAGACGTATTCCAATAATTTTTTAAGTACCAACATTTTTTTTTCTTCATTTGAAGCACTGATACCCAGTACATACCCAATACAGGAGATAACAACAATATTGAAGTAAAGTAAAGGACTGGGATGCGGCCGTGTAGGAGGGACTAGCACAGAGTTCAGGTCTGGGAAGGTTAGTGACGGAGGACGAGAGTCTGTTCACAGAATGGAAGGCGTGTGGGGCCCTTGGCTTTCTGTGGCTGAATACATGATTTTGTTTAGTTGTGTCTAAAGATGTGTTCCTGTCCGTAGAGCCTCCCCCTGCACCCGAACAACGTGCGCAGAATAAATTATTATCTTGACATAATATCACTGTATGTAATCTCTGTGGCACCCCCCATTTCTCACATATAGTCCTGTTTTAGATCTAAAATAACCTTTTTTTATGGATGTTGCGTTAAAGCAAACATATTTCTCTGCAAATTGTCTGTAATCGACACTCACACACCACTCAGAAAATTAAATCAAAGTAAAACGCAATTGAAAACAATCTGTTTAAAGAATTTTTCGGGGGCATCAGGGCAAGGTCTCTGCAGAACAAAGCTGGGTGGAATCAGTGTGCGCAATATATAATTGTACTACTGTGACTGGTATGGTAGAATTGCTGCAGCTGCTACAGTGGAATTCTTGATCCGGAGTTCGTCCAGCTTCTTGCCCCGTTCCCTTTTTCAGCAGTGTTTAAAAAGCTCAGTTTGTGCCCGTGCCGGGAGGCAGAGGTCATCTAAATACCACGCCTACTTGCCTCTGGCAGCTTTGCCGAGGGGGTTGCGTCTCCTCCCTGCTGCTTGTCGCTATCAGCTGCCATTTGTTGGAGGGCTGCCCACCCAGCTGTGCCGAAGGGGATCTGACAAATTAGGCTTGGAAGGAGCCACTCATAGACGGCTGGGGGCTGCTTGCTGCGGGCGACAGGCACACTGGCTGCGTCGATGGGGCCGTGCAGGAGGGACTAGCACGGAGTTCAGGTCTGGAAGGGTTAGTGACGGAGGACGAGTGTCTGCTTACAGGTTTAAAGGCGTGTGGGGTTCTCTGCTTTCTGTGGCTGAATTGCAAGATTTAGCAATCGATCCACAAAACCACACGCTCCAAATCACAGATGTCTGCTTAACATCCACAAGGGCCAGCAGCCAAAGATTAGTTAATAGTCTTGCAATGCCCTTAGAGAGCACAGAACAATACAACGCACTGAGAAGAGACACCATTGAAACAAGGTAAAACGACTGACTTTTCTGTTAACAAGTAAGTCACTGTTACTCACTCACGAGCCCAGCATTATTTTCTGCGCAGCCTCACCGGAAGTCAGGTAAAGCCGCTTGTGACGGGGGCGGGGCCGCGTCCGGACCGGAAGAGGAGGCAGGCGGAGTGAAAGCGTCTTGCGGCCCGGTGCTCCTGTGAGCGGTGGTGAGCCCCGGGGCCACCAGAAGAAGGTTGCGCAAGTGTTGCACATGCCCGGTGCCTGCCGCGTGCGGAGAGCGGAGTCCCCCAAAATTGGCCTGGTAAGTTGAAAAGGGCTGGAGGGGGGTCTCGGTGCACTCATGTGTGTGCTTGTGTGTGTATGCGTGTGTGTGTGCTTGTGTGTGTATGCATGTGTGTGGCGAGGGCGGGGGGCGGGGTGCACTCGTGTGTGTGTGTGTGCATGTGTGCGGGGGTGTGTGTCTGTATGTATGTGCATGCGTGCATGGGCGCTCGTGTGCGTGTCTGTGTGTATGCGCATGCGTGTGTGGTGTTTCGAGCTTCCCAGGAGACAGCGACTTGCCACAGCGCGCGTTCGCGTGCGCGTGGCAGTTTCAAATCGCCTCCAAGGCGATGCGCACGGCCAGGATTGTCTCCTGGAAAGCAGACACGGCAACAGTAGATTCTCGGCGAGAACGCGCTTCCGCGCGCTTAGCCGAGACCTAATAAGGAAGAGGCGTTTTTAATCATAAACGATATTGGGCATTTATCCCTTGGCCTTCCATACAACTAGAACTAAGAAGTAGGGGGAGGCCTAAAAATTCCTGTTAATATAAATAAATAAATAAATAAATAATAAAAAAAATATTCGATAGATATACCCAGTGGATGGAACGGGCGTGTCCTTAGTGGGGGTGGAATGTATGTTTCCAGCCGAGATTAAGAAGGGCTGTATTCCAAAAGTAACTGGAGCATTGTCCCCCTCTCTCCAACAGTAACAGAACTAGAAGCAACTGGAGTGTTAAGAAGCCCAGGAATGATTGTATAATTCTTTGTTTAAACCATTCTGAACCACCCCAGAGATATTAAGAGGTGGGTACAAGACTGTATTCTTCCTGTCCTTACCCGACAGGAAGTGATAATCAAGAGGAATGAAAGTAATGTGCACGTAGAGAGACATAGTTATAGGTGTATGAATGGATGGGGGTTTACTTCAGGGGGACCCCACGGACAGTCATGTTCTGCAACACTAGCCTTAGTGATATTGTGTCCCTGATGCTGATAATTTCTCTTCATATGTTTTACAATGTATTGTGCTCAGGACCCCTCTGGCCCCATTTTTAAAGCTGATGTGCAAAATCGAAAGAGTATATACATTGAAAGAAGTGTATTTACAAAATAAGGCCTTTGTTTTAAATGGGATGCATATGTGAAATAGATAGGATCCATGCACATCTCACCTTGTCTCGTAATGGTATAAATGATATATACAAAAGTGTGGGGGAGATGGGAAGCAATGTATTGATGATATTGAATTTTGGATAGATATATGTGCGGTATTAATATTAATATATTGTTTATATGTTTTGTGATTAGGACATTATCGGGGTTGTGTTTGAGAGAGAACGGTTGATTCACTTTGTCCTGAAGAAGGTGGCCAACAATAATAAGTGCCACCGAAACGTGTCGACGCATTCATTGATGTTACATCAAAGGATCTGCCCGGGTGTTTAATAGACAAATTTATTTATAGACACCTGTAACACATTGTTATACATTTGCCATGGAGTAACGCATTTATGATGTTATGATTACGCAGTGTCCTTTGTGGTTCTCTCATTTTTAATGCTTTTTTAACTGATATGCAGATGTGTTTTTGTTTAATGAATATGTTATGAATTCACTCACATGAGCTTTTTAACTTTGTTTTTATCAATTGCAACTTTATTAAAAATGTCTTTCTTTTGCATATTAGTTTTTCATCTGTGTTGCTCTATATAATTGACTGTGGGGATCCCTACGGGCTGTGACTGGTGACATTATAGATGGTGTGGATGTTTTGATTGGATTGAAAGGTGTATAAGATAGGGTTCAGACTAATAGATATCACTGATTTCAGTGTGGTGAAATTTTCCCCAGAAGAAACCTGTTTTCTTTAGTACCAGTGGTACCCCTTCTCTTGGGTGTGGGTCGCTCCCATCCTCTCTTTTGCAAAACCATTGCAGAGCCAGGCCATGCCATGACTAAAGATACGCCTAGGGGCATCTTCACAAGGAAATGGCAGAGCGTGGCATTGGCCTCCTTGTCTTAACCCCACACCCTGCCACTTCAGGGAGGCAGGGCTGCACCATGTCTAAAACAGTATGGTGCAGACGTGTGCCTGCCCCTGCGCAGCAGCAAAGGTTTTGCCTCCTCACGCCCACGCAGGACCCCTTGCACCATCGTGCAAGGGTGTCTGCGTTGATGTGAAGATTGTTCATGCGCCGGAGGAAGCCCCTTCCTGCACATAAACAATTTAGTAATGACGTTTCGTCACTTTTTTGTGTGCTGCTTTATGCAGCACATATTGCAGTCACAAGATGTCATTTTGTACACAGATTGGTCATGTGCCGTAAGACCCACCCTCCTGCACAGGTGCACTCAAGGGTGTCTTGCTCATTCCATGTGCGCTGCACAACACAACACATGTTGGAACAGCAGAGGCGAGAAGTAAATAAACCATTCTCACTACAACTCATTTTTTATGTACATTACGGGCAGGGTATCAACATTACACACTCAAACATATATACGCTGGGCTTGTAGATACGGGGCAGACCTCCAAATTGTGGGATGTGCAGGTATACCTTCACCAACATTTGCACCCAAGATACGGTGTGCAAAGGTGGTATGAAGCACTATTGGGCCTCAATCAGTGGGAGACGCTTAAGGATGCGTCGCGACTGAGGCTAAGCCACTCTTGCACCCACAATGTTGTTCCGGGTAACGTTGCGGAGGCAATGGTGTCCTTCTAACATGCTCCAACATGTCACAGATACAGCATGTTGGACAGGCCACATGAAGGGCTCGCTCCCTCCCCGAACGACAGGGCCCAGACACCGGCTCTCCAGGTGCTACCCACAGAAGCAACCCGCAACCCGTCCCCTACGGGACTCCTGCTCCCGGACCTCTCTGTATTACCGGCCCGGGCCACCGTCAGCACCATCGCCCGGCCCGGCCGCCATCTTGGACACTGCACCACGAGGCCGCGTGGCCTCAGCTCGACCCCAACCCTGGGCCTGGCCAGGCCCCGACAGCCCGGCACCACCATCCACCCAGGAGGTGAACGGACCACTTGGCAGGTCAATGGGAGGAAGAAGTGTCGATGGCTCTCCCCCGCCAGGTGCTGATCGCCCCCAGCCTCCCCGGGCGCTGGCTCCACCCCCCTGCTGGGTGTCTGGACTCCCTCATCCCGGACCTCCCGACCTCCAAGTGCGAGGGTCCGGACATCAAAGGGCGCCAGACCTATAACTGGGGCAGCTCCAGAGCAGGAAGGCAGTTGTATCCTGGAGTCGAGAGACACCGAGAAGAACTCATCCTTGACGGACTGTTGGCGCTGCCGCAGCCCTGCCTTGTGAATTGTCGTCCTGCCCGCTGGCGCTGCCGCGGCCCTCTGCAACCTTCATCCTCGTCGGGACCTGCTGGCGCTGCCGTGGCCCGTTGTAACTACCATCTTCGTCGGGACCTGCTGGCGCTGCCGCGGACCGTTACCACCTTCGATCTACCCGGGACCTGCTGGCGCTGCCGCGGCCCGTCCTCCAAGAATGCCGAGCTCGAGGATTGTGAGCTATCCATCATCTCATCGCATCTACCACATTGGTAATAAGACTGTTCCGCTACCCCCTTCCCATCCAAGAGACTATAATCGAGGGGACCCCTGAGTCCAGACCTCCTTGTACCATTCTACCGTACCTTAAGATTGCCTATAAAGAACGTTAAATCTTATCCTAAGTGTGGTGTCCATCTGTGGGGGGGAAGTTACTTGTCTGTACGATCACTGGAGACGGCTCTCCCCGGAGACCTCTCCCCTTGTCCTCGGCCGACCCTCCAGGTCCCGTCTAACATTGGTGGCCAGCGGCGCGATCTGAACCAACGCGTAGTCGTACAGAAAGCAACTCACCCCACGACTAAACCACAATGTCGACCCAAGAGAGCGGGTCTACGGAGAAATTCCAAATGGACAAGCTGGAGGAGTACAACCATCGAGAATTAAAACAATTTTGTATGGAACTGGGCATTGCTACCACCGGTCTGAGCACAAAAGATGACTTTAAACACGCCCTAGAATCGTGGGCAGAAGATAATACCGCTGGTCCCCGGGACCAACGCACCGGAACACCAGAGACTGGCACCACTCCCTCCGAAGAAAGGAGAACGGGTCTCTCCCGGGAAGAGATCCAAGAGCGAGAAAAAAACAGACTGCATGAATTAGAGTTGGCACGGCTCAAAATGGATGGAGAACTAAAACTAGCGGAACAAAAATTGAACCTAGAACACTTACGGCTCCGAGAAGAGCGGGAAGAAAAACAAAGACAAAGAGAGCTCGAAGAAAAAAGACTGGCATACGAACACGAGCGCAAACTAGCAGAAATAGAACTACGTAAGCAAGGCAAAGACCTGGGGGTGCCCGAGCAACCACGCACCCCAGGAGCTACAGAACCAAAGGTCCACATTCCCAAAGATGTTGTCCGAGAATACTACCGAAACGACGACATACAGCAGTGGTTCAAGGCCTATGAGATCGCCATGTCCTCTCACCGGATCGATCGAAGTGACTGGGGAGCCGGTCTATGGGGGAGGTTCGTCAATGAGGGCCGTGATGCCCTGTTACAGCTCCCGGATCATCAAATGACGTCCTATGATCACATGAAGGCCGCCCTCCTCACTCGATATGGGCTGACACCCGAAATGTACCGCCAGAGGTTCCGCGACTGCACCCGAATCCCGGGTACAACTTGGGTGGAATATGTGAACTATTTCAGCAGAGCCCTTGAGGGATGGATCAAGGGGAGCAACGTAACGACCTACGAGCAGCTTTTTAACCTCGTTGTGTGGGAGCACCTCTCCAACAACTGCTTCGTCGAGCTCAGGCAGCACCTCCTCGACAGTAAATTGACTGATCCACGGCAGCTCGCCGCCAAGGCTGACCGATGGGAAAGCACCCGAGTGGGCCGGGGTGGCCCGAACGAGCAGAACAGGAACAACCAAGGCCATCACCGTCCCCGAGGAGGAGGAGGAGGCCAGGGCCGGGGGAAAGACACCGTCCCGGCCGCTCCCGCTACCAGCACCCCGCCCCCGGCCGGTCAGGGCAACCCCCCGATGCGCCCGGGGTTCAGAGCCAACGTCACGTGTCATCGGTGCCAGCGAGTCGGTCACTACGCCAATGACCCGAACTGCCCACAGAACCAGACTCCAAGGCCCCGCCAAGTAGCTGCCGCCGCCCTAGGAGAAGAGCAAGTCTCCGAAGAACAGGAGGAATACGAACAAGAGCAACAAGAGTGGGAACCGGCCGCCATGGTCCTGGCGTGCCTAGGGGGAAGAGACATGATCCCGCGGGCTCCCCTACCCGCCAACACCAGAAAATACAGTCAGTGGGTGAACATAAATGGGCGCAAGGCTGAAGCCCTACGGGACACGGGGGCCAGTGTGACGGCCGTCCGCTGTCACCTGGTGACCCCAGATCAAATAATACCGAACATTCTCTGCCCCGTCCGTTCAGCCGACAATTCGGAGAGCATGTGTCGGATGGCCTGCGTCCCCTTCGAGTGGGGAGGAGTATCCGGCATGCTGAAGGTGACGGTCCGCGATGATGCCCCCGTGGACTGTCTCCTGGGGAACGATCTCGAGAGTTCCCCGTGGGCCGCCTTGGAAAGAAAAGAGCACCTGGGGATGTTGGGCCTCCCGGACTGGGCGTGCGTAACCACCCGGTCCATGGCGGCCCGCGCCATCCCCCGACCAGAAGAACCCGAATGGCCAGCACCTCCTCCCCCGATCGCTCCAGTGGAGGATGCCGACCCCCCGGAACCAACGCAAGAAGAACTCGCTCAGCCCCAGGACCTCCCAGACCTGGCTCAGTGGCGTCAAGAAGGGGGAACCACCCCAGAACAATTCCGTCAGGAACAAAAGACATGCCCCTCCCTCGAGGGACTACGACAGCAAGCACGCGCCCAGAGCAAGGGAGATACCTCCGGGGCCTACTGGATCTATTGGGACCATGATCTATTGTATAGCGAACAAAGAATCGCCGAGCTGGGGGCCAGTCGAGTGTTGGTGGTACCCCTCCGTTTTAGAGACTTCCTGTTGAACTTGGCCCACGACGTCCCCCTGGCCGGACACTTGGGTCAGGACAAAACCTATCAACGCCTAGTGACCCACTTCCACTGGCCCAAAATGAGAAATGATGTCTTCAATCACTGCCGGTCCTGCCCCACTTGTCAAGCCAGCGGGAAGAGCGGCCGCAAACTCAAGGCACCCCTGCAGCCCTTCCCGGTGGTTACCACCCCGTTCGAAAAGGTGGGAATAGACATTGTGGGGCCCCTGGACCCCCGAACAGCGCAAGGGCATCAATTCATCCTGGTACTGGTGGACCATGCCACCCGCTATCCCGAGGCCATCCCCCTTCGAACTGTAACAGCCCCGGTGGTCGGCCGAGCCTTAATGGGGATCTTCTCCCGGGTGGGCTTCCCCCGGGAAGTCGTCAGCGACCGAGGCACGAACTTTATTTCAAAATACATGAAATCCCTCTGGCAGCAGTGCGGGGTCACCTACCGATTCACAACCCCCTATCACCCGCAAGGAAACGAACTGGTTGAGCGGTTCAACCGCACACTCAAGGGAATGATTATGGGGTTGGAAGAGCCCCTCCGCCGCCAGTGGGATGTGCTACTCCCGTGCCTCCTCTTCGCCTACCGGGAAGTCCCTCAGAAGTCCCTCGGCTTCAGCCCCTTCGAACTCTTGTCCGGACACCCTGTTCGAGGGCCCCTCAGCCTAGTGAAGGAAGGTTGGGAGATGGCCCCCCTGAAAACCCCTCCAGACGTCTACAAGTACCTCCTGACCCTCCGCAATCAGACCAGACGATTCCGAGAAATCGCCAAAGCCAATCTTGAAGCCAGTCAGGAGGACATGAAGAAATGGTACGATCAGAACGCCTCCTCCATAGAGTTCGTACCTGGCCAGCAAGTATGGGTGATGTCCCCCACCGAACCTTGTGCCTTGCAGGATAAGTCGACGGGGCCCTTCAAGGTGATCGAGCGCAAGAGCCCCGTCACCTATCTCATCGACATGGAATCTCCCCGGAACCCCCTCCGGGTCCTCCACGCCAACAGACTCAAACCCCACTTTGTGCGCCCGGAGCTCAGCCTACTGATGGCTACAGACAGTGGGGCGGAAGAAGACTCCGAGCCCCTCCCTGACCTACTGAGGACCGGGGAAGAAGATGGTTCAGTAGACGGGGTCCGGCTGTCAGATGCACTAACCTCGGAGCAGCGCCAAGACTGTCGGGCTCTCCTGCTGCAATTCGCAGCCCTATTTTCCCTCACCCCAGGGGTCACCCCCTGGTGCTTGCACAATGTGGACACTGGGGACAGTCCCCCCATCAGACATTGGGCGTACCGCGTGCCAGATCGGGTACGTGCCTGCATCCAAGAAGAAGTATCAAAAATGCTCACGCTCGGAGTCATCGAACCCTCGGACAGCCCCTGGGCCAGCCCAGTCGTGCTGGTCCCCAAAGCTGCTGCCCCCGGAACCACCCCTGAGCTCCGATTCTGCGTTGACTATAGGGGTCTGAACACTGTCACCCGAACCGACGCTCACCCCATTCCCCGAGCCGATGAACTGATCGACCGCATGGGGGCTGCCCGCTACCTCAGCATCTTCGACCTGACAGCGGGCTACTGGCAGATCGGCCTCACCCCCAGGGCCCAAGAACGATCCGCTTTCTCCACCCCGGATGGCCACTACCATTTCAAAGTGATGCCCTTCGGCATGAAAAACGCTCCAGCAACCTTTCAACGCCTGGTGAACCAGGTATTGGCGGGCCTCGAAGAATTCAGCGCCGCCTACCTAGACGATATCGCGGTATACAGCCGCCACTGGTCAGACCACCTCCGCCACCTCCGGGAGGTCCTGCAGGCCCTCCAACAGGCCGGCCTCACAATCAAGGCCAGCAAATGCCAAATTGGCCAGGGGTCCGTGACCTACCTCGGACACCAAGTGGGGAGCGGTCTGGTGGCCCCCCTCCAACTCAAGATTGCTGCTATCCAGTCCTGGCAGCCCCCCGTAACGCAAACCGAGGTCCGGGCCTTCCTGGGGCTCACCGGATACTACAGACGGTTTGTGAAGGACTATGGCAGCATTGTGGGGCCCCTCACGGCACTTACATCCAAGAACCAGCCAAAAAGAGTCGACTGGACTCCCGACTGTCAAGCCGCCTTCGAGAAGCTGAAGGCCGCCATGTGCACCGCCCCCGTGCTCCAGGCTCCCGACTACAGCCGGGAGTTCATCGTCCAGACTGATGCCTCCGACCACGGCATTGGGGCCGTCCTCTCCCAGCTGAACTCCGAGGGAGTCGACCAACCCGTGGCCTTCATCAGCAGACGCCTACTGGCCCGGGAACAGCGCTGGAGCACCATTGAGAGGGAGGCCTTCGCAGTAGTGTGGGCCCTCAAGAAGCTCCGGCCCTACCTCTTCGGTACCCACTTTCGGGTGCAAACCGATCATCGCCCCCTGCAATGGCTAATGCAGATGCGGGGGGAAAATCCCAAGCTCTTGCGATGGTCCATCTCCCTGCAGGGGATGGACTTCACTGTGGAGCACCGCCCTGGCCAGGATCACGCCAACGCGGATGGCCTGTCACGCTTTTTCCGCCTCGACGAGGAGAGTCCCCAAGAGGATGGGTGACTCTCCCCGCCTTCAGCTGGGGGGGACGCATGTTGGACAGGCCACATGAAGGGCTCGCTCCCTCCCCGCACGACAGGGCCCGGACACCGGCTCTCCAGGTGCTACCCACAGAAGCAACCCGCAACCCGTCCCCTACGGAACTCCTGCTCCCGGACCTCTCTGTATTACCGGCCCGGGCCACCGTCAGCACCATCGCCCGGCCCGGCCGCCATCTTGGACACTGCACCACGAGGCCGCGTGGCCTCAGCTCGACCCCAACCCTGGGCCTGGCCAGGCCCCGACAGCCCGGCACCACCATCCACCCAGGAGGTGAACGGACCACTTGGCAGGTCAATGGGAGGAAGAAGTGTCGATGGCTCTCCCCCGCCAGGTGCCGATCGCCCCCAGCCTCCCCGGGCGCTGGCTCCACCCCCCTGCTGGGTGTCTGGACTCCCTCATCCCGGACCTCCCGACCTCCAAGTGCGAGGGTCCGGACATCAAAGGGCGCCAGACCTATAACTGGGGCAGCTCCAGAGCAGGAAGGCAGTTGTATCCTGGAGTCGAGAGACACCGAGAAGAACTTATCCTTGACGGACTGTTGGCGCTGCCGCAGCCCTGCCTTGTGAACTGTCGTCCTGCCCGCTGGCGCTGCCGCGGCCCTCTGCAACCTTCATCCTCGTCGGGACCTGCTGGCGCTGCCGCGGCCCGTTGTAACTACCATCTTCGTCGGGACCTGCTGGCGCTGCCGCGGACCGTTACCACCTTCGATCTACCCGGGACCTGCTGGCGCTGCCGCGGCCCGTCCTCCAAGAACGCCGAGCTCGAGGATTGTGAGCTATCCATCATCTCATCGCATCTACCACATTGGTAATAAGACTGTCCCGCTACCCCCTTCCCATCCAAGAGACTATAATCGAGGGGACCCCTGAGTCCAGACCTCCTTGTACCATTCTACCGTACCTTAAGATTGCCTATAAAGAACGTTAAATCTTATCCTAAGTGTGGTGTCCATCTGTGGGGGGGAAGTTACTTGTCTGTACGATCGCTGGAGACGGCTCTCTCCGGAGACCTCTCCCCTTGTCCTCGGCCGACCCTCCAGGTCCCGTCTAACACAGCACATCAGAGATTTATGTTAAATGTTAGCACCTAGCTATCCCTTACAGTGATGCCGACTCATCCAAAGGAGGTGTGACTTTGTCTCATGCCACGCAAACTATGTCACGTACACCAGCTCTCATCTTGTGTATGTGACTGACTCACTGGACTGATACCTGTAACTGACAACTGGTGCTCACATGAAGTGCTCGTCACTGACGGCTATCTCAGTGCAGGCTGTACACACATTTCATGTCTGGTCCTAGCCATCCCCAACATCACCCACATGTCTCCTCTCCTGTATGTGCGCTGTGTAATCCTCATGCCTCGGCGGGAGTGACACACCCCTTCTGCACTTCTGGACTCAGCGAAGGTGTCAGGGTAACTTCACAGGTTTCATTGACTGAATCAGTCAGTACAGGCTGACCTGATCACGTGACATTTAGCTTTCGACATGCAACGTGAGCCTAAGCTGCCACGTACACATGATGCAATGCCCAGAGGCATATAATCTTTCTTATTTGGACATGTATCCACACCTGTCATCACAGTATAATGAATGTCTTCTGGCACAGTGTGTGACTGCTGCATACAGCATTTATCTGGGCATGAACAGCCACCGCCACAGCATCCAAAGAAGGGAGGTAATTTGGGCACAATGGATTCCATTGAATCACACATCTGATGGGACACATCTCAGGTGTCTAACCTTTGAAATGTATGTTGTACTGGATTGACATGACAGCATCTCAGGAAACGGGTCTGACATGTTGCCAGTGCATGTTGGCAAACAAGGTGCCAAGATAACGTGGCAACACTCATTTGCATACACAGCAGTTCCACTTGCAATGGCTAGCACCAAAGCAGGCCCACGTGCACATTTGTGGCAGAGTGCCTACAGGCTTGTCATGTCTTAATAATAGCTCAGAGACAGGCCAAAGCCAGTGATAAGCAGGGTATCTGCTAATGAGGTGTCCTGCTGCCTTTGACTCACTGGGGACGTGCAACGTAAAGTCAAGAGTCAAATGCTGTGATACATCACTACAGCATAACATTGAGCATACATCTCAATATTCTGCTGCATCATCACACTAGAGGTGAGGTCCATGCCACACACATCCAGACTCTGTTCAACTACACACAGGAGCACTTCCACAAAATCTTCACAACTCACGAAGGAAATAAATGAGGCAGGCACGCGCCAGTGGCGTGTGGGTCCATGAACGCATCGACGTCACCCTGGGTCATCAGTGGTCTTCCAGCTGTGAGACATGTCAAAAACTTGACTTGGTATCAGATGTGAATTTCCACATGTCATGTTCCTCCTCATCAGATTCATCTGCTACAAATCGATGGCCTGTAAAAGTCGTGTCTCTGTACATGCTGCATACATGACGATCTGACACACAAAGCATGACCATTGCAGCCCTGAGGACCACAAGACATTCCTGCTACTAAATGTGGTCGTTTTGCACACACTTCTTGAGTGACACATTCACAAGGCCTGTTTCCAGCCACAATGTCATTTTCTCCACAAAGGGTAGTCAACAGGTGCTTACGATGATTCACAAGGTTGTGTTCCAAAGTTTGACAAGTTCTGACCCCACTTCATGTCTGAGGCTGACTTACACACCAGAAATACTGACAAGTCTTCCAATGGGAATGGGTTTTTCGATGGACCTTACACAGCACCCATGTCAGATTGCAATGTAAAAGGTTTAAAAGTGAGGCATATATGTGACCAGCGCCTACATTGGGAACTGTCAACAAATGCTTAGTCCCTTGCACAACAGGGGTAGACGAGCTAGTCCTTCAGGCAGTGCTTGTTTGCCATGTGGGCTGCATTGTGCAACTCACTTAGGGGCGTATCAACAAGGGCCTCATATCCGCTTTATTGGCTTTAAAAGTAAAAAAAGCAGAGATAAAACTATCGCCCTATTTGCAAGGGGGTGCTAACATGCATTAACACATGTTAGCACCCGTTTTCCCAACGCCTCACTTTGCATCTCTAATGAGATGCAAAGTGGGCATCACTGGGCAGTTCTGCTTGTAAATTATCGCTGATGTGCACATCGCGATATTTACAAGGAGGCCCTTGCATTTTAACACACGTTATTTTTTGTCAGAAACCGCGGTTTACACCAAAAACTAACATCTGCTAAAATGCTGACTTACGTATACTTTACATTGGGGTGGATTGTGCTGATACGACCACAGGGTCCTATCAGCAAGGTTCACGCCGTTTTCTATGGAACATTCCATGGAAAACACCGCTATCGCTGGAATAATTATAGCCATTGCGCTGTGTGTTGTTAATACAGCGGTAGCATGGCGATAATTTCCAGCAATAGTTGGCGATAAAAAATCTCTCGCTAAGCGCGGCCATCGATAATTATCGCTGCCGCTTGATACTATGCCCCGTGGACACTTAATGAGCATTGAGAGTCCAGACACACAAATATACGTATACACTATCGCAATATGCAGCACGGCTGTTTTCAGGCACCAGTCACTGCTGGCTGTCTTCAGTCAGTGGTCACGGCAGGCTGTATTCAGGCACCGGTCACTGCAGGCTGTCTTCAGGCACTGGTCACTGCTGGCTGTCTCAAGGCACCGGTCACTGCTGGCTGTCATCAGTCACTGGTCACTGCAGGCTGTCTCAGGGCACTGGTCACTGCAGGCTGTCTCAAGGCACCGGTCACTGCAGGCTGTCTTCAGCCATTGGTCACTGCAGGTTGTCTCCAGGCACTGGTCACTGCAGGCTGTCCCAAGGCACCGGTCACTGCTGGCTGTCTTCAGTCAGTGGTCACTGCTGGCTGTCTCAAGGCACCGGTCACTGCTGGCTGTCATCAGTCACTGGTCACTGCAGGCTGTCTCAGGGCACTGGTCACTGCAGGCTGTCTCAAGGCACCGGTCACTGCAGGCTGTCTTCAGCCACTGGTCACTGCAGGTTGTCTCCAGGCACTGGTCACTGCAGGCTGTCTCAAGGCACCGGTCACTGCAGGCTGTCTTCAGTCAGTGGTCACTGCTGGCTGTCTCAAGGCACCGGTCACTGCTGGCTGTCATCAGTCACTGGTCACTGCAGGCTGTCTCAGGGCACTGGTCACTGCAGGCTGTCTCAAGGCACCGGTCACTGCAGGCTGTCTTCAGCCACTGGTCACTGCAGGTTGTCTCCAGGCACTGGTCACTGCAGGCTGTCTCAAGGCACCGATCACTGCAGGCTGTCTTCAGCCACTGGTCACTGCAGGTTGTCTCCAGCCACTAGTCACTGCTGGCTGTCTGCAGGCACTGGTTACTGCTGGCTGTCTTCAGTCAGTGGTCACTGCAGGCTGTCTTCAGGCACTGGCCACTGCTGACTGTCTTCAGGCACCAGTCACTGCTGGCTGTCTTCAGTCAGTGGTCACTGCAGGCTTTCTTCAGTCACTGGTCACTGCTGGCTGTCTTCAGGCACTTGTCACTGATGTCTGTGTTCAGTCAGTGGTCACTGCTGGCTGTCTTCAGTCACTGGTCACTGCAGGCTGTCTTCAGTCAGTGGTCACTGCTGGCTGTATCAAGGCACTGGTCACTGCAGGATGTCTTCAGTCAGTGGTCCCTGCTGGCTGTCTCAAGGCACTGGTCACTGCAGGCTGTCTTCAGTCAGTGGTCCCTGCTGGCTGTCTCAAGGCACTGGTCACTGCAGGCTGCATTCAGGCACCGGTCACTGCAGGCTGTCTTCAAGCACTGGTCACTGCAGGCTTTCTTCAGCCACTGGTCACTGCAGGCTTTCTTCAGTCACTGGTCACTGCAGGCTGTCTTCAGTCAGTGGTCACTGCTGGCTGTCTTCAGTCACTGGTCACTGCAGGCTGTCTTCAGTCAGTGGTCCCTGCTAGCTGTCTCAAGGCACTGGTCACTGCAGGCTGTATTCAGGCACCGGTCACTGCAGGCTGTCTTCAGGTACTGGTCACTGCAGGCTGTCTTCAGTTAGTGGTCCCTGCTGGCTGTCTCAAGGCACTGGTCACTGCAGGCTTTCTTCAGCCACTGGTCACTGCAGGCTTTCTTCAGTCACTGGTCAATGCAGGCTGTCTTCAGTCAGTGGTCACTGCTGGCTGTCTTCAGTCACTGGTCACTGCAGGCTGTCTCCAGTCAGTGGTCACTGCTGGCTGTCTTCAGTCATTGGTCCCTGCTGGCTGTCTTCAGGCACTGGTCACTGCAGGATGTCTTCAGTCAGTGGTCCCTGCTGGCTGTCTTCAGTCAGTGGTCACTGCAGGCTGTCTTCAGTCAGTGGTCACTGCTGGCTGTCTTCAGTGAGTGGTCACTGCTGGCTGTCTTCAGTCATTGGTCCCTGCTAGCTGTCTTCAGTCATTGGTCACTGCAGGCTGTCTTCAGTCACGGGTCACTGCAGGCTGTCTTCAGTCACTGGTCACTGCTGGCTGTCTTCAGTCACTGGTCACTGCTGGCTGTCTTCAGTCACTGGTCACTGCAGGCTGTCTTCAGTCAGTGGTCACTGCTGGCTGTCTTCAGTCATTGGTCACTGCAGGCTGTCTTCAGTCAGTGGTCCCTGCTGGCTGTCATCAGGCACTGGTCACTGCAGGATGTCTTCAGTCAGTGGTCCCTGCTGGCTGTCTTCAGTCACTGGTCACTGCAGGCTGTCTTCAGTCAGTGGTCACTGCTGGCTGTCTTCAGTCATTGGTCACTGCTGGCTGTCTTCAGTCACTGGTCCCTGCTGGCTGTCTTCAGTCAGTGGTCCCTGCTGGCTGTCTTCAGTCAGTGGTCCCTGCTGGCTGTCTTCAGTCAGTGGTCCCTGCTGGCTGTCTTCAGTCAGTGGTCCCTGCTGGCTGTCTTCAGTCACTGGTCACTGCAGGCTGTCTTCAGTCAGTGGTCACTGCTGGCTGTCTTCAGTCAGTGGTCCCTGCTGGCTGTCTTCAGTCAGTGGTCCCTGCTGGCTGTCTTCAGTCAGTGGTCCCTGCTGGCTGTCTTCAGTCAGTGGTCCCTGCTGGCTGTCTTCAGTCACTGGTCACTGCAGGCTGTCTTCAGTCAGTGGTCACTGCAGGCTGTCTTCAGTCACTGGTCACTGCAGGCTGTCTTCGGTCAGTGGTCCCTGCTGGCTGTCTTCAGTCAGTGGTCCCTGCTGGCTGTCTTCAGTCAGTGGTCCCTGCTGGCTGTCTTCAGTCAGTGGTCCCTGCTGGCTGTCTTCAGTCAGTGGTCCCTGCTGGCTGTCTTCAGTCATTGGTCACTGCAGGCTGTCTTCAGTCACTGGTCACTGCAGGCTGTCTTCAGTCAGTGGTCACTGCTGGCTGTCTTCAGTCACTGGTCCCTGCTGGCTGTCTTCAGTCAGTGGTCCCTGCTGGCTGTCTTCAGTCAGTGGTCCCTGCTAGCTGTCTTCAGTCATTGGTCACTGCAGGCTGTCTTCAGTCACTGGTCACTGCAGGCTGTCTTCAGTCAGTGGTCACTGCTGGCTGTCTTCAGTCACTGGTCCCTGCTGGCTGTGTTCAGTCGGTGGTCACTGCTGGCTGTTTTCAGTCACTGGTCCCTGCTAGCTGTCTTCAGTCAATGGTCACTGCAGGCTGTCTTCAGTCAGTGGTCACTGCTTGCTGTCTTCAGTCAGTGGTCACTGCTGGTTGTTTTCAGTCAGTGGTCCCTGCTGGCTGTCTTCAGTCACTGGTCACTGCAGGCTGTCTTCAGTCAGTGGTCACTGCTGGCTGTCTTCAGTCACTGGTCACTGCAGGCTGTCTTCAGTCAGTGGTCACTGCTGGCTGTCTTCAGTCAGTGGACCCTGCTGGCTGTCTTCAGTCAGTGGTCCCTGCTGGCTGTCTTCAGTCAGTGGTCCCTGCTGGCTGTCTTCAGTCACTGGTCACTGCAGGCTGTCTTCAGTCAGTGGTCCCTGCTGGCTGTCTTCAGGCACTGGTCACTGCAGGATGTCTTCAGTCAGTGGTCCCTGCTGGCTGTCTTCAGGCACTGGTCACTGCAGGCTGTCTTCAGTCAGTGGTCCCTGCTGGCTGTCTTCAGTCACTGGTCACTGCAGGCTGTCTTCAGTCACTGGTCACTGCAGGCTGTCTTCAGTCAGTGGTCACTGCTGGCTGTCTTCAGTCACTGGTCCCTGCTGGCTGTCTTCAGTCATTGGTCCCTGCTGGCTGTCTTCAGTCAGTGGTCCCTGCTAGCTGTCTTCAGTCATTGGTCACTGCAGGCTGTCTTCAGTCACTGGTCACTGCAGGCTGTCTTCAGTCAGTGGTCACTGCTGGCTGTCTTCAGTCACTGGTCCCTGCTGGCTGTGTTCAGTCGGTGGTCACTGCTGGCTGTTTTCAGTCACTGGTCCCTGCTAGCTGTCTTCAGTCAATGGTCACTGCAGGCTGTCTTCAGTCAGTGGTCACTGCTTGCTGTCTTCAGTCAGTGGTCACTGCTGGTTGTCTTCAGTCAGTGGTCCCTGCTGGCTGTCTTCAGTCACTGGTCACTGCAGGCTGTCTTCAGTCAGTGGTCACTGCTGGCTGTCTTCAGTCACTGGTCACTGCAGGCTGTCTTCAGTCAGTGGTCACTGCTGGCTGTCTTCAGTCAGTGGTCCCTGCTGGCTGTCTTCAGTCAGTGGTCCCTGCTGGCTGTCTTCAGTCAGTGGTCCCTGCTGGCTGTCTTCAGTCACTGGTCACTGCAGGCTGTCTTCAGTCAGTGGTCCCTGCTGGCTGTCTTCAGGCACTGGTCACTGCAGGATGTCTTCAGTCAGTGGTCCCTGCTGGCTGTCTTCAGGCACTGGTCACTGCAGGCTGTCTTCAGTCAGTGGTCCCTGCTGGCTGTCTTCAGTCAGTGGTCACTGCTGGCTGTCTTCAGTCACTGGTCACTGCAGGCTGTCTTCAGTCAGTGGTCACTGCTGGCTGTCTTTAGTCATTGGTCACTGCTGGCTGTCTTCAGTCACTGGTCACTGCTGGCTGTCTTCAGTCAGTGGTCCCTGCTGGCTGTCTTCAGTCACTGGTCACTGCAGGCCTAAGAGGTGCACATGGGACAGTCTGTTTTTTTCTGCTGAAGGGTTGAGTAGGGTCACTTGGCAAGAAACAACAATCTTAAATGAAGGTATAAACGATTCCTAAATAGTTTAACATTGACTTTGTGCAAAAGTCGAGTCCTCGAATTGGTGATGTTTCTTGTCACTGTGAAATGTAAGGTATATGTGTACATATCACCTCCCAGCCTGAAGCAGTGTCATGAAAGATGCCTTCGATAGGAAGATGACAGAGCAGGCTCCGCCCCTGCCAGGGATAAAAGGCGACAGTGGGTGAACCTCACTATTCTGATAAAATGGCCGCTGAGGCCCCTTTTGTGGTATTGCTCGTGCGTTAGCGCACTAGTGTTCTGCCAGGCGGAACGGGAAGTAAGGTTGACGGAAGCGGAAGGCGGCCATTTTGTGCATTGGCGCCGACCGCTTCTGAGTAAAAGGTTGTGTGCTCCGGCGCTCCGTCGGCGAATAAAGAATTCAATTAATATCCATGTGCAGACCCCATTATTTTCGGATATTACAATGGCGACGAGGACCCACAAGTAAAGCGGACCCCAGAGAAAGTTGCAGGAAGGCATCTAAGCCTAGAAACTGAGCGTTTTGGCGCCAAAGAAGAAATTCCATAAGACGGAGCGTGGCAGAGGGCCACACCTGGTAACGCAAAGCGCACCCCGGCCTGGGGCACACGAGAAGATCGGACAGCAGAGGTAGGCCTGCATGCGCTCAGGACACCAAGCACCTCAGTAGCTCGAAGCGAGCGAGCTTAGCGATAGAGCCCGCGCAAAGAGGGGAGACCCAAGGGGCTGTGGGAACACCGCCCCAAGGAGAATAAATCCAGCAAAGCAAACTGGCGGAACAGAGAGAGGGCAGAGGGGAGTCATCCACCGCCCGCCCAGAAGAGGCTACTGTCGCACATACAGAAGGGGGGGCTGGGGCACAGGCGCCACCTACCCCCCTCCACGCGCAGCTGAGAGAAGATAGCGAGAGTGACCCTGAAGAAGGGGACCCGACCAGGCATAACGCTCCAGGCAGCCCCCAAGGGAAGACGGTTTCCGTCCAACCTGCCAGGAACAGAACAGGCAGGATGGCAGTGCACTCATCGTCCCTCACCCAACTGGTACCGTTCCTGACCAATCCAGGAGAACCGGAAAGGCAATGGGAGGACTGGAAGAGGTATTTCCTTAACTACCTCGACGCATTAGAGGAGGAGGCAGGCGCTCCATACTCAAGCAAAAGAAGAAAAAAAATCTTACTACATAACTTGGGCCCGGAAGGGATCAGAATCTACGACACCATCGTGAAAGTGGAAAGAGATGCCACAGACACTGATGTTTTCAGCCACGCCATCGCAGACCTAGATGCACACTTCCGGCCCGTGGTGTGTGTCGCGATTGACCGCCACAATTTTTTCCAAAGGAAGCAAAAGAGCGGTGAGACCATAGACGAGTATGTAGTTGCCCTGCAGAAACTCGCCATCTCATGCAAATTCGGCACATTACATGACGAACTCATCCGAGACCAGATCATCATGCACACGTCGAGCACCCATGTCCAGGAAAAACTATGGGTGAACGGAGATGCCCCACTCAAAGAAATCTGGGCCATGGTAAAGAAGGCCGAATTATCGAAACGCTGCGCCCAAGCAGCTAAGAAGGAAACAGGAGGGACGCAGTCGGTGTGCCAAATATCGACTCAACATAGAGGAGAACGCCACAAGCAAAGGGAGCCGCAGAAACACCTGGATGGTAGGAAACAGAAGTCCGCCAATCCCACGGATCAGAGAGGGAATAAGGGAGGACGTCCGAGCTGCTACAGATGTGGTAGTATCAACCATCTAGGGAATGACAAGGGATGCCCGGCGTTCCGAGCAAAGTGCTCGTACTGCGGAATATTTGGTCATTACGAAAAAGTATGCCGCCGGAAACCGAAAGGGGCTACAGTGAAGTTTGTGGACCGAGAGCAGCAAGACGACACCAACGAGTCTGAGGAAACCGATGACCTAGAGGAAATCCTGTACATAGATGTCCAAGTGTTGGAGATGGACGACTCTGGAAATGACAAGCCCCGATTAGACATGCTAATTGGTGGGATACCGTTGGAAATGATAGCGGACAGTGGAGCTCCCATATCAATCATTCAAAAGAAAGTTTGGGAAGACAAATTTGCGTCCACACACGGAGACAGACTATGTCCCATGGACTTGCGTCCGGTCACATACACCGGACAAAGGATCCCCATGCTGGGGTACTGTCCCTTGTCATTCGAGTTCAGGGACCGCCAAGCCATGTGCAAGCTGTACATAGCGGAGAGAGGCCCCTCAGTGCTGAGCTGGAGAGACCAGGGTGCTTTGGGGATCCAGTTGAACCCGGGAGGAATCGAGAAAATCCTGCTCATGGACATGGAGAAAAGAGACGACGTGGAGTCGTGGAAGAGGGCGTACCCAAGAGTATTCAACGGCCAAATCGGGGAGCTAGCGAGATACAAGCACCTGATCAAGCTAAAAGAAGGAGCAACTCCAGTAGTGCACAAAGTGAGGAACATCCCGCTCAGGAGCAGAGAGGCAGTACAACAAGAGTTGGACAGACTCGAGCAGGAAGGGGTGATCAGAGCCATAGAAAGTGCAGAGTGGCTTTCCCCCTTGGTGGTAGCTCAAAAACCCAATGGCAAAGTCAGGCTATGTGTGGACCTGAGGGAATTGAACAAAAACATACTTGTCGACAAGTTCCCCCTGCCACGCATAAACGAGATGTTGTCGAAGACCAAAAACATCAAATGGTTTTCGACAGTGGACCTGTCATCGGCGTACCATCAGGTCAAGCTACACCCCTCCTGTACACACCTCACCTCCTTCATCACACCTTTCGGCTGTTATGAATTCTTAAGGATGCCATTTGGCCTAGCTTCGGCGGCCGCAGTCTTTCAAAAGATGATGCACAAATTGCTGAAAGGAGTGGTCGACGTTCAATTTTTTCAGGATGATATCCTAGTCATGGGGAAGTCCATGCACGACCACAATGAGAAGCTCCACAAAGTATTCAAGATTCTACAGGACAACGGACTGACAGCAGAATGGTCGAAATGCAAATTGGGAGTGAAATCAGTCACTTATTTAGGCCACGAAATAAGTGAAGAAGGAATCAAGCCCAAAACCGCCAACATGAAGGCCATTCAAGACGCACCCACCCCGGGCAAAAAGGAGGACGTTCGGTCATTCTTAGGGATGGCCGAATACTACAGCAAGTTCGTGCCACAATTTGCTTCCAAGACGCACCACCTACGACAGCTGCTCAAAGAGAGGAACAAATTCCAGTGGGGTCAGGCAGAACAAGTGGAGTTTGAGACGTTAAAGAAGGAGATGAGCGCCACCATCCCGCTCAAAGGATTTGATCCCCAGGCAGAGACAATCCTCACGACGGACGCAAGTGACCGAGGACTGGGAGCAGTTTTAATGCAACGTGCTGAGAAGGGAGAGTTGCACACAGTCAGCTTCGCATCCAGGTCCCTAGCCCCCAACGAAGAGAAGTTCAGCGTGGTGGAGAAGGAGATGCTGGCAGTAGTGTGGGCCATGGAGAGATTCCGCCAGTACCTATGGGGAGCGCGATTCTTAGTAAAAACGGACCACAAACCCTTAGTCCGAGTGCTGACATCAAGTGGCCATGCGCATGCCACACCCAGGATTGCAAAGATGACTCTGCGCCTGTTAGACTTCCTTTACGATGTGGAACACATCCCGGGACCACAAAACAAAGTGGCGGACTTCCTCAGCAGGGCGGCAGCCATGGAGGCGGGGAGTGACCAAGAAGAACAAGAATGGGCAGGCTATGTGGTCGCCACGATCCAGGAGGCAGAGAATGCGATAAGTATGCAAGAGTGGGAAGAAGCATACAAAGATGATGTTGACCTGGAAGCCATCAAGGGGTATGTAGTCCACGGGTGGCCAGAAAAGAGACACCTAAGAGAAGAGCTCCGGAGGTACTGGGAGGTCAGAGAGGAACTATCGCTGGCTGAGGATTCCATCTTCCTGTTGAGAGGAGACAAGGTGATACCACCCAAGGGAGTACTGGAACATCTGATGGGCTTACTACATGAAGGACACCAAGGCATCACCAAAACCAAAGCCCTTGCCAGACAAGCTTACTGGTGGCCGGCTGTCGATGCGCAGATAGAAAGGCACGTGAGGCAGTGCGAATCTTGTGCCAAAGCAGACAAATCTCAAAACCTAATCAGACCACCCCTGGGGAAATTCCCCATACCGGATGGCCCGTGGGAAATGCTATCAGTGGACATTTTAGGACCTGTCCTGAACAAAGCAGGGACACCGAAATATGTAGTAGCGCTGGTGGACAAATTCTCCAAATGGCCAGAAATCGAAGTAAGAGAAAACATGGACACAGAGGCGGTGGTGAACTTCCTACAGTCCACATTCCTGAGAGAGGGCATTCCAAAGATCATCGTTAGCGATAATGGCCCTCAGTTCACTTCGACAAGATGGACTACCTTCACCGAAAGGAATGGGATAGAAGTGAAGCACCCACCCATTTACCATCCCGCAGGGAATGGCCAAGTGGAGCGGTTTAACCGCGTCATCATGGGAACCATCCAAGCGGCCATCAACGACGGTTTGGACTGGGAGAAGGAACTGGAAAAGATGGTTTGGGCATACAGGATCACCCCGGGCAGCACCGGGTACAGCCCTTTCAAGATTTTGAGGGGGAGAGAAGCGTTCACCAAGGACAATCAAGCGTGGAGGAAGTTGGTGATACAGAGCAGATGGTCTCCGGCAGTAGTGAAAAGGAACCTGGAAAGAGCGCAGGAGATCTATACGACTCACTTCAATAAGAACCACAAAGTAAAGAAGGCTGAGCTGGAGAAAGGGGACTGGGTAAGAGTCAAACTAGCAGTCCACAAGAAGAAGGGTGAGAGCAAGTTCTCGCCGCCATTACAAGTCTTGGAACCGTACGACCGATCGGCCTTGCTGAGCGACGGAAAGGTATGGTCACAGGACAGGATGGCCAAGTGCAGCAGAATCATCAAAGAGGAATGCGACGTGGAAGAAGGCCTAGAGAATGTTGAAGGAGATGGAGAAGAAGGAAGTAGCAGAGGACGACATGTGAACGTAGAAGAAGGACAGCGGGAAGTAAGTGAGAATGACTGTGGCGCTGGAGAGAGAGAAGGACAGAGGAGCGAAGGGAAGGAAGTGAAGAATGAGGACGTGGCAGACAAGAGTGGAACTCAAGGAAGGGAGAGCATGGATCAGGAGTGCAGGGAGAGAACGACGAAGGTGAGAACCAGAGTGGGAAGAGAAGTGAAGACACCAGAGAGATTCAAAGACTTTAACATGGACTGGAAGTAAGAACTTTCATTGTTGAATTACTGTGAGTAAAGGGGGGAGATATGTGGTATTGCTCGTGCGTTAGCGCACTAGTGTTCTGCCAGGCGGAACGGGAAGTAAGGTTGACGGAAGCGGAAGGCGGCCATTTTGTGCATTGGCGCCGACCGCTTCTGAGTAAAAGGTTGTGTGCTCCGGCGCTCCGTCGGCGAATAAAGAATTCAATTAATATCCATGTGCAGACCCCATTATTTTCGGATATTACACCTTTGTTTTGTTTTCAGAAAAGGCAGAAACTGATGCTATAATAATCTGATATGGATTCCCTCAGTTCTTTTCCATGGGTGTATTTTGTTGGCTTGTTCGATGTCGTGTTTTTATCTGGCTCCCTTACGGGCTGATCCGTCTCTGTTTTGAATCTGTCAAAGTCACTCGGCTTTATCTGGGGGCAGCCGCGTGGCCGGGCTTCCTTTGTTAGTGCGGAGGCAGATCTGATAATCGAAGGAAGCAGCATCATTGTGAAGCGGCAAGAGGACTTCCCTTCCTCCGCCCTGTGGGGGCCACCACGGGGGCAGGGGCCCCTCCCGTGGATGGGTCCACACAGGTTCCTTTGGGTGAACCTCCATCCATCCCGGAGGGGGCGACCCCGGGGGCAGGGCCCCTCCTGTGGATGGGTCCACACAGGCTCCTGTGGGTGAACCTTCATCAAACCTGTGGGGGCCACCCCGGGGGCAGGGGCCCCTCCCGTGGATGGGTCCATACTGGCTCCTGTGGGTGAACCTTCCGCCACCCTGTGGGGGCCACCCCGGGGGCAGGGGCCCCTCCCGTGGATGGGTCCACGCAGGCTCCTGTGGGTGAACCTCTCATCTCCGAGTACATCATAGTGCCTGGCAGGACTGATGCTTCGATAGATTTATTCCATTCAGAGATACGAGAGACTCACCTGCACTGCAGACAAGCACGGCTGGCATCAACAGTCGTTATTCGATCAATCAATCAAACATTTGTAAAGCGCTGCACCCCACCCCTGAGGGTCTCGAGGCGCTGGTGCTCTTTGCTGCTGCGTGGAGGTTTGATCGTTCAAACATCCAGGTCTTCAGTTCTCTTCTGAGTTGCTGGAGTGATGATGTGGTCCTGAGGTGCATGGGAAGGTCGTTCCAAGTTTTGGCCGCCAGGTGTGAGAAGGAGCGTTCTTCGCTGGTGGCTCGACGGATCCTGGGGGTTATTCCGAGGAAGAGGGAGGCGGATCGCAGGTGTCTGGTCGGTTGGGGGAAGGTCATGCGTTTGTTGATGTATGCTGGTCCTTCGTCGTGCAGGGCTTTGTATGCGCGTGTCAGCATCTCGAAGATCCTCCGCCGCATGCCTAGGATGTGGCAGCAGACGGAGAGACTACGTTTACCTGTTTCCTCATAGATAGCTTGCTGTCCAAGATGCCAAAGTTGTGGACATGAGGGCATATGTATGAAAGAATGCATTTGCGATTCTCAAATAGCGATTTCAGAATCACAAAACGATATGTAAATAAAAATGTGGTTTTTTTTGCGATTCCCTAACATTCCTTAATTGCGACTCGCAAATTGCGACTCGCAATTAAGGAATGGCTTCCCATTCATTCCTATGGGCCAAGAGGCCATAGGAGTGAATAGGAATTGAGTGCCCAATTTCAAGGGTGCAAGGGTTCCAAAAAGACACCCTGTTGCACCCCTGAAATGTGCATGTGTGCACATGTGGCGCACATACATGCCCCTGTGTGCCACATGACACTTCAAAAAAAAAAAAAAAAGGGCTTTTTTAAAGAAAAACACAAATTACCACCCCACCAACTTGAAGTTGGTGGTAATTTGCGATTCCTTAAGGCAGTATCGCAATCTGCGATGCCAACTAGCATAGTATTTAGGCAATCGCAAATTGCGATTCTCTAAATGGTTGCACAAAATAAGGAATCACAATTTTTACGATTCCTTATTTTGCAAGTAGGTTTAAACCTACCTACACAGCGCACAGCTAAATTGCGATTGCAAACGCTGAAATTCTGTGAATTTCAGCATTTGCGAACACAATTGAGCTTGATACATATGGCCCATGGTATGTTGGGGTGCCAAGTTCCGTGGGCCACCATGTGTCATTCCATGGCGAGGTGTTCCCAAAGATGAGGACTTTCATCTTGTCCATGTGGACTTGGAGAGAGTTGTCCTTCATCCAGTCTGCGACGCTCTTCGTGCCTCTGTGGTGGCTCTGGTGCCGGAGGGTCTTCGAACAGTCCGAGAATGAGCTGTGTGTCATAGGCATAGGACACGATGTTGAGTCCGTGCGTTCTGACGGTGCCGGCCAGGGGGGGTTCACCCTCTGGAATCCTCACATGTCATCTATGGAATGATCCAATTTCACAACAGTCTCCGCCTAGCTGAGTCTGGCTAAGCGCAGTATGGCCGCCTGTCATCTAAGAACGAAGACGTAACCATGGCCAGTGAGCGCCCCTGCTCAGGAAATCGCACCAAAGCCATTTTGACTTGTCCTAAACCTCGGTGAGGGGTCAGATGCTGGAAAGCAGCCTCTTGGGGATGTCAGTAGTTGTGAGCAGGGCTTTACATGGGATGAAAAAACTAGTGGGGTTAAAGGGGCGTGGCCAACAAAATCAGGTGTGTGTTCTAAATTATGAGAACTAGAATTGTGAGCGTAAGAAATTCAGGAATTAACATTCAAGAAAGGATAATAAATTAGTAAAACTTTACCGTTGACCTGTGCACAGCACAGCCAGGCAAGAGGCGCAAATCAGCATGCTTGAAACGACAGTGGTGCAGGCAGTGTGTGAGGTTCAGTGACTGGAGCATGGCAGCCTTTTAAAGAGACACTGCTCCTACCATTTCTTAATTTTCATGTTCAAATACGGTGTTTGCTGCACGGTTTACATCAGTGGCGGCTCCTCCGCCAAGGAGGAGGAGTGTCGCCCTACTGCCAGGAGCAGCAAAGAAAGTAAACAGTCAATGATAAGAATGCTACTATCATTTTCTTTTTTCCTCCTGCTGCGGCAGGGCGCGGGGCGGAACTGCAGGGGAGGAGTGGTAGAACACTCCTGTGGCAATGACTGTTTAGTCGGCCAAAACAGTCATGCGCACTCCCCGGTTCTCTTTACAGCCTGCATGGAGAACATGCCCACCCCTGCAGTCCCTAGCTGAGCGTCGTGTCACAGCGCTCAGACCAATCACATCACATGGAGCGTTGTGATTGGCTTAGGGGTGAGAGCCTGGCTGCCTGCTTCTTGTTCCGACCTGGAGTCGGACACTGGCGAGCAGGAGAGAAGATGCGGGACCCGGCGGCAAGTACGTTTTTATTTTTTGAAGCAGCCCCCGAGTCCCTGAGCCCCAGGCATGCAGGATGGCCGTAGGGGGAGGTTAGCCAGCTATGAAATGCCTTAAATTCTGATATTTACTTAACGTGGGTGTTAAAAGCAAGTCAACACAAAAGAAGACAGGGTAGAGGCAGAGGCTCCAAGCTGACCCCTGCACCGCTGCTGATTCCAGCAGATGAGGTAGGCACGGCGCTCCAGGGTCCCTTTAAAAAAGTATCCCTCCTCCTGGATCACTTTCAGGTTCAAGATTCATGACGGAAGTTTTATGCGTGACTCATGTAACTATGCGTGAGTCGTCTTTGTTAGGCCAGCCCTCACCAGTCTGTATTGCCAGGGCATGGCTCAAACAGGTCAGGACTTGAAAACAGAGCTGATGCGCTGGTTTTAAAACTGCCAGTGCTCAGCACCGGCAGGACCCGGCCCACATAAAGCCCTGGCTGTAAGGAAGGCTGGAGTAAGCAGGGAAAGGAGTGTACTACGTAATATCAAAGGCAGACTATCAGGAGACAGGACCAGGGAAAGAACAAACAGCATCCTGTGGTCCTGATGCCAACCACACTCTTCAGGCAGGGTGGCACCCTGTGGACAATGCCAGGGAGGAAGGAGCTCCTGGGAGGCCGCTCTCTACTCACAGTCCATGCCTGCAGATTCTTGTATCGCTCCTCATCTGGCTATGGCACTAGCAGGCGCCATCTTGAGTGAGGAGACCCATCCTCTGATGCTCAGACCCCTCACAGAAGGTCCCTGGAGAGCTGGCCTCATTCTGTGACAGCCCAAGGCGCCTTCTTTCATCAGGTGACAGCAGCAGCAAGCCTTGGCCTCAGCCCTGGAACCTCATCCCAACGCCAATAACCCTCGCATGTGCCTACTCAGTGGGTCCCCGTATATACTTACTTGCCGGTCGGCATCTGCATTCCTCCCCCATCTCCACAACAATCCTAGCAAATAATGTCAGCCAACAATCTCAGTTCTTGTTGATGGTCATTGTTGGCCGCAGATTTATTAATAACAATATTGCTTATTAATAACAATATTAATAACGTACTGGTTGTACAATCTTCATTTGCGAACTTTAACCATAAATCATGCACATCACATTACAGTTTACGACACCTTCCAGTGGTACAGGTGTCTGTCTCTCGTGCACCCATCAGTTCGTAAATGGCACTTTTGTACAACCAGTTCTTAATCAGTTTTCTTGGTGTTCCGGTAGTTGGTTGGCCACACCCCTTTTGGGTGTCATGGAGGGGAGCTTCTTTGCCTGGAGTTAGGTCCCCAGCTCGCTACCATTTGAGCCCTGCCGTCCGGCCGGGTCTGGGCCGCGAGTGCCGTCTCCGTTTTTTCCTCCCCTCCTTTGTGCGGCCACGTCACCCTGCCGTACGGCATTGAAAAGTGAGTGGCCCTCCTCCTACACACCGCCCACCGGTGTGTTTGGTTAGCCAACGATTGTAGGATTTCCGCCAACGCTTTCCCCACTGTCCAGCACTGCGACTCTGCTGTCCCTTAGGTGTGGGTGGGTGGGCTTCAAACGATGTCGTTGTCGCGCCGCTCTCCCAGCTCCTTCGAAGACGTTGTGATTCTGGCTGGGGAGCGGCGGTGTTTAAATCCCCTTGAGCCCCCAATGGGCTCCAGGTGAGACCCCCATTGATTGGGGGGTTCAAAGGTAGCAAGGTTAGCCATTGGTCGCCCCCCATGGGCGCCGAGGTCACGAGGTCGCTTCCTGTCGGGGTGGCTGGTGCGCACCCCGTTTCCGCCCCCTTGCCCCCTATGGGCTTCAGGTGAAAACCCCTTTGATTGGGGGGTTCAAAGGTAGCCAGGTTGGCCATTGGTCGCCCCCCACGGGCGCCAAAGTCACAAGGTCACTTCCTGTCGGGGTGGCTGGTGCGCACCCCGCTTCCGCTGGTCCAGGCCGCTTCGGGGCGCCCAGGACCAGTTCCATCCCCCTGTTGGCACAGCGTGGGTTATGGCGCCAGCCTTTGAGCCTCCCCCACCCTGCGGGTGGGTGCGGCGGCCTCTGCAATAACCCTCGCATGTGCCTACTCAGTGGGTCCCCGTATATACTTACTTGCCGGTCGGCATCTGCATTCCTCCCCCATCTCCACAACAATCCTAGCAAATAATGTCAGCCAACAATCTCAGTTCTTGTTGATGGTCATTGTTGGCCGCAGATTTATTAATAACAATATTGCTTATTAATAACAATATTAATAACGTACTGGTTGTACAATCTTCATTTGCGAACTTTAACCATAAATCATGCACATCACATTACAGTTTACGACACCTTCCAGTGGTACAGGTGTCTGTCTCTCGTGCACCCATCAGTTCGTAAATGGCACTTTTGTACAACCAGTTCTTAATCAGTTTTCTTGGTGTTCCGGTAGTTGGTTGGCCACACCCCTTTTGGGTGTCATGGAGGGGAGCTTCTTTGCCTGGAGTTAGGTCCCCAGCTCGCTACCATTTGAGCCCTGCCGTCCGGCCGGGTCTGGGCCGCGAGTGCCGTCTCCGTTTTTTCCTCCCCTCCTTTGTGCGGCCACGTCACCCTGCCGTACGGCATTGAAAAGTGAGTGGCCCTCCTCCTACACACCGCCCACCGGTGTGTTTGGTTAGCCAACGATTGTAGGATTTCCGCCACGCCGCAGAGAGGCGCACGTCTTTCTGCGGCTCCCCCCTTTGCCCCTTGGTTCGTGGCTACCTACTTTCCCTTTTTTCTTGCTCCTTTTCAAAGACAACCCGCGAGCGTCATTGCGCCCCACAGGTTGCCCCAGAACACCTCCATTCCTTTATCGGACAGATGCACCCCATCTTGTCCATATAGCTCTGGGCGGCCTGGGTGGATGAGGCCGTGCCGGATTGATTCCAGGCCGTTGGTTGCGCAAAACTTGTGCATGGCGGTATTTAGCTTGCGCCTTGCGTTGTCCACCGCTTTATTTGAGTCGGCACCCCTCCAGTGCCTCCTGCTGATCATCTCCGACCACACCACTGTCGTGGTCCCCAGCCACGCCGCCGCTTTGGCGATATCCCTCTGGATGGCTAGGCCCACTGCTTTGCGGCCCAACTGCGTTAGGTCGTTCCCTCCTAGATGTACGATCAGCACATCTGGCAGCCAGGCTGAGTCCGCCATGAGGCCGTCCAGGGTCGGTAGTAACTGCTCCCACTTCATGCCGGGCCGTCCGATCCAGCGGATGTACGTCGCCTTGGGTCTGCTTTGGTTGTGCCCCACTCGCCTCCACCAGGACTCCATTCTGGACACGAATGAGTGTCCCACGACCCATACCAGTTGTGGGCGTCCCCCTGTCGAGAGAAAATGCTCCATTAAGGTGGCTTTCTGCGCACCGGGTGTGGACGAGGGAAGGGGGGGCAATAAAACCCTGCCGTGCGGCATCCCAAGGCGGCTGCCCCCCTCCCCCCTACTACCCCCTTTTTTTTTTTTTTTTTTTTTTATATGAGATGCGGCCGTATGTAAGACCTGTATGCCCTGGACCGCCATCTGCCCACGGCCTGTATCCTGTCCTCTGGCATGCCATACTGCGATGCCGAGGTGGCCGCCCCTATCCTGAAGGAGTGCGGGGCATATGACGTTGCCTGGAGCCCCACCTTGCTGAGGCCCTGGCGCATTATGGCCGTGAACTGGAACCTGCTCAAGTTCCTTCCATCTCGGTGCACAAAGAGGGGGCCATCCCCCGCCGGCCGAACCGCCATGTATTGCAGCAGCCAGCACACTGCGCAGCGCCCCACCTCCGGGATACAATGTAGACGAATCGTCGCCCCTTTTCGAGCCCTATCCGTTTTGGATTGTCTAAGCGTGAGCTCCACCGTTTTTTCCATTGGCTTGACGTCCCTTGCCTGCAAGCAGCGCTGCGCCGGGCCTGACCTGTTGGGGGCTACTATTTCGCTTACCCGAAAAGCCCCAAAGAAGGCCGTGGTGAACGCGGCCCCGAAGAGTAGCCGTTCGTACCTGTCTGCAATGATGCTGGTTAGGGCGCTAAGTAACTGACCCAGCTTGTCGTAATCAATGGGGCGTCTGGTGTCCTTTTTGGTCCCCTCAAGCTTTCGCCAGCCTTTTAGGGCTGCCTTCAGGTAAACCGTTGCCGTGGGGTCCTCGCCTGTGTGGAGCCTGGCAAAGTATGCAATGGCGGCCAGGTGCGCCTGTGCCCAAGATCTTGTTTTCTTGGCGTCGAATGCCCATTGCACGAATTTCTCAGCCGCTGTGCGGACCGTTGATTTGTCTACCAGCGACACTATGCCCCCGATTCTCATTACTGTGGCCGCGTATTTCTTGTATCTCTTGTGCGCCTCAGAGGTGAGCGAGTGCCCTATTAGTCTTGACAAGTCAACCCCCCCAGGTCCCACAGGTATGTTGGAAAGGGGGTCATCACCTCGTCCGCCCCGGGCAGAAGCTGTTTGAACCGTGTCATCTGGGACCGGGATAGCGCGTCGGCGACCGTGTTCTCCGTCCCCGGCACGTGCCGAGCCTTCAGCTCCAGGTTCCCCTCGAGCTGCAATTTAACCAACTCTCGCATTAGCCTCAACATGCCCGGGCATTTTGCTGCGCCTCTGTTAATGGCCTGCACTACCCCCAAATTATCCGACCATAAAGTGAGCTTTAGATTCCTTATCTCTTTTTTCCATACCGTCAGAGCCACCACTATCGGGAATAGTTCGAGGAACGTGATGTTTTTTGTGAGCCCCTGCGCATGCCACCTGTCTGGCCACTGGCTGGCACACCATTTGTTCCCCAGGACCGCCCCAAATCCCAGGCTCCCGGCTGAGTCTGTGTATAGCGCTAGCTGATCGGCTGATACCCAACCCTTTTTCCAAATCAGCACACCATTGAAATCCTGCAGGAATTCGTCCCATACTTGTAGGTCCTGCCTTACACCCGTGCTCAGTCGGATGTGGTGGTGCTTGTGGGTAACACCAGCCGTAAGCGCGGTGAGGCGCCTGGAAAAGACCCTGGCGGGCGGGATGACCCTCGCCGCAAAGTTCAGCCTGCCTATCACCCCTTGTATGTCCCTGAGGGTGGCTTTGTGCCGGCCTCTTAGTTTGGCTATTTCTTCCCTGAACTCTTGTACCTTCTCCGGGGGGAGCCTGGCGGTCCCCGTCGTGGAGTCAAGCTCAATGCCCAAGAACGTCAGTCTCGTCGTTGGGCCTGTCGTCTTCTCTTTTGCTAAGGGGACTCCGAGTGTTTCGGTCAGGTCCTCGAACGCCGCCAATGTACTGGCGCACGTCGGCGATCCCGCCGGCCCTGTGAACAGGAAGTCGTCCAGGTAGTGCAGCTTCCCGCCCCCTTGGTGTCTGTCGTGGAGGGCCCATTCCAGGAAAGTGGCGAATTGTTCAAAATAGGCACAAGATATGGCACACCCCATGGGCATGGCTTTGTCGAAGTACGTGTCCCCTTCCCATTGGAAGCCCAGCAGGTGAAAGCTGGTCGGATGTACCGGTAATAAACGAAAGGCAGATTCGATGTCCGCCTTGGCCATGAGAGCCCCTTTCCCTGACGCTTTGACTAGCGCGATAGCGTCATCCACTGACGCGTAACCCACCGAGCATGCTTCCTGGTCGATGCCATCGTTTACGGACCCCCCCTCGGGGTATGACAAGTGGTGTATCAGCCTGAATTGGCCCTTTTCTTTCTTTGGAACCACCCCTAGTGGGGAGATGACTATTCCTTCGCACACTTCTTGAGGGAGGGGGCCCTCAATTCTGCCCAAGTTCCTCTCCTTTTCTATCTTCGCGCTCACCACCCGGGGGTGCTGCCTGGCTGACTGTAAGTTATTCGCTCCTGTTAATGGCAGTGAGCCTTGAAACGGGATAATGAAGCCTTCTTCAAAACCCTCAACCAGCGTCTTTGCGTCTGTTTTGCTGGGATACCTGTTTGCCAAACTGCGCAGCTGTTGTGTATTAATGGGGGACCTGGCCAGCTGGCACTGCTTAATGTCTACTAGTGTCGTGCCCCCACTGGCCTTCGGGCTAGTGCTTCTTGTGTTTCTCCTTCTTTTCGCTCTTTGCTTCCCGCTTGGAGCCTTTGCATGTAGCTGCCGCGTGCTTTCCTCCGCAGCTTGAGCACGCATGTTGGAATTTGCACGAGGAGCCCCATGAACAGTCCCCCGCATCATACCGCCAGCATATGGCCTTGGTCGCGGGGGGGGAGTTGGACCGCCTAGGGAAATGTTTCTGGTGACTTTTGTTCTTCCCCTTGTGGGACGAGCTCCGAAAGGACTGATCGTATTTCCCCGTCCAGGCTCTAACTTCCTTGGCCGCGAGCATCTTATGAATAAAACCTGAAACGTCCTCCTCGTTCCACTCCATCTCTGGGTGCCTCTGCATTTTTAACCTAAAACCCTTATCGTATTCCAACCATGCATCCCCGGGGAATTGCCTCTGCGCAGAATGTATGTTAGCCTCATACAGCCATAGGTCTGCCGCGCAATGCGGGAACCTCTCTACTATGATACATGCCATGATCCTAAAAGCGTCTAGCCAATTCTCAAAGTTCCGCTCCTTTCTGGCCCCTCGCCTCTCCCTTTTCTCGTCCTCTCTCCTGTCACATGTGGTCAGGTCGAGGCCCTCTAGCTGTATTTCAAGGAGCGAGAATATATCGATGAACTCCTTGCGCCATATCCTCTCTTTCACTGCGAGAGGAATAAGGCACGCGAGCCCCGTGGCTTTCGTCGTCAAGGAGGCAGGGCCGGGGGATGGTCTGGCGTACAGGTCACTGCCTAGCCCCCCCGAACCCGGGCTCCCGGACCCAGTATTATACCCCCAACCGGGTAGTGGGGAAACCTGATCCCCCTGTGGGGACAGGCCCACCTGATCCTGCACCCTTGACTGTCGGGCCCACCCCGGCTCCATCATATGCCAAGTTAAGCCCCCTGACTCGTCGGTGCGTTGTTCCCTGGGCCCCGCCGCCCCCTGCCCTGAGCTGTTCAGTAGCGACGGAGCGAGCGATTTCAAACATTCTTTCACAATGGTACTAATATGCTCACCATTAACCGATCTGTCGCTCGTATCCTTTTGCTTGCTGTCGACTGACTTCAGCGGCGGGAGCTTCTGGCGCACTTTCTTTGGGGGATTCCTCTTGGCCGTCCTCTTCCTCGGCGAGGTCTTAGGCTTCTTGGGTGCTGACGGGCCTGCTTCCTCCTCCGCCTGGCCGTCTGGCCTATTCTCCTTCCCTTTGGCAAAATAGGGCTGAAGCCATTCGTCGCCGTGTACCGCCGATATCTCGCGGATCTTCTTCAACACTTCCGCCATGTCTCCTGGCTGATCTTCCGCCATGTTGTCCCCCAGGTCTAGATCTGGTTTCAGCGGGCTGGTCTGCGCCGCTGGGTCGGAAGGAATTCCGGACCCGCCTTTGAACTTCTATGCACGTGCGTGCTGTGTGTCCGAAGAAGCGGCTCGATGCGCGCTTCAAGCTAGACGATGCTTACCGCGCTGGAGCTTGGAAGAGCTCGTCTTCTCTCTTCGACGCTTCGGGTCCCGGGGAGCTGGGTGGAGAACTTGACCGGCGCGCTACTCCGTGCTGTCGTCCTTCTGCTTCGTCCGTCCTTCGCCGCCTCCTGTCGCAGTCGGTCTTCTTCAAACGATGTCGTTGTCGCGCCGCTCTCCCAGCTCCTTCGAAGACGTTGTGATTCTGGCTGGGGAGCGGCGGTGTTTAAATCCCCTTGAGCCCCCAATGGGCTCCAGGTGAGACCCCCATTGATTGGGGGGTTCAAAGGTAGCAAGGTTAGCCATTGGTCGCCCCCCATGGGCGCCGAGGTCACGAGGTCGCTTCCTGTCGGGGTGGCTGGTGCGCACCCCGTTTCCGCCCCCTTGCCCCCTATGGGCTTCAGGTGAAAACCCCTTTGATTGGGGGGTTCAAAGGTAGCCAGGTTGGCCATTGGTCGCCCCCCACGGGCGCCAAAGTCACAAGGTCACTTCCTGTCGGGGTGGCTGGTGCGCACCCCGCTTCCGCTGGTCCAGGCCGCTTCGGGGCGCCCAGGACCAGTTCCATCCCCCTGTTGGCACAGCGTGGGTTATGGCGCCGGCCTTTGAGCCTCCCCCACCCTGCGGGTGGGTGCGGCGGCCTCTGCAAGACTCAGCCTTCCTCTGCACAAGAGCACACAGCTCATCCATGGCCAAAGGGGCGGTTTATTGTGCCAGAAAAAGAGGCGGGCAGGCCAGGTCAGCCGACCTCTCACATTAAAAGTCATGCCCCATCTTTTAAAAGTGTACATTGGTGAGTGTGTGGTGCGTCTCCATGGGAACCATTCACCAAGGGTGCCGTGGCCCTCTGGCTTCATTGTGAAGGGGTTTAGTAATGGCAGACGGACACAGGGGTGCGCACGGCACCTCGGCTTCTAGTTAGGGTGACCCGCCGTCGCAGATTTGCCAGGACGGTCCCGGTTTTTCACCAGCTGTCCGGGCAGGTGTCGACAAATTGAGCTCATGTCCCTATATTTGGAGAGGGTCGACTTAAAAGGGGGAGGTTTTTTTATGTTTTACAAAGCAGGGATAGTTAGCAGTTGTTCCAAGAAATCAATTTAATTGACAGGCAAGCTACTGGGTTTAAAGATTGCATCTTAAATGTAAATCCATATTAGTAAAGCGCAAACTACTCACCCCTACAGTCTCAAGGCGCTGGAGGCCAACGTGGAAATTAAGTGAGCTATTGCCCAGGGTCACATGGTGCTGAGCCGTGAGCCCTGTGCTCCGAAGGCCGCTGCTCTGGCCACTGCACCATACCTCTCCACATTTTTATTCACGTCTAATGTATGTTCTTACTGTGCGTTTTGTAATTCATTGCTGAGGAGCGCTGTCAAGCTGTGCGCTCGCTTGACGTAAAATGATAGTCCTCCTGTTTTTTTTAAATGTCCCGGCTTTTTGCTTTAAAATTCTGGTCACCCTACTCCTAGTGCGTCTAGGCCGCTGAACTAGGTGGCACTTTGAACCACGCATCCTGTTTCCACCTATATTGAGCCGGCGCCACATCCTGACCCTACTAAAGGCACATTGCACCATCACTACTTTGGACTGGATGTCTTTGGGTTTACAGAGCGCCGCGGCTTCCATCAACAAGAGACACGAGCACTCTTCTGTAAAACGCAGGATGGAGCAAGGTAGCCGGGTTCACCTGAAGGCGGCATGGGGAGCCAGTTTATTACTGCTGGATGTGAGGTCGAAATTGAGGGGTCTCATATATCTGTCTGGGGGTCTGGGTGGATACAAAATGCAGCCCCCCATCCAGAAACTCCACATCTCAGCTGTCCACCCTAAGGCCGCCTCGTTAACTTTTGGTTTGAACCAGGCTCGGCTCCAGGATTTTCGGGGGGGAATGGGCCACTGCGGGCCCAATTTGCCGCTTTTTGTGGAAGCCTACAAGCCCTATATTACATCATATTTACTTGCAAACAGTCTCCATGATAGAACTGATCAAGTCTGTGTCTATACAGAGCATGTGGAGAGTTATTTGAAAGCAAGAGCCATGTCTGGATCGAAGTACAAACCCTCAAATTCCAGCAGGCCAGGATTCAACACATATACTTCCAGTCCCGATTATCCACTTTTCTACCACCCCTCTCCTGTGCACCTTATCTCACAGCTGACCTGGGGCCCCAGCCCCATACCAGCCACCATCCAGCTCCACTTTCATTATTCCCGTAAAAAACATTAGTAAAATCACCTTCAAACTTTATTGAATATAGCAGCAAATATAATTAGCACACAATTTAATATGTTCCACAGTTGCCCTAATGACCTGACTGCTAATTAAATAAAAACAGAAAGGCCATGACAGGGCTAGTTTTAGTGCTAGTGCGAAAGTCTTTTTTGGCACCCCACCAATGACCACTTTCTCTGCAGATACCATAGCTACCACCCTCCAACAGTGCCCCTCATCTCTCCGTAGCCTCTCCCCTTATTGACCCCCTCCTCGGATTCCAGCACTGCCCCCCTCCACCAGCGCCCCTCATCTCTCTGCAGCCACTCTCTCATATGCACTTCATTGGTTGTACAGCGCTACTCATATCAGTGTAGTGTGTGTCAGTACTTTACACCACACCCACATTATACAGAGACAATGACTCATACAAGTATGTAAACCAGTCTACAGGGAATGTCACATAGGTCAGTGAGGATTACAAGGTGTAGGAATCACACGTCATCATACTGATGGGCGGGATATTCTAAGAGGGTTTGGTCTGGAGAAGCACAAACGCAGGATTGAAAGCACACCCCAGTGGAAGGGTCTTGGCTTTACTAATAAACATGTATATCCGCCCAAACTCTTCTTAGCAACATTAAAATAATGAAAGACCGGGGAAGTTCTAACTATATAGTAACACAAACCATTCATGTTTGTATGCAGCTCTTTGATGACAGTTCATAGGTCACTGTGCTATGTTTGGGTTGTAACTTCTGAACTGCAAGTAACACAAGGAGCTCTGTGACAGAGGCAGGAACCAAATACAGAACGTGTCCCCTTCGCAACGCCCCTATTGTTCCTTATGGCACAGCCCACCGTACTAAAAGGAGTTGGATGATTAGGGTTGGCTGTGAGAAAGAGCCCAGGCCCAATCACTCAACTCCCGCCTTCCATCATCATTTGCATCTTTGTTTTATTCTGTACTGTGTACTTTACTATATAATAAGAACAATTGTTTATCATGATCAAGTAGCAAAATATTTCTGATATTGTATTGTAAAAACTATAATCCTTTTTCTATATAAAAATAACAATACATTTTAAAAAATGACTGAAATCTTGAGTTTTTGAAGCAATGTATGTTGAGGCCATAGCATTGTTGTGATATACTCTTCTGGGTTTTATTAGAATGCCATATGTTGGACCCGGCCTTGCGGCGTGGTCCCAATCCTCCCGCATGACGGGCCTGGGACGACACCAACCCCTGTCCTCCGGCCGAGGGCGACACCCTCCAACCTTCACGAGAGCCGCCCTCCGGGCGACCGCCGGCTCTCCCCCTCTCTAGAACTCGGCAACCCCTACTCGCTCCACTCTGCGGGTCCGACCCCTATCCCGGACCACCATCTCAGACCCCGACTCCATCTTGGATCCTCCACGACCAGGCCCGTGGCTTCGGCCCGACCTCGGCCACGGGCCCAGCGAAGCCCCGACATTGAGGCACCAAGTTCCAACCAGGTGGTAAAGTGGCCACTTGACGGAACAATGAGGAGAAGGGTTTCGATGCTCCACCAGCGACGCCTGGTTTCGATCGCCTCCGGCCTCCCTGGGCGCTGGCTCTGCCCCCCTGCTGGGTGTCTGGACACACTCATCCCGGCCCCACCGACCCCCCAGGTGCGAGGGTCCGGACATCAAAGAACACCAGACCTATATCTGGGGCATCCCTAGAGCAGGTCGGCAGTTGTATCCTGGAGTTGAGAGACCCCGAGACGAACTCATCCACGTGAAACCTGTAACCCACCTTTTGGAGCCCTGCTGGCGCTGCCGCGGCCCATCTTCGTTGAAACCACCTATGGAGCCCTGCTGGCGCTGCTGCGGCCCATCTTCGTTGAAACCACCTCTGGAGCCCTGCTGGCGCTGCCGCGGCCCATCTTTGTTGAAACCACCTCTGGAGCCCTGCTGGCGCTGCCGCGGCCCATCTTCGTTGAAACCACCTTCTGGAGCCCTGCTGGCGCTGCCGTGGCCCATCTTCGTTGAAACCACCTTCTGGAGCCCTGCTGGCGCTGCCGCGGCCCATCTTCGTTGAAACCACCTTTGGAGCCCTGCTGGCGCTGCCGCGGCCCATCTTCGTTGAAACCATCTTCTGGAGCCCTGCTGGCGCTGCCGCGGCCCCTCTTCATTTGAAACCATCCTTGGAGCCCTGCTGGCGCTGCAGCGGCGCGACCTGGAAGAACCCTCCCCGGCTCGAGGATTGAGAGCAGAGCGAAGGGTCTCCCCATACCAGGCTGTTACCAAGACTGTCCCGCTTCCCCCTTCCCTCCGTGACTAAACCCGAGAGGACCCCTTGGTCCAGTTGAACCTGTACCGTTACGATTACCTGCCTTAATTGTTCATAAAAACGTTAAGAATCTATCCTTGTGATGTGTGGTGTCCATCTGTAGTGGAGTGATTGCTCGTCTGTACGATCCTAGGGGAGGAACCTCGCCAGGAGGCCTCTCGACTTCGCTCGCCCAATTCTAAGATCCCCTTTCTAACATTGGTGGCAGGCGGAGTGATCCGAGCCGACGCAGATCGTACAGAGAGTAACTCTCCCACTACTAACGGAAACACACTACGACCATGACTACCAAGGAAACCAGACTGACCTCAGAGTTCCTGATGGAACGGTTAGAAGAGTACAGCCACAAAGAATTGAAGCGATTCTGCAAGGACCTGGGCATCGCTACCACTGGACTAAGCACCAAAGACGATCTCAAACAGGCTCTGCAAACATGGGTGGAGACAGGAGCGACGCCACCCCAGAACGAAGTCATCACGATCCCTGATGTGCACCCAGAGAACATCGCAACCCCAGCAGAGGAAAGAAAAATGGGCCTCTCCCACGAGGATGCCCGAGAACGAGAGAGGAGCCGGCTCCACAAATTGGAGCTGGCTAGACTCCGCTTAGATGGAGAACTACAACTGGCCGAAAAAAAGATAGCCCTTGAACAACTACGGCTACAGGGAGACCTGGAAGAGAAAAGAAGGCAGAGGGATTTGGAAGAGAAGAAGCTCGCGTACGAGCATGAGCGCGGGTTAAAGGAACTAGAAATTAAGGCTAAACACGGGGACACCGGCGCCTCCGGGAGCCGGAGCACCCCTCCTCCTGCAGACACAAAGGTCCACATCCAGAAAGATGTCGTCAGAGAGTACTATAAAAATAACGACATCCAGCAATGGTTTAAGGCCTACGAGGTAGCCATGACCTCGCACCGCGTACCGCAAAAAGACTGGGGATGCCGGGTTGTGGGGGAGGTTCATCAATGAGGGAAGAGACGCCCTGCTACGGCTCCCCGACGCCGAGATGACCTCGTACGAACACATGAAAGCCGCCCTCCTTACTCGCTATGGGCTCACCCCCGAGATGTACAGGCAGCGATTCCGAGACTGCAAGAGGATCCCCAGTACCACCTGGGTGGAGTATGTGAACTTTTATAGTAGAGCCTTAGAGGGGTGGATCAAAGGCAGCCAGGTCACCACCTACGAGCAGCTGTTCAACCTCATTGTATGGGAGCACCTCTCCAACAACTGTTTTGTCGAACTCAGGCAGCATCTCCTCGACAGCAAACTGACCGAGCCACGGAAACTCGCCATTGAAGCCGATCGATGGGAAAGCACCCGGGTTCCCCGGAACTTGATGGGAGACCAGGGCCGAGCTCACCAGCGATCCCACCGTCAGCGAGACGGAGGAGGAGGCCAAGGCCGGGGCAGGGACACTGCCGCGGTGCCCCCCACCAACACTCCACCTCCCCTGGTCGGAAGGGAAGCCCCCCCCAGCACGGCCGGGGCCCCGCTCGAACCTTATCTGCCACAAATGCCAGCGACCCGGTCACTACGCCAATGACCCCAACTGTCCCAGAAACCAGCCATCCAACACCACCGGTCCGCAAAACCGCCTGATCGTCGCCGCCTCCCTGGGGGAGGAGCAGGGTGAAGAGGAAGACTTTGGCCAAGACCAGACCGAGGGGAGCCCGCAGCCATGTCCCTGGTATGTCTGGGCGAAAGAGACATGGACTCCCGGGCCCCAATCCCGGCCAACACTCAGAAGTACAGCCAGTGGGTCACCATCAATGGACACCGGGCCGAAGCCCTCCGCGATACGGGAGCCAACGTGATGGCCGTCCGCTGCCACCTGGTGACCCCGGATCAAATCTTGCCCAATATACTGTCCCCAGTACGGTCAGCGGATAATTCCGAGAGTCTGTGCCAGATGGCCCGCGTCCCCTTTGAATGGGGGGGGAGTGTCGGGCATGCTGAAAGTGACCATCTGAGACGATGCCCCCGTAGACTGCCAACTCGGAAACGACCTCGAGAGTTCCCCCTGGGCCAACGTCGAGCGGAGAGAGCATCTGGGGATGCTAGGCCTCCCCGAGTGGGCCTGTGCGACAACCCGATCCATGACCGCCCGAGCCGTCGCCTCAACCGAAGAACCAGAATGGCCCGAGCCTCCACCGCCCGTCGTCTCCGAAGACACCGACCCTGAACCCGGTCCACCGGGGCCCAACTGTGAAGAAATTGCCCCGCTCAGCGTCCTCCCGGAACTGGCCCAATGGCGCCAAGAAGGTGGCCCCACTCGAGAGCAGTTCCGTCAAGAGCAGAAAATGTGTCCCTCCCTCGAGGGGATCCGACAGCAAGCCACAGCTCAGAGCACCGGGGATGCCTCGGGGGCCCACTGGGTATTTTGGGACAACGAGCTCCTCTACAGTGAGCAGAAGATTGCCGAGCTGGGGGCCAGCCGGGTGCTGGTGGTTCCCCTCCGGTTCAGAGACTTTCTCCTATATCTGGCGCATGATGTGCCCCTCGTCGGGCACCTGGGGCAGGACAAGACATACAGCCGCCTGGTGACCCATTTCTACTGGCCCAAGATGAGGAATGATGTGATCAATCACTGCCGGACTTGCCCCACCTGCCAAGCCAGCGGGAAGAGCGGCGGAAAACTAAAGATCCCCCTGCAACCTTTCCCAGTCGTCAACACTCCCTTCGAGCGGGTGGGTATCGACATCGTGGGGCCCCTGGAGCCCCGAACATCCCAAGGTCACCGTTTCATCCTCGTCCTGGTGGACCATGCCACCCGTTATCCCGAAGCCATCCCTCTCCGGACCGTGACGGCTCCCTTGGTGGGCCGGGCGCTGATGGGGATCTTCTCCCGGGTGGGCTTCCCCTGAGAGATCGTCAGTGACCGGGGTACGAACTTCATTTCCCGCTACATGAAGTCGCTGTGGCAGCAATGCGGGGTCACGTATAAATTTACGACCCCCTATCATCCCCAAGGGAACGGACTGGTGGAGCGTTTCAATCGAACCCTCAAGGGGATGATCATGGGCCTGGAGGAGCCCTTACGACGCCAGTGGGACGTGTTGCTGCCCTGCCTCCTCTTCGCCTATCGGGAGGTCCCTCAGAAGTCCCTGGGATTCAGCCCCTTCAAACTATTGTACCGGCACCCCGTCCGGGGTCCCCTAAGCCTGGTCAAGGAAGGCTGGGAGGTGACCGCCCAAGATGCTCCCCCCGACGTATACCGGTACCTCCTGACCCTCCGCAACCAGACTCGGCGGTTCCGGGAACTTGCCAAGAACAACCTCGAAGCCAGCCAAGAAGACATGAAATGCTGGTATGATCAAAATGCCTCCTCTATTGAATTCGAGCCCGGCCAACAGGTCTGGGTCATGTCCCCGGTCGAACCATGTGCCCTCCAGGACAAGTGGACTGGGCCCTTCAAGGTGGTGGAACGCAAGAGCCCCGTCACCTACCTGGTGGACATGGAGTCCCTTAGGAACCCCAGCAGGGTCCTCCACGCCAACAGACTCCAACCGCACTTTGTCCGCACTTTGTCCGATCAGAACTTAGCCTCCTGATGGCTACCGACAGTGGAGCTGAAGACGACTCCGAACCCCTACCAGACCTCCTGAACGCCCTCGAAAAGGACGGCTCCGTGGAAGGAGTCAACCTTTCCTCCACCCTGACTCCAGAACAACGCCGAGATTGCCAAGAGCTATTGGAACAATTTGCCGATTTATTTTCTCCCACCCCCGGAGTCACCCCGTGGTGCGTCTACGACGTCGACACCGGGGATAGCCAGCCTGTGCGACACCGGGCCTACCGAGTTACCGACCGAGTTCGGACCTGCATTCAGTCTGAAGTGTCCAAAATGCTGGCTCTGGGGGTGGTCGAGCCCTCCGACAGTCCATGGGCCAGCCCTGTCGGGCTGGTCCCCAAGGCCGCCGCCCTTGGCACTGCCCCCAAACTCAGATTTTGTGTGGACTACCGGGGGCTGAACGCCGTCACCCAGACAGATGCTCACCCCATCCCCCGGGCTGATGAACTGATCGACCGCCTGGGGGTGGCCCGCTACTTGAGCACCTTCGACCTGACCTCCGGCTACTGGCAGATCGGACTCACACCAGGCGCCCAGGAGCGATCTGCTTTCTCCACCCCCGACGGCCACTACCACTTCAGGGTGATGCCCTTCGGGATGAAAAACGCCCCGCCACGTTCCAGAGACTGGTGAATAAGGTGCTGGAGGGGCTCGAGGAGCTCAGCGCCGCCTACCTGGACGATATCGCGGTGTACAACCTCCACTGGGCTGAACACCTCCAACACCTCCGGGAAGCCTTGGCAGCCCTCCGCCGGGCCGGATTGACCATAAAAGCAAGCAAATGCCAGATCGGCCAAGGTTCCGTGACCTACCTGGGGCACCAAGTGGGGAGCGGCCAGATTGCCCCCCTCCAACCCAAGATCGACGCCATCCTGGCCTGGGAACCCCCGGTCACCCAGATGGAAGTCCGATCCTTCCTTGGGCTCACTGGGTATTACCGGCGCTTCATAAAGGACTATGGCAGTATTGTGAGCCCCCTCACGGAACTCACTTCCAAGAGACAGCCACAGAAGGTGCACTGGACCCCCGAGTGTCAGACCGCCTTTGAGACCCTAAAGACAGCGATGTGCACCGCTCCCATGCTCCAGGCCCCCGATTACAGCCGGGAATTCATAGTCCAAATGGATGTCTCCGATCACGGTGTCGGAGCAGTTCTCTCGCAAGCCAACGACGAAGGAATTGATCAACCGGTGGTCTTCATTAGCCGACGACTGCTGGCCCGAGAACAATGTTGGAGCACCATTGAGTGGGAGGCCTTCGCCGTGGTGTGGGCCCTCAAGAAACTCAGACCCTATCTCTTCGGCACCCACTTCCGGGTGCAAACTGATCACCGACCCCTGCGGTGGCTGATGCAGATGCGAGGGGAGAACCCAAAGTTGCTGCGCTGGTCCATCTCCCTACAAGGGATGGACTTCACGGTGGAGCATCGCCCTGGCAGCGACCACGCCAACGCAGATGGCCTGTCCCGCTTCTTCCGCCTCGACGAGGAGAGTACCCAAGAGGATGGGTGACTCTCCCTGCCTTCAGCTGGGGGGGACGTGTGTTAGACCCGGCCTCGCGGCGTGGTCCCACTCCTCCTGCATGACGGGCCTGGGACGACATCAAGCCCTGTCCTCCAACCTTCAGGAGAGCCGCCTTCCGGGCGACCGCCGGCTCTCCCCCTCTCTAGATCTCGGCAACCCCTACTCGCCCCACTCTGCGGGTCCGACCCCTATCCCGGACCACCATCTCAGACCCCGACTCCATCTTGGATCCTCCACGACCAGGCCCGTGGCCTCAGCCCGACCTCAGCCGCAGGTCCAGCGAAGCCCCGACATCGAGGCATCAAATTCCAACCAGGTGGTAAAGTGGCCACTTGACGGAACAATGAGGAGAAGGGTTTCGATGGTCCTCCAGCGACGCCTGGTTTCGATCGCCTCCGGCTCCCTGGGCACTGGCTCCGACCCCCTGCTGGGTGTCTGGACACACTCATCCCAGCCCCTCTGACCCCCCAGGTGCGAGGGTCCGGACATCAAAGAACACCAGACCTATATCTGGGGAAGCCCTGGAGCAGGTCGGCAGTTGTATCCTGGAGTTGAGAGACCCGAGACAAACTCATCCATGTGAAACCCGTAACCCACCTTTTGGAGCCCTGCTGGCACTGCCGCGGCCCATCTTCGTTGAAACCACCTTTGGAGCCCTGCTGGCACTGCCGCGGCCAATCTTCGTTGAAACCACCTCTGGAGCCCTGCTGGCGCTCCCGCGGCCCATCTTCGTTGAAACCACCTCTGGAGCCCTGCTGGCACTGCCGCGGCCCATCTTCGTTGAAACCACCTTCTGGAGCCCTGCTGGCGCTGCCGTGGCCCATCTTCGTTGAAACCACCTTCTGGAGCCCTGCTGGCACTGCCGCGGCCCATCTTCGTTGAAACCACCTTTGGAGGCCTGCTGGCGCTGCTGCGGCCCATCTTCGTTGAACCGTCTTCTGGAGCCCTGCTGGCGCTGCCGCGGCCCCTCTTCATTTGAAACCATCCTTGGAGCCCTGCTGGCGCTGCAGCGGCCCGACTTGGAAGAACCCTCCCCGGCTCGAGGATTGAGAGCTGAGCGAAGGGTCTCCCCATACCAGGCTGGTACCAAGACTGTCCCGCTACCCCCTTCCCTCCGTGACTAAACCCGAGAGGACCCCTTGGTCCAGTTGAACCTGTACCGTTACGATTACCTGCCTTAATTGTTCATAAAAACGTTAAGAATCTATCCTTGTGTGGTGTCCATCTGTAGTGGAGTGATTGCTCGTCTGTACGATCCTAGGGGAGGAACCTCGCCAGGAGGCCTCTCGACTTCGCTCGCCCAATTCTAAGATCCCCTTTCTAACACCACAGCTTTTGACAAAGTTATTGACCTTTCCCTACCAATCATTCAACTCCTAGAACCGAAAGGAAAACAACGTTAGGAGTAACTTTTTAAATTAAAGATGCCATTTTGTATTAGCCTTTGCGCCGTCACTGCGAGGGCCAAGGCTCAGGTTTGGGCGGGACAGGCTCATGTTTGGGTGGAACAAAAGGAAGGGGTCCCGTGACCAAAGTAAGATAATTGTAAATTTACACCATTTGGATTCAAACAATTTAAAGGGAGAAACTTTTCTGGAAGCAAAAGAGAATTTAATTCAAGATTGCATATATCCTATTCAATGTATATCATATTCATTTACAACATACTTTTAGTACCACAGTTTATATATAATATGCGTGCCCACATTCACAACAGGAAGGGGGTGACGTGAGGGAAAGTGTAGGGGGTAGGATGTATGTGATCTGATTCATTCCGTGACAAGTCTTATTTAAGCTTCTAAGACAATGTACATGTGGTCCCTGAAACAGGGCCACAGTTAGTGGCTCAAAAAAGAGTCCAAATTATCGAATGATAAACAATGGCCTAACTCCGTTATAGCCGTAAGTGTCTGAATGGGGACCGGAGCTGGTCGTAGGTGGTGTAGTCGTCTACGTTTCGACCCAGTATAGGTAGGTTTCTTATCCTTACATAAGGGTCTTCATCAGGACAAGCAGAGTTGTGGGTGGGCAACCTCCTTACACAAAGGGGCGATCGGGTTGGACTTGAAGATGATTATCTAGGTCCAAGTTTTTGGTAGATAACTCTGTAGACCCACGTGGGGTATTTCCCTAGTTGGTTGTGGAAGCAACTTGTTAGTGGTGGATAGGAATTTGCAACCACTATCAACAGTATGTAAAATTCGATATTATTATTTAGAAGCTTAAATAAGACTTGTCACGGAATGAATCAGATCACATAGTGTTTCTGTAGTCCAGTCGGCTCGTGACTAGAGCGTGGGTGACTGTTTTCCTTGTTTCGGAAGGGATCCAGCGAAGTGTTTTTCTGAGCATGCGAAGAATGTTAAAGCAGGAAGAGGATACGGCGCTGACTTGTCTGTTCATTGAGAGTGAAGAATCCAGGATGACGCCAAGGTTCCGTGCGTGGTCTGTCGGGATGGGTGCTTTTCCGAGGGCTTCCGGCCACCAGGATTCGTCCCAAGCAGAGGGGGATGTACCTAAGATGAGGACTTCTGTTTTGTCTGAGTTCAGTTTCAGACGGCTTTGTTTCATCCATTCGGCGACTTCTTTCATTCCTTCGTGTAAGTTAGTTTTGGCGGTGCTGGGGTCCTTGGTGAGAGAAAGGATCAGTTGAGTGTCATCCGCGTAAGAGATGATGTTGAGGTTGTGTTGGCGGGCGATGGCCGCGAGGGGGCTCATGTATACGTTGAAGAGGGTGGGACTGAGTGAGGATCCTTGAGGTACGCCGCAGATGACTTCAGAGGCCTCGGACTTGAATGGTGGGAGGCGGACTCTCTGGGTTCTTCCGGTGAGGAACGAGGTGATCCAATCAAGTGCTTTTCCTTGGATTCCGATGTTATTGAGGCGTTGTAGAAGGGTGCTGTGGCAGACTGTGTCGAATGCTGCAGAGAGGTCGAGGAGGATGAGGGCGACTGTGTCACCATTGTCCAGTAGAGTTCGAATGTTGCTGCGATGAGGGCAGTCTCAGTGCTGTGTTTGGCTCGGAAGCCAGATTGTGAGGGGTCGAGGGATTTGTTGGCTTCGAGGAAGGCGGCGAGCTGGTTGTTGACTGCTTTTTCGATGACTTTGGCCGGGAATGGAAGAAGCGAGATGGGGCGGTAGTTTTTGAGTTCGGTGGGGTCTGCTGTTTTTTTTTTCAGAAGGGCGGTGAGTTCAGCGTGTTTCCAGTCTTCTGGGAAGGTAGCGGAGTTGAAGGAGCAGTTGATGACGTCTCGGAGGTGCGGTGCTATGACGGAGTCTGCTTTGTTGAAGATGTGGTGAGGGCATGGGTCTGTGGGGGATCCAGAGTGGATGGAATTCATCAGGCGGATGGTGTCCTCAGTGGAGATTGGGTTCCAGGCGTTAAGGGTGTTTACGGGGGGAAGATGGTCAACAGATGGTAGGGTGGGTTGGCTTCCGGGTTGGTTGTCAAAGCTGTTGTGGATGTCAGCAATCTTGTTGTGGAAAAAAGAGGCTAGGGAGTCGCAGAGGGTTTGAGAGGGGGTGATGTCGTTGGAGTTGGCCGAGGGGTTGGAAAATTCCTTGACGATGTTGAAAAGTTCCTTGCTGTTGTGGGCGTTGTTGTCAAGTCGATCCTTGAATGCTGTTTTCTTGGCTTTTCGGATCAGTTGGTGGTGAGTGCGGGTGGCGCTTTTGAAGGCGTCCTTGGTGCTGGTGGATGGGTCTTTTTTCCAGGCCTTTTCGAGGGAGCGGCAGAGTTTCTTGGACTTCTTGAGATCATCGTTGAACCATGAGGCCTTCTTGCTGCCAGGTTTGTGTTGACGTTTTTTCAGTGGTGCTAAGGTGTCGGCGGTGTTGGATAACCATAGGGTGAGGTTGGAGGCGGCTTCGTTGGCGTTAGAAGAGAGGGCTGGGGAGGTTCGAAGGAGCGATGCGGAGATCCGATCCGTGGTGATTTTGTTCCAGTTTCTTTGTAGAGTTGGTTGGAGGTGGTTGATGGGTTTCGGCTTGTTGTAGGTGAAGTGAACGCAGCTGTGGTCAGTCCAGAGGAGATCCGTAGTGTGGCTGAAGGAGACATGGTTGCTGGAGGTGAAGATGGGGTCGAGCGTGTGACCTGCGATGTGGGTGGGGGAAGTGACCAGTTGTTTAAGTCCGAGGTTGGCGAGGTTGTTTAAGAGGGTGGCGGTGTTGCGGTCGTTGATCTTTTCGAGGTGAAAGTTGAGGTCTCCCAGAAGGATGTAGTCTTTGGAGGGGAGCGCGTGTGGGGTGATGAAGTCCGTGATGTCTTCACTGAATTTTGCGCGGGGTCCTGGTGGTCTGTAGAGGAGGGTGCCTCTGAGAGTTGTCTTGGGATCGATGTGGATCTGGAAGTGAAGGTGTTCGGAGTTAGCGAGGTTGGCGTCAGAGCTGGTAGAGATGCGGATGGATTTCTTATGGACGATAGCGATTCCTCCTCCTGTATGTTCGGTGCGGTCCTTGCGTGTGATCTTATAGTCATCAGGGATAGCGATGGTGATGTCAGGGGCGGAGGAAGCGTTCATCCATGTTTCCGTTAGGAAGGCGACGTCTGGAGAGATGGTGTCTAGTAGATTCCATAGGTCAATGGCGTGTCTGTGGATCGAGCGGGTGTTGAGAAGGATGCATTGTAGGAGGTTGGGGTCGGGAATCTGTGGTGTGGTCGTAGCGGAGATGTTGTCGGTGCCGCTAAATTTGCAGGAGTAGCATGAGAAAGGTCCATGGGTGCGTCCAGGAGCGGCTTGGACGCAGTTGGGGGCGCGACCGGGGTTGAGGGCTAGGAGGGTGGCGGCATCGTAGGTAAGGCGGGGGGGCTGGGAGGCGTGAGGGGCAGGGGTCTGGCGCTGGGCGCGGTCCAGGCGCGGACGGGCGTAGACGGGCTTACCTTTGGCGCACCTTCGGCGCGACTGGGGCGCGATCGCTGCGCGTGAACGCTGCACGCAAAAATACCTGTCATATATGGATGGAGGAAGGGGAGGGGCGAGGGCGTCTCAGCTGGGAGGCGGGGCGGGCCAAAGACGAGCACAACAATAAACAAAATGGAGGCGGAGGGGGAGCACTGCAAACGCGCAAACCGAGTGGAATTACACTTTTAATATACAAGCAGAATGCAGGCAAGCTCAGCGGCGACCAGGCAGGCAGCAGGCACAGACAACTATGCAGCCATGGGAGCAGAGCGGCACAGCGCGCAGACAGGCTCGAGTTAGCCGAGTAAGTCACCAATTACAGTGCAAGTTTGCTCAATAGCGATCAGCAGGCACAGGCACTCAAAACAGTTCCAGTTAGTCAGGGCAAAGCGCTAAATACGATACCAGCGATCTTGGAGGGACACTGGGGAGCGACCACTCCGCTCTGGGAAGAGGAGCGAGTCACGACGACTTTAGGTGGAGAAGCGCAGATCAACTTAGTGGGAGGGCGTCTCAGCTGGGAGGCGGGGCAGGCCAAAGACGAGCACAACAATAAACAAAATGGAGGCGGAGGGGGAGCACTGCAAACGCGCAAACCGAGTGGAATTACACTTTTAATATACAAGCAGAATGCAGGCAAGCTCAGCGGCGACCAGGCAGGCAGCAGGCACAGACAACTATGCAGCCGTGGGAGCAGAGCGGCACAGCGCGCAGACAGGCTCGAGTTAGCCGAGTAAGTCACCAATTACAGTGCAAGTTTGCTCAATAGCGATCAGCAGGCACAGGCACTCAAAACAGTTCCAGTTAGTCAGGGCAAAGCGCTAAATACGATACCAGCGATCTTGGAGGGACACTGGGGAGCGACCACTCCGCTCTGGGAAGAGGAGCAGCCACTAACTGTGGCCCTGTTTCAGGGACCACATGTACATTGTCTTAGAAGCTTAAATAAGACTTGTCACGGAATGAATCAGATCACATACATCCTACCCCCTACACTTTCCCTCATGTCACCCCCTTCCTGTTGTGAATGTGGGCACGCATATTATATATAAACTGTGGTACTAAAAATATGTTGTAAATGAATATGATATCCATTGAATAGGATATATGCAATCTTGAATTAAATTCTCTTTTGCTTCCAGAAAAGTTTCTCTCTTTAAATTGTTTGAATACAAATGGTGTAAATTTACAATTATCTTACTTTGGTCACGGGACCCCTTCCTTTTGTTCCAATTGTCACCCAGGTCCCTATTGACTGTATTGGGTTCAACCCTGTTTTTTATAACATCATGTTTGGGTGGGACAGGCTCAAGTTTGGGTGGGACAGGCTCATGTTTGGGTGGGACAGGCTCATGTTTGGGTGGGACAGGCTCATGTTTGGGTGGGCCTGTCCCCCCCCCCATAGAACTGGGCCTGGTTTGAACCCTCTTGGGGTAAACATTAAATCTCATCTCATTCCCTGCAGGCTCCAGTGAGCAGCAGGTGCTGCCCCTCTGAGGCTGCGCAGAGGTGCATTTTAAACTTTCCCCGTGGGGTGAATCGCCTCTCTTCTGATTGGTGCCCTTCCTCGGCCCCCTGGTTAGGTCATGGTTTACTCCACTCATGCTTCACTCCCAAATGTGGTAAGACCATTGGTGGGCCACGGAGACCACTTCTGCGCTGAATCTATAGTGGTTTGAAGGAGTCATCCTTGTGTGAGGCACTTTAGAGACTGTCTAGAGTAGAGGGCTTCAAACTTTGTTGCGTTGAGCCCCCCCAAGCTAAATATTTTGAAGGCGGGACCCCTACAAACCTTTATGGCAAATACTGGAGGAGCAGAGCTGAGCAGAGCGGTTTGGGCTTGTGTGAGCATTTGAGGGGTTCTTTTTTCTTTATCTCATAATCCACACTAATGTGAGACTAATGAAAGAGTAAGGGGCAGATTTACAAGCCTCTTGCGACATATTTACGTCGCTGTTGCGTCACTTCTGTGACACAGCACTGGCGTAAACCATGCGCCATGTTGCGTCGTATTTACAATGTGACGCATCTAGGGAAATGCATCAGGTTGTAAAGCCCTGCGCCACATTCAACCTGCGTAAGGTTTAATGTGGGCATTCCGGAGCAGGATGGGCGTTCCGTCGGAAAAAGCCTTGGAAAAGTGACGCAGGGAAATCTACAAGACTTCACTGAGTCTCTTTTCCGACGCCGCTGCGTCAAAACTCTGCGCCTGCTTGAAGCAGGCGTAAGGAGTGACGTAGCATGTTAGGTATGGGCAGTCCCTGAACATTGCTGGAGATGCTTCGCGCTTGTGACACGCCTCCAGCTATGCGCCGCCCTTAGGCCATCAGATGCGTCACGCATCTGTTTATCCTTGCACCATGATGCACTGCATTGTAATTCGGCGCATCTGTGGTGGCGCAAGGGTAAACTTGCGTGACGCATCTTACCTGGCGCATCCTTGCTGATATGCAGGGATGCGCCAGTCCTTGTAAATCTGCCCCTAAATGTTTGCAATAAAAACTGAAATTGATTAACAAATGCAAATTCTGACATTCTTTGGATAGTAAATCCCAGCATTACATTTACGTTGGGTTTGCATTACAAAAGTTGCAAAGCATGGGGTGCCTTGAATAATGGGGGTGCTGGTTCTGCTTGATCTGTCAGCGGACTTCAGTACGGTACCCCAGTTCTTCAAGTCATTGGAATTAGGAGTAACAGAGCGCTTTATACGAGACTGTTACATCTTATTCGTAAACCTGGTCCCTACAGCGGCGCTGCGCAGCTTTGCATTACATTCGGGTACAGTCCAGTGCAAATCGTAATTTGCTCTAGATTGTTTATACCAACACACCTACATCAGGTTTGTGTTAAAAAAGTAACATAAACCTGACACAGTCTTTCTATATCTGGGCCTAAATCATTTTGCTGCAGCCTGTCTCATACTGTGTGTAAAGACATTTTAAAATACTGACGCATTCACAGCGCTTTCTGCTAAAGACAGGGACCGTGTAGCGTAATAACAACAAACGTCCCTGTTAACCACTGCACCAGTCGGGGTTCTATTCTGTGCCTCTCTCACACTTAGAGTTCCTTTCCCCTGATTCATTTGCAGTTATCCAGTGTGTGCGTCATTTTATCTGCAGTTAACATACAGTCAAAAAAACACTTCAAACAGCTACTGAATATTTTGTTCTTAGTGTGCCAGTCATTGGCCCTGCCACCACACTGACTGACCCATGCCCCATGGCACTTCAATGTGTAAAGACAACAATGGCTCTGTTGGGGATAAAACTATTGCTTTAAAGGAAAAAAGAATAAATAAGTCAACGGTTTCATGTTGTTCCTGTACCCTAATGCCTCACTTTGCACTGTGTGTTTTGTATTCTTGATGTGCCTACAGTTATTCCTTTGTATACCCAGCCTGATTGAATGTAAAGCGCTCTGATATCCGCAAGGATCTTGTTCGCGCTATATAAGACCTTCAAAATAAATAAAATAAAATAATTGCTGTCTGCAATGGATGAAATCATCCCTTCAATCTCAAACAAAAGCAATAATTTAACCCTTTCGCTGTGGCGGCAATTCCGCCGCAGCTCTAAGGGGCGGGGGAAGGGGGGCCGCACGGCGCTCCGACGCTGGTGACGGAACCGCTCCGTCACGACCCTCGGGTGAGCTGTGCTTGTGACAGAGCGGTTCCGTCATGGCCCCGCCCGCTCAATAGAACGCGCTGCGCAGGCGCGAAATCAGTGCCGCGCAGGCGCGGCGAGCGGGCCATGACGGAACAGTTCCGTCACCAGCACAGCCCAACCGAGGGGCGTGAGAGAGCGGTTCCGTCACCAGCGTGGGAGGGGTTAAAGGAAACACAGATATAATGGAACACAAAGACACAGATTTATACATGTTTTAGTATTTATATAAATGACGGCATTTATATATATTTGCAGGCAGTAAACAAGGCTGTCAAACCTGGATATGATCTACTGTCATGTGTACTAACGTGACATTTAAGTGCTCAGTGATAAGAGTGAAGTACATGTGATATATGCGGGGTGAGAACATGTACAGTATTTACAAGGGAAGAAAAGGAAGATGGTCAGAGTATTAGGACACAACAATGAGTCTGGCTGGTATACAAGTTGCTTATTGACTTAGAGCCAGAGAAATTGTTTAGAACTAGTCACATTTTATCATATTGGTTGGCATTGACCAGCGACCTATTTTATTTGGACTGCGTTTTTGCGCAACTAGTATCAATTTTGTGAATTTGTTTGGTTTTTATGAGTTGTAAGTCGGCAACTGTTAGTACATCAACCCCCTTTGTCCTAATGCTAATTGTTATTGTCGTCTAGCATATAAATGTTTAATATTTAACGTGCAACAGAAATTGAGTAACACGATACGGACGACTCTTACTGATTAACTATTGTAAAACATGCTTTGAAATTTCTTAGAACAATGTGCTGACTTGTGGATTTACTGTGAAATGCTTTTAAGGATATTTTATTTTGTCCAAATAAAGATTTTTCTACTATACAAAGGCTTGATAAGTCTGAACCATGTGGGATCGTCAACGTTTCGATCCTGGCCTAGTTAAGTTGTCGTGGCGGGTCTTCATCAGGACATGGAAGGGGGAGAGACAGCCTACTGGTAATAAAAGTATATGTCATTTAGTGTTCCTAGGGACAAGAAAAGAGGAGGGCAGAGGTTTCAAACAATCACTCACCCAGTATGGGTACCCTCAGTCGTCCTTCGTTAATTAAAGGCGGTCAGGGGACCACAGCTTAATTGGAAGAATGTGACTGTGAGAAGTTGGCCTGATATGTAGTGTTTCCAATTCTGGAACCACTTGGTATCAGTCCAAACAAACCCCAGAGATGTCAGGTTGTAAGTCAACCTTGTAGACAAGCTATCCTAATGGTAGCATGGACTAAGCAGCCTTAAAGGCTTAACTTAAGAGGTCGTGTTAAGCGAGCTTGTTTTACCACATACAATCCTGTAATCAAATGAAAGGACACCACACAAGTATATATTATAAAAATATATGTATTTATTTCTAAATTACTCCCCAGTACTCTTTATGAGGAAAGGGGCACAAGCGTTAAATCAAAAGCACAGTAAAACATATAAAGTTGCACAGTTATGGATGAGGGCGGGTGGCCACTCAGACCATATATTAAAAAAGTGGGATAAGGAACACTTATCGAACTATGGTTAGGCCTAGGGCCTAGAGATTCGCTGGGAGCAGTCAGGACTAGCAATGATGAAGTCGGGAGTAGCCCACAGGAGACGGGTGCAGCACGGAAAGTGCGGCGCGCACCAATGTAAAGTCAATGGTGCGTAAAAGTTGGATAAAGTGAATTAAATGATACTTCCGCTGAACCTAGGAACACAAAACTTTAGACACAGACCCTAGAGGTGTGTACCAGTGTAAGGACACCGGCGTTGCAAAGTTACCTCACCCACAGGCCGTGGGTGCACAGGGTCGAAGTGGCGTCGGGTTCTGTCACGCAGGTTCTTGGTGCTTGAAGCTGTTGCAGCTGCAGGCGCTGTGAAGCAGAAGTGTCCGGTGCGATCCAAGGGTGGATCGAAGTAGAAAAGTACCTGAAAGCAGAGGGGACAGAGTCTGGGTCACTCAGCAGTGACCAGGGTGGAACCAGGACGGAACCAGGCAATGTCGGGCGCAATCAGGCGGTTGTCGATAGGCTTCTCTCCGCTGTCACGTGGGCTCTGGGGCATCTGCGACGTCCAGGAGCAGGTCACGATCTGTCCCACGTAGGCTCTCGCCGTCAGCACCGTCAGCTTCAAGATTGCAGCAAACAGCACTTGGCAAAAGCAATCCACGCAGAACCGGGAGATTGCTTATCACTCGAACCAGGAGGGTCAGAGTGGGTGCTCCTTTTCACAGGAGCTGGTGCAGATCTGGAGCAACCAGAAAAGCAAGTCGTATTTCAAGTTTCGTCGGCACAGGGGCCACAAGCCAGCTGGCAAGTGACCGGGCCAACGCGTCGAGCGCACACAAGCAGAAGGGCCCCACGCAGCACTCGTCGAGTGTGGAGGGGTGAGCTTTGGTGCAAGTAGAGCTCGGGGCTGGGGCTTCTCAAACCCCGGTGTACAGCTTCGAGGGTCACTCGTGGGCTGCACGGTCAGCGTCTCGTGGCCTTTTCAAGATGGCGTGCCCCACGCTTCCGGTCGCCTCCACGGGTCTCAGCTCTGCAGGGACTGTGGATCGGGCAGGTAGAAGGCAGGCAAGCTTGATCTCGTCGATCTCTGTCGCTCGAGTTCCGGCGGGAACTGCAACAAAGCAAGGGTCGAGGGCTGGATGGTGCCTGTTTGCACAGGGTGGTCACTCCTTGACCACAAGGGAGATTCTTCAGTCTTCTCACGTCGTGTAGAAAGTCGAAGGGTCCAGATTTCGTTTCTTATGTTTCTTCAGGATGATCTGAAGTCCGTTGGGACTGCTCCCCCTCTTATTCGAATCTAGGGGGTTGGACATCCTGCTAGGTCCCCTCCTATGGGTGGGACCCAGGAAGGGGGTGGTTACACCCCTCTCCTTTGATCCTGGCCGCGCTGGGACAGGGGCTGGGAGGCCCCAGAACCGGTTTGGCCGGATCCTGCAAGGGGCAGCCTTGTGCTCCCCAGGCAGTGTCTGGTTTCTTTGAAACCTCCCTACTCCAATCCACTATCTCCTGTCTGGGGTGGTTTGACACCGCCCTGTGACAGGAAACTCTTTGTCCAGGCCTCCTCTGCCGGGTTTCGGTCAGCAGCAGGAGGCCAGACCCGTGTCTGTGGCAGGGGCATCCATTTTGTGGATCTGAGGCTCATTTTAAATCAACCGCGTTTCAGTAAAGTAACATGTCTTCTCCCTCTAGAAGGGTGGAATGCTACCCCCGTCGCCAGAACTGGCGAGGGGGTAGTATTCCAATTCGTATGACACCTTACACGACATGTTTTGATAAAGCCAAACCAAAGTTGCTATATAACCGCGAGGATTATAAGGCGCTTAAGAGTATATGGTATGGCATTATCCCGGATCAGCTTAGGGAGTTGTTCCCGACAGCTGCAGACAGGCTCAGCTCGTGCCAGAGCTCCATCTCACATAAAACCACGCACTCTGCCTCCAGGATTGATGAGGCCTTCCATAGGAGTGACTCACAGGCTATATATGTGTCCAGATATAGGTTTAGATATAGGTATACTATATCTAAGCAAGGGGTGATTACACCCACTTGCCCCAGCTGAGTGATCAGCCAGTTGTGTCAATTTAAGAACCCGCCAGGGGTGGCAAAAGCTATGCTTCAGCCCCTGGTAGGCCTTGGTGGCACCTATGCCCTGAGCACCTATAGTGCATGGTACAGGGGCTGACAAGGAGTCCATTTCCAATTGTGGTATGTACCTATAGCACATGTATTATAAATTTAGAGAGAGAACAGCAGGCTGGGGGTCTGATTAGCAGGCCCACAGCCTCAGTAAGTCGAAAACCAGTGAAGCAAAAAGCAAAAATTGGGGTGACCATAGGATAGCAGACCCTACTCTCCTACATAACCCCCCCCCAAACGCAGGGACATTAAACTTAACCTTGACCAGATAAGTCTTCATGTTCTAAGTGGAAGTACCTGGAGAGACCATCTGCATTACCATGGTCAGTCCCTGGGCGGTGCTCCACTGTAAAGTCCATCCCCTGTAGGGAAATGGACCACCTGAGCAGTTTGGGATTTTCACCCTTCATCTGATTTAGCCACAAGAGGGGCTTATGGTCTGTCTGAATTAGGAAGTGAGTACCAAACAAGTATGGCCTCAACTTCTTCAGGGCCCAAACCACAGCAAAGGCCTCCCTCTCAATAGCTGACCAACGTTTCTCCCTGGGGGTCAGCCTTCTGCTAATAAAAGCAATGGGCTGGTCTTGACCATCTTGATTAAGTTGTGAAAGCACAGCTCCCACCCCCAACTCAGAAGCATCTGTCTGTACAATGAACTGTTTGGAGTAGTCAGGACTCTTCAGGATAGGTGCAGAGCACATGGCCTTCTTCAGGTCATCAAATGCCTTTTGACAGCTAACTGTCCACTGAACCTTTTTGGGCATCTTCTTGGATGTCAAGTCATTCAATGGTGTCACAATGGACCCATAGTTCTTTACAAATTTTCTGTAATACCCAGTCAGGCCCAAGAAGGCTCTGACTTGTGTCTGGGTAGTTGGAGGAGCCCAGTCCTGTATGGTCTGGATCTTGCTCTCCAGTGGTTGAACTTGACCCCCACCTACTAGGTGGCCCAAGTACACAACCTTGCTCTGCCCTATCTGGCACTTAGTAGCCTTGATAGTCAGGCCTGCCTTTTGCAGGGCCTCCAGAACCTTCTTCAGGTGGATCAGGTGATCCTCCCAGGTGGAGCTAAAGACAGCAATATCATCTAGATATGCTGCACAAAAGTCATCCAACCCAGCAAGGACTTGGTTCACCAACCTTTGGAAAGTGGCAGGTGCATTCTTCAAGCCAAAGGGCATTACCACAAACTGATAATGTCCACTAGGGGTCGAAAATGCTGTTTTGGCTTTTGACTCCTCAGCTAGTCTGATTTGCCAGTAGCCAGCTGTCAAATCAAATGTGCTCAGAAACTTGGCAGAAGCCAATTTATCAATGAGCTCATCTGCTCTTGGAATGGGATGAGCATCTGTCCTAGTGACAGCATTGAGACCTCTGTAGTCCACACAAAACCTCATTTCTCTCTTCCCATCTTTGGTATGAGGTTTTGGCACAAGGACCACTGGGCTAGCCCATGGGCTCTCTGATGGCTCAATCACTCCAAGCTCCAACATCTTTTGCACCTCAGCCTTTATACAATCCCTGACATGGTCAGGTTGCCTGTAGATCTTATTCTTCACAGGCAGATTGTCACCAGTGTCCACCTCATGGGTGCACCAGTTAGTCTGACTGGGTGTGAGTGAAAACAAATGTCTGTGGGCCTGCAACACCTGTCTGCAGTCCACCTGTTGCTGCTCAGTGAGGCTGCCTGCCAAGGCTACTCCATCAACTGAACCATCATCAGGGTTCTGGGAAAGCAGGTCTGGGAGAGGGTCACTCTCTTCCTCCTGTTCCCCATCTGTGGCCATGAGGAGACTCATGTCCTCCCTGTCAACAAATGCTTTCAATCTGTTCACATGGAGCACCCTGTGGGGGCTCCTAGGGGTACCAAAGTCAACCAAGTAGGTGACTTCTCCCTTCTTTTCAATGATAGGGTAGGGTCCAGTCCATTTGTCCTGGAGAGCTGCTGGCCCCACTGGGTCCAACACCCACACCTTCTGTCCTGGCTGGAACTCAACCATAACAGCCTTTTGGTCATGCCAGGCTTTCTGTAATTCCTGACTTGCCTCAAGGTTTTTGGATGCTCTCTCCATGTATTCAGCCATCCTGGAGCGGAGACCAAGTACATAGTCCACAATGTCTAGTTTAGGCTTTTTGAGAGGTAACTCCCATCCTTCCTTCACCAAACTCAATGGACCTCTTACAGGGTGGCCAAACAAAAGTTCAAAAGGGCTGTAGCCAACCCCCTTCTGTGGGACCTCTCTGTAAGCAAAGAGCAAGCAGGGTAAAAGGATGTCCCATTTCCGCCTGAGCTTCTCTGGTAAACCTTTTATCATTCCCTTTAGGGTCTTGTTGAACCTTTCCACAAGCCCATTGCACTGTGGATGGTAGGGTGTGGTAAACTTATAGTTTACTCCACACTCTTTCCACATTGCTTTTAAGTATCCAGACATAAAGTTAGTACCTCTGTCTGAAAGAACCTCCTTTGGAAAGCCCACTCTTGAGAAAACTGCAATGAGGGCTTTTGCCACCACAGGAGCTGTGGTGGTCCTCAGGGTAATTGCCTCTGGGTACCTGGTGGCATGATCCACTACCACCAGTATAAATCTGTGCCCAGATGCTGTTTGAGGATCCATGGGACCCACAATGTCTATTCCAACTCTTTCAAAGGGTACCCCCACCACAGGTAGTGGTATCAGGGGGGCCTTTGTTGTGCCACCTGACTTACCACTGGCTTGGCAAGTGACACAGGAGCGACAAAACTCCTTGACATTTTCTGACACGTGAGGCCAGTGAAAGTGTGGAACAAGCCTGTCCCAAGTCTTATTCTGGCCTAAGTGTCCTGCAAGGGGAATATCATGGGCCAAGGTAAGAAGGAAGCCCCTAAACTTCAAAGGTATGACCAACCTCCTGGTTGTGCCAGGCTTGGGGTCTCTAGCCTCTGAATAAAGGAGCCCTTCATCCCAATACACCTTATGGGTACCTTGAGCATTCCCTGCAGCCTCAGCAGCAGCTTGCTGTCTGAGGGGTTCAAGTGAAGGGCAATCTAACTGAGCCTGCCCCAGGTCTGCCCTTGAGGGTCCCCCTGTCCCCAGAAACTCAACCTGTTCAGGTTCAAGCTCATCTGAGACAGTCTCCTCTTGGACTGCAGAATCAGTTTCCTGTGAAACTTGATCCTCAACCTGGGGCAAGTGGGAAGGCACAGCCTTAACCCTCTTGCTCCTCCTCTTGGGTTGTGGTTGGTCTATTGTTTCAAGATCCACCACTGGTTCAGGAAGGCACTTCTTAGCCTGAGACCTTGTCACTGCAAGGACATGAGCTGAAATCCCTAGCATTTCTGCATGAGTCCTGTACTCCACTTCTGACCAAACTGAGCTTTCAAGATCATTGCCTAACAGACAGTCTACTGGGAGGTCTGCACTCACAACAACTTTCTTTAGGCCATCTACCCCTCCCCAGGAGAAGTTCACAACAGCCACACTATGGGAAGTAGTGGAGTTGCTTGCATTGGTCACTAGGTAACTTTCACCTAGTACAATCTGTCCAGGATCCACAAAGCCAGGTGTCACCATTGTGACACTGGCACAAGTGTCCCTGTAGGCCTGAGCCAGTTTCTCATTAATTAAGGGAGTCTGCCTATATTTGCCCAGGTTACTGGGGCTTACTGCAGTGGGCAAAGATAAGTCCACATCATATAGGAGAACTGCCTGTGTGGGGATTCTGACTAGGCCAGATTCCACCTCAGTACCCAGGGTCAACCCTACTAAACCCTTTGGCTGTGTACCACCACTGTTAACTGTACTAGGGGGTGCAGGTGCTTTAGGAGCTGCAGTGGTGGGGACTGGATTTTTCTTAGTGCATTCACTGCCCCAGTGTGAAACTGATTTGCAGGTATTACACCAAGGTTTCTTTGGGCCATCATTCTTCTTTTTCTTGTTTCCATTTTGGGAACCCCCCTCCTTATTGCTAGTTTGGGGGCCTGAAGACTTCTGGTCCTTTTCTTTATCTTTCTGATTCCCACCCTTCTGGTCTGTTTTCTTCTGGTCACCTTGGTTCTGGTTTTTCTGCTTAATCCTTGTTCTGACCCATTTGTCTGCCTTCTTTCCCAATTCTTGGGGAGAGGTCAAATCAGAGTCAACAAGGTATTGATGCAACAGCTGGTTCTGACAGTTATTAAGGATCTGTTCTCTCATCATAAGATTGTACAATCCTGTATAGTCTGAGACTTTACTTCCCTGCAGCCAACCCTCCAGAGCCTTAGTGGCACAATCAACAAAATCAGTCCAGTCCTGAGTCTGTGCTTTTTGGGTGTCTCTGAACAACAACCTGTATTGCTCAGTGGTTAGGCCAAACCCTTCAATAAGAGCACTCTTCAGAACAGAGTAGTTTTTGGCATCCTCAGGTCTAACAGTGAGGAGCCTGTCCCTCCCTTTCTCAGAAAAGGAGTACCATAAAATTGCTGCCCACTGATCCTCAGGGACCTGCTGTACCATGCAGGCCCTCTCAAGAGCAGTCATCCATTTGTGGATATCATCCCCTTCCTTGTAGGGGGGCACAATTTTTGTCAGGTTTCTATTGTCATAGGCCCTGTCTTTTTCTTTAGGAATTTTGCTGCCACCAGTGGCATCTAAGCCACTTATTTTTTTCTCCCTTGCCAAGGTAAGTTTAGCTTGTTCCAAGGTAAGCTTAGCTTGAGCCAGGGCTACCTCTTCCCTCTCTATCTGGAGTTGGACAGCCCTCATTCTGGCCCTATGCTCTTTTCTCTGGGAGGAAGTCATCCCTCTTTGAGATTCTCTTGAGGCACTAGAAAGGTGAGAGTCCCCTGATAGAGACCTCTCCCTCCTATTACCTGGGAGAATTTGGTTATGAGATCTGGGGTGGTGCTGGCCCTCCCCATTCCCATGTAGGTCCAAGTTGGCCTGGTTAAGGCTGGCAACCTGTACCTGGTTTCTCCTCTGATCCTGATCTTCAGGCTCTTCTAAATCAGAGCCTTCCTCTTCCTCTTCCTCCTCCTCTTCTTCTTCTGGAAGATTCTCATTCTCAGGGGAGTTTATCCCTTCACCTGATTCTAAGGGAGCCTGACTCACCTTATCTAGGTCATCCTTTTCTAGGAGAGCTATTAGGGAAGGAATGGTAGGGCCTCTGCCCTTTTTTAGCCCCCTGGCTGTGCACAAGGCACTCAGGTCTTTGTGGCTAAGGTTGTCATATCTGGATGTTGTCCCTATAGGATCAACTTCTACAGGAGCAGAGCCTGCGGCTCTATCTGTATCAGACATGACTGCTAGTGAGGTGTAAGTGATGCACTTACCTACACTAAGTGGTTTCCTACTGTACCTTGCTAGTGAGTTGTAGTCAGGGTGTGCTAATCCCTTTAATCTACAACTACTAAGTTCAGTAGAACTTAATATGCTAAGCTTTTGATTTATATGTACCTAGAGGTACTTGATGTGATCTTTCAATTTGATAAAGATTGCAATGGTAAAACAAACAGCAAGCTCAAATCCGCACCGCTGCACACCAATGTGAGAAGTTGGCCTGATATGTAGTGTTTCCAATTCTGGAACCACTTGGTATCAGTCCAAACAAACCCCAGAGATGTCAGGTTGTAAGTCAATCTTGTAGACAAGCTATCCTAATGGTAGCATGGACTAAGCAGCCTTAAAGGCTTAACTTAAGAGGTTGTGTTAAGCGAGCTTGTTTTACCACATACAATCCTGTAATCAAATGAAAGGACACCACACAAGTATATATTATAAAAATATATGTATTTATTTCTAAATTACTCCCCAGTACTCTTTATGAGGAAAGGGGCACAAGCGTTAAATCAAAAGCACAGTAAAACATATAAAGTTGCACAGTTATGGATGAGGGCGGGTGGCCACTCAGACCATATATTAAAAAAGTGGGATAAGGAACACTTATCGAACTATGGTTAGGCCTAGGGCCTAGAGATTCGCTGGGAGCAGTCAGGACTAGCAATGATGAAGTCGGGAGTAGCCCACAGGAGACGGGTGCAGCACGGAAAGTGCGGCGCGCACCAATGTAAAGTCAATGGTGCGTAAAAGTTGGATAAAGTGAATTAAATGATACTTCCGCTGAACCTAGGAACACAAAACTTTAGACACAGACCCTAGAGGTGTGTACCAGTGTAAGGACACCGGCGTTGCAAAGTTACCTCACCCACAGGCCGTGGGTGCACAGGGTCGAAGTGGCGTCGGGTTCTGTCACGCAGGTTCTTGGTGCTTGAAGCTGTTGCAGCTGCAGGCGCTGTGAAGCAGAAGTGTCCGGTGCGATCCAAGGGTGGATCGAAGTAGAAAAGTACCTGAAAGCAGAGGGGACAGAGTCTGGGTCACTCAGCAGTGACCAGGGTGGAACCAGGACGGAACCAGGCAATGTCGGGCGCAATCAGGCGGTTGTCGATAGGCTTCTCTCCGCTGTCACGTGGGCTCTGGGGCATCTGCGACATCCAGGAGCAGGTCACGATCTGTCCCACGTAGGCTCTCGCCGTCAGCACCGTCAGCTTCAAGATTGCAGCAAACAGCACTTGGCAAAAGCAATCCACGCAGAACCGGGAGATTGCTTATCACTCGAACCAGCAGGGTCAGAGTGGGTGCTCCTTTTCACAAGAGCTGGTGCAGATCTGGAGCAACCAGAAAAGCAAGTCGTATTTCAAGTTTCGTCGGCACAGGGGCCACAAGCCAGCTGGCAAGTGACCGGGCCAACGCGTCGAGCGCACACAAGCAGAAGGGCCCCACGCAGCACTCGTCGAGTGTGGAGGGGTGAGCTTTGGTGCAAGTGGAGCTCGGGGCTGGGGCTTCTCAAACCCCGGTGTACAGCTTCGAGGGTCACTCGTGGGCTGCACGGTCAGCGTCTCGTGGCCTTTTCAAGATGGCGTGCCCCACGCTTCCGGTCGCCTCCACGGGTCTCAGCTCTGCAGGGACTGTGGATCGGGCAGGTAGAAGGCAGGCAAGCTTGATCTCGTCGATCTCTGTCGCTCGAGTTCCGGCGGGAACTGCAACAAAGCAAGGGTCGAGGGCTGGATGGTGCCTGTTTGCACAGGGTGGTCACTCCTTGACCACAAGGGAGATTCTTCAGTCTTCTCACGTCGTGTAGAAAGTCGAAGGGTCCAGATTTCGTTTCTTATGTTTCTTCAGGATGATCTGAAGTCCGTTGGGACTGCTCCCCCTCTTATTCGAATCTAGGGGGTTGGACATCCTGCTAGGTCCCCTCCTATGGGTGGGACCCAGGAAGGGGGTGGTTACACCCCTCTCCTTTGATCCTGGCCGCGCTGGGACAGGGGCTGGGAGGCCCCAGAACCGGTTTGGCCGGATCCTGCAAGGGGCAGCCTTGTGCTCCCCAGGCAGTGTCTGGTTTCTTTGAAACCTCCCTACTCCAATCCACTATCTCCTGTCTGGGGTGGCTTGACACCGCCCTGTGACAGGAAACTCTTTGTCCAGGCCTCCTCTGCCGGGTTTCGGTCAGCAGCAGGAGGCCAGACCCGTGTCTGTGGCAGGGGCATCCATTTTGTGGATCTGAGGCTCATTTTAAATCAACCGCGTTTCAGTAAAGTAACATGTCTTCTCCCTCTAGAAGGGTGGAATGCTACCCCCGTCGCCAGAACTGGCGAGGGGGTAGTATTCCAATTCGTATGACACCTTACACGACATGTTTTGATAAAGCCAAACCAAAGTTGCTATATAACCGCGAGGATTATAAGGCGCTTAAGAGTATATGGTATGGCATTATCCCGGATCAGCTTAGGGAGTTGTTCCCGACAGCTGCAGACAGGCTCAGCTCGTGCCAGAGCTCCATCTCACATAAAACCACGCACTCTGCCTCCAGGATTGATGAGGCCTTCCATAGGAGTGACTCACAGGCTATATATGTGTCCAGATATAGGTTTAGATATAGGTATACTATATCTAAGCAAGGGGTGATTACACCCACTTGCCCCAGCTGAGTGATCAGCCAGTTGTGTCAATTTAAGAACCCGCCAGGGGTGGCAAAAGCTATGCTTCAGCCCCTGGTAGGCCTTGGTGGCACCTATGCCCTGAGCACCTATAGTGCATGGTACAGGGGCTGACAAGGAGTCCATTTCCAATTGTGGTATGTACCTATAGCACATGTATTATAAATTTAGAGAGAGAACAGCAGGCTGGGGGTCTGATTAGCAGGCCCACAGCCTCAGTAAGTCGAAAACCAGTGAAGCAAAAAGCAAAAATTGGGGTGACCATAGGATAGCAGACCCTACTCTCCTACAGTGACCAAGTGAAGTGCTCTTCTTGGGCAATCTATGAGTAAGCATAGGATGCTTTAAAATGTGAAGTAAAGACCATTGTTATATAATACACATTTTTATCTATTTCAAATTAGATGGCGTGGCCATCACAGGGACTTACCCGCAGTAGTCATGGAAGCTCAAGTGGCCAAGCGATGTAGTTGCTAAGGATCTAGAAACAAGTATGATTTATGGTGTTACAAAAGGGGACAGAACATGAAGATTACTAATCTACTGGTTCGCCGAGATCCCGCATTTAAGGCTTACCTGCGGCAAATGGAACCAACTGTCGAAATCAATCAGTCCTGTTTAGAGGGAATGAGTCCAATCCGAAGTCAGAAGCCAGGCGGGAGTCCTTGGTCAATGAAGCCGTATCGTAGCACTCTTGAGAGCCACTGTTAGGCTTCCGTATAAATAGGTTAAGGCATACGTGAACGTGGGTAACGCTCACGGTCATAGGCAGCAGCTGGATGCTGACTGTCATGATGGTGAGAACGAGGGACACCTATTCCTATATGATTGATGCAACACAACATGTGCACATAGATGCACTTAAATAATCGGCACCACTAATCCAAGTGATCGTATACTTTTTAAAAATTTTTAATTTTTTATTTGACAAGCAAGTCATGGAGATTAACATTTCCAAATACAGAATCAGCAAAATAAAATAAATCTAATTCAATTTAGTGCAAGTTCATATTAAAAAAAGATACAAACAAAAGTAAAAGAAGTAATTCCTAGTCAGGAAAAATCACTAATAATTAATAACATCGTGAACAGAAAGAGCATCCATGATCCATATCATTACGGGCATTGCAAAAAATTACCCCATATCTTAGCAAACTTTGTTTTGGCTTTATTTCCTCTATTCCTGGCAATAGAATCTTCCATAGTATAAATTTCATTAACCAATGTCCACCATTCGGTCGTATGAGGAGGATTCTGAGAGATCCAAGCCCTAGCAATCACCAGTCTAGCAGAAGCCAAGGCAATATTTAGCAAATCTTTATAGAAAGAAGTAATCGGGTATATGGACAATAGTACCGCCGCTGAATTTAATGGAAAATTAATCAGTTGAGTTTGGGTTAAAATATTTTCTTTGTCCAACCAATACTTAGCTAGTGATGGGCACAAATAAATAACATGTATGAGGTCTGCTGCCACCAGACCGCATTTAGGACATTTAGTGCGATCATTATTGAAGTTATTTTGTGCCCATTTTGAAAATTTTAATGGAGTATAGTAAAGTTGACTAATCCTATACGATTGGAGTTTCAAACTGGAAGACTTGACGACTTTACTGATATTGACTAAGGCAGCAGAGATATTCTGGGTTGTCACATTAGATCCTAAGCTAACAGTCCATTTTAGCGCCAATCTAGGGGCTTCATCAAAGCTATTTTGACTGAGACACTTGTATCCCAAGCTAATTAATGATTTTCTATTCACAGAATAGAAACAAGTCCATAAATCTGAACTGGTGATTTCTATCAGATTCATTTTACGTATTAAGTAGTCCCTAATTTGAATGTATTTATATCTCATTTTTTCAGGCAATTTGTACAGAAGTTGCAATGTTGCAAATTGTAGAAAACCATTGATACCATACAGATCTCCTAATGTCTCAATACCATAGTTAGCCCATTCTCGACCAATTTTATCTCTAAAAATATCTGGAAGCCCAGGGTTGTCCCATATTGGTAGCTCATTATGAAAAAGGAAGTATCGCACTTAGTCAACATCTGTTTCCATATAAATACTGCATCTCTCGCAGTCTTAAATTTTACATGCTTGAAGTAATTTGGGTCTTGTACTTTTGCCAGGAATTGTTTTGAGTGACCACCGAGCATGAATTGGTGAAAAAAATATTGATTGTTAGTGGCAAATAGGCTACGAAGCCGGCCTAAGAAGGAAGCAAAAAAATAAGCTCTGAAATCAGGGAAGTTCAAACCTCCCTTTTCAGATGGGAGTTTTAATATTGTCAAAGACCTTCGAGCCTTCTTATAGCCCCAAATGAAACTGCTTAGAATGCCGTCTAATTTTTTAAAGAATAAGTTATTAACGCGACAAGGTATGGAACGGAAAAGATATAAAAACTTCGGCAGAATGTTCATCTTGATCAAATTCATACGACCTAGGAGGTTTAATGGGATCTTCTGCCATTTGTTCAAAAGATTGGTCACTTCTTTTAATAAAGGATCATAATTTAATGAATTTATATCAGCAATTTTAGATGATATCTTTACCCCTAGATATACTGCAGATTGACAGAGTCCTTGCACTGGTAGGTTGGCCTGATAATTCATAATAACGTGTGTTTTATTTATATTTAATTTATAGCCTGAGATAGTCCCAAAGTTTTTAGCTTCTGCCGTTATCCCTATTAATGCATCCACAACATTGGTGGTATAAATAGCAAAATCATCCGCATATGCGGTAATTTTTGGAGTTTTACCTTCATGCAAAATAGGGGCAATCTTGGCTTGAGCTTCCAAAGCGTTGATAAATGGCTCCATGGATAGAGCGAAAAGCAGGAGTGATAGCGGGCATCCCTGCTGCGTCCCCCGCAGAATTGAAAAAGTTGGTGAGAGTGCCCTAGCATAGCTAATTTTGGCATTAGGGTCCTTCTATAATGCCTGTATACTTCTCAAAAAACGCCCTCTGAAACCAAATTGCCTTAGGACTCCCCACAAATAATCCCACCCCACTCGGTCGAACGCCTTCTCTGCGTCTAAAAGTATCATACCGAGTGGGGTGAGATTAGTTGTAGCCACATCGAAAGCAGTAATAGCCATGTTGACATCTGTGGTGGTGTCCCTCCCAACAACAAAGCTGTGCTGTTGATTGTTTACCAATTGGGGCATAAGAGGAGCTAATCGCATTGCTAAAAGTTTAGAATAAACTTTAGCGTCTGTGTTTATCAGAAATATAGGTCTATAAGACCAGCACTCCACAGGAGGTTTATTTTTTTTTAAGAAGAACATAATTTTAGCTGTCTTCCATGAATCCAGGGCCTTCCCAATAGCACCAATTGAATTAATGACCAAGCAGAGAAGTGGTAGAATTTCATCCGCGCAAGTTTTGTATAACTCTATGGGAAGTGTATCCTCGCCAGCCGCTTTATTAGATGGAAGAGAGGTAACAGCGAGACGAAGCTCTGTTAATGTAACCTCCTCTTTCAATTGGTCAATACATGTCTGTTCCAAGTATATTCCTGCAGGCAAATTCTTATTAATATAGGATTGTATCTGAACTTCAGTGCATCTACTCTCAGGGGTATATACATTTTCATAGTATGAGACAAATTGTCCCAGAATTTGTGCTGATTGAGTATATAGAATATTATGGGGACCCTTTATAGCTTTAACTAGGGTAGTTGCACAATCATCTGCAACTTTATAATTCAAAAGCTTCCCAACTCTATCCCCACATTCATATTGAGATAATTTATATTTGATAATTTTCTGACTTTTTTTCTCCCTAAGAGAGCTTTTAAAAGTTGAACGCTGAATTACAAGTTTAGTTTCTAATTGAGCTATGCTTTGCGCGCTCATCTCATCAGCTCTAAGTCTGTCATCTAATTGTTTTTCAAGTAATAAAATATTAGCTAGGATAGCCTTAGTCTCTTTCTTGCGCATAACATTTTGTTTGAATACGTATTGCTACGCAACTCCCCTGATAGAAGCTTTGCAAGCATCCCAAACTGATAGGAGATTTGCAGTATTAATATTAATTTCAATAAATTCTTTAATATGTTCCTTAAGCTTAGCTACAAATACTGAGTCTGTTAACAAATATCTAGGGAACGTGAAGGGTCTGAGTTCAGGTACCCTTTGAACAATATTAAAAATGAGAAGTATAGGACTATGATCGGATGAGACCCTTGGAAAGATCTCCATGTGTCCTGTATCAATAATTTCATCCGAAGCCCAAGCCAGATCTATTCGTGAGCACCGTTTATGAGGTGGGGAGTAATAGGTATATCCAGGTATATCGGGAAACAAATTTCTCCATACGTCTTTAACACTGTGTATTCTAAGATTGCCGCCCTGGTTTTACGCATACATCGAAATATACCTCTCTTTGTAACCTCCTGATCATAGTCTAACACACAATTAAAATCCCCCATCAAAATAAGTTCCCCCTCCCATGCAAGTAGTTCCATGTTTAAATATCAAAAATATGTGGGTCATCGGTATTGGGCCCATAAATAGCACAAAAAAACATATTTACGATTTTCCAACTGCAATTGGGTAATTGCCCAACGACCCCCGTTGTCCGCAGCAGATTTATTCACTTCTACACATAATTGTCGCTTTTTCAAAATAGCCACACCTCGAATAGGAGCATTTAAAGTAGTGCATATCACCATCTTGTATCCCAATTGGCCCAATAGCTTCTTATCCTTAAAACAAATATGCGTTTCGGTTAACAAAACCATATGTGGATCATATATTTTCAATTCTTCTTATAACAAATTTCTTTTGTTTTTATTATTCAAGCTTGAAACGTTCCAGGCTAGACATCTAAAACGCAACATACTGACTAGTTACAAAATCAAAGTAAACTGCACCTTTCCTTAAATTCAAGCTCATTATTAGTCTATAAGCTACAAAGTCAATCACCCTTAAACTTGTCTTGTCCTTTTCAGTTTTTCCCCCCGCCCTTTCCCCCGTTGTCCTTTCCCCTCCCCACAGTCACCCCCTAACCCTGACCCCCAACCCTTAAAGCACCCCCTCCCCGTATCTCCCTGGAAGCCTACCCCTATCTTCTGCTGCCGCTCGAAGGGCAGCCAGTCAGAGAGGTCTCCCCGAGAACCACATCTCACCGTATTAACCTAATACATAAAAAATCAAGAATTTCTTTCCCTTCCATTTTATTGCTACTCCTCGTCTCTCCCTCTCTATCTCTTTTCTTCCTTTCCTTCATCGATCTATTTTTAAGCATTTGAATTCATTTTTACAAGTAATTGCTCAGCCTCCTTTACATCACTGAACGAGTAAGTATGACCAGATTTCATAACTTTGAGATGAGCAGGTTCTTGAAGGAAAACTGTGGCACCTTTAGATTTGAAAGGATTGATCAATTTATGCAGCCCCCACCTTTTATCCATAGTTATCTTACTGGGGTCAGATTTAACAAAAAAAGTTATATTGTCCAGTGTCACGGGAGTATTAGATCTAGCTTTAATTGAGACTGCTTGTCTTAGCAGATAGTTTCCGAAGTAGATCATAATTGGGCGTGGATATTTGCTTTCCTTGTATCTTAAAGTTATAGGTAATCTGTGCACCTGCTGCAATTGGGAGTCCCAATCCCAATCGGACAGGTCAGGAAATGCCCTTTTCGAATAGTTTGACCAAATAAGCCCTGGCATCTGAGCCCTCTGATCCCTCGGGTATTCCAAAAAGTCTCAGATTCTGTTGCCTCTGCCCTTTTTTCCAATTCTTCCACTTTATTCTGTAGGGACCCAATTGCTTCATTGTGTTGACCTGTTTGGGCCATAGTAGTAGCTAGGGTTTCCTCGACTTCGACAACCCTCTGTTGTAATCCATCGATCTCTTTCGTTACCCCGTTCAGTTTATTAGTAACTTCCTGCAAGCTAAGTTGCATCTTACTATTGTCTTCCCCTAATTGAAGAAAATGTTGTTGAGTCTCTTGACGATGTATCATTAAGGTTTTTAAAATTAAGTCCAAGGAAGAAGTATCAGAAGATGCATTAGGAGAGTAAGAGGATGTTGCAGATTGCAAAGGAAGGGCCTCGCAGCCAAGAGCAGTACTAACCGGGAATTTGTCCTTAGAATTCGGTTGAGTATGACCAGTAGGTGGTATAATATCATCAGAGGTTACCTTTGAAATTACCTCCAATGGCTCTAGATTTAAATCTTGATCTATTAACCACATGCGCGCTGTGCTTATTCTGCTGCTATGCTGACTTTTTTAAAAACCCATTGTTCATGACGAGCTGGGCTCGTCATCAGTGTTTGAGGAGGCTACACCATGACGAGCCCAGCTCGTCATCAGCCTCGAAGGGGTTAAAGCCCCATTTTTTACGGGAGAATTTTGCTGATTTTTTGAAAATGCCCCCTTCTGTGGGAGTAGTTCCTGGAGAACAGAAAGCAATATTCTTAATAGCCCCTCGAAGTTGCATCCCCTTGAGCAGAGGTGTTTAGTCTCTAATGGATTTCCCTGCTGTGGTTATTGGTACTGATGTAGAAGCTAACATTAAGGGTTTCAGTTTTCTCCCCCCTTTCTTTGCTTTGTTTTTTTTCCTTCCCCACTTCTTAAAGCCTGAGGGGTTATTGTCTTTAGCTTCAAATGTAGCATGTTCTCTCTTTTCGAACCCTCCCTCTTCCTTGAGGAGCTCCTCATACTCATACTCATCATTAGAGTCGCTGTCCAACATTTCTTCTGGCGCCATAGCACACTCTCCATCTGCACTCAGCCCGCCTAGGCTCTGATCTAATGCCGGGGGCTGTGCTGGTGCTGGCGGGGAAATGCTGATATTTTCAGTTGTTATTCCCGTTGGAGCAGCAGCAGCAGCAGCCGCTGCCACTGCCACTGCCCCTGTCCCTATCCCTGCCCCCGCCAGAGTAAGTTCCTTAATTGACTGTGCATTGGTGTCATTATCAAATTGAATAGAGTGGATGGGTTCAGAAGATTGTGGAGATGGAGATGAAGGGTCAGCATTTACAAGGGATGTTTCAGGCTCTTCCTCTTGATCCACCAATATTCCATTTGCCCCCCCCTAGTTCCCCTGTTCCCCCCGGCCTTTTCATATGCTCCGAAGCCACCTCGGCCTCCACATCCGGGCTCTTGCTACTGGCAGCGCCCCCGTCAGTTTACTACAGTGGCGGCTGGTCCATGGGGGCGTTTGGGCGCCGCCCCCCCTGTTTTCTCGCCGTGCGAGAAGGCAAACAAATGTAGTTATTATCACCAATGATAATAACTACCATTTGCTTCTGCCTTGCCTTCTTGCACGGCGAGAAAGTAGAATCTGTGTGGGCGGTGTTACTCGAGGGCAGGGGGGAGCGGCTTGCCCACTGTTGGTAATACTGTCTGTTTGGGCATCCTGAGAGGCTACCCAGACAGACAGTATTAACAGAGTAGGCAAGCCGCTCCCCCCTGCCCTCGAGTAACCCCTCCCACTCTCCCCGTCTCTCTGTATGCTGCTGTGCTGCAGCATACAGAGAGAAATTACGTCAGTAGGGGGCAGCCGGCCGAACCAATCCCAGAGCTGGCTGCTGTGGAGGGGAGGGAGGCTGCCTGCCGCCTTCTAATGACGTCGGAATTCTCCAGCAACTGCGGGATTCTGAAGTCTGGATCGGATCCTCAGTCAGGATTCAAAGAAAAGCGGGAAGCCGTCAACTAAGCCTTAGGTAAGTTTCGGAGACCCGAGCCAGCATTAATATTATTACTGCAGTCACAGTGAAGTATAATGAGAAGTCGAGGGATCACTGAGAAATGTTCGGGGAAAACAGCTTGGCGACTCCTATAAATTAAAGTCTATGTCAGGGAAACCCAAACTCAGATGGGATCTCTCGGCATCAAACAGTTTCTTTTCTGTGATAAAGTTCCGACTGGAAACAGTTAATTTTAGATGAAAACTGTTTTTAAATGTTTCGCATCGTCATCGTGCATTGTTTTATTGAAATGTATTACAATTTCACTGTTATATTAAACTTAGCATGTAGTGTTAAACAGTTTTCATTCTGCATCTGCCACCGCAAATGATTTCTTTAGGAATACATATTAAATGGGACCCCCAGAAGTGTTCTGACCAGTATTGTGATCCTTTAATCAGCGTGCTTGTGCAGTCCTTTAATAGAGTAGCCCGTGGTATTGATGCCTTTGCGAGGCAATTGGGTCGTTTGAATGTCAGTTTCACAATTGGCAGTTTATAAAGTAAAATGTGTCCCAACAGTGACATTTGGTTCTGAGATATGGGGCTAAAAGTCTTGCTTCCTCAGTCAGGTTGCGGAAAAACATTTTTTAAGGAGAATCCCGAGGATACCTCTGTCAGTACCTGGCTTATTAAGCAGGTTTGCTGGTTGTCACGGCTTTTGCTGCTTTGAAGATGGTGCGGCCGGTAAGGGAGCCAGTGGAGTTCCATCAGGATGGGAGAGGTGTGTTCCTACTTGTTCAGGCCCAGGGTGAGATGCAGCGGCAGATAAGAAAGCTGGCCGTCCTGTGCGGGTGACTGATGTGGTGTGTGTTAGCAGTGCCCTCCCCTCTGTACCCTCTCCCTGCATTAACTTGCAAATTGTGTGTGTGTGTGTGTGTGTGTGTGGGAGAGACTATCAGGCTTGCTCGCCAACAGGTCCCAAACATTTGCGCCACACCACTTTCAAATGTCACCAGCCGCCACTGGTTTACTAAGTTCTGTCTCAGCAGCAGACACAAGACAGCCTTCGCCATCTAAGCCCATAATATTCATTGAAGCTTTCCTGGCTGCTAAGTTTGTATTTTTGTCTCTATCTTTTAGAGTTGGTGAGGAGACGCTATCTTTAGAAGGCGTAACAAGAGAAAGAGGGTGTGGGGGAGTTGATTGAGGCTTACCAGCATTAGTCTCTGTATCGCCGGGACTTTCATGAGCATTGACAACACACCACGGCGTTCTTGCAACTACTGCAGGTGAAATTGGCTTAATCATTTTAAATACCAAAGCTGACCCTTCTTATGCACTTTCTCTTGAAGGAACACCTTTCCCAGCTCGGTTCTGTCGCACTGGATTCTTACGCGTCATCGGCGCTGCTCTTTCGCTTTTCCAGCCCGAAATAGCCGCAAACAGCAAGCCTTTAAGCCTCTCTCCCCTCTCTCCCCTCTCCCCTGCAGCAAGTCCTCGTATCAATTAAGCACTGCAAATCACCGCAGCTTCTCGGTTTCGTTTTTTCGTTTTTGCCTTCAACAGCTATTCGGGGCTTCCTCCAAGAAGACTAAGCTCCCAATGAGCAGGAGACGTAAACCAACCACTTCGCTGGAACTGTGACCGTGGCCGTGGACGTGCTCTCCTACGGCTCCTCTGTCGAATCCGCACGCTTCCAGCTGCCGGATGCCTGTGTGCCGAAAGGACGCCGAATGTGGAGCACCTGTGCAGCCTCTGCCTCAGGCGATGGAGCGGCGGAGCGAAGTCCTCAGGCGGCAGCAGCAGCTCAACTCAAGTGATAGATACACATAACCAATCAGTCACACATTATCATTATGGTTGTTCATCATATGCAATGTACAATAATTACAGTGAACGTGTGAGCCAAATGTAAGGAGGCACAAACATTTGTAAAAACCGCAGTACATAGCGTGCAGCCTTTATATACATGTACTCAAAGTATTCATTTGCAGTCTATAGGGTACTGTATGGTGACCTGTTAGATAGAGTTAGCCCAGGCACCACCCCTACTGGGGTAGAGAATTGCACATATTCGCACACATACATGTGGCGCATGTGAGCCAGATCAAAGTAAAACCAACATGTAACATACTTGGGACCGCATGTGAGTGGCAAGTAATGTATTAAGACTGTAAAAGCAACGGGTACATGATATGGAGCTCATCGATACAGTCGTCGTTGGCCCATGTGCGTTGAGGTCTCCTCCAGTCCGTTGAGTCCCCCGCCCACTGTATTAAGGGAGTGAATCCACCTCATTCTTTGAAGTTAGGTGATGCATTAAGTGAGCCACCTCTGCGGTGTTTGCAGATTTTCTCTACCGCCCACCATCGTGGGCTTTCGGGAGGGTGGTTCAGGGTCCCAAAATGCTCAACCAGAGGGGCATCTTGTACCTTGCACCTCACTCTACTCATATGTTGTAGGACTCTTGCCTTAAACTTCTGAGTCGTCTGTCCTATGTACAACATGTGGCACGGGCATCGAAAGGCATACACCACATTAATGCTGTTACAATTTGTGAGTAACGGGAGCTTGTATGTTCTGTTTTTGTGTGTGAATGTTGTCCCCTTCACACACAAGAACAGAACATACAAGGGCCCATTATTCACAAATAGGAAAGACTACTCAGAAGGTTAAGGCAAGAGTCCTACAACATATGGGGGCGGGAATTAACCAGCTGACTTTCTTGGAGTGTTGCTTGGCTGGTGTCTTCTTGAGGGGTGCCAGAGTGTTGGCGCAGTTGGAGATCCATCAGTGAAGTTTGTGCTCTGCTGTGTTGGTGTCTGTTGGTGTAGGCAGAGTGGTTGTGCTGAGGACTCAGGAAGTTGGCGAGACGTTCTTCGTGGCCTTGTTCCAGCTGCTACAGGGGGCAATGAGGGCAGTGGTGCACGGTGGGCATGGTGAAGGCGAGATGTATGTACTGGTGTAATAAGGTGAATAAAACCTTACTGGCTGAAATAATCCACTAGTTAGATATATTAGTATAACCCACTGATGTTCTGTAAAGGAAGTGGCCAGGCTGTTATTCAGTCTGCATCCCTTCGTGTGGTCGGTTTTACTCACACAAAGGGACGCAGACTGAATGAAGGTATGTCCGCTTCCTTTAATCGATACTTAGCCGTTATTCAGTCTGTATCCCATCGTGTGGTTGGTTTTACTCACACAAAGGGACGCAGACTGAATGAAGGTATGTCCGCTTCCTTTAATCGATACTTAGCCGTTATTCAGTCTGTATCCCTTCGTGTGGTCGGTTTTACTCACACAAAGGGACGCAGACTGAATGAAGGTATGTCCGCTTCCTTTATACGATACTTAGCCGTTATTCAGTCTGCATCCCTTCGTGTGGTCGGTTTTACTCACACAAAGGGACGCAGACTGAATGAAGGTATGTCCGCTTCCTTTATACGATACTTAGCCGTTATTCAGTCTGCATCCCTTCGTGTGGTCGGTTTTACTCACACAAAGGGACGCAGACTGAATGAAGGTATGTCCGCTTCCTTTAATCGATACTTAGCCGTTATTCAGTCTGTATCCCTTCGTGTGGTCGGTTTTACTCACACAAAGGGACGCAGACTGAATGAAGGTATGTCCGCTTCCTTTATACGATACTTAGCCGTTATTCAGTCTGCATCCCTTCGTGTGGTCGGTTTTACTCACACAAAGGGACGCAGACTGAATGAAGGTATGTCCGCTTCCTTTAATCGATACTTAGCCGTTATTCAGTCTGTATCCCTTCGTGTGGTCGGTTTTACTCATACAAAGGGATGCAGACTGAATGATGGTGTGGCCGCTTCCTTTAATCGATACTTAGCCGTATTTCAGTCTGTATCCCTTCGTGTGGTCGGTTTTACTCATACAAAGGGATGCAGACTGAATGATGGTGTGGCCGCTTCCTTTATACAATGCTTTGGAAAAGACAAATTTGCTTGTATTTTTTGAGTACCCGCACAACACCTACATAATCATATATCAAAACAGTAGACTATTTCAGCAACTAAAGTTTTATTCTCTTCATTGCTGTCATGTTCTCTGTGGCAACTGTTGAGAAGATGTGCTGAATACTGGTTTATCAAGTTTGATTTGTTGTTACCAGACTCACTTTTACGAGGTCTATTCAGTTCTAAGAAGCCCTTTCACTGAATGGTTGAGGGGATTGTACCTAAAGTGTCATCACAGATTGAGCATTGGTGATACAAAATAGAAGATACCAGTTTGGAAGTCATTTAACATATTCGTTCTGAGGAAGGTGGTTTATATGGTTAAAGGCCACCGAAACGCGTCTACGGAACACACAAACACCACCCACAGTGCATGGACGATTCCAATATATTGAACATATTTTTCGATACCCAGTGACAAACTAAGTGGGAGTATGCCTTCTCATTGAGAAATAGATTGGAGTGCTTTTTAAATTCTCCCTCTTTTAATAATGTTGTTTTGTATATTTGTCTTTTATGTTATCATTGTTAATTTTGTACATTGGTTGTGTTATACATTAATTTTTATTGCATGTATTTTTAATGAATATATAGTTAAATGTTCTATGTGTTTTTTAAAAATTCCTGTGGTATTAAATTAGTTTGATTGTGGTGACTGAATGTGAGTGTACCCATTTGTAAGTGATTCAGCAAGGGAAATCTTCCATATTGTTCGGCTTATTCCTACAAAGGCTTGCTACACCACACGATCTGGCTCAGAGTATGAAGACATACACTGAAATATTGCAAACTGAGTTTATGGGTATCTTCAAAGACTTTAGAGACCTCACAATAAGAATCATGGAAACAGGGAGCACTAAGGCAAACATTCAAAAATAAACATAATGACTGTGACAATGACTTCTCTGGAAAAAGACCTCCCCGTCATTGAGAGCAGGAACCTAAGAGGGAATCCAAGGAATCAGAAGAAGATGCAAACTGTTGCTCTGAAGGATGAAGCAGCAAGACTGGTTGGAATGTGTCTGGATCCAAACAGAGATGCCATGGTGTGCAACATAACGATGGATTGGGGTGCGGCCCCAGTAATTATCAGTGGCTGAGATTAGTTCAAACATTCCATTCATCACTTTTTTGTAATCTTTACTGTGTTGATCTAAGTGGCAAGAGTTTGCCCAGATGTGGGCCCCGTGCACACCGCGTCACTGGAACCAAGCTGTACCCGGCCGATGAGCTCATAACTTGGGTGAGACCAGTCCTGGGTTCCTTGTGGTCTAGTTCAGGGAGGAACCTGTCCTGGCAGTTCGGGCTGGACTGCTCCATTTGGAACAGGGTCAAGACTGACTTGCATCTAGCTGGTACCAAACGGAGATGACATGGTGTGCAAAATAACGAGTAATTACCAGTGGCTGAGATTAATTGAAGCCTCCCGCCATCACTGACCGAAGAGCAGGCTTTAGTTGTTGTTTTGTTTTATCTCCTGCATTCCATGTTTTGCACGAAAGGACACATGACAGACAAGGGCTTTTATTACACTGGGGAGGGGCAATTTGCTCCTCTCACTCAGCTCGTATCTTAGGGAGAAGGTGTACTTAGCATGACACTTCTCCTAGAGACTCGTAAATCTGACCCCTGGGCTTCCACAGAGGAGCAAATGGCTGAATATTGGGGGGAGTCAATTAGACTTTGATAAGCATTTCCCTTTCCTATCTTACATATCCGTATTCTTTTTAATTCTGCTCAGAGTTTCCTGAGTGTAATCTCTTTAAAAAATAAACCATGTCAATGAAAAGATTGGAAACTTTGCATTCAATGTACCGTTTTTAGATACCAGAGCATATGGGTTTGCTTTTCCTTCAGTATTTTGAAATATGTTTTCTTTTCCTTTTTTAAACAATACTTAACTAACAAACATTGGCAAAGCTAACAGCTGAGTACTCACATGGTAAAGGTGAGACCTGTGGACTTTGCTAATGCTTGTTGAGTTAAGGGGTTGACAGAGCAGCATGTACTAGAATAGACTTTTTACAGACTCTGGAACTGACAGATTGAGTGCGTCTATTTTAAGTTGTAATGTGGCCGGGTAATGTGGTTCATGGGGTGTTGATATGTGGTCTGCGTGGGTGTTTCTTGCTACAGTGATGAGCAGAGTCTCCCACGTCTCCTGACAGGCCTGCTTATCACAGCTCCACAGCTTCCGGGCTCAGGGAAGGAGCAAGGGTTCCATGAATCCTGATGTGAGCAGGAAAAGCAGGCCTCTGCCTCCTTGTTTGGGACTAAGGCAGTCATGACTGGGGTTCAGTGAGCCCCTTGCACACCAGGGCCCCGGTGCCACTGCACCTGCTGCACCAAGAGCTATGCACCTGTCCTGGCTCAGACTTCATCACACATGCATCATACTGACAGAGAACTGTGTAATACATGAGGATCCTCATAATAACAACCAAGAGACAATGCAGCTCAGTGGGTTAATGTGCCTGCTCTAGGCTGCTGTGAATCACAGTTTGCTGGTCCACATTTCATCTTTCTGAAGTGTCTTTATGTGGTATTTGTACAGCAGAGGACAGTCAAAAGACAGCAGAGCGCCCTGCAGAGTCAACGTTACAGCCAGTAGCTGAGTCCTGAGAGCAGAAGTGAACTGTTACGTCACTGTGATGTACTGTTCCTCAAAGAGGAGTGACGTCACCTTCTTCCTACATTGGAGCAGGGTTGGGTTGTTCTTGTAGGCAGAGGGTTGCTGCTCCAGAGCCTGGGTGCAGAAATAAACCCAAGGCCTTGTTCTATTTGCATTTTCTGCAGATCTTTGTCTCCAGTGTGAGAAGTTGGCCTGGCATATGCTGCCCACTAGTTATAGTTGGCACCTTGCTTCAGTCCAAACGACCTTTATTGAAGATAGGTTTAAGACAACCTGTATTGAAAGCTATCCTAGTGGTAGCTGTGGAGAGCAGCCTTCAGGCGAAGTCTTGAAGGAGTGTGAAGCAGCTTGTTTTACCAGATCAGAACCTCCTGAATGACCAAATGAAAGAACAACACAAGGTATATATAAAATATATGTATTTATTTCTAAACACTCACTACTAATCTCTTTATGAGATTAGAGTACAAGATACACAATAATACAGTTCTAAAACGACCGTAAATAGCACAATATACAATCGGCCCCAGGGGCGGAACAAACCATATATTAAGAAGGTGGTATAAGAACCATGACTTGACTAGACACAGTGACGAGAGCACATAGAATCGCTGGGACCCCAAGGAATCAGTTTTTGAATGTGTTGGCCTGTGTTTCTGTTGTGTCAAGTCATTTATACATCCTGACCGTAGGAGTTGTGTTATTTCACACACCCTAGGTATATGTATTCAAATTGGGATACTATACCCTTTTGATTGGTCTGTTACACGGATGACCCAGATTTGGTGGGGCTCTCTTTGTTTAACCCCAAGGAATCACCCAAGGTAGTGACACAGTGCAGTGTGAGGCACGAGCCCGTACTATTCTATGGGAAAGTCGCGCTTGGAATTTTAGAAGTTAAGGACTCTTAGGAGAGGATTTTGAGCAAACCCCTTTAGACTTAGGGGGTTCTAGGTCCAAAACCCACGGGAGCACCAGAGTACTCGAGTTACCTCACCCAGGTGTTAAATGGTGTTGGGAATCATCGTTGATTTCAATGGCGATCTGCTGCAAAGTGCAGCTGCCGTCGAGAAGAAAAGTGTCCGGAGGGATCCAAGCCTGGATTCAAGATGAGAAGAACCTGAAAGTTGAGGGGACAGAGTCTGGCCACTAGCCAGTGACCAGGGGCATGATAAACAAATGCCCACCGATATTGGGTGCTTGAGGTGCGAAGAGGTGAAGCTTGACTCTGCGGCCACAAGGGCCAAGAGGTGTCGACGACAACCAGGAGCTGGAGTCGAACTGTGCCATAAAGGGTGTTGAGTGCTGTGGTGTTGGTGCTCGGATTGAACACAACAAGCCTGGGCAACAGCAACCCGTGCAGGAAGAGAAAAGATGCTTCGGTGCGGACCAGCAAGGTCCGGGGGACTCCCCAAGTGGTGGAGAGTCAGGGCACGTCTGGAGCGGCCAGAGAAGCCCAATTAAACTTAGAGTTGCTTTCACGGACCAGGGATCGCGAAGGGACCTCAAGAGGAATCACACAATACCAGCCCAAGGGACACTCAGTGAGTGTAGGCCGGTAATCTTTGGTGGAAACGCTGCTTGGGCTTGTAGTACAAGTGGCCCAAAGCACAGTCTCACGATTTGCCAAGAAGCATAGGCACTTGCAAATGTGCACGGTGTTCAGGGGTTCCAGTTCCACGGTTCCCACGAGGACTACGGGTATCAACTTTACTGAGAGCTCGGGTGGCTTCTGGGCAGTCTGGAAACCCACCTCCTGTGTTGCAAATTCTTTGGAGTCTGGCGGTAGCTTCAGAGATGCAAACTGGTTAGATGCGTCTCAGGTGCCTGCCAAGCAGGGGAGTAACTCCTTTACCCAAAGGGAGATTCTTTAGTTATATAGCGCCTTGTAGATGGTCGAAGTTCCAGGATTATGTATTAGAGTTTCGTCCAGGTAAATCTAAAGTCATGTGGCCAGGGTTTCCTATCTTATACCCAAGGAAGGGGTGGGACAAACTCTAGGGACCCACCTATGGGAGGGTCAGGAAAGAGGGCTGGCTACACCTATTTCCTTTGTCCAGTTTCGTGCCAGAGCAGGGGCTGGAAGCCCCTGCAACCGGTTTGAGCTGGACTATGCACAGGGACACCAAATGTGCCCCCAGTGCAGACTTCAAAGCACCCACCCAGCCCCAATACACTAAAGCCTGTCTGGGAGGTGGTGACACCTCCCTGTGACAGGAAACCTATTGTCCAGGCCTCCTGCTGGAGTTTCGTCCAGCAGCAGGAGGGCAGACTTGCGTCTGTGGCTGGCAGCATCCATTTTGTGATGCCAGGGCTCTGTTAGCTGGTACCTGGTATACCGGTGCTGTCATGTCTCTCCCTCTAGAAGGGTGGGATCATACTCCCACACCCGTTACTGGTGTAGGGGTATGATTCCAAGGTGTTTGACACCAAACACAACATTCACATGCAGCCATTCCAAAGTTAGCATTTACGATTTGGTTATAATGCAGTTAAGAGTATATGGTCTGGCTGCATCACAAACAACCCCGGAATAAAGGTTCCAAAAGCTACAGAGGGGGTCTGCTCATGCATGGGCACCCTCTCACATGAAACCCAGCACTCTGACGTCAGGATTGTTAAGGCCTGCCATAGGGGTGACTGATAGGTTTACATGTGCAGTGCTATGGAGAGACATAGTGAACCTATATCTCAGTAAGGGGTGCATACACCACCTTACCCAGGCTGCAGTAGCAGACCTGTGGTGTCATTTTGGAAGGCTTCCCACGGATGGCATAATACATGCTGCAGCGCCTGGTAGGGCTCTGCAGTACCTATGCCCTGGGTACATAGTATACCATATACTAGGGACTCATAAGGGTACCCCAGAATCCAATCTGGAGTGCACCTAAAGTACTGGTAATCAATTTATAGAGGAAGCAGCAGGCTGGGGCCCTGGATAGCAGGGTCCCAGCCAGAAAAAAGTCAAAAAACAGTGAAACATCAGCAAAAAGTGGGGGTAACTTTAAGAGCAGATCCTACTCTCCTACACCCAGTCTGATGGCTTCCTGGCTGTGGGCGTACCGAGAGCCACCAGAGGTTGTGAGTTTGCCAGTCATATGCAGTAGCAGTAGCACAAGTCAAGATGGCTTGTGATGCGGCTAGTGCTGCAGGTGGTTTGGAATGTTACAGCGAGCCAGTGGAGTTCCACCAAGAGGGGGAGTGATGTGGTCGTATTTCTAATGCCCTTGATTAGGATTGCTGTGGTGTGCACAACGAGGAGTCAGTAAAGAGACTGGGAGGCCGTGGAGCAAGGCATTGCCCCAATCCAGATGTGAACGTAAAGAGGTAGAATGGTTCCTTTTAAGTTGCTTTCAGGCAGGAACGGCTTCACATTTTTTGGTAGAAATGTCTGGTACTGTTTTAATTTTCTTGGTGATATGTTTCTCGATGGAGAGGTTGGTATCTTGGTTTACTTGGTGTGTTCCTCCAGGGTGAGGTTGGTGTCTTGGTGTTCTTTGTGATGTGTTCCTCGAGGGTGAGGTTGGTGTCTTGGTTTTCTTGTTGATGTGTTCCTCCAAGGTGAGGTTGGTGTCTTGTTGTTCTTTGTGATGTGTTCCTTGCGGGTGAGGTTGGTGTCTTGGTTTATTTGGTGATGTGTTCCTCCAAGGTGAGGTTGGTGTCTTGGTGTTCTTTGTGATGTGTTCCTCGAGGGTGAGGTTGGTGTCTTGGTTTTCTTGTTAATGTGTTCCTCCAGGGTGAGGTTGGTGTGTTGTTGTTCTTTGTGATGTGTTCCTCGAGGGTGAGGTTGGTCTCTTGGTTTTCTTGTTGATGTGTTCCTCCAGGGTGAGGTTGGTGTCTTGTTGTTCTTTGTGATGTGTTCCTTGAGGGTGAGGTTGGTGTCTTGGTTTATTTGGTGATGTGCTCCTCCAGGGTGAGGTTGGTGTCTTGGTGTTCTTTGTGATGTGTTCCTTGAGGGTGAGGTTGGTGTCTTGGTTTTCTTGTTGATGTGTTCCTCCAGGGTGAGGTTGGTGTCTTGTTGTTCTTTGTGATGTGTTCCTCGAGGGTGAGGTTGGTGTCTTGGTTTTCTTGTTGATGTGTTCCTCCAGGGTGAGGTTGGTGTCTTGGTGTTCTTTGTGATGTGTTCCTCGAGGGTGAGGTTGGTGTCTTGGTTTTCTTGTTGATGTGTTCCTCCAGGGTGAGATTGGTGTCTTGTTGTTCTTTGTGATGTGTTCCTAGAGAGTGAGGTTGGTGTCTTGGTTTTCTTGTTGATGTGTTCCTCGAGGGTGAGGTTGGTGTCTTAGTTTATTTGGTGATGTGTTCCTCCAGGGTGAGGTTGGTGTCTTGGTGTTCTTTGTGATGTGTTCCTCCAGGGTGAGGTTGGTGTCTAGGTTTTCTTGTTGATGTGTTCCTCCAGGGTGAGGTTGGTGTCTTGGTGTTCTTTGTGATATGTTCCTCGAGGGTGAGGTTGGTGTCTTGGTTTTCTTGTTGATGTGTTCCTCCAGGGTGAGGTTGGTGTCTTGTTGTTCTTTGTGATGTGTTCCTCGAGGGTGAGGTTGGTGTCTTGGTTTTCTTGTTGATGTGTTCCTCCAGGGTGAGGTTGGTGTCTTGGTGTTCTTTGTGATGTGTTCCTCGAGGGTGAGGTTGGTGTCTTGGTTTTCTTGTTGATGTGTTCCTCCAGGGTGAGGTTGGTGTCTTGTTGTTCTTTGTGGTGTTTTCCTTGAGGGTGAGGTTGGTGTGTTGGTTTATTTGGTGATGTGTTGCTGGAGGCTGAGGTTGGTGTCCAGAGTGAATCCGAGTGACTTGGCATTGGGTGAAGGTTTTGGCTTGAGTCCCCCCTCCAGGTTCATGTTGTTGTGCCAGGTGTGTGCGAGTCGTTGTCTGTTACTCTTGGTGGAGGGCATGGATTATATTGTGGCTGAGGTGCGCGTTAGAGAATGACTGGATGATGCTGTGAATTTCAAGGGGCTGAGTGTAGAGTTTGATGATGATGAGAGACACACTCAGGCCCTGGGTGACTCTCCAGGTGAGGGGGTCTCCATGGACCTCCGCGTGCCCATGTCGACACATTGGTCCTGGTCGAACAGGTCGACGGAGAACCAGTGCAGGATGCTTGCAGTGAATCCTTTCCAGACTCCTGGGGTGGACAAGCGGGGGATGGGCCTCGTCGCTGACCACAGCGGGAGGTCCAGTATTACCAGGAGGCGGGGGGACCGTCATGTGTGTCCAGCAGGACAGCGCCTGCTCCGTGCCGAAGAGTGATCTGAAGCCAGATTGGGAGTCGTGCAGGAGATGGTGGGCCTTGATGTGATCTTGGCACCCACTGAGCTCAGAGACAGACACCCCTGGTCCTCACAGCTCTTCAAGCCCAAGCACTCGGGATGAAAACCCTGTCAAAGATTCATTATAATTATTGTTATTCCAGACTCCTCCGGAACAATAAAGGTTTCCAGAAGGTTCGGCCTCTGCACAAACAGTGAGCTCTCCCGTCCAGGCTGAGGGGGGATTCCAACCTAAAGTGGAATTAATTGCATGCGTGTTTTTATTTTCCCTCGGAGGGAGTTCAGATAGAAATTAAATGTTGTGTTGAGAAATGACTTGTTTGTTTTTATAAAGCACCCCGTGTCTGTCAGTGAGAGGAGAGCAGGTGAACTCCGGGCATGTCCCTCTTCGCTCACTCTCAGGCCTCCCCACAAAGCCTACCTTCAGCGGTGTGAGGTCCAGTACACCCGACAGCTGTCCCCACTGACCCCTGACCCTACAACCCTGCATCCAGGGACCTGCCAGGGTACTGTGGGTACTAGTGCAAGTTATAAGTGGGAGGCAGAGGACAACGCGCCCCCTGTGCCCTGGTGCCTCTGCACCTGCTGCCACATGCTCCCTGTGCCCACTGTGCCCTGCACCTGCTGCCATGCCCCCCTGCGCCCTGATGCCACTGCACCTGCTACCACTCATCCCCTGTGCCCTGGTGCCACTGCCCACTGCACCTGCTGCCACTCATCCCCTGTGCCCTGGTGGAATTGCACCCGCTGCCAGGCGCTCCCTGTGCCCAGGTGCCACTGCACCTGCTGCCAGGCACTCCCTGTGCCCTGGTGCCACTGCACCTGCTGCCACAAGCTCCCTGTGCCCTGGTGCCATTGCACCTGCTTCCACGCGCCCCCTGTGCCCTGGCTCCGTGTTGAGCCCCACACTCTTTAATATCTTTCTGACCCCTTTGGCGGTGCTGGCTGAGTCCTTTGGGGCCCAGATAATATCATACGCCGACGACACCCAGCTCCTTTTCACGTGTGCAAAGGGGGCTGAGTTCGATGGAGAGAGTATCTTTGGCTGCCTGGGAGCGGTATTTGAATGGTTTCAGGGTAATAGTCTTAAGTGTAACCCTGAAAAATCTGAGGTGCTCTTTTTTGGGTGCCAATCTGACCCGAATTGGCAGGAATGGTGGCCGCATGACATGTTTCCACCGGCATTTTCCTCCACCGTGGCGAAGAATCTGGGGTCAAAATTTATAACGGCCTGACGATTAAAGCCCAAGTTTTTGGCCTTGTGGGTGTTTGCTTTGGCCTGCTTAGTATGCTTCGGAGGTTTCTCCCTCTGCTCTCATTTGACCATCGCAAAATTACCGTCCATGCCCTCATTGGCTCGAGGCTGGACTACTCCAATGTTCTCTACCTGGGTTTGCCTGACTACCTGCTGCAGCGTCTTCAGGTTGTCCAGAACTCGGCGGCCCGCGCCATTTATGGTCTTCCCCGCCGTGCCAGTGCCTCTGACCTTTTATCCACCTTGCACTGGCTCCCTGTCAGAAAGCGCATTGCCTTTAAGACCCTTACTTTGGCCCACAAGGCGCTTTATTCTACGGGAGCAACCTATATTCGGAAAAGGCTAGCCTTTTACAAACCTACTAGGGCTCTGAGATCAGAAACTCTCTCTCTTGCGGTGGTGCCAGTGGTGAAGAAAGCCCGGACTGGTGGACGCTCCTTCAAACGGCTTGCTCCTCAGCTCTGGAACACTCTCCCTTTATCACTTCGCAGCACTGCCAATTTGCTTGCTTTTAGAAAGGGACTTAAAACCTGGTTGTTCTGTCCTTAGTTTTCAGTTTCTTCCTGCCGGTCCTATTTCCTGTTGTGTTATGTGTTAGCTGCTGACCTGTTGGTCTGAAAGCGCCGGGACACTCCTTTGGAGTAGCTGAGCGCTATACAAAACCCCCCTATAACATAACATAACATATCCAATGCACCTTCCACAATCCCCCTGTGTCCTGGTGCCACTGCACCAGCTGCCACACGCCCCGTGTGCCCTGGTACCACTGCATCTTCCACACGCCCCCTGTGTCCTGGTGCCACTGCACCTGCTGCCACTCACCCCTGTGCCCTGGTGCCACTGCACCTGCTGCCACGCGCACCCTGTGCCCTGGTGCCACTGCACCCGCTGCCACATGACCCCTCACGCACGCAACCTGGGCTTCATCCTGGACTCCTCCCTCTCCATGACCAAACAAGTCAACGCCGTCTCCTCGTCGTGCTTCAACATCCTGCGCATGCTACGGAAGATCTTCCGGTGGATCCCCACCGAGACCAGGAAGACGGTCACCCAGGCCCTCGTCACCAGCCGACTGGACTACGGCAACGCCCTCTACGCCGGAACCACCGCCAAGCTCCAGAAGAGACTCCAGCGGATCCAGAACGCCTCAGCCAGACTCATCCTCGACATCCCCCGGAGCAGCCACATCTCCGGACATCTGAGAGACCTGCACTGGCTCCCCGTCAACAAGAGAATCACCTTCCGTCTCCTCACCCACGCACACAAAGCCCTACACGACCAAGGCCCGAGCTACCTCAACAACCGCCTCAACTTCTACGCTCTCAAACGCCACCTCCGATCGACCAACCACGCCCTCGCCGCCGTCCCCCGCATCTGAAGAGAGACAACAGGAGGAAGGTCCTTCTCCTACCTGGCCGCCAAGACCTGGAACACCCTCCCGACCGACCTTCGCCTGACCCAAGACCACCTCTCCTTCAGGAAGAAACTCAAGACCTGGATGTTCGAGCAGTAGCGGCACCCCACACCCCCCCAAGCGCCTTGAGACCCTCCGGGTAAGTAGTGCGCTCTATAAATGCCTTGATTGATTGATTGACTGTGTCCTGGTGCCACTGCACCTGCTGCCACTCACCCGCTGCCACTCACCCCCTGTGCCCTGTTGCCACTGCCCACTGCACCTGCTGCCACTCACCCCCTGTGCCCTGTTGCCACTGCCCACTGCACCTGCTCCCACTCATCCCCTGTGCCCTGGTGCCACTGCACCTGCTGCCATGCTCTCCCTGTGCCCTGCACCTGCTGCCACGCCCCCTGTGCCCTGGTGCCACTGCACCTGCTGCCAGGCGCTCCCTGTGCCCTGGTGCCACTGCACCTTCCAGACGCCCCCTGTGCCCTGGTGCCAATGCACCTGCTGCCACACGCCCTCTGTGCCCTGGTGCCACTGCACCTGCTGCCAGGCGCTCCCTGTGCCCTGCACCTGCTGCCACTCATCCCCTGTGTCCTGGTACCACTGCACCTTCCACACGCCCCGTGTGTCCTGGTACCACTGCACCTTCCACATGCCCCCTGTGTCCTGGTGCCACTGCACCTGCTGCCACATGCTCCCTGTGTCCTGGTGCCAATGCACCTGCTGCCACGCGCTCCCTGGGCCCTGGTGCCACTGCACCTGCTGCCACTCATCCCCTGTGCCCTGCACCTGCTGCCACGCGCCCCGTGTGCCACTGCAACTGCTGCCACGCGCTCCCTGTGCCCCGCACCTGCTGTCACACACCCCTGTGCCCTGGTGCCACTGCACCTTCCACACGCCCCCTGTGTCCTGGTGCCACTACACCTGCTGCCATGTGCTCCCTGTGCCCTGGTGCCACTGCACCTCCTGCCACTCATCCCCTGTGCCCTGCACCTGCTGCCATGCGCCCCGTGTGCCCTGGTGCCACTGCACCTGCTGCCACTCAGGCCCTGTGCCCTGGTGCCACTGCACCTGCTGCCACACGCCTCCCAGTGCCCTGGTGCCACTGCATATGCTGCCACGCCCCCTGCGCCTTCTGCCACTCATCCCCTGTGCCCTGGTGCCACTGCACCTGCTGCCACTCCGACCCGGTGCCTTGGTGCCACTGCACCTGCTGCCACTCATCCCCTGTACCCTGCACCTGTTGCCACACCCCCCTGTGCCCTAGGTGCCAATGCACCTGGGGCCACACGCCCCCCAGTGCCCTGGTGCCACTGCACCTGCTGCCACACGCCCCCAGTGCCCTGGTGCCACTGCATCTGCTGCCACGCCCCCCTGCGCCCTGGTGCCACTGCACCTTCTGCCATTCATCCCCTGTGACAAAGAAACAAAAAGGTGAGGGAGGGCCTAAGGGAAATTAAAGACCAGGCAGAGACACATTCCCTGAACTGAATGCAAAAAACATAAGAGTGTCAAAGGGTCTAAGAAAGTCTATGTGTGGTTCATTAAACTAACAGAACAGTGTCAACTCATCTAACAGTTGTAGAAAAGCATTGGTGGATATCAGTGATCACTCGTAGGATATCCATCAGTCACCACTCGGAACCGCCCTTCATCATTTGGCATTCCTGTTGGCCACAAAAATTGGTACACCACTGGTTCAGATGGAAGGTCAGATGGTATAACCTCCTGAGAACCTAGTAGTAGCCAGTAGTGGTAGAGTGTCACAAACTACCCATCAATTGAATTAGTGGGTGACTGATTTGCAGTGCTGTGAAAAGGGGTGTGATAAGTGAGTGAAAAATGTATAAAATTGGGCGAGGGAGCAGAAATAAGACTAACTTTATTCGGTTCTATGCTCGCTCCACCAACATTAAAAGAGCAGCATAAGTAGATTTAACAAATATCTACCTGGATGGGGAATTGGTCAACATGTTTCAGCAATATACTGGGGACTATAGAGTCCATTGCTTTCATCAGGACCGGATTATATCAAAATGCTACTGCAAAAAGTGAAGCACAAGGTTAAAAAGGGACAGAATATTGACATTGCTGCAACATGAAAAAAGATCACCTGATTTTGTAGGTGTGTTCTTTTGTTCGCAGAAGATGTATTTGTCACTATGAAACAAAGAAAAGACACAGACTAATACAAGTAAAATGACCACATACATATAGACTGAACATCATGTGGATAATCCACATTGAGCTATAGACCAGTATTCTTGGTTTAATCACACATTGGTTCTGTATTTTATCAGCACGAAGATATATATAAATATAATATTTCCATGTAACATGTTCTACTCCATCTTACCATTATAGTTGGAGCAAATAGCCCCACCCCGCCTGGCAACGGCTCAGGACACGAGGGAAGCACCGCTCTTGTAGAGAGAAGCAGAAAACAAGGGTATGTCATTGCTTCCTGGTCAAACGAAGACAAAGCACATTGAAAAGTACCCAGAGAGAAATTAATTTTGTATTTTTCAGAAAAAGCACAGTATCGTCCAGACCTTTGATGTTATTAAGGTGACTCAATTCGAGCAAAGACCTATACTGACACGTCAGCTAGCGTGCCGAGTGTCAAGGGTTCGTCGAAAAACCGGTGTTAGTCACCATCTTATGCAGGAGTTGTTTAGAAATGTATTCTTCTTACTCGATAAATTGTGACAAAATCTACGACTGTCAGCAAAGTCCATTATAGTATATTACAGATAATGACTATACAGTTTGCTTGATTAGATGTACTCCGAGCTTGCTCAAAAAAAGTATTGCTAGCGTGTAAAACTCTCTAGAGAGAAGACAAGGGTAGCACGGAAAGAGCCCTGTCAGCGTTTACAACTATGTCAGCTAAAAGCACATTTAGCGCGTAGCTCACCTCTCCGTCGGTACTCCTTCACCACCATCTGAGCCGGTTGGGGAGGTACCGATACGGAGTTGAGATCTCGTATTTACGCTGTGCGTTGATTGGGTGGGCCACGGTCACATGACCGGAACCTCCAATCAGAATTGTTGTTACTACCCATCTTTACAAGGACCAATCCTATGTTCTCATTGGCCTAGTTGTGATCATGTGATCGGGCCCAGTGATCGTTTATTGGTCACCGATAGTGTTAGTGGTTGCTTGGAAACTAACATCAACATCGCTAAAAGAAAATACTGTTTCCGATCATCATATCAGAAGTACAGATCGAGGCTATTTAGTTCGGTCACCTCGTCTGAAGCAATTTATATTCAGTATAGTCTTTTGTTTCAAATCGGACAAAGGGCGGTATAGATCGAGGACATATTACTCGATCTTATTGATTCTACTGTCTGATGTGCAATCTATCGAGGGTTAAGGGGGGAGAGGACAGGTCTATTAGTCTAACTCTTTGATTTGTATTGCAGGGATAATTTAATAGTTTTTTGTTCTATTTTGTATAGTGCTACAGAGAAGGAGAGTGCTATTATATGCAACACATTCTAGCAAGCATGGCTATAGGGTGGACCATGGTATGTCATCGTTTAGTCCACCTTTGTTGGTCCCCAATTTGAACACCCATTTCTGTTCCTTACGGAGAAGGACATTAGTGTGGTTTGTTACATGAGTAGGAATATACGGTTCTTCGAGCACAGTTCAAGAAAAAGCAGTTGGAGTATGTTGTTTTTCAAGGAAATGTGTGGTGAGTTTGGTTGTCTGTCTTTTGCAACGAATCGTGCTCTTGTGCTCGGAGTTTCGTAATTTTATTTTCTGAGTCGTCATTCCCACGTACTGTAGACCACATGGGCAGGGGATGAGATAAATCAACTTCTCGCTGTTGCAGTTGGTAAATCTAACCTGCTTCCAGGGTCTGTTGGTGCCAATGTCGATTTCAGTTGTCCTGGTGGTTTGAGGGCAAGCTTGGCACGATCGACATGGGTGATGTCCTACCACCGGTGGAAGATCCCAAATGGTGCTAAGAGCCCTTGACATTTTAGTCTGGGGTCTTGTGTGGACAATACGATCCTTCAAGTTTGAACCCCGTTTGAAGGAGAAAAGAGGTAGCTCGATGGTTTCCTGTCCTGAGTTTAGTATGGACCAGTGTTTCTTTACTATCTTTTGTATCTTATTAGATAGGGTCCCGAACGTGGTGACACAGGTCAATCTATTTGATGTCGCTTTAGGCACTGCAGGTTCCAGCAGGGCTAGTCTGTTGTTATTTCTCGTCCGCTTCATTGATTGTTTCACCAGTTTAGGGGGATATTTCCTACAGTGAAGTTGATGTTGTAAAGCTTTTGCATGTTTGTTATAGCCTTCCTTGGTGGAACAGTTTCTCTGCACCCTCAGGAACTGCCCGTAGGGCAGATTTTCTCTGAGAGACTTGGGATGATGGCTATCGAAACACAGTAGGGAGTTTTTCGCCATTGGTTTTCTATATAACTCCGATTGCAGACCTTCTGGTGTAGAAAAGATCCTTAAATCTAAGAAGGCAATCTCAGTTTTGCTAGCCTCTACGGTGAATCGAAGGAAAGTATTCCTACTGTTTAGCCAATTCAGAAAAGCCACAAGATCTTCATGTGTCCATCGCCATACAACTAGTATATCATCGATATACCTTTTCCATAATTTAATACAGGTGACATGCGGATTGGTGTTAGTAAGGACATGCTCCTGCTCAAAATTATGTACATACAAATTAGCCAGGCTGGGAGCAAAAATGCTCCCCATGCTAAATGTAAATGTACATGTATTTATATAGCGCAAATCACCGACCCGGTATCGAAGCACTTGCTTAGGGAACCCGTCCTGGTATTCCCCTGTGAGATAACCCCGGCAGGGTATCCACAAGGTGAAAGCCAGGCATCCCGCCGCGAGGGGCCGTAGTGGAGATTAAGCAAGCTATTGCCCAGAGTCGCAAAGTGTGACCCCGTGATTCGAGTAGGCACCGGAGCGAGAATTGTCGAGTCCGTGGAATTTTGAGCCCAAGACCCGCCGAGGTGGGGAATCGAACCCTGGTCCACGGCCGATCTCAGCTTCCGGGTCTGCTGCCTCTAACTACTGAGCCACACTTCTCCATGCTACTGCCAGAAGTTTGTAAGTAGATAGTTTCCTCAAACTTAAAAAAGTTTTTCTTCATGGCCAAGGTGGCACAGGCCATGATGAAACTGACTGGCATGATGCTGTCCAGATCGCGGGCCAACAAGAGAGAGGAGATGACTTCTAAGGTTTCATCTTGTGGTATAGATGTATAGAGTGACTCTACATCAAATGATACCAGGTGGTCATTATCTGCATCAAATTGAATGTCAGGGAGGAGACGGAGCACATCTGTTGTGTCCTTAAGGTATGTGGGCATTTCTTGCACCATACGCCGCAAGAAATGGTCAACGAAGGTGGAGAGTGGTTCCAAAATGGACCCAATACCCGAGATTATCGGGCGGCCTGGTGGCGGCCTTTGTGTTTTATGCACCTTTGGGAGGCAGTAAAAATAAGGCATCACTGGATGTTCTGTGACTAGGAAGATTGCTTCCTGCCGAGTGATCCAACCTTCTGCGAGTGCTTCCTCTACCATCCCGTTGATTGTTTTCCGCATGTCAGTTGTAGGATCTTCTTCTTGGGGGCAGTATGCTTGTCTGTTGTTGAGTTGTCTCAGGCACTCATTACGATAATCACTGGTATTCATCAGGACAATGGCTCCCCCTTTGTCTGCCGGTTCGATGGTGAGTTCTGTATTTGAAGACAGGCATTTCAGGGCATTTTGTTCGGCCTTGGAAAAATTGAAAGAACTGTTTTCCTCTGTAAGAAATAATCTTTCAATATCCTTTTCTATGACCTTTTCAAATGCTAGTACTTGTACAGGTACCATATGGGGTCCAGGATTGAAAGTAGACTTTTTCTTAAGACCAGTGTTTGTGTTTTCTCGATCTGGTTCTTCCTGGTTTGATTTGGGGAAGAAAAACTGCAGGCGGACTTTTCGAAAGAATTTGGCCATTTCTATCAGGGTTTCGAAATGGTCATTTCTGACGGTAGGCACAAACCCCAGCCCTCTATTGAGGACCTTATCTTCCATCGGGGTAGTGGTATGGGAGCTCAGATTGATGACGAGCCCGCCTCCGTGCTCGCTTGTGCTGGTCCTCAAGTTCCTCGTTGAGGTTGTCGGAGGGCTGAAATGCACCCGAGGTTGCTGACCTCTTCTCCGTCCCCGGGGTCTTTCACGGCCAAACGCTAAAAACGGCGGCTGACCGCCAACGTTTCCTGCAAATTGGGGTGGTGGAAAAGGACCCATCGGTTGTGGAAAGGGTCCCATTGATTGTGGGAACATTGGATTTCCGTATTGCCACGGCGCAGGTTGCCACCATGACTGGTTCTGATTTTGATTACCTCTCCAGTTCCTCTGATATCGTTTGCCTCTAGCTCCCTTTTGGGTATTGCTTTGATTTGAGGAGTCAGAGTCGGTCGAGTTGTCTTCAGAGAATGATGATCCATACAATGACTCATTTCTTCGACCTTTGGTGTTAAAACCTGGGGGTATATATGAATCACTTGTGTAAGGGTACACCTTTTCAAAGCTGAATTTCTCAAGGTCCTTTTTGAATTTCTCCATTTTGGTAAATAGAGTAAAGTCTTTAAAGTCTTGATTACTCTTGTTTGTTTCATCTTGACCTTGTTTAAAAAGTTTGCTAGTCAAGGTTGTCTTTATTTGGGATTCCAGGACCTGGATCTCAATCAAAATTGTGTCCGCTATTCTCTGTGATGTTTGTATGATCAAAACCAACCAGTCCCTAGTACACCTCCAAGCAATGAGGGACCAGTTCTTTACGAATTCCTTATCTTTGAGGAATAGTCTTGGGGCATTGGTCATAATCAGACCTGAAGGAGCACAGTTTTTCCTTAAATATTGTGCCATTATGCTGTTCATGCTCTGTATCCTACATATCCGGAGGAACCGTTGACACTCGGAGCCTTGCAATTGCTTTACACCACTACGGACAGGGCTAAGTTGCTTTCTAAACTGTACCGAGCTGCGCAGGAAGATGCGGGGGGTGGCGCGGTTCTGGCCAGGGCTCGATGGGATAGGAGTCTCCCAGAACCACTGAGGGATGATGAATGAACCGAATGTTGCTCTATGACTGGGGGATACGTGGCCAATGGCAATTTTCGTCTTCTTCATTATAAGTTTGTGCATCAGTGGTACTACACGCCGGTCCAGCTGGTTTGGTATGGCCTTCGAGTGACTGCTCAGTGTGTCCGGTGTGGAGAGGATGACGCTGACTTTGTACATCTGGCCTGGGGATGTTCGCGTGTGTATGTCTTCTGGAAGGCTGTCTCTGAGGCGCTCACTTCCATGACGTCGACTGAGGTTGTGTTGGATGTGCGCCTATGCCTCCTGGGAATAGCCTCTGGTATATCTGCAAAATCGAGACGTTTCATTGTGTTGGCGCTCCAATTGGCTAAACGGAGGGTTGCTATGGAGTGGGGGGGGGGAGAAGAGCACGTGATGTACAACTGTGGCTGAATGACATGGCTTACTGCAGAGATCAATTGAATTGTTACTATGAGGGACTGCCAGCGAAGGCAAGACCACAAGATATATGGGCTCCATATAAGCAATATATGCTTTCCCTAGCTGATGATGATAGCGCCAGGAGCGGGAGTACCGGATCGTTGGACGGAGGGGGTGAACCTGAGTTAATGCTTCCCGCGAAAGTGAATGCCGTGTGTTATGCTTAGTCCGAGTGATCCACGTGTCTGTCTAGGAGGTCCACATGGACCTTGAGAGTTTATCACAGCCCAAATGCCATTTGTGTACCTGCTATTTCTTGTAAAATGATGGAAGTACTTACCGAAGACTGTATGCCCTGTCTGATAGCTTTCTTGCCACTCGAGGTTTGAGTGTATCTTTGTCATTCTACCTCAAAGACTCGGAATACTCACTAAGACCGGGAACCAGGATTGACCAGGTGAGAGTTGGGGATTGTTGTTACTTGAGTTTGTTTCAAAAAACTATAAAATGAGACCGAGATTCCATAAGGGCGATAAGGTTGCAGTCTTATAATGAACACTGAACATTACCTCTTGACGACTTGCTGTGCCTTTCCATGCTGTGCACTTGTGCTAATGATGACTATTTGTGAATTCAGCTACCTCAGCTGGTACACTGATTGCGGCCGGCCCTGCCAATGGGTTGTAGGCACACCGCTGTGTATATGTATTATGTGCAATAAAGGTCTACAAAAAAATATATATATATATATTGTGCCATTATGGCTCCATGCAGAGTAGTGCGAGTTTGTGATTTTTTCAAACTGAAGATTTTTCCCCAATCATCTGTGCTATTGTTGGTGACTACTTGTATTGAGTCTAGGAGATTAGGGTGTTCGTTGAGAGCCTGCTGTACATCATTTTCATCAAACGCTAAACCATGGTTCTCTGCCATGTTTGTCAATCTTCTCAATGGTACCTAAGTGTGCTTTATATCAGAAGACACAGTACTGAGCTTTAAAGTCTTACTGTGCGTAAGACTAAGCAAATTGAATTTGCAGTGATTTAGAAGGCCCACAGCTCTGCAGCTGCTCTAAGACAAAGAAACAAAAAGGTGAGGGAGGGCCTAAGGGAAATTAAAGACCAGGCAGAGACATATTCCCTGAACTGAATGCAAAAAACATAAGAGTGTCAAAGGGTCTAAGAAAGTCTATGTGTGGTTCATTAAACTAACAGAACAGTGTCAACTCATCTAACAGTTGTAGAAAAGCATTGGTGGATATCAGTGATCACTCGCAGGATATCCATCAGTCACCACTCGGAACCGTCCACCGACAGACAGTTCTCAATTAATAAGGAAAATAGAGTGCACGTGCTCGGTGTGAACTAAAAGGACCCTCAGGCCCCAACTAAAAGTTGGTAGCCAGTTGTCTTCATTGGGCCCCAGGTAGTTGAAAAGAAAATGAAATTGGTGACTAGAAAAGTGAATTAAGAAGAGTATGGGCTACTCATCAAACAATCCATTTTATTGAGAGGGTAGCTCTAACTCTGTTAAAACCAGTGAAAACAATTGGACTAATAGTTGGTTGAGTTAGTTTGAACCAATGATTCCTAACAGTAGTGTATGAAAAACAAACAAACTAGGTCAACATGTTTCTGCTTTAGAGCCCAAGGTCAGCTCAGCATTCATCAGGACCACAACATTCATTCTCACTCCCCGGTAGACACTTAGTAAAGTATCCTGACCTGAGGTATAGTGAAAAAAGGAAGAACTAATACAACCTGATTCAGTAGAAGTTCTTATGGGAAAATTTTTATCCAAAAAGTCTCATCTCATTGGGAGAGACTAGAAATCTGAAAAATAAACAGACAAACGAAAATGACTTATACATAGTCATTGTGCGTATCCAAGCATTAGTACAAAATGTCAACACATCCCTGCACGTGTATTCAATTTTATAAGAATTTCTTAGGTGCTATTAAGGCGAAAAAGGTGCTCCGCCCAGGGTCATGCGAGGCTCTCTCACAATTTGTGAATATTATGCTCTTGAGTAACATGCAACAAGACTCTGTGTTTACATGTGATTTTCGGGATAAATACTTAATTTGAAAAAAGTGCTCGTCATATTTAAGGCAACTAAAAACCTGGAGTTGTCACAAAAATATATTAAGATACACCAATACAGATAGGTAGAAACAGGAGGCCGATCGCTCCTAAAAGGAGGGACTCACTTGTAACAAAGTATGCGTAAACTTCATGGGCTGGCGGCAGGGGAAATATCTTCACGCTCAGAAACACTGTTTTAAAAAATGGAGATTGTAAATATGTGTATCTTGCTCCAAGAAGCCATAATCTCGGCGCAGTTCGTGATAGCGGGAAATCTTTAAACCCGCCGGGGAAGACTTACTTGCTTCTAGGCGACTCTCCGCTATTCAACCTGCTACGGCCACATCCGCCGCCCGACACAGTGTGTGAAGACGTCGGTGGCGGGTTTATTTAGAACAGGAAGGAGAACGAACGTACAGGGAGGGCACGGTCAACGTGGCCAGCGGTCACGTGATCACGCCGCCTCTGCCTGCGTTTAAAGGGGCCGCATTATTTACATTTTATTTTAAACCGGGATCGATGTAATTCCCGGGGTATATTGGCATAGCCGCTTCTAACCTCTTGGTATATTTTCTCTATGTGTTTTCGTGTATAAGCCAGTAAGGGAAAAACAACAAACAAACCATGGTAGGTGATGTTTGATAAAGGACAACGTTCTACTAGAAATTGCTGATAATGGTGTTATCAACCAAACCCCTTAGCTGTGTGCATAAATAAGGAGAGTGTGTATTAGGAATTGTTAGGACATGGGTCTGCCTAATATCATGAAGGAACCTGAAATAGGTAGGACGCTGCAAAAACTGGTTATGGGGAGACTGAACAGTAAAGTGGTTATCCTTAAGACTTTGATTACATTACTTCTAAAATGAAAATTATCAAAGAAGGAGACGATGTCTCTAGTAATGAGGCAGTGTAATTATCTCCGCATGACTGACCCCCACGGGATATCGTCATTAAAGCCATGAATGTGTGTCGAAAGGCGATATATCCACCTTTGCTCCTTTTCAAAAAGGGTGCCTTCATTGCTGGAGTTTGTTTGTTCAATTATCACCCATTTCACGTCATTGGGACCATGGCCTTGTTCCAAGAAATGGGTGGTCAATTTGGTGGTATTCCTTGCACACCTTACATTACTACGGTGTTCTCCAATCTGCATTTTTATTCTCCTGGTGGTCATACCCACATACCTCAGGTTGCAGGGACAAGTAGTCAAGTAGATGACATTACTTGAATTACAGTTAGTGTGTCCTCTTAATTGCCATTCTTTACCCTCCTCCAGATGTAAGACTTTGGTAGTAGTAGTGAGATGACAGACACTACACCCTCCGCAGGGGAAATGCCCTATCACTGGTGGTAAGCCCCATGCACTTAGTATGGATCGTTCATGTGTGGTCTGTTCAGTTCTGGGACGGGTATGTACAAGGGCATCACCTAGGCTTCTCTCTCTTTTGTAGGAAAATAATGGTTTCTGCCAATTCCTACCGTTGCTTGTCAGTATTCTCCAATGCTTTCCAATGCAGAGACTGACAGCATTGGAAATGTTACTGTAAGTCGTCACACAAGTTAAAGGAGCTTCAGTTACTGTCTCTTTTTCATGATCTTCTAAGAGAGCCTCCCTGTTATTATTTTTCGCTCTCTTACGGCTTTTTTGTAGTATTTTCCTCAGGTAGCCCCTCTGTGATAACTTCTCAGTAAGATCTTCCGCTTGGATGTTGAAATCTCCAAGACTACTGCAATTTCTACGTATTCGTAGATATTGGCCGAAAGGTAGGTTTTCCCGTAAGGGGCGCAGGTGAAAACTGGAGAAATGGAGTAGGTTGTTAGTACTCGTAGGTTTGGAATATGTTTTGCTCACAAGGTGGTCACCTACTCTAGTTAGAGTCACATCAAGGAAGACGATGGAATCCTGGTTGTATTGATGTGTGAATCTGAGATGGGGGTCACAAGTATTCACCCACTCAAAGAAGGCTAGAAGACTATCCTCGGATCCTTTCCAAATTAAAAGCACATCATCAATGTACCTCTGCCACAGGATAACATTGAGAGTGTAAGAGTTGTTAGCATTCAGGATATGTGTCTTCTCAAAGTTGTAAACGTACAACCCAGCTATGCTGGGGGCAAAAGTAATGCCCATTGAAGTACCAGTCTTTTGCAGATAAATGGTATCTTGGTACTGAAAAAAATCGCGTTTAAGGGCTATAGTAGCGCAATCAATGACAAAAGACTTGGAGGTGGTATATGGCCATGTAGTCTGTTCAAGTACATCTGCAAGGACTTTCAAAGTTGCATCCTGCGGGATGCATGTATATAAGCTTTCGATGTCTAAGGAAACTAAGTAACAAGGCTCATATGACAATTGTACAGTTAGCAGCATTGAAAGGAGACTTTTGGTGTCCTTGATATAGGTACTGGTGGATTGTACCAAGGGTTTAAAGAAAAAATCACAGTATTTGGAGAGTGGCTCCAGCTGGGAACCAATCCCCGACACAATTGGTCTTCCCGGAGGTGGAACCCGATTTTTATGGGTTTTCGGAAGGGTGTAGAAATAGGGGATTTTTTCTTCTGAGCTAGTCAAAAAGTCAGCCTCCTGTTTGCTGATATAACCATCTCTTTCTGCAGTACTGACTAACTCCAAAATTTCATCTTTCAGGAATGGAGAGGGGTCTTGTTGAAGGATGGTATAGCTAGTAGTGTCACCCAGGAGCCGTTTACATTCGTTGTCATAGGCAATGGCATCCTGGATGACTGTACCGCCCCCCTTGTCCGCACTCTTGATCACAATCTCTTTATTCCTCTGTAGGGATTGAATTGCTTTGTACTCCCCTACTTTGAGGTTCTTAAAGGGGGTGGGTTCTGTTAGGGCCTCCACTTCAAGAGACACAGCCTGTTCAAAAGCTATGATATCAGCCGGTATCAAGTGTGTCGGTGGAGTGAAATTAGACTTTTTTTTTAAGGCGGTGTCACTTGATGGGGCTTGAGTAGTTTGTTCTTGTTGTTCAAAAAAGGTCTTTAGCCTGAGTTTTCTAAAGAACTCTCCAAGTTCGCATTTTAATTTGAAGCGGTCCAGTCGGGGGTGGGTATAAAACCGAGGCCCTTTTCTAGGACTGAGATTTCTCAGGAGGTTATACCATCTGACCTTTCATCTGAACCAGTGGTGTACCAATTTTTGTTGCCAACAGGAATGCCAAATGATGAAGGGCGGTTCCGAGTGGTGACTGATGGATATCCTGCGAGTGATCACTGATATCCACCAATGCTTTTCTACAACTGTTAGATGAGTTGACACTGTTCTGTTAGTTTAATGAACCACACATAGACTTTCTTATCCATCCCCTGTGCCCTGGTGCCACTGCACCTGCTACCACGCCCCCCCTGCACCCTGGTGCCATTGCACCTTCTGCCACTCATCCCCTGTACCCGTTGCCACACCCCCCTGTGCCTGGTGCACTGCACCTCCTGCTCTATCAGTAGCTCCTGCATTGCCCGTATCTGCGTGTAAACAGTTGATGTGCAGTATCCGTCCTCTGTCTGCTGTCATTCAATCATTCATTCATCATCAACAAGGACTCAACGCCCCCTTTGATTCTGGATCCAGCCGCGCCCCGTTGCTCGCCCTAAAGCCACTCAAAGTTTGAACCAATGAACAAAAAAACAAGAACAAGTCATCGATTCTTGCTGGTGCGCTTTTCATCTGTTGTGTTTTTCTGTATTTTGTAGCTCAGATTTCCTGTGCTAGGACCCGCGGTGGTGTTTCGGGGCCCTTTGCCCGCGCACGCCGTGTTGTGAAACCCTCCGCAGTCCCCGTGCAGCCCCCCGGGCCGAGAGTCACTGGTGAAAAGTTCACACCGAGGGAAACCCCAGGACTCGGCCTCTGGCCGCCACTGTCCGCGCCTCTGGCCGAGGCCCAGGGAGTTTCCCAGGCTGCTTTGCGCCGTCCCTTTGAGGCGGTGCCCCCCTCCCCCCCCCCCCACCCCTTCCCCTCCCAGCCCTTGGACAGGATGCCGCTGTCAGTGTGCCAAGGGCAGAGATAGGGGGCGCTCCGGCCACTTCCGGTGGCAGCACTGCGGGTGCGAGGGTCGCAGAGCATGTGTGAGACCAGCGTGTTAACATGTATGGGGCGTTGGGGGGGGGGGGGGGGGGGGGGGGGGGGGGGGGGGGCAGTGCTGTCCGTACCAGGCAGGCGAGAGGAACGTGTACCCATCACTCTGTCTCACGGTGATGAAAGGTGCCCCTCTCGGCTCTGGGCGAGGGGGAGGGGTGCCCAGCACTCTCTGAATTAGGATAATAGGGAGGGGTGCACAGCACGCTATACCAGGGTGGTGGGAGGTGGGGTCTTGTGGTAATGTGAGGGGTGCACAGCACGCTATACCAGGGTGGTGGGAGGTGGGGGCTTGGGGTGATGTGAGGGGTGCACAGCACTCTATACCAGGGTGGTGGGAGGTGGGGGCTTGGGGCGATGTGAGGGGTGCACAGCACTCTATACCAGGGTGGTGGGAGGTGGGGGCTTGGGGCGATGTGAGGGGTGCACAGCACGCTATACCAGGGTGGTGGGAGGTGGGGTCTTGTGGTAATGTGAGGGGTGCACAGCACTCTATACCAGGGTGATGGGAGGTGGGGTCTTGTGGTAATGTGAGGGGTGCACAGCACGCTATACCAGGGTGGTGGGAGGTGGGGGCTTGGGGTGATGTGAGGGGTGCACAGCACTCTATACCAGGGTGGTGGGAGGTGGGGGCTTGGGGCGATGTGAGGGGTGCACAGCACTCTATACCAGGGTGGTGGGAGGTGGGGGCTTGGGGCGATGTGAGGGGTGCACAGCACGCTATACCAGGGTGGTGGGAGGTGGGGTCTTGTGGTAATGTGAGGGGTGCACAGCACTCTATACCAGGGTGGTGGGAGGTGGGGTCTTGTGGTAATGTGAGGGGTGCACAGCACTCTATACCAGGGTGGTGGGAGGTGGGGTCTTGTGGTAATGTGAGGGGTGCACAGCACGCTATACCAGGGTGGTGGGAGGTGGGGGCTTGGGGTGATGTGAGGGGTGCACAGCACTCTATACCAGGGTGGTGGGAGGTGGGGTCTTGTGGTAATGTGAGGGGTGCACAGCACTCTATACCAGGGTGGTGGGAGGTGGGGTCTTGTGGTAATGTGAGGGGTGCACAGCACTCTATACCAGGGTGGTGGGAGGTGGGGTCTTGTGGTAATGTGAGGGGTGCACAGCACGCTATACCAGGGTGATGGGAGGTGGGGTCTTGTGGTAATGTGAGGGGTGCACAGCACGCTATACCAGGGTGGTGGGAGGTGGGGTCTTGTGGTAATGTGAGGGGTGCACAGCACTCTATACCAGGGTGGTGGGAGGTGGGGTCTTGTGGTAATGTGAGGGGTGCACAGCACTCTATTCCAGGGTGGTGGGAGGTGGGGGCTTGGGGCGATGTGAGGGGTGCACAGCACTCTATACCAGGGTGATGGGAGGTGGGGGCTTGGAGTGATGTGAGGGGTGCGCAGCACTCTATACCAGGGTGATGGGAGGTGGGGGCTTGGGGTGATGTGAGGGGTGCACAGCACTCTATACCAGGGTGATAGGAGGTGGGGGCTTGGGGTGATGTGAGGGGTGGACAGCACTCTATACCAGGGTGGTGGGAGGTGGGGGCTTGGGGTGATGTGAGGGGTGCACAGCACGCTATACCAGGGTGGTGGGAGGTGGGGTCTTGTGGTAATGTGAGGGGTGCACAGCACTCTATACCAGGGTGGTGGGAGGTGGGGTCTTGTGGTAATGTGAGGGGTGCACAGCACTCTATACCAGGGTGGTGGGAGGTGGGGGCTTGGGGCGATGTGAGGGGTGCACAGCACTCTATACCAGGGTGATGGGAGGTGGGGGCTTGGGGCGATGTGAGGGGTGCACAGCACTCTATACCAGGGTGATGGGAGGTGGGGGCTTGGAGTGATGTGAGGGGTGCGCAGAACTCTATACCAGGGTGATGGGAGGTGGGGGCTTGGGGTGATGTGAGGGGTGCACAGCACTCTATACCAGGGTGATGGGGGTGGGGGCTTGGGGCGATGTGAGGGGTGCACAGCACTCTATACCAGGGTGATGGGAGGTGGGGGCTTGCAGTGATGTGAGGGGTGCGCAGAACTCTATACCAGGGTGGTGGGAGTTGGGGCTTAGGGTGATGTGAGGGGTGCACAGCACTCTGTACCAGGGTGATGGGAGGTGGGGGCTTGGGGCGATGTGAGGGGTGCACAGCACTCTATACCAGGGTGATGGGAGGTGGGGGCTTGGAGTGATGTGAGGGGTGCGCAGCACTCTATACCAGGGTGATGGGAGGTGGGGGCTTGGGGTGATGTGAGGGGTGCACAGCACTCTATACCAGGGTGATGGGGGTGGGGGCTTGGGGCGATGTGAGGGGTGCACAGCACTCTATACCAGGGTGATGGGAGGTGGGGGCTTGCGGTGATGTGAGGGGTGCGCAGAACTCTATACCAGGGTGATGGGAGGTGGGGGCTTGGGGTGATGTGAGGGGTGGACAGCACTCTATACCAGGGTGGTGGGAGGTGGGGGCTTGGGGTGATGTGAGGGGTGGACGGCACTCTATACCAGGGTGATGGGGGGTGGGGGTTGGGGTGTGGTGAGGGGTGCACAGCACTCTATACCAGGGTGATGGGAGGTGGGGGCTTGGGGTGATGTGAGGGGTGCGCAGCACTCTATACCAGGGTGATGGGAGGTGGGGGCTTGCGGTGATATGAGGGGTGCGCAGTACTCTATACCAGGGTGGTGGGAGGTGGGGGCTTGGGGTGATGTGAGGGGTGGACAGCACTCTATACCAGGCTGGTGGGAGGTGGTGACTTGGGGTGATGTGAGGGGTGCACAGCACTCTATACCATGGTGATGGGAGGTGGGGGCTTGGAGTGATGTGAGGGGTGCACAGCACTCTATACCAGGGTGATGGGAGGTGGGGGCTTGGGGCGATGTGAGGGGTGCACAGCACTCTATACCAGGGTGATAGGAGGTGGGGGCTTGGGGTGATGTGAGGGGTGGACAGCACTCTATACCAGGGTGGTGGGAGGTGGGGGCTTGGGGTGATGTGAGGGGTGGACAGCACTCTATACCAGGGTGGTGGGAGGTGGGGGCTTGGGGTGATGTGAGGGGTGCACAGCACTCTATACCAGGGTGATGGGGTGGGGGCTTGGGGCGATGTGAGGGGTGCACAGCACTCTATACCAGGGTGATGGGAGGTGGGGGCTTGGGGTGATGTGAGGGACGCACAGCACTCTATACCAGGGTGATGGGGGTGTGGGCTTGGGGCGATGTGAGGGGTGCACAGCACTCTATACCAGGGTAATGGGGGGTGGGGGCTTGGGGTGATGTGAGGGGTGCACAGCACTCTATACCAGGGTGATGGGAGGTGGGGGCTTGGGGTGATGTGAGGGGTGAACAGCACTCTATACCAGGGTGGTGGGAGGTGGGTGTAGGAGAGTAGGGTCTGCAATCCTATGATCACCCAGATTTTTTGCTTTTGTTTCACTGGTTTACGACTTTCTCTGGCTGTGGGCCTGCCAATCAGACCCACAGCCTGGCTGTTCTCTCTCTAAATTACAACATGTACCCTAGGTGCATTTACCAATTGGTACTGGGCCACCTTATCAGACCCTGTAACTCAGGGCATAGGTGTACCCAGGGCTGCCAGGGGCTGCAGCATGTATTATGCCACCCCTGGCTGGCCTCCTAAATTTGACACAACTGGCTGCATGACAGCTGGGGCAAAGTCGTGTAATCACCCTTTGCTGTAGGTGTAGTATACCTATACCTAACCCTAAAATGGACACACAGATTCCTATCAGTCACTCCTATGGCAGGCCTTGACAATCCTGAAGGCAGAGTGCTTGGAATCGTGTGAGATGGTGCTCTGGCATGAGCTGAGCCTGTCTGCAGCTTGCGCAACCAAGTCCTAATAGCTGTTCCATGATAACGCATACCATATACTCTTAAGTGCATTATAATCCTCGCGGTTAAATGCTAACTTTGGTATTGCTTTATCAAAACATGTCGAGTAAGGTGTCATACGATTTGGAATACTAACCCCTCGCCAATTCTGGTGACGGGGTTAGCATTCCACCCTTCTAGAGGGACACGTCATATATGTAACTGTGAACCCCGGTTAAAGTTAAACGAAGCCTCAGCTCCACAAAATGGATGCTGCCACCACAGACACGAGTCTGACCCCCTGCAGCTGGGAGTCCTTCCAGCGAGGGGAGCCTGGACAAAGGGTTTCCTGTCAGGGGCGGTGCTAGCACCGTCCCAGACATGGTTTTGTGTATCCTGGGTAGGCAGGGCTTCTCAGGAAGGTGACTGCTGAGTGGCACCCCGGTGCTCACTACGCATAGGCCGGTCTGAACCAGTTCCAGGGGCACACCAGCCCCTGGCCTGGGGAAGTCCGGCATGGCAGAGGGGTGTAACCACCCCCCTCCTAGTCCCACCCATAGGCAGGACCTAGTCACCGGGTCAGCCCCCTTTTTTAGTATAAAGATGGGAGCGGGCCCCCTGTTCAAATTAGATCATCTTTGGAATCAAGACACGACTTTCTGCGAAAGGACATCAAGATTTCTTCTTCAAGATTCTCCCTTGTGGCTAAGGAGTAGTCACCCTGCATCAAGCGGGCACCATCCTAAGAACACTGCGGTCTGCTGCAAGTCCTTCTTCACGAATCCGACGACCCAGCTCGACGAAACCCAGCTTCCCTGGCACCTCTGACCTCTACTCACCTCTACAGCAAAGCTGAGAACCGTGAGTGCGACGAGACCTCGAGGGACCGACGATCGCCAAGACTGCACAACTTCTTTGCAACAAGCCCACCGTGTGCTCCACTGGTGAGTGCTTTGGGGTCCGAGAAGCCCCAACCCTGAGCAGCTCCAGCACCGAAGATCAGCCCTCCAGCATCTCCACGATCTGCGTGGGGCCCTTCTGCTTTTGCGTGCTCACCGCGCTGTGTGGCTACTAGCCGGCTGGCTTGTGGCCTTCTACACGACGGCCGACGACATCACTGCTGCTGGTCTGGTTGCTCCAGACTGGCCCTTGCTTCCTTCTTCAAGAGAGGCACCCCGGACCCTCCTGGTCCACTCCAGACGCCATTTTGAGTCCACCGCGTGGGCTTGAATTTGCCAAGACTTTGTTGCCCAATCCTGGGTCCAGCGACGCCGACAGCTTCAATCTTCGTGGGACAGCTCGCTCCTCCATCCTGGTCGCCGACAACGCCTCCTGGTCCGTGAGATCTGCGAGCACAGCGTCACCCACTCACCTAGTCGAGGTGACTACCATCCGGTGCCCTCCTGGTGCCACCTGACTACTGGCTAGTAGTCTCGAACTTGGTCCCCTCTGCTTTCAGGTGTCATCTTCCTTCGATCCAGGCTTGGATCCATCGAACTTTCTTCAACTGGTCGCCTGCCAGCAACTTCTTCCTTCCAGGCTCCTGGTCCGTCGACGAGGATTCCCGACGTCTTTTGAGACCTATGCAGCTGCAGCCCCTGGGCTAGGTAACTTCGGCATTTCGGTGCCCCAGCATAGCCTCACTATCCAAGGGTCAGAATCCACTTTCGTTTTCCTCCTACCAGGTCGGGTTCGCCCGAGAACACTAACTTTGTCATTACTAGCTACCATAGACTTTGTCCCGCATCACGCGTGAGAGTGCACACTCTGCACCCGAGTCCACTGGGTCTCCTAGAAGTAATCTGAAGATTCTATAGTCAAGATCTAGCGATTCCAAAGCCTATTAGTACTGTACTTACCTGCTAGTAATTTCGCATTCCACTTTCAGAGTATATGGTTTTCCGTGCCCCTCTGGCATTTGTATATACTGTGCTAACTTAAGTATTTTCGTAAGAGTTTTGTTTTGTGCTTAGTACCCTGTCCTCATAAAGAGTACAGGGCTGTTGTGAATCTTAATAAATAACTTGTTTATTTTCATAACACTTGTGTGGTGTCCTTTCACTTGGTGTTCAAGGGGTATATGTGTGGTAAACAGCTGGCTTAACACGCCCTCTCGAGTCTTTAGCCTTAGACTGCTCGTATCCACGCTACTAGGATAGCTGGTCTATAAGGTTGACTTACAACCAATCATCAATAAGGGTTGCTGGACTGATACATAGTGTTCACTAGAATAGTGAGCACTGCATATCAGGCCACCTTCTCACATTGGTGAGCAGCAGTTGGGATTTGAGCTTGCTGTTGTTTTACCACACGTATCCTAAGAATATCTTGTTGAAAGATCACATAAGTACTTCAGGTACATATAACTAAGCTTAGAATACTCTGAGTTCTACTGAACCAGCTGTTGCAGCTCCTCAAGGCTTAGCACACCTTGGCTGCAACTCTTAGCAAGGGATCAGTAGGCAAACACATAGTGTAGGTAGGTGCATCACTTACACCACACTAGAAACAGTATGTCAGACAAAGGAGGAAACTCTGAGTCTCCCCTTGTGTCAGTGGACCCTCCACAGGTCCTCCCTTCCAGATATACTGTTCTCAGCTTCCATGAGTTTCGGCAGGTGTGTACCTCTAGGAAGATAAAACAGGGGTCTAACCCCACAACTTCCTTTCTGATTGGTCTCTTAGAGACTTATGATGCCAGAAAAGCTGAGAAACTTCTTAGCTCTTCTAATCCAGATGGAAGCATGCCTCCCCTTGAGGGAACCAGAGGAGACCCTGACCTAATCCACCTCTCAGCTGAGACTGAAGAGGGGGAGGAGGATGAGGAGCCCTCTGGGGATGAGGCAGACAAGGGGCAGGTAGAAGTCAGCAGACTAACCAGGTCCAACTTAAGCAGACATGAGATGGGTACTGGGGGACCCCTGGGGCCACTCTCAAGTCAGCTTAACATTGGGAATGGACGAGCCAGATCTCTATCAAGAGGCTCTGGCAGATCTATTCAAACCAATGGCTCTCAAAGCTCTTCTCACAGAGGGATGACTTCCCCTCAGAGGAGAGTGTATGAAGCTAAAGAAAGGGCAGTCAATCTGAGGATTGAAAGGGAAGAACTTGCCCTGGCCAAAGAGAGGCTTGCCTTTGCTAGAGAGCAACAGTTAAGTGGGGTAGTCCCCACTGGTGGCAGCATTGTACCTATCAATAGGGAAAGGAGTTTTGATACAAAGCACCTGGGTAAGATAGTGCCCCCCTTTAAACAAGGGGATGACATCCACAAATGGATTACTGCTCTGGAGAGGGGCTGCACTTTGCAGGGTGTTCCCCAGACTCAGTGGGCAGCTATCTTGTGGCTCTCCTTTGAAGGTAAAGGTAGAGATAAGCTCCTCACCACAAGGGTGGAGGATGCTAACAATTACCAAATCTTGAAAAATACACTGATTGATGGGTTTGGCCTAACCACTGAACAATACAGGGTGCTGTTCAGGGATACCCAGAAAACTCAGTCTCAAGATTGGTCTGACTTTGTAGATTGTGCCACTAAGGCTTTGGAGGGCTGGTTGCTGGGCAGTGGGGTTACTGATTACACAGGATTGTATAATTTGATCATGAGAGAACAAATTTTAAACAATTGTCAGAACCAGTTGTTGCATCAGCATCTTGTTGACTCAGATCTGACCTCTCCCCAAGAATTGGGAAAGAAGGCAGACAGATGGTTAGAACAAGAGTTAAACAGAACCAGGGCCAGAATCAAGGTGGTCAGAAGAAAGCAGACCAGAAGGGTAAATATTCTAAGGGGGAACAAAATGACCAGAAGTCTTTGACAGGTCCCCAACAGCCCAAAGAGGGTGGGGGTCAGGCTCCCCAGAAGAAGAAAGAAGGCCAATCTAAAAGGTGGTGCCAATACTGCAAAAGTAAAACTCACTGGTTTAGTGAGTGCACCAAGAAAGGAGGAGGGCAGACTCCTGCCACTGCAGCCCCTAAGGCACCTGTGCCCCCTAGTACAGTCAGCAGTGGTAGTGCACCTCCCAAGGGTTTAGTAGGGTTAACCCTGGGTTCTGAGGGGAGTGACAACCTAGTTGGCATACTCACTCAGGCTGTCCTTGTTTGTACAGGGGATGTGGATATGTCCCCTGATATAAGTCCCAATACTTTGGGCAAATACAGACAGACACATTTCATTAATGGAAAAATGGCTCAGGCCTATAGGGACACTTGTGCCAGTGTCACAATGGTGACACCTAACTTTGTGGACCCTGGACAGATCATGCCAGGTACAGAATTCCTGGTGACCAATGCAAGCAATGTCACTACCAATCACATTATGGCAATTGTAGCTTTCTCCTGGGGAGGGGTAACTGGCCAAAAGAAGGTTGTAGTTAGTTCAGACCTCCCAGTGGATTGTTTGTTGGGCAATGATTTGGAGTCATCACAATGGTCAGAAGTGGAGCAGAGGACTCACATGGAAATGTTAGGCTTGCCAGCACATGTGTTTGCTGTGACCAGGTCACAGGTCAGGAAATGCCCCACTGAACAGGTGCTGGATCCTGGAACAATGGACCAGACACCTTCCAAGAAAAAGAGCAGTAGGGTTAAGGCTGTGCCTTCCCCCTTGCCCCAGGTTGTGGATCAAGTCTCAGAGGAGGCTGACCTACAGGAATTGAGGGAAACTGAGCCTAGAGAGTTTGAACTTGATCAAGTTGAATTCTTAGGTTCAGGGGGACCCTCAAGGGAAGACCTGGGGAAGGACCAGTTAGACTGCCCTTCTCTTGAACCCCTCAGACAGCAGGCTGCTGCTGAGGCTGCTGGGAACGCCACAGGTACCCACAAGGTATACTGGGAAGATGGACTCCTGTACACTGAAGCAAGAGACCCCAAGCCTGGCATGACCAGGAGGCTGGTTGTACCCTTGTCTCAGAGAGGTTTCCTACTTACCTTGGCCCATGAGATTCCCTTAGCAGGTCACTTAGGCCAGACAAAGACTTGGGACAGGCTTGTCTCACACTTTCACTGGCCTCACATGAATGAGGATACCAAGGGGTTTTGTCGCTCCTGTGTCACTTGCCAAGCCAGTGGTAAGTCAGGTGGCACAACAAAGGCCCCCCTTATACCAATGCCTGTGGTGGGGGTGCCCTTTGAAAGAGTGGGGATTGACATTGTTGGTCCAATGGAACCCCAGACAGCATCAGGGCACAAGTTTATACTGGTGGTAGTGGATCATGCCACCAGGTATCCTGAAGCTATTCCACTTAGGACCACCACAGCACCTGTGGTGGCAAGGGCCCTAGTTGGAGTGTTCTCCAGAGTGGGCTTCCCTAAGGAGGTTGTCTCTGACAGAGGTGCAAACTTCATGTCAAGCTCCTTAACTGCTATGTGGAAGGAATGTGGTGTCAACTATAAGTTCACTACACCCTATCATCCACAATGCAATGGGCTTGTTGAAAGGTTCAACAGGACCCTGAAAGGGATGATTCATGGACTACCTGAAAAGCTCAGGCGTAGATGGGATGTCCTGATTCCCTGCCTTCTGTTTGCTTACAGAGAGGTCCCACAAAAGGGGGTTGGCTACAGCCCTTTTGAACTTTTGTATGGGCATCCTGTGAGAGGCCCCCTGTGTTTGGTGAAGGAAGGATGGGAGAGACCTCTCAAAAAGCCTGCAACCAACATAGTGGACTATGTACTTGGTCTCCGCTCCAGGATGGCTGAGTATATGGAGAAGGCATCTGAAAACCTTAAGGCCAGTCAAGAACTTCAAAAAGCTTGGCATGACCAAAAGGCTGTCCTGACTGTTTACCAGCCTGGACAGAAGGTGTGGGTGTTGGAGCCAGTGGCCCCAGCAGCACTCAAAGACAAATGGTCTGGGCCCCACACAATTCTTGAGCAAAAGGGAGAGGTCACCTACCTGGTGGACCTTGGAACTCCCAGGAGTCCCCACAGGGTACTCCATGTCAACAGGCTCAAAGCATATGTCGACAGGAAGGACATGAGCTTGCTCATGGCCATTGATGAGGGACAGGAGGAAGAGAGTGACCCTCTCCCAGACCTGCTCACTCAGAATCCTGATGCTGGGTCAGTAGATGGTGTTGTCTTTTGTGGCAGCCTCTCTGAACATCAACAGAAAGACTGTAAACAGGTTCTTCAGTCTTTCAGACATATGTTCTCTCTGACACCCAGTCAGACCAATTGGTGCACCCATGAGGTTGACACTGGTGACAGCCTGCCAGTCAAGAGTAAAATCTACAGGCAGCCTGATCATGTTAGAGAATGCATAAAAACTGAAGTGCAGAAAATGTTGGAGTTGGGAGTCATTGAACCCTCAGATAGCCCTTGGGCTAGTCCAGTAGTTCTAGTGCCAAAACCTCACACCCAGGATGGTAAGAGAGAGATGAGGTTCTGCGTAGACTACAGGGGTCTCAATGCAGTCACTAAGACTGATGCCCACCCAATACCAAGGGCAGATGAACTTATAGATAGATTGGCTTCTGCCAACTACTTAAGTACATTTGACCTGACAGCTGGGTATTGGCAGATCAGGTTAGCTGAGGATGCCAAGCCCAAGACAGCATTTTCAACCCCTGGTGGGCATTATCAGTTTGTGGTAATGCCCTTTGGTCTGAAAAATGCACCTGCCACCTTCCAAAGGTTGGTGAATCAAGTCCTCACTGGGCTGGATGACTTCTGTGCAGCATATCTAGATGATATTGCTGTCTTTAGCTCCACCTGGGAGGATCACCTGGTCCACCTGAGGAAAGTGTTAGAGGCTCTGCAAGCAGCAGGCCTCACTATCAAGGCCACCAAGTGCCAGATAGGGCAGACACGGGTTGTATACCTGGGCCACCTTGTAGGTGGAGGCCAGGTTCAGCCACTGGAGAGCAAAATACAGTCAATCAGGGACTGGGCTCCTCCAACCACCCAGACTCAGGTTCGAGCTTTCTTGGGCCTGACTGGTTACTACAGAAAGTTTGTCAGGAACTATGGATCAATTGTGACTCCATTAAATGAACTGACAAGTAAGAAAATGCCAAAAAAGGTTCCGTTGACAGCAGGCTGTCAAAAAGCATTCGATGACCTAAAGCAGGCCATGTGCACAGCACCTATCCTCAAGAGTCCAGACTACTCCAAACCATTCATTGTCCAAACAGATGCTTCTGAGTTGGGTGTGGGAGCTGTTCTATCTCAACTGAATTTTGATGGTCAAGACCAGCCCATTGCTTTTATAAGCAGGAGGCTGACCCCCAGAGAGAAGAATTGGTCAGCTATTGAGAGGGAGGCCTTTGCTGTGGTTTGGGCCCTGAAGAAGCTGAGGCCATACTTGTTTGGCACTCACTTCAAGATTCAGACCGACCATAAGCCCCTCTTGTGGCTAAATCAGATGAAGGGTGAAAACCCCAAACTGCTTAGGTGGTCCATTTCCCTACAGGGGATGGACTTTACAGTGGAACATAGACCTGGTACTGATCATGGCAATGCCGATGGGCTCTCCAGATATTTCCACTTAGAACAAGAAGACTCACCTGGTCAAGGTTAGCTTATTGTCCCAAAGTTTGGGGGGGGGGGTCATGTAGGAGAGTAGTGTCTGCAATCCTATGATCACCCAGATTTTTTAGCTTTTGTTTCACTGGTTTACGACTTTCTCTGGCTGTGGGCCTGCCAATCAGACCCACAGCCTGGCTGTTCTCTCTCTAAATTACAACATGTACCCTAGGTGCATTTACCAATTGGTACTGGGCCACCTTATCAGACCCTGTAACTCAGGGCATAGGTGTACCCAGGGCCTACCAGGGGCTGAAGCATGTATTATGCCACCCCTGGCTGGCCTCCTAAATTTGACACAACTGGCTGCATGACAGCTAGGGCAAAGTCGTGTAATCACCCTTTGCTGTAGATGTAGTATACCTATATCTAACCCTAAAAATGGACACACAGATTCCTATCAGTCACTCCTATGGCAGGCCTTGACAATCCTGAAGGCAGAGTGCTTGGAATCGTGTGAGATGGTGCTCTGGCATGAGCTGAGCCTGTCTGCAGCTTGCGGAACCAAGTCCTAATAGCTGTTCCATGATAACGCATACCATATACTCTTAAGTGCATTATAATCCTCGCGGTTAAATGCTATCTTTGGTATTGCTTTATCAAAACATGTCGAGTAAGGTGTCATACGAATTGGAATACTAACCCCTCACCAATTCTGGCGACGGGGGTAGCATTCCACCCTTCTAGAGGGACACGACATGTATGTAACTGTGAACCCCGGTTAAAGTTAAACGAAGCCTCAGCTCCACAAAATGGATGCTGCCACCACCGACACGAGTCTGACCCCCTGCAGCTGGGAGTCCTTCCAGCGAGGGGAGCCTGGACAAAGGGTTTCCTGTCAGGGGCGGTGCTAGCACTGTCCCAGACATAGTTTTGTGTATCCTGGGTAGGCAGGGCTTCTCAGGAAGGTGACTGCTGAGTGGCACCCCGGTGCTCACTACGCATAGGCCGGTCTGAACCAGTTCCAGGGGCACACCAGCCCCTGGCCTGGGGAAGTCCGGCATGGCAGAGGGGTGTAACCACCCCCCTCCTAGTCCCACCCATAGGCAGGACCTAGTCACCGGGTCAGCCCCCTTTTTTAGTATAAAGATGGGAGCGGTCCCCCTGTTCAAATTAGATCATCTTTGGAATCAAGACACGACTTTCTGCGAAAGGACATCAAGATTTCTTCTTCAAGATTCTCCCTTGTGGCTAAGGAGTAGTCACCCTGCATCAAGCGGGCACCATCCTAAGAACACTGCGGTCTGCTGCAAGTCCTTCTTCACGAATCCGACGACCCAGCTCAACGAAACCCGGCTTCCCTGGCACTTCTGACCTCTACTCACCTCTACAGCAAAGCTGAGAACCGTGAGTGCGACGAGACCTCGAGGGACCGACGATCGCCAAGACTGCACGACTTCTTTGCAACAAGCCCACCGTGTGCTCCACTGGTGAGTGCTTTGGGGTCCGAGAAGCCCCAACCCTGAGCAGCTCCAGCACCGAAGATCAGCCCTCCAGCATCTCCACGATCTGCGTGGGGCCCTTCTGCTTTTGCGTGCTCACCGCGCTGTGTGGCTACTAGCCGGCTGGCTTGTGGCCTTCTACACGACGCCCGACGACATCACTGCTGCTGGTCTGGTTGCTCCAGACTGGCCCTTGCTTCCTTCTTCAAGAGAGGCACCCCGGACCCTCCTGGTCCACTCCAGACGCCATTTTGAGTCCACCGCGTGGGCTTGAATTTGCCAAGGCTTTGTTGCCCAATCCTGGGTCCAGCGACGCCGACAGCTTCAATCTTCGTGGGACAGCTCGCTCCTCCATCCTGGTCGCCGACAACGCCTCCTGGTCCGTGAGATCTGCGAGCACAGCGTCACCCACTCACCTAGTCGAGGTGACTACCATCCGGTGCCCTCCTGGTGCCACCTGACTACTGGCTAGTAGTCACGAACTTGGTCCCCTCTGCTTTCAGGTGTCATCTTCCTTCGATCCAGGCTTGGATCCATCAAACTTTCTTCACTGGTCGCCTGCCAGCAACTTCTTTCTTCCAGGCTCCTGGTCCGTCTACGAGGATTCCCGACGTCTTTTGAGACCTATGCAGCTGCAGCCCCTGGGCTAGGTAACTTCGGCATTTCGGTGCCCCAGCATAGCCTCACTATCCAAGGGTCAGAATCCACTTTCGTTTTCCTCCTACCAGGTCGGGTTCGCCCGAGAACACTAACTTTGTCATTACTAGCTACCATAGACTTTGTCCCGCATCACGCGTGAGAGTGCACACTCTGCACCCGAGTCCCCTGGGTCTCCTAGAAGTAATCTGAAGATTCTATAGTCAAGATCTAGCGATTCCAAAGCCTATTAGTACTGTACTTACCTGCTAGTAATTTCGCATTCCACTTTCAGAGTATATGGTTTTCCGTGCCCCTCGGGCATTTGTATATACTGTGCTAACTTAAGTATTTTCGTAAGAGTTTTGTTTTGTGCTTAGTACCCTGTCCTCATTAAGAGTACAGGGCTGTTGTGAATCTTAATAAATAACTTGTTTATTTTCATAACACTTGTGTGGTGTCCTTTCACTTGGTGTTCAAGGGGTATATGTGTGGTAAACAGCTGGCTTAACACGCCCTCTCGAGTCTTTAGCCTTAGACTGCTCGTATCCACGCTACTAGGATAGCTGGTCTATAAGGTTGACTTACAACCAATCATCAATAAGGGTTGCTGGACTGATACATAGTGTTCACTAGAATAGTGAGCACTGCATATCAGGCCACCTTCTCACAGTGGGGGCTTGGGGTGATGTGAGGGGTGCACAGCACGCTATACCAGGGTGGTGGGAGGTGGGGGCTTGTGGTAATGTGAGGGGTGCACAGCACTCTATACCAGGGTGATGGGAGGTGGGGGCTGGGGGCGATGTGAGGGGTGGACAGCACTCTATACCAGGGTGATGTGAGGTGGGGGCTTGGAGTGATGTGAGGGGTGCGCAGCACTCTATACCAGGGTGATGGGAGGTGGGGGCTTGGGGTGATGTGAGGGGTGCACAGCACTCTATACCAGGGTGATGGGAGGTGGGGGCTTGCGGTGATGTGAGGGGTGCGCAGTACTCTATACCAGGGTGATGGGAGGTGGGGGCTTGGGGTGATGTGAGGGGTGCGCAGCACTCTATACCAGGGTGATGGGAGGTGGGGGCTTGCGGTGATGTGAGGGGTGCGCAGTACTCTATACCAGGGTGATGGGAGGTGGGGGCTGGGGGCGATGTGAGGGGTGGACAGCACTCTATACCAGGGTGATGGGAGGTGGGGGCTTGCGGTGATGTGAGGGGTGCACAGCACTCTATACCAGGGTGATGGGAGGTGGGGGCTTGCGGTGATGTGAGGGGTGCGCAGCACTCTATACCAGGGTGATGGGAGGTGGGGGCTGGGGGCGATGTGAGGGGTGGACAGCACTCTATACCAGGGTGATGTGAGGTGGGGGCTTGGAGTGATGTGAGGGGTGCGCAGCACTCTATACCAGGGTGATGGGAGGTGGGGGCTTGGGGTGATGTGAGGGGTGCACAGCACTCTATACCAGGGTGATGGGAGGTGGGGGCTTGCGGTGATGTGAGGGGTGCGCAGCACTCTATACCAGGGTGATGGGAGTTGGGGGCTGGGGGCGATGTGAGGGGTGGACAGCACTCTATACCAGGGTGATGTGAGGTGGGGGCTTGGAGTGATGTGAGGGGTGCGCAGCACTCTATACCAGGGTGATGGGAGGTGGGGGCTTGCGGTGATGTGAGGGGTGCGCAGTACTCTATACCAGGGTGATGGGAGGTGGGGGCTTGGGGTGATGTGAGGGGTGCGCAGCACTCTATACCAGGGTGATGGGAGGTGGGGGCTTGCGGTGATGTGAGGGGTGCGCAGTACTCTATACCAGGGTGGTGGGAGGTGGGGGCTTGGGGTGATGTGAGGGGTGGACAGCACTCTATACCAGGGTGGTGGGAGGTGGGGACTTGGGGTGATGTGAGGGGTGGACAGCACTCTATACCAGGGTGATGGGGGGTGGGGGTTGGGGTGTTGTGAGGGGTGCACAGCACTCTATACCAAGGTGATGGGAGGTGGGGGCTTGGGGTGATGTGAGGGGTGCGCAGCACTCTATACCAGGGTGATGGGAGGTGGGGGCTTGCGGTGATGTGAGGGGTGCGCAGTACTCTATACCAGGGTGGTGGGAGGTGGGGGCTTGGGGTGATGTGACGGGTGGACAGCACTCTATACCAGGGTGGTGGGAGGTGGGGACTTGGGGTGATGTGATAGGTGCACAGCACTCTATACCAGGGGATGGGAGGTGGGGGCTTGGAGTGATGTGGGGGGTGCACAGCACTCTATACCAGGGTGATGGGGTGGGGGCTTGGGGCGATGTGAGGGGTGCACAGCACTCTATACCAGGGTGATAGGAGGTGGGGGCTTGGGGTGATGTGAGGGGTGGACAGCACTCTATACCAGGGTGGTGGGAGGTGGGGGCTTGGGGTGATGTGAGGGGTGCACAGCACTCTATACCAGGGTGGTGGGAGGTGGGGGCTTGGGGTGATGTGAGGGGTGGACAGCACTCTATACCAGGGTGGTGGGAGGTGGGGGCTTGGGGTGATGTGAGGGGTGCACAGCACTCTATACCAGGGTGATGGGGGGTGGGGGCTTGGAGTGATGTGAGGGGTGCACAGCACTCTATACCAGGGTGATGGGGGGTGGGGGCTTGGGGTGATGAGAAGGGTGCAAAGTACTCTATACCAGTGTGATGGGGTGGGGGCTTGGGGTGATGTGAGGGGTGCACGTGTCCCTCTTGACCTGGGAGATGTGCGGGTGCACATACCCTCTTGACCCGAGTGACGTGGACGGGGGAGGGGGGGCACTCCGGGCGGCCCTGGCAGGCGGGGGCACGTGTCCGTGCTGCCCGCTGCACCATGTGCTGCGCACAGATAGGAGCCGGTGCTGACTCACAGGCGGCGTCCCTGCCAGGGCCCCCGCCTACCCCCCATCCCTCCCACACTCCTCGCGCCCCCACAGCATCTCACACCCACCGTTAACTCCTCCCAATCCCAACATTAAAGTCAACACTTCCAGAAACAATTAAAGCGCCTGGAGCTTGGGTCTTGGCAGTGTCTGGGACGAGTGTGGGGCCGGGCGGGGTCAGCACACCAGCCGCCACCAGCGACATCGGGTCCGAGGGTGGGGTGTGCCCTCCCTGACTGGCAGCACCGGGGGCACGGAGCACGGTCGGACTACAGCAGCGCAGCGGGGGTGACACCCTAGCACAGCGCCTTACGGTGCCGCACCGGACTCGGGGCGCTAGCGGAGGCATATCAGAAACTTCTTCCTACGACCCTTCGGGGGCACCAGGAGCCCTGAGGACGCCGGACCCTCAGAAGGAGTTTATTATCCCTCCGGGACCCTCGCCTGACCCCAGAGGAAGCCTGTCCCTCAGTGTTACTGACCCTTGAACCCCACCTGACCCTAAATGAAGCCTGTCCCTCAGTGTTACTGACTCTAGAACCCTCACCTGGCCCCAAGGGAAGCCTGTCCCTCAGTGTTACTGACCTTTGAACCCTCACCTGACCCCAGAGGAAGCCTGTCCCTCAGTGCTGCAGACCCTCGGACCCTCACCTGACCCCAAGGGAAGCCTGTCCCTCAGTGTTACTGACCTTTGAACCCTCACCTGACCCCAGAGGAAGCCTGTCCCTCAGTGCTGCAGACCCTCGGACCCTCACCTGACCCCAGAGGAAGCCTGTTACTTAGTGTTGCTGACCCTTGAACCCTCACCTGACCCCAGAGGAAGCCTGTCCCTCGGTGTTACTGACCCTTGAACCCTCACCTAACCCCAGGGAAAGCCTGTCCCTCAGTGCTGCAGACCCTCGGTCCCCCACCCGACACGAGGAGCTGTGGCCCCTGCACCTTGAGGGTCAGAGTCCCTGAGGGCCCCGGCCAGCATGGCGAGCCTGAGGCCCCGGTCCCTGAGGGACCCTCAGATCGAGCTCTTCGTGAAGGTGAGTGCACAGACTGGCCGGGCAGGCCCCACTGACGTGGGATTATTAGAAATGGGGGCGGGGTTTGAAAATGTCTGGAGCCCCTCCCCTTGTGACACCTTTCTTCCAGGTGGTTTATAAATGATGTAAGATGTTAGTGAGGGCCCCTCACGGAGCGGCTCACGGCACTGACATCAGCATAATGCTTCTTTTGGATAGAGCCTGGGCCCCCTCCCCCTCCCGGGATCATTTGAGGGCTGGGGGGGGGGGGGGGGGGGGGGGGGAGGGGGGACGCCCCCCAGTTCGAAGACCCCTGATCCATCGACCGCACACTAGAGGCTCCTGTCATCACGGGGGACTCAGGCCTGGAGAGGGCCCCCAACTCTAGGACCCTCAGCTCTGGACACTTGGGTTACCCTCATCCCTCCACATGCACACGGGGTGCCCTCAACCCTCCACATGCACACTGGGGGGGGGCACACGGGGTACCCTCATCCCTCCACATGCACACTGGGTGGGCACACAGGGTACCTTCATCCCTCCACGTGCACACGGGGTACCCTCATCCCTCCAAATGCACACTGGGGGGCACACAGGGTACCATCATCCCTCCACATGCACACCCTCATCCCTCTACATGCACACTGGGGGGGCACAAGGGGTACACTCATCCTTCCACGTGCACACTGGGTACCCTCATCCCTCCACATGCACACTGGGGGGGCACACAGGGTACCCTCTGCTTTCCACATGCACACAGGAGGGGCACACGGGGTACCCTCATCCCTCCACATGCACAGTGTGGGGGCACACGGGATAACCTCATCCCTCGACCTGCACACTAGGGGGGCACATGGGGTACCCTCATCCATCACATGCACACTGGGGGGGAACATGGGGTACCCTCATCCCTGCACATGCACACTGCGGGGCACACAGGGTTCCATCATCCCTCCACATGCACACTGGGGGTGCCCACGGAGTTCCCTCATCCCTCCACATGCACACTGGAGGGGCACACAGGGTACCCTCATCCCTCCACATGCCCACTGGGGGGCACACAGGGTACCTTCATCCCTCCACATGCACATTTGGGGGGCACACGGGGTACCTTCATCCCTCCACATGCACACTGGGTACCCTCATCCCTCCACATGCACACTGGAGGGGCACACGGGGTACCCTCATCCCTGCACAGGAATACTGGAGGGGCACACGGGGTACCCTCATCCCTCCACAAGCACACTGGGGGGCCCACGGGGTACCCTCATCCCTCCACATGCACACTGGGGGCACACGGGGTACCCTCATCCCTCCACATGCACACTGGGGGGACACACGGGGTACCTTCATCCCTCCACATGCACACGGGGTACCCTCATCCCGACACATGCACACTGGGGGGGCACACAGGGTACCCTCATCCCTCGACATGCACACTGGGGGGCACACGTGGTACCCTCAGCCCTCCACATACACACAGGAGGGACACACAGGGTACCCTCATCCGTCCACATGCACACTGGTGGGGCACACGGGGTACCTTCATCCCTCCACATGCACACGGGGTACCCTCGTCCCTCGACATGCACACTGGGGGGCATACGGGGTACCCTCATCCCTCGACATGCACACTGCGTGGGCACACGGGGTATCCTCATCCGTCCACATGCACACTGGAGGGGGCACATGGGGTGCCCTCATCCCTCCACATGCACACTGGGGGCTCCTAGCGCTGAAGTCTGTAACTTGGTCAGTGCAGGGGGGGGGGGGGGTAGTTTTAGGCAAATAAAAAAGAACAAATGATGGACGGAATGCTGAACAATGCAAACATTCACCCCAGTCCCCAGTTTGGACCAAGCCATATGCAAGTCAGTCTTGGCCCTGCTCCATATGGGAGCAGTTCAGCCTGAACTGAAACCAGCATCCTGGGACCGGTTCCAGGGCCTCAGACCTCATCAGACAGGATAGCTTGATTCCAGTGGCATGGAGAGCACAGGACCCACGTCTGTGCATACCCTCAGGGTGATAAATGCAAAATGAACACTTGATTGACAGTATGCTGAACAATATCAAACATTCACCCCAATACAAATCCGTCTTGACCCTGCACCCAATGGGAACAGTCCAGCCCGAACTGCCAGGCCAGGTCTTTCCTGGACCGGAAACAAACATCCTAGGACCGGTTTTGGGGCATCAGCCAGGCTAGCTTGGGGAGGTATGAGGTGGAGAGTTAGGTGAGGTAGTGAGTGGGGAGGCAGAGGAAAACTGTAGAGAGAGGACAGGAATATAGGTGAGTTTCAGAGAGAGTTGAAGCAGATGAAAGAGACATAGAGTGAAGTGAGATGGAAACATAGGAGTGAGGCGCAGAGAGAAGTGTGAGTTAGACAGAGTTGGGGTAGAGAGAGGACAAACAGGTAGAGAGTGAGTTACACAGAATTTATGTAGAGAGAGGACAAACAGGTAGAGAGTGAGTTACACAGAGTTTATGTGGAGAGAGAGGACCAACAGGTATAGAGTGAGTTACATGGAGTTGAGGTAGAGAGAGGACAAACAGGTAGAGAGTTAGTTACACAGAGTTGAGGTAGAGAGAGGACAAACAGGTAGAGAGTGAGTTACACAGAGTTGAGGTAGAGAGAGGACAAACAGGTAGAGAGTGAGTTACACAGAGTTGAGGTAGAGAGTGAGTTACACAGAGTTGAGGTAGAGAGAGGACAAACAGGTAGAGAGTGAGGTACACAGAGTTGAGGTAGAGAGAGGACAAAAGGTAGAGAGTGAGTTACACAGAGTTGAGGTAGAGAGTGAGTTACACAGAGTTGAGGTAGGGAGAGGACAAACAGGTAGAGAGTGAGTTACACAGAGTTGAGGTAGAGAGAGGACAAACAGGTAGAGAGTGAGTTACACATAGTTGAGGTAGAGAGAGGACAAACAGGTAGAGAGTGAGTTACACAGAGTTGAGGTAGAGAGTGAGTTACACAGAGTTGAGGTAGAGAGAGGACAAACAGATAGAGAGTCATTTACACAGAGTTGAGGTAGAGAGAGGACAAACAGGTAGAGAGTGAGTTACACAGAGATGAGGTAGAGAGAGGACAAACAGGTAGAGAGTGAGTTACACGGAGTTGAGGTAGAGAGAGGACAAACAGGTAGGGAGTGAGTTACACAGAGTTGAGGTAGAGAGAGGACAAACAGGTACATAGTGAGTTACCTGGAGTTGAGGTAGAGAGAGGACAAATAGGTAGAGAGTGAGTTACACAGAGTTGAGGTAGAGAGAGGACAAACAGGTAGGGAGTGAGTTACACACAGTTGAGGTAGAGAGGGGACAAACAGGCTGAGATGCAGGTGAGGGTGGAGAGAGAGCAGTGTGAGGGGTTGAGAGGTCTTGGAGGAGAGGGTAGGTAGACCTGGATTGGGAGAGGTGAGTTTAGATGGGAGGCTGTGCAAGTCCTTAAAGATAGATGTCACATTTGAGGAGGCCAGGCCTGGCTGTAGGATGATGCTGCTTTCCCAAAGCAGGTGGGCTGGGGGACCACCAGAGCCCATTCTCGGGATTACCTGGGCTTGAGCTGAGATTGTTTCATCTCAGCAGGGTTTGCTGAGTGTAAACTGAGTGTAATAGAACCTGAAGCCACCGGGCACTACTGCTGCTTGTTGCTGTAGTGCTGAGACTACCTCTCACGGATAGAGCCCAGAACCCCCTGCCCCCCAGGGCCTCGCACACACTGCTAGTTGATGTAGACTGCTGTCTCCTAGTTCTTCTCTGCCTGTGTGAGTGCAATGTCACAGAATAGGAGGGGTGTGGGCGCACACTGCCTCACACTCCAGCACTCAGTTTGCCCTGATGCATCATGATTAATGCAGTGCCTGATAACACTTTCTTCGGTGTCAGGCTTTAGTTTTCCACCCTTGTTGGTGCCGCCAGTGCTGTGTATCTCCAGACACGTGTTTCAGAATAATTGTCCTTCTTCAGTAGAGAGCAACACTTTTTTGGGGGTGCTTGAGATGCTGCCCAAAGTCTTCTCAGGTCTCAGTACCACTCGATGGGCGCAGGTGCATCAACCAGAGCTCGTCAGCTCGTTAGCTCAAGGGAGCCTTTTTATACAGGAGGGGGGTGGGCGCACACCGCCTCCCACTCCAGCACTCAGTTTGCCCCGATGCATCATAATAAATTCACATTGTGGGCATTGAATATCCCTCAGCTCTTGGCGTGGACGATGGAGCGGCACATTGTGGGCATTGAACAGCCCTTATCTCTTGGCATGGAGGGTGGACCTTCACATTGTGGACATTGAGCATCCCTCATCTCTTAGCATTGAGGATGGACCTTTACATTGTTGGCATTGAATATCCCTCAGCTCTTCACGTGGACGATGGTCCTTCCCGGTTGCTCCAGCAGTGGACATTGATGGCTCCTGGCTCTATGACAATGGACACTGGAGACTCAGTTTTGAGGCAAACATTGGAATCCTTTAAACTGAGCTCCAGGACGTGCCCTTAAGGCGGTGGTTGCCATGGTCTCTCTTAAGGTGGAAGGGCTTCTTGGTTGTTATGAAAGGGGCCATTGGGAATCCGCGCCCCCCTTAAGGAGGAGATTCCATGTGGGGCTGTTGGGCTCTTTCAAGGCGTTGTCATGGCCTGCGGTTTTATTGCTTCATAACATTTCTTCTTCACCAATCCTTTTATTGCATATTGGCCAGTCAGGTCTCCTGGAGACTGTAACTATATTTTGCTTGTTATGCATTGAATGCGTTGCTATGCACCTAATACCCATGTATCTATCTATGATAATAGGCTTTTTAACATCAAGGACCAGCATCTAACCCTATGCTATTTTCTTTGTATTTATGTAACGATGTCACCTACCCTGTGAAGCGCTCTGATACCCGCAAGGGTCTGGTTAGCGCTGTATAAAACTTTAAAAATAAATAAATATTCTGCAGGTCACTTTGAAGGGGGAAACATCCTTTACAACGCAACTATAACAACGCACTTCCATTACAACGAAACTATTACAACACAGGATCCATTACAACGCATGCCATTAAAACGCATGCCATTACAATGCAGCTGCTATTACAACGCATGCCATTACAACGTAAGTATGGGTAAGTATTTAATTTAATTTAACCCCTACACCATCCAACACTTACCCTATAATGGCGCCCCCCTGGAGTTAGAATAGTAATTTTAACCCTACACTATCCAACACTTACACTACTATTACACTCCCATTAATTAAAAATTTTAAAAAATACTTACCCCTACTTATGTTGTAATGGCATGCGTTGTAATAGCAGCTACGTTGTAATGGCATGCGTTGTAATGGCATGCATTTTAATGGATCCTGCGTTGTAAAAGTTCCGTTGTAATGGTATGCGTTGTGAAAGTATGCGTTGTAACGCCATACATCCCTTTGAAGGAGTCATTGAAAATAATGCGAGCCGTCAAGATGGCCATTGGGAAGTATTGGTCAATTTCAGGGTGGCCCATCACACACTGGTGCAATGCCTGAGAAAGGGTGGGGTGGTGGGGAATGCCCTGAGCTGGTTAAAATCTTTTCTGTCTAGGCGTTGCTTCCAGGTGAGACAGGGAGATCACTACTCTAGTGTCATCGAGCTGAGGCAGGGAGTGCCGCAGGGATCGACCCTGTCCCCGACCTTGTTCAATCTCTACGATGCTCCAGTAGCGGAGATTGCTGATGGGTTTGGGATCAGGGTTGTATCCTATGCGGATGATTCTCAGATGGTGGTCTCTCTAATTCAGGCTCCGGAGATGGCTGCATCCAACTTCACGGCCTGCCTGGAAGAACTGGCTGTATGGATGGCAATAACTTGCCTGCAGATGAATGGCAGCAAGACGGAGGGATTGGTGGTGGGTAGGGCTCCGACAGTGTGGTCCTCGGCATGGTGGCCCCAGAACCTGGGGCTGACACCAACGCCCTGTGTGCAGGCAAAAAATCTGGGAGTTTGGCTAGACTCGAACCTCTCTTTTGACTATCATACCAGACGCGTGGCAGGCGCTAGTTTTGGGGTACTGAAGGTACTGAGGAAAACGCTCAACCTTCTACCCATGGCGGCCAGGAAGACCATGGTCCATGCCTTGGTGACGTCGCGCCTAGATTATGGCAACATTCTTTATCTAGGTGCGACGACCAAGAGTATCCTCCGTCTGCAGGGAGTACATAATGCGGCAGCCCGCTTAATTCTGGCGACCTAGAAGGTCCTCTGCAAGGGCAGCTCGGGCGGCACTACACTGGCTCCCGATAAAAGAGAGAGTCATATTTAAGGCACTTTGTGTCTGTCACCGAATCCTTCAGGGGAGCGCTCCATCTTATCTATCTGAGCTATTGACCCCCTATGTCCCTACACGTCAGCTAAGATCAGGTGGAGTGGATCTGGTGTGTGTACCCGCCATCAAGAGAGCGAGGATGGGGGGGTCGGTCCTACCGCTTATTGGCGGCCAAACAACAGAATGCGCTCACGGTTGGCCTTCGGATGGAGGCCCAGGAGAGTTGCTTTAGAAAAAACGTAAAAACGCACCTCTTCCCTCGTGATATGTAGGGTAGTGGTGGCGGCTGGTACTACATCGGCAACTGTACCGCAGCGCGGGGACACACTTCCTTTAGTGGAACCATTGCGCTTTATAAATGTGCAAATAATGATAATATTGGAAATGACTGGTCTCAGTTAAGGAGGTCACTGGAAATGACTGGTCTCGCATATGGAGGCCGCTGGAAATGACTGGTCTCTCTTAACCGCATCGCTGCTGCGGTGATTTTTGCGCTGAGCGGCTTTTTTCCAAAAGCCGCGTTACATGACGAGCTCAGCTCGTCATCAGCACACGCCACCCGTGGCTGATGACGAGCTGAGCTCGTCATCAGCAGCAAAGGGGTTAAGGGGGCTACTGGAAATGACTGGTCTCGCTTGAGGTCACTGGAAATGACTGGTCTTACTTAAGGAGGTCACTGGAAAGGACTGGTCTCGCTTAAGGAGGACACTGGAAAGGACTGGTCTCGCTTAAGGAGGTCACTGGAAAGGACTGGTCTCACTTGAGGTCACTGGAAATGACTGGTCTCGCTTGAGGTCACTGGAAAGGACTGGTCTCGCTTAAGGAGGTCACTGGAAAGGACTGGTCTCGCTTAAGGAGGTCACTGGAAAGGACTGGTCTCGCTTAAGGAGGTCACTGGAAATGACTGGTCTCACTTGAGGTCACTGGCAATGACTGGTCTCGCTTGAGGAGGTCACTGGAAAGGACTGGTCTCGCTTAAGGGGGTCACTGGAAAGGACTGGTCTCGCTTGAGGAGGTCACTGGAAATGACTGGTCTCGCTTAAGGAGGTCACTGGAAATGACTGGTCTCACTTGAGGTCACTGGAAATGACTGGTCTCGCTTGAGGAGGTCACTGGAAAATACTGGCCTCGCTTGAGGAGGTCACTGGAAATGACTGGTCTTACTTAAGGAGGTCACTGGAAAGGACTGGTCTCGCTTGAGGAGGTCCCTGGAAATGACTGGTCTCACTTGAGGTCACTGGAAATGACTGGTCTCATTTGAAGAGGTCACTGGAAAGGACTGATCTCGCTTAAGGAGGTCACTGGAAATGACTGGTCTCACTTGAGGTCACTGGAAATGACTGGTCTTACTTAAGGAGGTCACTGGAAAGGACTGGTCTCGCTTGAGGAGGTCACTGGAAATGACTGGTCTCACTTGAGGTCACTGGAAATGACTGGTCTCACTTGAAGAGGTCACTGGAAAGGACTGATCTCGCTTAAGGAGGTCACTGGAAATGACTGGTCTCACTTGAGGTCACTGGAAATGACTGGTCTTACTTAAGGAGGTCACTGGAAAGGACTGATCTCGCTTAAGGAGGTCACTGGAAATGACTGGTCTCACTTGAGGTCACTGGAAATGACTGGTCTCGCTTAAGGAGGTCATTGGAAAGGACTGGTCTCGCTTAAGGAGGTCATTGGAAAGGACTGGTCTCGCTTAAGGAGGCCATTGGAAGTTCTTGGCCCCCATGCTGGTGTTTTGGGGAGCGGGAGTGAGAGAGTTTGAGCCCCCCTTAGGTTGGGGGGGGGTCTTTACTCCTGAAGCCACAGTTTTGCTTTGAGGTGAGGGTAGTTTGAGTATGAAAGGCTCCCGTGAGGGTGAGGAAAGCTCCCACGGGCATTAATCGTGGTGTATAGACCTGCGCCCAGGGCATCCTTGGACAGAACCTGTGGTGTACGAGGCTGCCTGGAAAGGGCCCGTCTCAGAATGTTCCAGAGTTTAATCAGAAGAAAAACAGCACCGCAGCCTCCGACGGAAAGTCCTGCAGCATTTCCCGTACAGCAGCTTCACGTGTTTCCTCTGTCCCTGCTCGGCCTCCCTTCCTGTGAGATTCCCCGTGTGCCAGGAGCCCCCCCCCCCCTTACTTCCTGCGCCCCCAAAGCTCAGCTGTGTTGACCGAAGCTCCGAACCCGGAGCCGCTGCCCGACAATCTGGACAGATATGACAGATCCCTGATCCGGGTGCGTCCGGATCCTTTCCCAGAGCTGGAGACCGGCCAGATCCCAGAACCGTGTGTGTCCAGAGCTTTCCCTAGACAGGAGGCCAGATCCCAGGCCAGTACCCAGGCACTACGCAGGCAGCTTCAGAGGCGGCGAGGCAGGAGAGCCAGGCGCCATTCTCTCATCATCAACACTCCAGGACTGGAAGGGCAGAGAGGGGTCCATAACTCAGGAGAGGGAGAGGTCGTGGGCAGGACACGGACGGTTGAAGCAGGCTCGCCAGCCTTGCGGGCCTAGAAAGGGTGCTCCCCGCAGTCTTTGGCCAGCCGGGTGGTAGAGAGGCCCTTTAGTCAGGTCTAGCCGCCTGGTTGCCTGGTTCCCTTGGAGCGAGAAAGGCTCATTCATCTAAGGACCTCCAGCAGGCTCTCTCAGCTGGGCCTGGGGTCCTTGGGCTTCTGTTCAGAGAGCCTGTGGCAGCCTCACTTCCTGCATCACCCATGGCTCACAGTCCAAGCCCAGGCCTAGTCCCCTCCCGGCCTTGTCCTGGCCTAGTCCCGGCCTTGTCCAGGCCTTGTCCCGGCCTTGTCCCGGCCTTCTCCCGGCCTTGTCCGAGCCTTGTCCTGGCCTTGTCCTGGCCTTCTCCCGGCCTTGTCCTGGCCTAGTCCCGGCTTTGTCCCGGCCTTCTCCCGGCCTTGTCCCGGCCTTGTCCAAGCCTTGTCCCGGTCTTGTCCTGGCCTTCTCCCGGCCTTGTCCTGGCCTTGTCCCAACCTTCTCCCGGCCTTGTCCCGGCCTTGTCCTGGGCTTCATCTGGCCTTGTCCTGGCCTTGTCCCGGCCTTGTCCTGGCCTTGTCCTGGTCTTCTCCCGGCCTTGTCCTGGCCTTGTCCTAGCCTTGTCCCGGCCTTGTCCCGGCCTTGTCACGGCCCTCTCCCGGCCTTGTCCCGGCCTTGTCCTGGCCTTGTCCTGGCCTTGTCCCGGCCTTGTCCTGGCCTTGTCCCAGCCTTGTCCTGGCCTTGTCCTGGCCTTGTCCTGGCCTTGTCCCGGCCTTGTCGTGGCCTTGTCCTGGCCTTCTCCCGGCCTTGTCCCGGCCTTGTCCTGGCCTAGTCCCGGCCTTGTCCCGGCCTTGTCTCGGCCATGTCCCGGCCTTGTCCCGGCCTTGCCTCGGTCTTGTCCCGGCCTTGTCCCGGCCTTGTCCCGGCCTTGTCCCGGCCTTGTCCTGGCCTAGTCCCGGCCTTGTCCCGGCCTTGTCTCGGCCTTGTCCTGGCCTTCTCCCGGCCTTGTCCTGGCCTTGTCCCGGTCTTGTCCTGGCCTTCTCCCAGCCTTGTCCTGGCCTTCACCCGGCCTTGTCCTGGCCTTGTCCCGGTCTTGTCCTGGGCTTCTCCCGGCCTTGTCCTGGCCTTGTCCCGGCCTTGTCCTGTCCTAGTCCCGGCCTTGTCCTGGCCTTGTCCCGGTCTTGTCCTGGCCTTCTCCCGGCCTTGTCCTGGCCTTCACCCGGCCTTGTCCTGGCCTTGTCCCGGTCTTGTCCTGGGCTTCTCCCGGCCTTGTCCTGGCCTTGTCCCGGTCTTGTCCTGGCCTTGTCCCGGTCTTGTCCTGGCCTTGTCCCGGTCTTGTCCTGGCCTTGTCCCGGCATTGTCGTGGCCTTGTCCCGGCCTAGTCCTGGCCTTGTCCTGGCCTTGTCCTGGTCTTGTCCTGGCCTTGTCCTGGCCTTGTCGTGGCCTTGTCCCGGCCTTGTCCTGGCCTTGTCCTGGCCTAGTCCTGGCCTTGTCCTGGCCTTGTCCTGGCCTTGTCCTGGCCTAGTCCTGGCCTTGTCCTGGCCTTGTCCTGGTCTTGTCCTGGCCTTGTCCTGGCCTTGTCGTGGCCTTGTCCCGGCCTTGTCCTGGCCTTGTCCTGGCCTAGTCCTGGCCTTGTCCTGGCCTTGTCCCAGCCTTGTCCCGGCCTTGTCCTGGCCTTGTCCTGGCCTAGTCCTGGCCTTGTCCCGGCCTTGTCCTGGCCTAGTCCTGGCCTTGTCCCGGCCATGTCCCGGTCTTGTCCCGTCCTTGTCCCAGCCTTGTCCCGGCCTTTCCTGGCTTTGTCCCGGCCTTGTTCTGGCCTTGTCCCGGCCTTGTCCTGGCCTTGTCCCGACCTTGTCCTGGCCTTGTCCCGGCCTTGTCCTGGCTTTGTCCCGGCCTTGTCCCGGCCTTGTCCCGGCCTTGTCCTGGCCTTGTCCTGGCCTTGTCCCGGCCTTGTCCCGGCCTTGTCCTGGCCTTGTCCTGGCCTTGTCCCGGCCTTGTCCCGGCCTTCTCCCGGCCTTGTCCTGGCCTTCTCCCGGCCTAGTCCTGTCCTTGTCCTGGCCTTGTCCCGGCCTTGTCCCGGCCTTGTCCCGGCCTTGTCCTGGCCTAGTCCCGGCCTTGTCCCGGCCTTGTCCCGGCCTTGTCCCGGCCTTGTCCCGGCCTTGTCCTGGCCTTGTCCTGGCCTTGTCCTGGCCTTGTCCTGGCCTTGTCCAGGCCTAGTCCTGGCTTTCTCCCTGCCTTATGCTGACCATGTCCTGGATTCGTCCTTGCTTTGTCCTAGCTTTGTCCTGGTCTAGCGCAGGCCATGTTCTGGCTTTTTCCTGGACTGGTTCTGGACCTGTCCTGGGTTTGTCCTGGTCAAGTCCAGGCCATGTCCTGGTTTGTTGTGTCCTGGTTCTGGCCCTGGCCTGGTTTTGTCCTGGGCTGGCTCTGGCCTTGAGCAGTCACAGCAGCACACAGAGCCCTGTCCTCCGCAGTGTAGGTTCAAACACATTCCTCCTACTGCGAGGGCGGAGATGGGGCCCCAGGGCCCCCAAGGTCCAGGCTGCCCTTGAATCCTGGGTGAGAATGTCTTCGGTCAGGTGTCTCTGGTTCCCAGGGTATCACAGTTGTGGCGCAAGCGACCAGAACCGAACGACATAAAGGCCCCCACACCTCCCGTCAGGGTCTCAGAGGCACCGGGCGGGGCTCAGCGCTCCAGGGAGGGCTGAGAGCCCTGGGGCCTGTTCCTGGGCAGACTTCCAAGAACGAGGAGGATTTGCCCAAAACCCATGACCAGAGCCTTGTGTCCCTGCAGCCATACATGCCTGGAGCGCCTGCCTGTGTCTGTCTGAGTTACCTGTCGCGAGAGAACAGTCGCGGATACTGACTGACGATGAGGCACAAGCACCAGAGGTGCCCTGGACACCCCTCCATGTCCCTCTGGGAGAGACCCCCACCCTGGACACCCCTCCATGTCCCTCTGGAAGAGACCCCCACCCTGGACACCCCTCCATGTCCCTCTGGGAGAGACCCCCACCCTGGACACCCCTCCATGTCCCTCTGTGAGAGACCCCCACCATGGACACCCCTCCATGTCCCTCTGGAAGAGACCCCCACCCTGGACAACCCTCCATGTCCCTCTGGGAGAGACCCCCACCCTGGACACCCCTCCATGTCCCTCTGGAAGAGACCCCCACCCTGGACACCCCTCCATGTCCCTCTGGGAGAGACCCCCACCCTGGACACCTCTCCATGTCCCTCTGTGAGAGACCCCCACCATGGACACCCCTCCATGTCCCTCTGGAAGAGACCCCCACCCTGGACAACCCTCCATGTCCCTCTGGGAGAGACCCCCACCCTGGACACCCCTCCATGTCCCTCTGGGAGAGACCCCCACCCAGGACACCCCTCCATGTCCCTCTGGGAGAGACCCCACCCTGGACACCCCTCCATGTCCCTCTGGGAGAGACCCCCACCATGGACACCCCTCCATGTCCCTCTGTGAGAGACTCCCACCCTGGACACCCCCTCCATGTCCCTCTGGAAGAGACCCCCACCCTGGACAACCCTCCATGTCCCTCTGGGAGAGACCCCCACTCTGGACACCCCCCCATGTCCCTCTGGGAGAGACCCCCACCCTGGACACCCCCTCCATGTCCCTCTGGAAGAGACCCCCACCCTGGACACCCCCTCCATGTCCCTCTGGGAGAGACCCCCACCATGGACACCCCTCCATGTCCCTCTGTGAGAGACCCCCACCCTGGACACCCCCTCCATGTCCCTCTGGGAGAGACCCCACCCTAGACACCCCTCCATGTCCCTCTCGGAGAGACCCCCACCCTGGACACCCCTCCATGTCCCTCTGTGAGAGACCCCACCCTGGACACCCCTCCATGTCCCTCTGTGAGAGACCCCCACGCTGGACACCCTCCATGTCCCTCTATGAGAGACCCCCACCCTGGACACCCCTCCATGTCCCTCTGTGAGAGACCCCCACCCTGGAAACCCCTCCATGTCCCTCTGTGAGAGACCCCACCCTGGACACCCCTCCATGTCCTTCTGTGAGAGACCCTCACCATGGACACCCCTCCATGTCCCTCTGGGAGAGACCCCCACCCTGGGCACCCCTCCATGTCCCTCTGGGAGAGACCCCCACCCTAGACACCCCTCCATGTCCCTCTGGGAGAGACCCCCACCCTGGACACCCCTTCATGTCCCTCTGGGAGAGACCCCCACCATGGACACCCCTCTATGTGCCTCTGTGAGAGACCCCCACCCTGGACACCCCTCTATGTCCCTCTGGGAGAAACCCCCACCCTTGACACCCCCTCCATGTCCCTCTGTGAGAGACCCCCACCCAGGACATCCCCTCCACGTCCCTCTGGGAGAGACCCCCACCCTGGACACCCCCTCCATGTCCCTCTGTGAGAGACCCCCACCCAGGACACCCCCTCCACGTCCCTCTGGGAGAGACCCCCACCCTGGACACCCCTCCATGTCCTTCTGGGAGAGACCCCCTCCCAGGACACCCCTCCATGTCCCTCTGGGAGAGACCCCCACTCTGGACACCCCCCCCCATGTCCCTCTGGGAGAGACCCCCACCCTGGACACCCCCTCCATGTCCCTCTGTGAGAGACCCCCACCCTGGACACCTCTCCATGTCCCTCTGGGAGAGACCCCCACCCTGGACACCCCCTCCATGTTCCTCTGGGAGAGACCCCCACCCTGGACACCCCTCCATGTCCCTCTGGGAGAGACCCCCACCCTGGACATCCCTCCATGTCCCTCTGTGAGAGACCCCCACCCTGGACACCCCTCCATGTCCCTCTGTGAGAGACCCCCACCCTGGACACCCCTCCATGTCCCTCTGTGAGAGACCCCCACCCTGGACACCCTCCATGTCCCTCTGGGAGAGACCCCCACCCTGGACACCCCTCCATGTCCCTCTGTGAGAGACCCCCACTCTGGACACCCCCCCATGTCCCTCTGGGAGAGACCCCCACCCTGGACACCCCCTCCATGTCCCTCTGTGAGAGACCCCCACCCTGGACACCTCTCCATGTCCCTCTGTGAGAGACCCCCACCTTGGACACCCCCTCCATGTTCCTCTGGGAGAGACCCCCACCCTGGACACCCCTCCATGTCCCTCTGGGAGAGACCCCCACCCTGGACATCCCTCCATGTCCCTCTGTGAGAGACCCCCACCCTGGACACCCCTCCATGTCCCTCTGTGAGAGACCCCCACTCTGGACACCCCTCCATGTCCCTCTGGGAGAGACCCCCACCCTGGACATCCCTCCATGTCCCTCTGTGAGAGACCCCCACCCTGGACATCCCTCCATGTCCCTCTGTGAGAGAACCCCATCATACCTGCTGCGACCCAAGACCGTTCCTGCTGGGGACTCTTGACCCCCTGAGAAGCCCGTCTAGACTCTGTCGCTCTTGGTGACTCCAGTCTCCAGCAGACTGGGGCGGCTCGTCGGTGCGCCCCAAAAAGCATTGTGCCAAGGGCCAGTCACCTCAAGAAGGAAGATCACAGGGTCTCAGGGACCGGGATTCACCAGAGAACACAAACCAGAGCGCATGATAATGTGCGCCGGGATTGGCTGCGTGAAGGTGCAGCCGCGAGCACCAACACAAAGGCATCTGAGTGTGATCAGAAGAGGGATCCAGCAGTAGGATCCATTGAGAGTGATCATAGAAGGGAATATGAGATCAAAGTCGTTGGATCCTGAGAAAAAGAAAAGTGCTGCATAGGCACCAGAATTTAGGGGGCACCATTTATTTCTGGTATTTGTGTAAGAAAAAAGTTGCCATAATCTAGTCTTGAAATGCCAGAAATCTGACCACAAATCTGCGGTCCTCTTAGGAAGGATGATTTAATATTTGTTGATTTTGAGCTCTGTTTGTCAAACATTTTGTATTGCAATGGAAAATGAATGTCCTCATCCAATGAGGCCCAGAGGTTTAGTTTAGTCGGCGATCTCAGATTAACAGTCAGGGAGGATAAAGGAGACCAGCCAGGACTAATGAGGCTGACGACGTGTTGGGGGAAGAGAAGAGTGGGGCACAGCTTGGGGTGGGCTTACCACGAGCAGATTGCAAGTCAGTGATCAATCAATCAATCAATCAATCAATCAGTACATTTATGTAGCGCGCTACTCACCCGCGAGGGTCTCAAGGCGCTGGGGTGCGGGGTCCGCTTCTGCTCGAATAGCCAGGTCTTGAGGTGTTTCCTGAAGGTGAGATGGTCCTGTGTCAGTCGTAGGTGAGCGGGGAGGGAGTTCCATGTCTTAGCAGACAGGTAGGAGAACGATCTTCCTCCGGTGGTGGTTCTGCATATCCATGGGACTGAGGCGAGGGCGAGGCTGGCGGAGCGGAGCTGGCGGGTGGGGGTGTGGAACGAGAGGCGGCTGTTGAGGTATTCGGGGCCCAAGTCGTGGAGCGCTTTCTGTGCGTGGGTGAGCAGCCTGAACGTGATCCTCTTGCTGACGGGGAGCCAGTGCAGGTTTCTCAGGTGGGCGGATATGTGGCTGTGGCGAGGGATGTCGAGTCATGCTGAGGCGTTTTGTATGCCTTGGAGTCGTTTCTGAAGTATGGCAGTGGTTCCTGCGTAAAGCGCGTTTCCATAGTCTAGTCGGCTGGTGACGATGGCCTGAGTGACGGTCTTTCTGGTTTCAGTGGGGATCCACCTGAAGATTTTTCGGAGCATGCGCAGGGTGTTGAAGCAAGAGGATGAGACTGCGTTGACTTGCTTGGTCATCGTGAGGGCGGAGTCCAGGATGAATCCCAGGTTGCGTGTGTGGTTCGTGGTTGTCGGTGCAGTGCCCAGCGCTGTGGGACACCAGGAGTTGTCCCAGGCAGATGGGGATTGTCCGAGGATGAGGACTTCCGTCTTGTCTGAGTTCAGTTTCAGGCGACTGAGCTTCATCCATTCTGCGACGTCTTTCATCCCTTTCTGGAAGTTGGTTTTGGCGGTGGCTGGGTCTTTGGTGAGGGAGAGTATAAGCTGGGTGTCGTTGGCGTAGGAGATGATGTTGATGTTGTGTTTGCGTGCGATGGCGGTGAGGGGGCTCATGTAGATATTAAAGAGGGTTGGGCTGAGCGAGGAGCCTTGGGGTACGCTGCAGATGATCTTGGTGCCTCTGAGCAGAAGGGGAGGGGGCGGACTCTCTGGGTTCTGTCGGAGAGGAACGAGGTGATCCAGTCCAAGGCCTTTCCTTGGATTCCAGTGTTGAAGAGGCGGGTTATTAGGGTGCGGTGGCATACAGTGTCAAAGGCTGCAGAGAGGTCTAGGAGGATGAGAGCGGTTGTTTCTCCGTTGTCCAACAGGGTCTTGATGTCGTCGGTGGCTGCGATGAGGGCGGTCTCAGTGCTGTGGTTGGCTCGAAATCTGGACTGGGCCTGGTAGAGCGAGTTATTTGCCTCGAGGAATGCATACAGCTGTTTATTGATGGTCTTCTCGATGACTTTAGAGGCAGAAGAGAGATGGGGCGGAACTTCTTGAGGTCTTTGGGGTCCACTGTGGGATTCTTCAGAAGGGCGTTGATTGCTGCGTGCTTCCAGCTCTCAGGGAAGGTGGCTGACGTGAAGGAGTTGTTTATGATGTTCCGGAGGTGGGGTTCGATGATGATGTCGGCTTTGTTGAAGATTTGATGTGGGCCTGGGTCAGAGGGGGAGCCAGAGTGGATGGTGTTCATGATGTAGGTGGTGTCTTCAGTGCTGATGGGGTCCAGGCGCTGAGGGTGGTGGTCGGCGTCGTTGGTTCGGTGACTGGAGGCGAAGTCTGGGGTCCGAAGCTGTCGTGTATGTCTGCGATCTTGCGGTGTAAGTACGTGGCGAGGGAGTTGCAGAGATCTTGTGACGGTGTGATGTCGTTGTTGGCGCTGGGGTTGGAGAGCTCTTTGATGATGCTGAAGAGTTCCTTGCTGTTGTGGGTGTTGCTGTCGAGCCACCCTTTGAACGATGACCTTTTGGTGGTGCGGATCAGCTGGTGGTGTTCGCGAGTGGCGTTCTTCAGGGCTGTCATGTTTTCTGTAGTACGTCTGTGGCGCCAGGTTTTTTCGAGGGTCCGGCAGGATTTCTTAGATTTTTTGAGGGCATATGTGAACCATGAGGTTTTCCTGTTGCAAGTCATGCAAGGGGGTTTCTTCAGTGGGGCGAGGTCGTCGGCGCAGTTGGTGATCCACTGTGTGAGGTTGTGGGCTGCGTCGTTGGTGTCAGCGGTGTTGGCTGGCGGGTTCAGGCTCAGCGATGAGAGGAGCTGGTCTGTGGTGATTTTGTTCCAGCTTCTGTGGGAGATTTGTTGCGTAAGGTGGTGGGATGTATTATTTTGGAAGGTGAAGTGGATGCATCTGTGGTCGGTCCAGTGTAGTCCGGTGGAGTGGCTGAAGGAGACGTGGTTGCTAGGGGAGAAGATGGGGTCGAGCGTGTGGCCAGCGAGGTGGGTGGGGGTGTTCACCAGTTGCTTGAGTTATTATATTATTATTATATTTATTTTTGTAGAGCGCACAGCTACCCTAAGGTTTCCCGGCGCCGAGGACGAAAATTAGCAAAATAACAAAGAGGGGAATAGTGAGCTATTGAGAACAGAGTTATTGGTTGAACAACCAAGTTTTTAGGTTCTTACGAAATTGAAGGTAACAGTCGTTCGTGCGAAGCTGAATTGGGAGGGAGTTCCATAGGGAGGGGGCCAGGTAGGAAAAAGAGCGACCACCCTGTCTAACTCGATTGATCCTGGGTACCTGGAACTTGTGTTGGGTCGAGGAGCGTAGGATTCTTGGAGGGACGTATTGCTGGACCAGAGAGCTCAGATAGTCAGGGGCCTTGCCAGCCTTGATTCTATGCATGAAACATAGAGCTTTAAATTTTGCTCGTTGTTCGATACGGAGCCAATGGAGACTCTGGAGACCAGATGAAGTTGGGGATTTTTTTGGTAGCATGCATATCAGCCTCACTGCTTCGTTTTGCACTGTTTGCAGTTTCTTAGTGACTTCTTTACATGCCCCCAGATATAAGATGTTGCCGTAGTCCAGTCTAGATGTAATTAGAGCTTGGACTACGGTTTTTAGTGTATTCTGGGGGAGCATCCACCTGATTTTCTTGAGCCACTTGAGTATGGTGAAACATGTGGTCGCCACTCTGACCGCTTGTTGTTTCATGGACAGGTGTTCATCAAAGATGATGCCCAAGTTGCGAGCGGTTTTGGAGGGGGTGGGTGTAGGTCCCATCTGAGGAGGCCAATGTTGGGGGCCCCATAGGGTAGTGTGTTTCCCAAACAGAAGCAGTTTGGTCTTTCCTCCGTTGAGTTTTAGTTTGTTCTCAAACATCCATTTGGCAATGTTATTAAGGCCCGAATGGAGGGAGGACGGGTTGGAGTGTGCATTCGCCGAAAGTGAATAGACAATCTGGGTGTCGTCAGCGTATGAGTAGATCGTCAACCCAGATTTCTCGGCTAAGGTGGCAAGGGGACTGATATATAAGGTAAATAGTATGGGGCTGAGTGTTGAACCCTGGGGAACCCCAAATAGTGAATTGTGAGGTTTGGAAGAGGATGTGGAGGAGAAGACTTGAAAAGTTCTATCGGCGAGGAAACTTTTTAGCCATGCCAGGGCCGGTCCAGTAATGCCACAGGTTTGCAAGGTGTTAAGGAGGATGGTATGGGAGACCGTGTCAAATGCGGCACTTAGGTCGAGTAAAATGAGTGCCATGGTCTCCCCATCATCAACTTGCCGGCGTATAGTTTCGGAAACCCCAAGTAGGGTAGATTCTGTATAAAAGCCTGCCCTAAAACCCGACTGGGATGTGTGAAGGAGGTGATTGGTTTCTGTGAAGTGAGTGAGTTGGGTGACAATATGTTTCTCCAAGATTTTGGAGAATAGGGGTAGCAGCGAAATTGGACGAAAATTAGAGGGGTCATTTGGATCTGCTGTGGCTTTCTTCAGAAGAGGTGAAACCATGGCATGTTTCCATGCCTTAAGGACTTTGGCCTCTATTAAAGAAGAGTTCAGGAGCTCTAAAATGAGCGTAAGGGAGTGGGTGTCGAGTGAAAGGAGGATTTGGGGGGGAAAGGGGTCAAGGGGAGAGCCAGATTTAATAGTTTTTATGATTTCGTGCAATGAAGACAGGTTGAGAGGATCCCATTTGGCTAGATGTTGAGGGGGGACACCTAAGGAAGGGTGTGTACTAGCCTTTTCACAGTTGGATATGCTTACCGGGGAATTTGGGACTGATGGGGAAGAGGTTGAATCTTTGAACTCTTCATATATTTTGTCAATTTTGTTTATGAAGAATTCAGCCAGAACATTGCACTGTGCAGAGTCCAGGGAGGGGGCTTTTGGTTGGCAAGATGAGCCAGAGAGTTCCTGGACTATTTTGAAAAGTGCTTTGGGCCGATTTTGAGCATTCTCAATGGTTGTTTTTGCAAATTCAGCTCTAGCTGATGCACAGTTGGCATGATATTTCAAAAGGGCTGCTTTATATAATGATTTTTGTGCAGGGTCATAGTGGGCGCGCCATCTGCGCTCTAGATTTTTACAGGCCGTTTTTTCAAGTCTAAGTGCATCTGTATACCAGGGGGCCGGGGGATGAAGTGGGATTTGTTTTTTATTTTTCTGTGGAAGGCATACGTTGATGGCAGAGCTGCGCCAGTTGTGAATGGTTGTAGCTTCCTCTATGTTTGTTATATTAGTAAGGGGCCTGGTGTCGTTAAGATGAGTATTCAGCTTGGTAGTGTCCAGCTTTTTCCAGTTCCTTAATACCCTAGGTCCGGATGGGGCCTAATGAAAGATGGCCGGTTGCGGCAGTGCTATTGTAAATTCCACTAGGTAGTGGTCAGACCAGGGGATAGGTTTCGGTGGTTTACAAACAATGTTTTCTTGATTGAAGAAAATTGGATCAAGAAGGTTGACCGCCTTATGGGTCGGACCCGCGTTGTGGAGGGTGAGGTTTAGGGCAGATAGATCCGCTATAAAATTAGTACTGGTGTGACTAGAGGTGTCATTTAGATGGATGTTTAAGTCACCGACTATCAGAAAGTTAGTTGCATCTAACAGAAACGGTGCAATGAGCTCCGGAAAAGAGGCTGCCCAGATGCTGGCTGTGCCAGGAGCTCGATATATTAAAGCACCAGATAACGTGAAGTTTGGAGATAAAAGGAGCTTAAAGGCTCCGACTTCACAGTTAGGGATGTCAAGATCTATCCATTGACATGTATATATGTTTTGATAAATGATAGCGATTCCACCTCCCTCTTTATGGATTCTGTTTTTGCTAATGTAGCTGTAATTAGCGGGCAGCGCAGCTGCTATGTCTGGACCCGAGCTATTAGTCAGCCAGGTCTCCGTGAGGAAAAGTGCAGCTGGTTGTGATGACATGAGTAAATCAAAGATGTCCCTTTTATGTTTAGGTAGTGACCTGCAATTCAGACTGATAAAAGAGAGGTCAATTAAGGGTGGAGTGGGAGTTATTATTTGCCGTGCCGGTGGAAAGTCGGCAATTTCCAGATCAATTTCAGAGGGTAGGGAATGAAGACAAAGGTTACAATCAGAACATGTGAAAGGGGTATATATGCAATTAATGAACTTGCCATTAGAGCATATAGGAGGAATACATGCCAGAAGAGCCTCCTTGGAGTAGGTAATGGGGGTGTAGTTAGATGAGCCAAGGTTAGTGACCCCTGGCCGCGTCTGGTCGCGGACGGGCGCAGACGGGCAGGACTTTGGCTTGACTTCGGCGCGCCCGCTGCGCGCGTCCGCTGCGCGGCCGAGTACACATGGGTTAAATGGACAGGGGCGGAGTCAGCTGCAGATCGCTGATTGGTTGGGCACAGGAAGTAGCAATCACTTCCTCCGTGGTGGGCGTGGCGCCGTCCCTCCACTCAAACCAAACTTTTGGCGGTGGACCGGGGAACAAGTGCGCTTTACAAATAGTCAAGTGAGAGCTTACAAGTTTTAAAATCACAGTATTACACTTTTAAAATCGTGTGCTAATGCGTTAGTTACCAGCGCTCGAGATAGCGTAGTCTCCTGCTTGTCTCTGCGCTCAGAATCAACAGAGCGAATGGTGGAAGCGGCCTAAGAGCCTGTGGGGAGTCAGCTGCAGATCGCTGATTGGTTGGGCACAGGAAGTAGCAATCACTTCCTCCGTGGTGGGCGTGGCGCCGTCCCTCCACTCAAACCAAACTTTTGGCGGTGGACCGGGGAACAAGTGCGCTTTACAAATAGTCAAGTGAGTGCTTACAAGTTTTAAAATCACAGTATTGCACTTTTAAAATCGTGTGCTAATGCGTTAGTTACCAGCGCTCGAGATAGCGTAGTCTCCTGCTTGTCTCTGTGCTCAGAATCAACAGAGCCAATGGTGGAAGCGGCTTAAGAGCCTGTGGAGTCAGCTGCAGATCGCTGATTGGTTGGGCACAGGAAGTAGCAATCACTTCCTCCGTGGTGGGCGTGGCGCCGTCCCTCCACTCAAACCAAACTTTTGGCGGTGGACCGGGGAACAAGTGCGCTTTACAAATAGTCAAGTGAGTGCTTACAAGTTTTAAAATCACAGTATTACACTTTTAAAATCGTGTGCTAATGCGTTAGTTACCAGCACTCGAGATAGCGTAGTCTCCTGCTTGTCTCTGCGCTCAGAATGAGTCCAAGGTTGGAGAGGTTGTTGAGCAGGGTGGTGGTGTTGTTGTTGCTGTTGTTCTCCAGGTGAAAGTTCAGGTCCCCTAAGAGGATGCATTCTGGTGAGGCTAGGACGTGCGGGCTGATGAAGTCGGTGATGGTTTCGCTGAATTATGTGTGCAGACCCGGGAGTCTGTAGATGAGCGTTCCTCTAAGGGTGGTCTTGGGGTTGGTGTGAATCTGGAAGTGTAGGTGTTCGGCGGCGGAGAGTGTGTCTTCGGTGTTGGTCGTGATGTTGATGGGGTTCTTGTGGACGATGTAGATTCCTCCTCCGATTTGGTTGACGCGGTCCTTCCGGTTGATCTTGTAGCCTTCCGCGATGGCTATGGCGATGTCGGGTGCCGAGGAGGGGTTCGTCCAGGTTTCCGTGAGGAAGGTGACGTCTGGTGCTGTTGTGTCGAGGAGGTCCCAAAGTTCTATGGCGTGCGTGTGGAGGGAGCGGGTGTTGAGGAGGATGCATTTGAGGTGATTGTTGTCGTTGCTTGGTCCAGCGGGCGGGGGGAAGGTTCGGAGGCAGGTGAATTTGCAGGCTTGGCAGGTGAAGGGTCCCTGGGTTTGCCTCGGGGTGGCTCGGTAACAGGTAGGTGGTCGTCCGGTGTTGAGTGCGTTGAGGGCGGCGGGGTCATATCTCAGTCGATGCTTCTGGCTCCTGCGGGGGCCAGGGGTACTGGCGCTGGGGGCAGTCCAGGCGCGGACGGGCGCAGACAGGCCTGACTTTGGCACGCCAGCGGCACGCTCGTTGCGTGCGGCTTCCATATGAGGGGCAGAGGGAGGGAGGAGCAGCTGGGAGGTGGGAGTGGGCGGCCAATGGGAGTCGAGGGGGCGGGGCTGCAGGGACGCAGTGGCGGGGAGAAAACGGCGGGGAACAGAGGTAGCGGGGACAGCAACAAAGGGGGCACAAATGTGGAAACAGAGCACAGGGGTACAAAAGGGTACAAAAGGCAAGAGTGGCACAGGGGGGCAATCAAGGAAGCAATAACAACAACAACCAAGACGGGCAGACAATCAAGAATGGCAAACACAGTACTTAGCCGGGTTAGAGGCGGCTAACAAGGGCGGCAGTGGCAGCAGGAACCAGGACACACAGGGGGCTGCCTGGCAGTGAGGGGAGCGACCTACCTGGTGGCAGGGTCAACGGTCGCTCTCTCTACCGTTGCACGGCCTCCATGTGACTCCAGTGAAGTCTTTCACCCTCCGCAGTTTCAGCTCGGTGCAGGAGATCTTCCTAGGATGTGATGTTATGTTATGTGATGTTATGTGATGTTACCCAGCATTTATAGAGTGCATGTACACCAAGAAGGTTTTATGACACTAAGAGGTCTATTATGATGGCGGGCGGATTGCCCCCACTGGGCCGCCGGTATCCACCACTGGCCTGGCGGGGGCGATCCACCCGCCATCCAGGCCTGATTAACCTCCTGCCAAATTAGTATGGCTGGGGTTCAGCGGCGAACGGAAAGACCATCTGCTGATTTTCCGCCGGTCGACTCGTCGACCGGGCATAAAAGGGGCATATTATGGTGGTTGTGTCTGCAAGATACCGCCAACGATATTATGATGATTGTGGAGAACAGCCTTTCCATGGCGGCATTGCCACCATGGAAAGGTATGCAGTTTTTGCTTTTGGGTGTCCGTTGCGGGCACCCACGGTGTTGGGGCGTAGAGGGTGCACATGGGGGTTCCTATGGTACCCCCCTGCATTTGCATGCACAAGGTGGCAGGCACCGTACTGTGCCTGCCATGTTGCGCTTGTCAATGCACATCATGCATTCTTTACATTGCGGCGGATGTTGCTGTGAGCACCGCCGCAATGTAAAAAATGCGGGATACGCCGGTCAATGTGGCGGGCACATCCTAATGCCAATTGAGGACCACCGCACCTATGGCGGGTGGTCCCTTTTGCCGTTGCAGTGGCAGGCGGATCGTAATAGACCCCTAAGTTAATAGAGGGAACACAAGGTCAATACTTAGTCATCAGCTTGAATGAATGAATTATTAAGGTAAATCTGGGTGTCACTGTGCATTGGCGATTGCAAAGTCCGGTCTTGGATCCGAGTACCCTGTGCATCGATTCTATTCTTATTATGCTCTGTGACTGATCGTGTCAATGTGTCACTGTCACATCTTCAAATGTTAAAGACACAAAAGGTGATGGGACAGGCTCTGGCAAGCGGTGTAAACGCTGATAATCCCTCTGGCGAGCACTCCATCCACTACGCCACACTAAATAGAGGCCCACCACCCGAGAGCAGTCATGGTCCCCCCTCGCCCCTCCCCCCCATAGAAGTCTCCATCCAGAACAGACAGTTGAGGCCCCACCAACAGGGACTCCAGGCTGGCTTCAGCCGTATCCGGCCTTGTCCCTGAGGTATGTCTGGTGTCCGGGGCGCAGCGAGCAAGGCCGCCTCATCCGGGCACACGTGGGCCACGTAGGGGCACGTGGAGCATTCGTCAAACACACGAAGGTGATGGAAAGGTGCCAGCGAGTATTCTAACCATTGGCACTCGCTCTGAGTAGCATCTCATCCCCCTGATATTCAGCCACCGTGCACTCTAGACAGAGGTCTGCCCTACGCACATCGGTGACAGCCCCTCTCCTCATAGGAAAAGCCCACCCCAAACTGGGAGGTGAGGAGGCCCCTGCAGAAGAGACGCAAGCAGCCCTAGACCCCAGACCCCTGGCCACCTACCTATGCCTTGTCAGGAAGGGATGATGGAATCCGGAGGCACAAAGAGGCAGGGACCCGTGTCTGCGCGTGCCCTGGGACACTTAAGGCATTACATCAAGGTCACAAAAGGCGACGGGAGCAATGCGCGCCAGTCTCAGCCACTGACTGTCGCTCCGGGTGGAATCCCATAAACCTGTGAGCACCGGGACATCTGTCATCACACAGTGGGAGAGGATGGCACATATACTATCTATACATCTAGAGATTCATACCTTTATGGATAGGCACAGCGACAGACAGATAACAGATTGATTCACAGACAGACCGACACATAGATAGACAGACAGATAGATAGAGACAGATAGATAGACTGATAAACAGACAGACTAACAGATAGATAGACAGACAGACAGATTGATAGATAGCTACAGATAGATAGACATCGATAGAAAGAATAGATAGATAGAGAGTGAAGGCGATAGATAGATAGATAGATGGATGGATGAATGGATGGATGGAGGGATGGATGGATGGATGGATGGAGGGAGGGAGGGATGGATGGATGGGTGGAGGGATGGAAGGATGGATGGAGGGTTGTAGGGAAGATGGATGGAGGGATGAGGGATGGATGGATGGGTGGAGGGATGGAAGGATGGAAGGATGGATGGAGGGAGGGAGGGAGGGATGGAAGGATGGATGGAGGGTTGTAGGGAGGGATGGATGGATGGATGGAGGGATGGATGGATGGATGGATGGAGGGATGGATGGTTGGAGGGAGGGATGGAGGGAGGGAGGGATGGAGGGCTGGAGGGAGGGATGGATGGAGGGATGGAGGGATGGATGGATGGATGGAGGGAGGGAGGAGGGAGGGATGGAGGGTTGGAGGGAGGGATGGATGGATGGAGGGATGGAGGGAGGGATGGAGGGATGGAGGGATGGAGGGATGGATGGATGGATGGATGGATGGAGAGATGGAGGGATGGATGGATGGATGGAGGGATGGAGGGATGGATGGATGGACGGAGGGAGGGAGGGATGGATGGATGGTTGGAGGGTTGGAGGGAAGGATAGAGGGTTGTAGGGAGGGATGGATGGATGGATGGAGGGATGGATGGATGGATGGAGGGATGGAGGTTTAGAGGGAGGGATGGAGGGAGTGAGGGATGGAGGGTTGGAAGGAGGGATGGATGGATGGATGGAGAGATGGAGGAATGGATGGATGGATGGAGGGAGGGAGGGATGGAGGGTTGGAGGGAGGGATGGATGGAGGGATGGATGGAGGGATGGAGGGTTGGAGGGATGGAGGGTTGGAGGTATGGATGGGTGGAGGGATGGATGGATGAATGGAGGGAGGGAGGGATGGATGGAGGGTTGGAGGGAGGGATGGATGGATGGATGGATGGATGGATGGAGGGAGAGAGGGAGGGAGGGAGGGAGGGATGGATGGATGGAGGGATGGAGGGTTGGAGGGATGGATGGATGGATGGATGGATGGAGGGATGGAGGGAGGGATGGAGGGAGGGATGGATGGAAGGAGGGATGGAAGGATGGATGGAGGGATGGAGGGAGGGATGGAGGGATGGAGAGATGGATGGAGGGATGGAGGGATGGAGGGAGGGAGGGATGGATGGATGGAGGGAGGGAGGGATGGATGGATGGAGGGAGGGTGGGTGGATGGATGGATGGATGGATGGAGGGATGGAGGGATGTATTGATGGATGGCGGGATGGAGGGATGGATGGATGGATGGATGGATGGAGGGATGGAAGGATGGATGGATGGAGATGGATGGAGGGATGGATGAATGGAGGGATGAAGGGATGGAGGGAAGGATGGAGAAAGGGATGGATGGATGGAGGGAGGGAGGGATGGATGGAGGGAGGGAGGGAGGGAGGGATGGATGGATGGATGGATGGATGGATGGAGGGATGGATGGAGGGATGGATGGATGGATGGATGGATGGATGAAGGGAGGGATGGATGGATGGATGGATGAAGGGAGGGATGGATGGATGGATGGATGGATGGATGGATGGATGGATGGATGGATGGATGGATGGATGGATGGATGGATGGATGGATGGATGGATGGGTGGATGGATGGATAGGCAGGCAGGCAGACAGACCGACAGACAGATACAAAGGGGCCGATTCACAGAACTAACTTAAGACAAAATCCTAAACTTACTACTTTTGGTATGCACAGAAGTTAGGATTTTGACTTAAGTTTGTCTTAAGACAAACTTAAGACAGACTTAAGACAGACTTAAAACCGACTTAAGACAAACTTAAAACAGACTTAAGACAAACTTAAGACAAACTTAAGACAAACTTAAGACAGACTTAAGACAAACTTAAGACAACATCCCAACTTAAGTCCGTCTTAAGTCTGTCTTAAGTCTGTCTTAAGTTTGTTTTAAGCCAAACTTGTCAAAATCCTAACTTCTGAGAATTCCAAAAGCAGTAAGTTTAGGATTTTGTCTTAAGTTAGTTCTATGAATCGGGCTCATCGATAGATAGATAGATTGCTAGATAGATAGAAAGAAAGATAGATAGATAGATAGATAGATAGATAGATAGATAGATAGATAGATAGATAGATAGATAGATAGATAGATAGATCCCTGTGTACCCAGTGCCCCCTGACATATTTCCTAACCATGGCAGGAGAAGGAGGTAGTTTTACTCTCTAGAGTAGATGTCATACTCCGCCCCCTGGTAGTCGACAAAGCCAGATTCTCTGACACAATATGGTGTGTGCAGGGCTCCCCTGTGTACCCAGTGCCCGATGACAGATTTCCTAATCCTGGCGTCCTGGGTGGGGGAGATGATATTTCAGCCCAGAAAGCTGACATCACACTCCAGATCCTGCCAGTGCAGGCATCTCAAACATGAGGGCTGTGGGTGTGACCCAGTGCAGACGTCTCACACATGATGGCTGTGGGTGTGACCCAGTGCAGACGTCTCATGCATGAGGGCTCTGGGCGTGACCCAGTGAAGATGTCTCACACATGAGGGCTCTGGGTGTGACCCAGTGCAGGCGTCTCACACATGAGGGCTGTGGGTCTGACCCAGTGCAGATGTCTCACGCATGAGGGCTGTGGGTGTGACCCAGTGCAGACGTCTCACACATGAGGGCTGTGGGTCTGACCCAGTGCAGACGTCTCACACATGAGGGCTGTGGGTGTGACCCAGTGCAGATGTCTCACATATGAGGGCTCTGGGCGTGACCCAGTGAAGATGTCTCACACATGAGGGCTCTGGGTGTGACCCAGTGAAGGCGTCTCACACATGAGGGTTGTGGGTCTGACCCAGTGCAGACGTCTCACGCATGAGGGCTGTGGGTTTGACCCAGTGCAGACGTCTCACACATGAGGGCTGTGGGTGTAGCCCAGCCGCCTTGCCGTGTATGCGCTTTAAAGTGGTTCTGCTTACTTTTTATGCTGCATTAGCTTTTTGGCCGATTTTACTCCGTGATTACAGCCTCAGCTGTACCTGGCTGCCGCTTTGTTCAGTAGGCGCTTTAACCTTTCAGTGATTCTATTGTTACTGCATTAGCGCGTTCTCCCCCAGCGCTCTGTTGTGCTCCCCCCTCCTCCATTTTGTTTGTTGTTGTCGTGCGCAGCCTGCCCCGCCTCCCAGCTGAGCCGACCTCCCACAATCTACAAAGGACGCTTCCCGACCTGTAAACGCCGTGACTCACTCTACGCCTTGGCCGGAGTGGTCGCTCCCAGCGCCCCTAGCTCCTCTGTGGTATCGTTAACAGCGCTCTTACAGATTTGTGCTTTATAATTTCAGCCTCAGCTGTGCCTGGCTGCCGCCTTGCCGTGAAAGCGCTTTAAAGTGGTTCTGCTTACTTTTTATGCTGCATTAGCTTTTTGGCCGATTTTACTCCGTGATTACAGCCTCAGCTGTACCTGGCTGCCGCTTTGTTCAGTAGGCGCTTTAACCTTTCAGTGATTCTATTGTTACTGCATTAGCGCGTTCTCCCCCAGCGCTCTGTTGTGCTCCCCCCTCCTCCATTTTGTTTGTTGTTGTCGTGCGCAGCCCGCCCCGCCTCCCAGCTGAGCCGACCTCGCCCCTCCCCCCTTCACTATCCACTTATGACAGTGGCTTTTGCGTGCAGCGTCCACGCGCAGCGTCCGCGCCCAATCCGCGCCGAAGGTGCACCAAAGGTAAGCCCGTCTACGCCCGTCCGCGCCTGGACCGCGCCCAGCGCCAGACCCCCTGCCCCTCGTGTTTCCCAGCCCTCCCGCATCACCTACGATGCCGCCACCCTCCTAGCCCTTAACCCCGGTCGCGCTCCCAACTGCGTCCAAGCCGCTCCTGGTCGCACCCATGGACCTTTCTCCTACTACTCCTGCAAATTCATCGGCACCGACAACATCTCCGCTACAACCTCACCACAGATACCCGACCCCAACCACCTACATTGCATCCTTCTCAACACCCGATCAGTCCACAGGCACGCCATCGACCTATGGAACCTACTAGACACCATCTCTCCGGACATCGCCTTCCTTACGGAAACATGGATGAATGCTTCCTCAGCACCAGACATCACCATTGTCATCCCTGATGAATATAAGATCACACGCAAGGACCGCACCAGCCACACAGGAGGAGGAATCGCTATCGTCCATAAGAAATCTATCCGCATCTCAACCAGCTCTGACGCCAACCTCGCCAATTCCGAACACCTTCACTTCCAGATCCACATCGACCCCAAGACCACACTCAGAGGCACCCTCCTCTACAGACCACCAGGACCCCGCGCAAAATTCAGTGAAGACATCACGGACTTCATCACTCCTCACGCGCTCCCCTCCAAAGACTACATCCTTCTGGGAGACCTCAACTTTCACCACGATAAGAGCAACGACCGCAACACCGCCACCCTCGTGGACAACCTCACCAACCTCGGACTTAAACAACTGGTCACTTCCCCCACCCACATCGCAGGTCACACACTCGACCCCATCTTCACCTCCAGCAACCATGTCTCCTTCAGCCACACTACGGACCTCATCTGGACTGACCACAGATGCGTTCACTTCAACTACAACAAACCAAAACCCAGCATCCACCTCCAACCTACCTTGAAAAGGAACTGGAACAAAATCACCACGGACCAAATCTCCGCATCGCTCCTTCAACACACCCCAGCCCCCTCCTCCAACGCTAACGAAGCCGACGCTAATCTCACCCTATGGTTATCCAACACCGCTGACACCTTAGCACCTCTGAAAAAACGTCAAAACAAACCTGGCAGCAAGAAAGCCTCATGGTTCAACGATGATCTCAAGAAGTCCAAGAAACTCTGCCGCTCCCTTGAAAAGGCCTGGAAAAAAGACCCTACCACCAGCACCAAGGACGCCTTCAAAAACGCCACCCGCACTCACCACCAACTAATCCGAAAAGCCAAGAAAGCAGCATTCAAGGATCGACTCGACAACAACGCTCACAACAGCAAGGAACTTTTCAACATCGTCAAGGAATTTTCCAATCCCTCGGCCAACTCCAACGACATCACCCCCTCTCAAACCCTCTGCGACTCCCTAGCCTCTTTTTTCCACAACAAGATTGCAGACATCCACAACAGCTTTGACAACCAACCCGGAAACCAACCCACCTTACCGTCTGCTGTCCATCCTCCCCCCGTGAACACCCTTAACGACTGGAAGCCAATCTCCACTGAGGACACCATCCGCCTGATGAACTCCATCCACTCAGGATCCCCCACAGACCCATGTCCTCACCACATCTTCAACAAAGCAGACTCCGTCATAGCACCGCACCTCCGAGACGTCATCAACTGCTCCTTCAACTCCGCTACCTTCCCTGAAGACTGGAAACACGCTGAACTCACCGCCCTTCTGAAAAAACCAACAGCGGACCCCACCGAACTCAAAAATTACTGCCCCATCTCGCTTCTTCCATTCCCTGCCAAAGTCATCGAGAAAGCCGTCAACTGCCAGCTCGCCGACTTCCTCGAAGCCAACAAATCCCTCGACCCCTCACAATCTGGCTTCCGAGCAAAACATAGCACTGAGACCGCCCTCATCGCAGCAACAGATGACATCCGAACTCTACTGGACAATGGAGACACAGTCGCCCTCATCCTCCTCGACCTCTCTGCAGCATTCGATACAGTCTGCCACAGCACCCTTCTACAACGCCTTAATAACATCGGAATCCAAGGAAAAGCACTGGAATGGATCACCTCGTTCCTCACCGGAAGAACCCAGAGAGTCCGCCTTCCTCCATTCAAGTCCGAGGCCTCTGAAGTCATCTGCGGCGTACCTCAAGGATCCTCACTCAGTCCCACCCTCTTCAACGTATACATGAGCCCCCTCGCGGCCATCGCACGCCAACACAACCTCTACATCATCTCTTACGCGGACGACACTCAACTGATCCTTTCTCTCACCAATGACCCCGGCGCCGCCAAAACTAACCTGCACGAAGGAATGAAAGAAGTCGCCGATTGGATGAAACAAAGCCGTCTGAAACTGAACTCAGACAAAACAGAAGTCCTCATCCTAGGCACATCCCCCTCTGCTTGGGACGACTCCTGGTGGCCGGAAGCCCTCGGAAAAGCACCCATCCCGACAGACCACGCACGGAACCTTGGCGTCATCCTGGACTCTTCACTCTCAATGAACAAACAAGTCAGCGCGTATCCTCTTCCTGCTTCAACATTCTTCGCATGCTCAGAAAAACATTTCGCTGGATCCCCTCCGAAACAAGGAAAACAGTCACCCACGCCCTGGTCACGAGCCGACTGGACTACGGAAACACCCTCTACGCAGGTACCACCGCTAAACTCCAGAAGAAACTCCAACGAATCCAAAACGCCTCAGCCAGGCTCATATTAGACATCCCACGCAACAAACACATCTCTGGTCACCTTAAAGACCTCCACTGGCTGCCCGTCAATAAGAGGATCACTTTCCGACTGCTCACCCACGCACACAAATCACTTTACGACATCGGACCAGACTGCCTCAACTCTCGACTGTCCTTCTACACCCCCTCCCGCCAACTACGCTCTTCCGACCAAGCCCTCGCCACTGTACCTCGCATCAACAAGACCACCATGGGAGGCAGATCCTTTTCTTACCTGGCTGCTAAAACATGGAACTCACTCCCCGCTTACCTCCGCCTCACCCAGAACCACCTGGCGTTCAGAAAGCAGCTTAAAACGTGGATATTTGACAAATAATCCTCCTCCTCTTCCTAAGCGCCTTGAAACCCTCTGGGTATGTAGTGCGCTATACAAATATTTTTGACTTGACTTGACTTGACTTGCAGACGTCTCACTCATTAGGGCTCTGGGTGTGACCCAGTGCAGACGTCTCACACATGAGGGCTGTGGGTGTGACCCAGTGCAGACGTCTCACACATGACGGCTGTGGGTGTGACCCAGTGCAGACGTCTCACACATGAGGGCTGTGGGTGTGACCCAGTGCAGACGTCTCACTCATTAGGGCTCTGGGTGTGACCCAGTGCTGACGTCTCACACATGAGGGCTGTGGGTCTGACCCAGTACAGACGTCTCACGCACGAGGGCTGTGGGTGTGACCCAGTGCAGACGTCGCACGCATGAGGGCTGTGAGTCTGACCCAGTGCAGACGTCTCTTTTTTCCTCCTTTAATATTTTCAGCTTTTCTGTCACTTTCTTTCACTTTCTACATTGTTCTGCTTTTCTTTCACTTTGTGCATTTTTCCTCTTGTCAATGTTTCACCTTTTCCTCCCTGTGTCCGCATTGCTGCTTGTGCTCCGCGGCCCGCCCCCCTCCAGTGCCGCTTCCCTGTTCTCCTGCCTCCCAGCTGTCCAGCATACCCCCTCAAGCTACTTAATGGTAACCACAGTGCAGCCGCACAGCGGGCATGCCTTTGGAGCTCCGAACATGCCTGGACCACGCCGAGTGCCACGGACCCTGGTCCTCGGATCATCCCCCACTACAACGCCAGCACCTTCTACGCCCTCAACCCTGGACCCCACACCGCCTGCTGCCGGGCATTGCCAAATGACCTTTTTTCCTGCCAAAACCGCAGTTGAACCTTTTCCAGCCATCGCACACTAGCCCACCCACCGCATGACCAACAAATACCAGACCTGACCACTTTAGCTGTATCCTGCTCAACACGCTCCTGTCACAAACACGCTGTGGATATCTGAGACCTACTCGACTACATGACTCCGACATCGCCTTCCTCATGGAAACCTTGGCCACTTAGGGCGAACATAGCAAACACAATAAGATGATGAACAGAGTGCTGAAACTTTTCAACCACTCACCCCCAGTCACAGATCTGGTTTTAACTAATTGTTCTTTTGCTCACTATGCAATCCCAGTTTGGACCCATCCATACGCAAATCAGTCTTTACCCTGTTCCTCATGGAAACAGTCCAGCCCGAACTGTAAGGCCGGGTCATCCATGGACCGGAATCAAGCATCCTGGAACCGGTTTCGGGGTATTACTCCTCACCAGCCAGGCTAGTTTGAATTCAGTGGCACAGAAAGCAAGGGACCCACATCTTGTCATACCCTTGGCCAGTTAGGGCGAACAAAGCAAACACAAGAGATGATGGACGGAGTGCTGAAAGTTTTCAACCTCTCACCCCCAGTCAGAGATGAGGGTTTAATCCATCGTTCTTTTGCTCACTTTGCCTCCCCAGTTTGGTCCCAGCCATATGCAAATAAGTCTTGACCCTGTTCCTCATGGGAACAGTCCATCCAGTTTGGGCACAGTGACAGAGGCTCTTTGTACTGTTTCCCCTACCCATGCCCTCCGTGTAGCTTTAGCCCCATGGCCTACATATTGCTCCCTCCCGTGTTGCCTATCCCCTGGATTGCTTCTTTCTCCACCCTTCATGTTGCTACCCCCCACCCATGCCGTAAACACCAATTTTGCACAGTTTTGTAATGTTTTATATACACATCCAAACCAAATGTTACATGTATTTGTACGGCACTCATGTCACCCAGAGGATATCCTGGCACCTGAAGAAGAATGGGGTGGTCCCGGCGGGGCCTATTGGAGGAGACAGATTTTCAGGTTTGTGCAGAAATCAAGGGCTGAACTGGTGGCTCTGATGTGTGCGGGTGATTTGTTCTGGGCTGTGGGGATAAGGTAGGAGTAGGTATGCTTGTCGCCTCTATCTCTTTGGATGTGGCAGATGTGTGTGAGCAGGAGGCTGGCCGAGTGGAGCTCTCTGTTAGAGGTGTAGAAGCTGACGCGGCTATTCAAATAAGCAGGCCTTCACTGTGCAGAGCTTTGTTTGTGTGTGTGAGGAGCTTGAAGGGTGCACAGTTGTGGACTGGGAGCCAGTGGAGGTCTTTGAGATGTGTGGAGGAGTTGGAGCACGAACCTGGCTGCTTCTATGGATGACATGAAGTCTCTTAGTGTGGGATGGGGTGTGGCTAGGCAGCCATCATGGCAGATGCGCGTCCCTAACGCTCTGGCTGAAATCCCCTTTAATCCGGCACAAACATCCTTAAAGTGAGCCATCCGCGCCGGACACAAGCGAACCCAAACCGCCAGGGCGTCACTGAGGCCAGGGAGCCTTGCATCGAGTCGTTTCATCCCTATAACTGCAGCTGCCATCGAGGGGAGAGACGCGGCCTACAAGGGGACAGCGGCCCCTGCTGGGGCGGAGAACTGCTGGATGGAGAGACAACGGACTCCCTGTAAAACTCCCGAGACTGTGAGCACCGCAGCTCACATGGCACATGGCGCCACTGCGCGGAGTTGCCTGCAGGAACCGGCTGCAGCGGAGAGGCCCCTGCGGATCTTCGTGCCTCTGGCGAGAAAGGGGGGCTGCCATTGTAAAGTGGGAGGAAGCTGGGGGCTCTAGCAGACGTGCGATCGACGCTGGTGTTATCCTGCCCTCGGGACTCCCAGTGAGAGCAGACGGAAGCGAGGGTAGCGGTACGAGCGGCGCACTGTAGGGGCTGCGGAATCGTGCGCCGAAGAAAGCGCCGAATGAGAGCGGTGGTGGTTGCACAGCGCTTGTCATGGCAGCCCCTTGATGCAGAACCGCGACACCGTCTGTACCTAGTGGCGGACTGAGGGTGCACACGCCTACCGATGGGAACGAGGCCTGGTGGTGACACACCGGTGAGTGCACACACCTGTAGCTGGCCAGAGACACTTACAGTTATCGTACTGACAATGCAGGCAACTGGCACTGACGACTTCATGCTGGGATTGGCCTAGCCTGACAGCGGCAGAGGGAATGGGCGCAATTTGCAACCTGCACAGAAGGTCGCAATGAGCATGAGGCCTAGGCATAGTGCCAATATCGGCCTAAACCCGACCTTTCTTCATACAACACACCCCTGCACCAATAACTGACACCACACAAGTTGATGGAGAAAGCTGTTGCAGTTTTATTAGCATAAACATTATGCCAACATGTTGGGTTATCTTACGGACGATCCAGAGCAGGCCGCCTCTCGCGACCCGCCCACCTGATGAGCCATAACCCCCGCGGTGTTAATCGTCGGGGCGTTTTCAGTTTTGGGGGAAGGTCTAACCCCTTCCCCGGCGAACCTCTCGTCCGCCCATCACTCACGCCCCTCCCCCTCGGGGGCGGAGCGTTGGCAACCCCCGGTTGCTCAGGTACACAAGCGCCCGAAGGACTAACGGGGCGCCGTCGGTCCTCCAGGATCCACCGTGGATCTCCCTGGGGATAATTCGCTCACGCACCCTTCCGGTGCTCCTGTAGAGGGTACGCTTCTGTACCTTCCTGTATTGGATCGCCCTGTAACTCCGCCTGCAACACAAAGATAAGACATTAGTAGCAACAAACACCCCCCCGATCTGCCCAAGAGCAGGGTAAGCGGATGTTGGACAGGCCACGTGAAGGGCCGCTCCCCCTCTGCCCGACCAGGCCCGAGCCCGGTCCCTCAAGTGTCACACACCACCACTTCACGCTTTCCGTCCCCTCCGGGACCCTTGCCTCTGAACATATCGACCTCGTGGGCCCGATCCCTCACTGGCCCGCGCGCCCAGCCTGGGCGCCATCTTGGACACTCCGCCACGAGGCCGCGTGGCCCCCGAACGACCCCAACCCTGGGCCTGGCCAGGCCTCAGACATCCCGGCACCATCATCCACCCAGGAGGTGAGCGGACTACTTGGCAGGTCAATGGGAGAAAGAGGTGTCGATGGTTCTCCCTCGCCAGGTGCCGCTCGCCCACCATCTCCCCGGGCGCTGGCTCCACCCCCCTGCTGGGTGTCTGGACCCCTTCATCCCGGACCCCCCCAACCTCCAAGGGCGAGGGTCCGGACACTGTTCACACGTCTGCGGGAAATCTCAATGGCCACCCCTGATCTAGCGTCTTTCCAATGCTGTCTTGGAGTGATTTCAGACCACCATAATTCACAAGGCCCCAAATGTTTGCTCAAATCGCACAGCGTGCCCCTCATTGTCTGTAGCAGGACCCTGCGCTCCAAGTGGACCAACTCCTCGCCCCCCAGATGTAAAATAAACAAGTCTGGTGGAGATTCACCCCCGTCCAATATCTGCTGAAATATACGCTTCACGCTACTCCAGTGTAAGTCGGCCAACACTATCCACCTGATCCTTGTTGTGGAGAAACCATGCTTCCATTTTCCGCTCTCAGCCCACCGGGCTACGCTTAGGATTCTCGCATTTCCTGCCACCCAAACAGATTTACCTACCAAATAAAAGATGCAGATGCTTAAAATCATGTTTATAAACAACTCTCCAAGTTATGCACTGCAATCAATAACACTGACTGAACGTCACACTCATAGTACTCAAATTAAAACACAAATTTCAAGAAAAGTCACTCCTGTTCTAGCCCACTCAAGAGCGAATACATCGTTTGTAACAGTTAGACTCCCAGCGCCCCACCTGTTTAATATTTTCAACTGGTAAACCTGCCTGAAATGCTGTGGTCGCGGCTCCTATCCTAAATGAATGGGGACAAAACCTTGTCCACTGTCTTTTGCTGCCAGATAAGTCTAAACAAGTGTCCATGATGCGCTGCAGTTTGTACTTGGTCAGGGGGGTTTCGTCTGCATGGATCAGCAGGTAACCTTCCACGGGGGGGCGCTGTGCAAAGTAAGTCTCGACCAGCCGTACGGGGCAGTACCTGGCAATTTCCAACTTGTTCAGCACTATCACCCTGCCCGCACCTCCTTGGTCTGTTTTGGATTGTCTCAACCTTATCGACAAGCAGTCCCCAACCAACGTAGCATCCTGCCTACACAAGGCTCTGCCTGATTTGTCAAACCTCGAGGTGGCCACAATCTCCCCTATTCTGAACGCACCAAAGAAGGCTAGTGCAAAGGTTGCAGAAAAAAGAGCTGCCTCGAACGCTGAACTGGTGGCCCTTTCTGTGTTGTACAGCATCCCTTTCAAAGTTGCAAAGTCAATCGCTGCCCTATTGTCAGGAGCACGGGGCTCGCTTCTGGACCAATCCTTCTGCGCTGACCTTATTAAAAAGGAGTTGGTTGGGTCAGGCTGTCCCCTCAGTCTAGCACGGTGACAAATGGCCGACAAATGCCCCGCCACCCAAGATTGTGACTTGCCCTCATCTTTCGCCCACATAATAAAATCCTGAGTCCTGGACTCCAAGGTAGGCATCTCTTGTTCCCAGTCCCCGGTGACAGCACAGAATTTCTCCACTCCTGCCCGGTAACGCTTGACTGTTCGCAGAGCAAAAGCCAGCTCGCCTCGACCTCTCAATCACTTCTCAGATTCAGAATGAACCACAGGTGCTCTGGGAATCTTGTCATTTCTTCCTTTGCTCTCGGCCACGCCTCCCGAAAACTGTGCCACTGGAAGCGAGAAAGCACGTCAGCAGCAGAGTTCTGGACCCCTTGGATATGTCGCGCTCTACATTCTACATTGCAAACCAGACAAACCCTCATCAACTCTCTGAGTAGGCATAAAACTAAAGGGCAAGAAGCAGACTGAGAATTGATGGCCTGTACCACAGCTAGATTATCTGACCACATCAAGACCCTACGTGCAGCTAGCTTCGCTGGCCAAAGATGAAAAGCTACCACAATAGGAAACAGTTCAATCACAGTGATGTTGGAAGTCACTCTCTTTTTTCGCCACACGTTAGGCCATCTTTGGGCGCACCAGTCGGTGTCAAGTATAACACCAAATCCTTCCCTACCAGATGCATCTGTGAACATAGCCAGTTCAGGAGCCCCCACCCAAGGTGCCCTCCAAACTACAGAGACATTGAAATCAGCAAGGAATGTAGCCCACATCTTCAGTTCTTCTTTCATGCCTTTACTAAGTCTCACCAAATGATAACTCTTACTGACTTTAGCGGACGCCCTTGCCAACCTGCGCGCAAAGACCCTTCCTGTCGGAATAATTCTGGCAGAAAAGTTGAGTTTCCCCAGCAGACCTTGCAAGAAACCTAGAGTCACCTTGTCCTGACCTAGAGCCAAAACAATGGACTGCGCCAAATCCTGAACCTTGTCTGCTGGTAACCTACACTCCCCTTTCACCGTGTCAATCTCAATCCCTAGGAAGGTCAAAACCTGCGCAGGCCCAACTGTTTTGCTGGGCGCTAAGGGGACCCCTAAAGTAGTAGTGAGTTCTTCAAACTTCTGCAATGATGCGCTACACTCCCTAGACCCCTGTCTCCCTACAAAAAGGAAGTCGTCAAGGTAATGAGACACCCCACTGATCCCGTAGCGGGATTGCAACGCCCACTGCAGGAAGCTGCTGAATGCTTCAAAGTATGCACAAGACACTGAACAACCCATTGGCATGCAACGATCGTAGTAATACTTTCCATCCAATTTGAAGCCCAGCAGGTGTTGACTACTGGGATGCACCGGCAAAAACCTAAAGGCTGATTCTATGTCTGCTTGGGCCAACCACGCCCCTGCACCTGCTCTTCTTACCAGCTCCAAAGCTACATCCAGTGTGCAGTAGGAGACGGAGCAAGACCCCTCCTCTAACCCATCGTTAACTGACGCTCCTTCAGGGTGAGAGAGATTGTGAATGAGCCTGAAAGCCCCTGGCTCCTTCTTAGGGACAACCCCCAGTGGTGACACCACAAAGTTTTTTAAAGGGGGGCTGGAAAAGGGGCCAGCTACTCTACCTAGCAATCTCTCCTTCTCTCCTTTGGATTTGACCACAAGAGGCAACTCCCTAGCTGATCTTAAATTTTCAGCCTCTCTGGGGGCCTCACAGCCCACGTAGGGTATCTTAAAACCTTCGCTAAAACCAGCAAGCAGCAGGAGCCTGTCGCGTGAGAGCGGATATTTTTGCAAGAGGGGTAACATATTACTCAAGATCACAGGCATGGGCCCTGTTAGACGGGGACCCGGAGGGTCGGCCGAGGACAGGGGGAGAGGCCTCCAGTGAGGGCCGTCTCCAGCGATCGTACAGACGAGTAACTTCCCCCCCACAGATGGACACCACACAAGGATGAGGTCAACACTCTTTATATACGATTCTTGAAGCAAGGGTATCAGCGATACAGTGAGATCGGGACAAGAGGGTCCTCTCAATTCTAGTCTCTGTAGGGGAAAGGGTAGCGGGACAGTCTTGGTACCGGTCCGGTACAGGTGTGGCAGGAGGGGAGCTCACAATCCTCGAGCTCGGAGGTCTGGAAGGTCGGGCCGCGGCAGCGCCAGCAGGCTAGGATGATAAGTCTCTGTGAGGAGGGCCGCGGCAGCGCCAGCAGGCAAGAGCGATGGTTCACAAAGATGGGCCGCGGCAGCGCCAGCAGGTCCCGATGAAGGTGTAGGTTGCAGAGGGTCGCGGCAGCGCCAGCAGGCAGGAGCGATGGTTCACAAGGATGGGCCGCGGCAGCGCCAGCAGGTCCCGACGAAGGTGTAGGTTGCAGAGGGCCGCGGCAGCGCCAGCAGGCAGGAGCGATGGTTCACAAGGATGGGCCGCGGCAGCGCCAGCAGGTCCCGACGAAGGTGTAAGTTGCAGAGGGCCGCGGCAGCACCAGCAGGCAGGAGCTAGTTCACAAGGCAGGGCTGCGGCAGCGCCAGCAGTCCATCAAGGATGAGTTCTTCAAGGTGTCTCTCGACTCCAGGATACAACTGCCTTCCTGCTCTGGAGCTGCCCCAGTTATAGGTCTGGCCTCCTTTGATGTCTGGACCCTCGCGCTGGGAGGTCGGGAGGTCCGGGATGAGGGAGTCCAGACACCCAGCAGGGGGGTGGAGCCAGTGCCCGGGGAGACCGGGGGCGATCGGCACCTGGTGGGGGAGAGCCATGGACACTCCTTTCTCCCATTGACCTGCCAAGTGGTCTCTTCACCTCCTGGGTGGATGGTGGTGCCTCGTTGTCGGGGCCTGGCCAAGCCCAGGGTTGGGGTCGAGCTGGGGCCACGCGGCCTCGTGGTGCAGGGTCCAAGATGGCGGCTGGGCCGGGGCAATGCTGCTGAGGGAGGCCCGGGCCAGCCGATGTCGAGGGGTTCGGGAGCAGGCGTCCCGTTGGGGACGGGTTGCGGGTTGCTTCTGTGGGTTGCCGGGGTGGTTCTTCTAGGGACACCGGGAGAGCCGGTGCTCGGGCCTTAATATGCGGGGAGGGAGTGGCCCCTTCACGAGGCCTGTCCAACATGCGTCCCCCCCAGCTGAAGGCAGGGAGAGTCACCCATCCTCTTGGGTACTCTCCTCGCCGAGGCGGAAAAAGCGTGACAGGCCGTCCGCGTTGGCGTGGTCCTGGCCAGGGCGATGCTCCACAGTGAAGTCCATCCCCTGCAAGGAGATGGACCATCGCAACAGTTTTGGGTTTTCCCCCCGCATTTGCATCAGCCATTGCAGGGGCCTGTGGTCGGTCTGTACCCTGAAATGGGTACCGAAGAGGTAGGGCCGGAGTTTCTTGAGGGCCCACACCACTGCGAAGTCTCCCGCTCGATGGTGCTCCAGCGCTGTTCTCGAGCCAGCAGGCGTCGGCTGATGAAGGCCACTGGCTGATCGACTCCCTCTGTGTTGAGTTGAGATAGTACTGCTCCAACGCCATGATCTGAGGCGTCCGTCTGGACGATGAATTCCCGGCTGTAGTCGGGGGCCTGGAGCACGGGGGCGGTGCACATGGCGGCCTTCAATTTCTCGAAGGCCGCTTGACAGTCCGGAGTCCAGTTGACGGTTTTGGGGTGTTTCTTGGATGTGAGTTCTGTGAGGGGCCCCACAATGCTGCCATAGTCTTTTACAAACTGCCGGTAGTACCCGGTGAGCCCCAGGAAGGCAGCGATCTTGAGCTGAAGGGGGGCTACCAGACCGCTCCCCACTTGGTGTCCGAGGTAGGTCACAGACCCCTGGCCAATCTGACATTTGCTGGCTTTGACGGTGAGGCCGGCCTGCTGGAGGGCGTGCAGGACTTCTCGGAGGTGGTGAAGGTGGTCGGCCCAGTGACAACTGTATACAGCGATATCGTCTAGGTAGGCGGCACTGAATTCTTCGAGACCCGCCAGTACCTGGTTCACGAGTCGTTGGAAAGTAGCTGGAGCGTTTTTCATGCCGAATGGCATCACTTTGAAGTGGTAGTGGCCATCTGGGGTAGAGAAGGCGGATCGTTCTTGGGCCCTGGGGGTGAGGCCGATTTGCCAGTAGCCCGCTGTTAGATCGAAGATTCTCAGGTAGCGGGCAGCCCCCATGCGGTCAATCAGCTCATCCGCCCGGGGGATGGGGTGAGCGTCGGTTCGGGTGACAGCGTTCCGGCCCCGATAGTCTACACAGAACCGGAGCTCGGGGACAACGCCCGGGGCGGCAGCCTTGGGGACCAGTACGACTGGGCTGGCCCAGGGGCTGTCGGATGGCTCGATCACTCCGAGGGCCAGCATCTTGGAGACTTCTTCCTGGATGCAGGTGCGCACCCGATCTGGCACTCGGTACGCCCTGTGTCGAATAGGTGGACTATCCCCAGTGTCCACGTCGTGAAGGCACCAGGGGGTGACCCCTGGGGTGAGAGAGAACAGGTTCGCAAATTGCAGCAGGAGAGCCCGACAGTCTCGGCGTTGTTCCGGGGACAAGGCCTCGGAGAGTCTGACCCCTTCCACTGAGCCATCTTTTTCCCGGGTCCTCAGCAGGTCCGGGAGGGGCTCGGAGTCTTCTTCCATCCCACTATCTGTTGCCATCAGTAGGCTGAGTTTGGAGCGTACGAAGTGGGGTTTGAGTCTGTTGGCGTGGAGGACTCGTAGTGGGTTCCGGGGGGACTCCATGTCTATTAGGTAGGTGACAGGGCCCTTGCGCTCTATGTTATGTTATGTTATGTTAGTGCTATTTGTATTGCGCACGGCTGCTCCAGCGAAGGAGCGTCCCGGCGCACCGACAAGGTGGCGAACACAACACAACTGGGGAACAGAAATAATTATTAAGAAATTGGGGAGTGAAGGATTTAACAAAGCTCAGCAAATAAATGAGTTTTAGCGGCCTTGCGGAAGGAGAGCAGGTCACCAAAGGTCCGGAGTTTCAAAGGGAGAGCGTTCCAGAGTGCGGCTGCCCGCACCTTAAAAGAGCGACCCCCCACCCGACTGAGTTTGAACCGAGGGGCTACCACTAATTCTTGGTCTAGCGAGCGCAGAGTGCGGCCCGGGATGTAAGGGCGCAAGAGTTGGTGCAGTAAGGGAGGTGATAGGCCCTTCAGAATTTTGAAGGAAAGGCACAAAACTTTAAAGTGGATCCGCTGCCTAACGGGTAACCAATGCAAGGCTCGCAAAGATGGACCGGCCGAGCAAAACCTAGGAAGACCTACAATCGCTCTGGCTTCAGCGTTCTGCACTCTTTGAAGTCGGGTTAACTCAGCCTGGTTTAATCCTATAAAAAGGGAGCTGGCATAGTCCAACCGCGCCAAAACCGTTGCTTGCACCACCAATTGACGAGTTGCTGCATCGAAGTATTTAAGGGGAGGGCGCAGATTGCGCAGGATGCCGAAGCAGCAAGCCGCCGTCCTTTTGGTGTGGCCAACGAAGTTGAGGGAAGGGTCCAGCCAAACACCAAGGTTTTTGATCTCCGCAACCGGAGTGGGGGTCGGCCCCAGCTCAGAGGGCCACCAAGTATCTCCCCATAGGTCCGTCCGCTTCCCAAAGATCATCACCTCCGTTTTTTTGGCGTTTAGTTGGAGACAGTTGGACGTCATCCAACCAGCCACCGCCCTGAGTCCTTCTCTGAATCTTGGGGCATCCACCCCAGAGTCCCCGCTGATCGTGACCGCTAGCTGGGTGTCATCTGCGTACGACACCATGGTCATACCACAGAGCTTCACAACCTCAGCCAGCGGCCTCACGTAGATGTTAAACAACATGGGGCTCAGTGAGGAACCCTGTGGGACCCCCAGAGACAGAGGATGACATTTGGACTGGTAGGGCGGGGACGCCACACAGAAGGAACGATCCCTGAGAAACGAACGGAACCACTGGTGTGCAGTGCCGATCACCCCTATCTCCTCAAGACGTTGCAGGAGAATGTCATGGGAGACCGTGTCAAAGGCGGCGCTTAGGTCTAACAAAACAAGCGCCGCCGTTTGACCTGCATCCAGAACTACCCGAAGGTGCTCGACCATTGCTGTCTCCGTACTGTGGCCAGCCCGAAAACCATTCTGGGTGTCGTCCAGAATGTTGGCACGCGACAGATGACCAGTGAGGGCGGTGTTGACATGTGCCTCCGCGAGTTTGGCTGGCCACGGGAGAAGCGAAATCGGGCGGTAGTTCTCCGATTTTGTAGGGTCGAGAGATGGTTTTTTCAAAATGGGCATTACTACCGCATGCTTCCATTTCAAAGGCACCTGGCCTGATGATAGCGACATGTTGATTAAGTCGCAAACCGGGCGAGCAAAAACCTGGTCTCTGAACATAGGTGGCTTGAGCGGGTCGTCCGGCGACCCCGACTTAACTCGGAGAGCCAAGGCCGTGTAAGACTCCAAAGAGAGAGAGGGGAGAGAGTCTAGCACCACCTGATCCAACCGGATGGGAGGCCCCATACTGGTTTGTGCAGTGGAGGAGGGGAAGGCCCTATATATGGTCTGGACCTTCTCCAGGAAGAAAGCCGCCAGCGCTTCACAATGAGTATTGGAGCTGATGGAGTTACCGACCGGCTTCCTTGCCACAAGGTCTTTAAGGGCCTTAAAGATGGTTTTAACAGGATTCCCACTATTGCGGAAACTCCAGAGCGTAGTATTCAGCCCGGGTTCTACAAACCGCGCGGTGATAAGACTTGACCGCAGCCATATACAGGGTTTTTTTGCTGCTGTCATACCTCTTCCTCCAGTCTCTCTCTGCACGTCTGCAGACACTTTTCAGAGCCCTCAGATTGCCATCATACCAGGGACTGGGGGCGCGGGAGCCACACTTACTGGAAACCATCGGGACAAGGGAGTCGAGGGCCCTGGTTACCCATCCGCAGAAATGGTCATAACCAGACTCCACGTTCTCCACTGCACCCAGTGGGTCGTCAGTGAGAAGGCGGTGGAGATCTTCCGCCTTTAATTTGCTCCAGCGCCGTCTGGGCATGGCTCGCAGTGGCACCTTAAGTGGGGCTTCATCAAGAGGACAGTGAATGGTCACGAGTGAGTGGTCTGACCAGGTCAGGGGGAGAGGGGGGGGCCACTGTAACCCCTTCTAAGTTAGAAAAAAGGGGGTCCAGAGTGTGGCCACCACTATGAGTCGGGTCCGAGACCAGCTGGAACAATTGAAGGGCCTCAAGGTCCGCCACCATCCCTCCCACAGAAGAAAGACACAAAGTGTCAAAATGGAGATTCAAGTCACCAATGATAGAAAAATTGGCAGACCCTACTGCTAGTGAACTAACCGCCTCAGGGAGCGCCTCTCGAAATGCCACTGAGCTACCAGGTGGACGGTAAATCAGCAATCCTGACAAGGTAAAATGCGGAGTAACCGCAACCTTGAACAGGGCGCTTTCGCAGCCCGTGATGTTCTGCACACTCCAGGCGCAAGAATAGCACGATTTAACAGCAAGAGCGACGCCACCCCCTCTCGAAGAGCGGTTGAGCGTGTAGATGGAATACTCAACGGGGAACGCCAGATTCAATACCGTAGAATCGGTGTCTTGCAGCCATGTCTCTGTCAGACAAAAGATGTCAGGGGGGTCATTGTCCACAAGATCAGCAATATCCTGATAATGCTTGACCGCCGATCTGACGTTTAAATTCCAGATGGTGAGATGTCGCGAAGAGACCTTACTGCTTATGGCAGGCTGCACTATACAAGACCCCAAACAGGAAGGGGCTTCGAGTAGCCAGCCGCCACAAGCACAGCGAAGGGGGCCACACAAAGGGTCAACGCGGTCTTCGGCGCAGGGAGGCAGACAGGTGTTAAATGCCAGGAGACTATCCCTGGTATACATAAGCATGGTTAGAGATGCACCTGATGTAAATATCGCCGCGAAGCCAGCGCAACCGAGCGCGGACGGGCGCAGACGGGCAGGACTCTGGCACGACTCCGGCCACGCGAGGACACGCCCGCTGCGCGATCCCGCTGCACTAGGGGAGGAGCCTTAAATAGGTGTTCCCAGGCGTCACATGTGCATTCAAGCGCTGTCAGCTGGAAAAGCCTCACTCCACTCACCCCACTCCAAGATGTCTGCCAAAAACAAACCAGGCACCCACCCCAGGACCAGACCCGCCAAAACGGCGGTGAAGGGGCACAATTTATGGTGCAGGTAAGGGGCAATTTAAAAAAGGGTCAAAATGACCAAAACAAACAAAAAGAATATATAACGTTTTTAAAACAGCAGTTTTACTGCAAAAACGCGCAAGCGCTCTCGCAGCAGCAGCTACCTTGTCAGGGGCTGAAAGCAGGAGGGACTCGCCCTAAATAGGTGTTCCCAGGCGTCACATGTGCATTCAAGCGCTGTCAGCTGGAAAAGCCTCACTCCACTCACCCCACTCCAAGATGTCTGCCAAAAACAAACCAGGCACCCACCCCAGGACCAGACCCGCCAAAACGGCGGTGAAGGGGCACAATTTATGGTGCAGGTAAGGGGCAATTTAAAAAAGGGTCAAAATGACCAAAACAAACAAAAAGAATATATAACGTTTGAAGGGCCCGGTCCATTTGTCCTGCAGGGCACAGGGTTCAACTGGAGACATCACCCAGACTTGCTGGCCTGGCTCGAATTCGATGGAGGAGGCATGCTGATCATACCATTTCTTCATGTCCTCCTGACTGGCCTCAAGGTTGGCTTTGGCGAGTTCCCTGAATCGCCGGGTCTGGTTGCGGAGGGTCAGGAGATACTTGTATACGTCCGGAGGGGTTTTCTGGGGGGCCATCTCCCATCCTTCCTTGACCAGGCTGAGGGGGCCCCGGACGGGGTGTCCATACAGGAGCTCGAAGGGACTGAAGCCGAGGGATTTCTGGGGAACTTCTCGATAGGCGAAGAGGAGGCACGGGAGCAGCACGTCCCATTGGTGACGTAGGGGTTCCTCCAGGCCCATGATCATTCCCTTGAGGGTGCGGTTGAACCGCTCGACCAGTCCGTTTCCTTGCGGGTGGTAGGGGGTCGTGAACCGGTAGGTGACCCCGCACTGCTGCCAGAGAGACTTCATGTACTTGGAGATAAAGTTTGTGCCCCTGTCGCTGACGACTTCCCGGGGGAAGCCCACTCGAGAGAAGATCCCCATGAGGGCTCGGCCTACCACAGGTGCTGTCACGGTCCGAAGAGGAATGGCCTCGGGATAGCGGGTGGCGTGGTCCACCAGGACTAGGATGAACCGGTGTCCCTGGGCCGTTCGGGGGTCTAGGGGCCCCACAATGTCTATTCCCACCCGTTCGAACGGGGTGGTGACGACGGGAAAGGGTTGCAAGGGTGCTTTGATCTTTCGGCCGCTCTTCCCGCTGGCCTGCCAGGTGGGGCAGGCCCGGCAGTGGATGGAGACATCATTTCGCATTTTGGGCCAGTAGAAGTGGGTTACCAGGCGGTTTAGGTTTTGTCTTGCCCCAAGTGCCCAGCGAGGGGGACATCGTGTGCCAAGTTCAAAAGGAAGTCTCTGAAGCGGAGGGGCACCACTAGTACCCGACCGGCCCCCAGCTCAGCAATTCTTTACTCACTGTAGAGCAGGTCAGTGAAGTAGTGTGGCTCACTGGTTAGAGGCGGCAGACCCGAGAGCAGAGGACGGCCCGGGACCAGGGTTCGATTCCTGACGCGGCAGGTTTCTGGACCAGGGTCAGCGGACTCGATAATTCTCTCGCCTCGGTGCCCACTCTGATCAGCGATCACACTCGGCAACTCTGGGCATTAGCTTGCCTCATCTTCACTAACGGCCCCACCAGACCGCCGGGGATGCCTGGTCTCACCCTGGAGATATCCACTAATGGACCATCTCTCAGGGAAGCCAGGAAGGGTTTCGCAGCGGTCGAAGCGCGGAGATACTCCTCCGGGAGTCGATCCTAGCGCTATATAAACCTGCAATTAATTAATTAATTAATTGTCCCAATAAATCCAGTGGGCCCCTGCGGTGTCTCCTCCGCTCTGGGCGAGGGCTTGCTGCCGGAGTCCCTCGAGGGAGGGACAGGTCTTCTGCTCTTGTTGGAATTGTTCCTGGGTGGGACCACCCTCTTGACGCCACTGTGCTAGTTCGGGAAGGTCCTGGAGTTGAACGGGCCCTTCTTCGTTTCGCCCTGGGGGATTGACGCTTAGGGCGTCTCCCTCTGGGACGATCGGGGGAGGAGGTTCTGGCCATTCGGGTTCTTCGGGACTGGAGATGGCGCGGGCGGCCATGGACCGGGTCGTTACGCAGGCCCATTCAGGGAGGCCCAACATCCCCAGGTGCTCTCTTCTTTCGACGGCTGCCCAGGGGGAACTTTCGAGGTCGTTCCCCAGGAGGCAGTCCACGGGGGCATCATCGCGGACAGTCACCTTCAGCATTCCGGATACTCCTCCCCACTCGAAGGGGACGCAGGCCATCCGACACAGGCTTTCTGAGTTGTCGGCTGATCGGACGGGGCAAAGGACGTTTGGCAAGATCTGCTCCGGGGTTACCAGATGACAGCGGACTGCCGTCACACTGGCCCCGGTGTCGCGTAGGGCTTCAGCCCGGCGCCCATTTATGTTGACCCACTGGCTGTATTTTTGTGTATTGGCGGGTAGGGGAGCCCGCGGGATCATGTCTCTTTCCCCTAGGCAGACCAGGGACATGGCGGCTGGTTCCCACTCGGGCTGGTCCGGTTCGTACTCTTCATAATCCTCTGGGGTTTGCTCTTCTCCCAGGGCGGCGGCAGCGACCTGGCGGGGCATAGGATTCTGGTTCTTCGGGCAATTAGGGTCGTTGGCATAGTGGCCGGGCCGCTGGCACCGGTGGCAAGTAACGTTGGCTCGGAACCCTGGACGCATCGGGAGGTTTCCCCTGCCGGCCGGGGGCGGGGTGTTGCTGGCGGGAGCCGCCGGGACGGCGTCTCTGCCCCGACCCTGGCCTCCTCCTCCTCGGGGGCGATGGGGACCTTGGTTGGTTCTGTTTGGCTCGCTGAGCCCGTTTCGGGCAACTCGGGTGCTTTCCCATCGGTCAGCTTCGGTGGCGAGTTGCCGAGGTTCAGTCAGTTTACTGTCGAGGAGGTGCTGCCTTAGCTCGACGAAGCAATTGTTAGAGAGGTGCTCCCACACAATGAGGTCAAAGAGTTGCTCGTAGGTGGTTACCTTACTGCCCTTGATCCATCCCTCGAATGCTCTGCTGAAAAAGTTCACGTACTCCACCCAAGTTGTACCCGGGATCCGTTTGCAGTCGCGGAACCGCTGGCGGTACATCTCAGGCGTGAGTCCGTATCGAGTGAGGAGGGCGGCATTCATGTGGTCGTAAGAGGTCATCTGATGGTCCGGGAGTTGCAGCAGGGCATCTCGCCCTTCGTTGATGAACCTCCCCCATAACCCGGCTCCCCAGTCGCTTCGAGAAATCCGGTGGGAGGTCATGGCTACCTCATAGGCTTTGAACCATTGCTGGATATCGTCGTTCCGGTAATATTCTTTGACGACATCCTTGGGGATGTGGACTTTAGGGTCTGTAGTGCCAGGAGTGTTCTGCCGCTCGGGTACCCCAAGATCTTTATTCTGTTTCCGAAGCTCTATTTCTGCTAGATTGCGCTCATGTTCGTAGGCTAGTTTTTTCTCTTCTAACTCCCTCTGTCTTTGCTTCTCTTCCCGCTCCTCTCGGAGCCGCAAGTGTTCCAATGTTATTTTTTGTTCCGCCAATTTCAGTTCTCCGTCCAACCGAAGTCGCGCCAGCTCCAATTCATGGAGCTTGCTTTTTTCTCGTTCTCGGATCTCTTCCGGGGAGAGACCCGATCTTCTCCCTTCTGTCGGAGTGGTGTTTGTTTCCGGTGCCTCGAGGCTTTGGTTTTGGGGTACGGCCGTACCCGTCTCTGCCCAAGATTCCAGGGCCTTTTTGAAGTCTTCTTTCGTGCTCAGTCCTGTGGTAGCAATGCCTAGTTCTATGCAAAATTGTTTTATCTCTCTGTGGTTGTACTCTTCTAGTTTCTCCATCTGGAAGTTTTCTGTGGTTCCGCTCTCTTTTGTTGACATTGTGGTTGAGTCGTGGGGTGAGTTACTCTCTGTACGATTACGCGTTGGTTCGGATCGCGCCGCTGGCCACCAATGTTAGACGGGGACCCGGAGGGTCGGCCGAGGACAGGGGGAGAGGCCTCCAGTGAGGGCAATCTCCAGCGATCGTACAGACGAGTAACTTCCCCCCCACAGATGGACACCACACAAGGATGAGGTCAACACTCTTTATATACGATTCTTGAAGCAAGGGTATCAGCGATACAGTGAGATCGGGACACGAGGGTCCTCTCAATTCTAGTCTCTGTAGGGGAAAGGGTAGCGGGACAGTCTTGGTACCGGTCCGGTACAGGTGTGGCAGGAGGGGAGCTCACAATCCTCGAGCTCGGAGGTCTGGAAGGTCGGGCCGCGGCAGCGCCGGCAGGCTAGGATGATAAGTCTCGGTGAGGAGGGCCGCGGCAGCTCCAGCAGGCAAGAGCGATGGTTCACAAAGATGGGCCGCGGCAGCGCCAGCAGGTCCCGACGAAGGTGTAGGTTGCAGAGGGCCGCGGCAGCGCCAGCAGGCAGGAGCGATGGTTCACAAGGATGGGCCGCGGCAGCGCCAGCAGGTCCCGACGAAGGTGTAGGTTGCAGAGGGCCGCGGGAGCGCCAGCAGGCAGGAGCGATGGTTCACAAGGATGGGCCGCGGCAGCGCCAGCAGGTCCCGACGAAGGTGTAGGTTGCGGAGGGCCGCGGCAGCGCCAGCAGGCAGGAGCTAGTTCACAAGGCAGGGCTGCGGCAGCGCCAGCAGTCCGTCAAGGATGAGTTCTTCAAGGTGTCTCTCGACTCCAGGATACAACTGCCTTCCTGCTCTGGAGCTGCCCCAGTTATAGGTCTGGCCTCCTTTGATGTCCGGACCCTCGCGCTGGGAGGTCGGGAGGTCCGGGATGAGGGAGTCCAGACACCCAGCAGGGGGGTGGAGCCAGTGCCCGGGGAGACCGGGGGCGATCGGCACCTGGCGGGGGAGAGCCATCGACACTCCTTTCTCCCATTGACCTGCCAAGTGTAAATGTATTGTAAATGTAAATGTATTGGCATTTATATAGCGCACTACTTACCCGTAGGGTCCCAAGGCGCTTCGACCGCTGCGAAACCCTTCCTGGCTTCCCTGAGAGATGGTCCCATAATGGGTATCTCCAGGGTGAGACCAGGCATCCCCGGTGGTCTGGTGGGGCCGTTAGTGAAGATGAGGCAAGCTAATGCCCAGAGTTGCCGAGTGTGATCGTTGATCAGAGTGGGCACCGAGGCGAGAGAATTATCGAGTCCGCTGACCCTGGTCCAGAAACCTGCCGCGCCGGGAATCGAACCCTGGTCCCGGGCCGCCCTCTGCTCTCGGGTCTGCCGCCTCTAACTAGTGAGCCACACTACTTCAAGTGGTCTCTTCACCTCCTGGGTGGATGGTGGTGCCTCGATGTCGGGGCCTGGCCAAGCCCAGGGTTGGGGTCGAGCTGGGGCCATGCGGCCTCGTGGTGCAGGGTCCAAGATGGCGGCTGGGCCGGGGCAATGCTGCTGAGGGAGGCCCGGGCCAGCCGATGTCGAGGGGTTCGGGAGCAGGCGTCCCGTTGGGGACGGGTTGCGGGTTGCTTCTGTGGGTTGCCGGGGTGGTTCTTCTGGGGACACCGGGAGAGCCGGTGCTCGGGCCTTAATATGCGGGGAGGGAGTGGCCCCTTCACGAGGCCTGTCCAACAGGCCCCTTACTAACGCCTGCTGTAAGGCCTGCAAGTACACCAGGGAGCAAGTCAGGGGGTGGGGGGGTGGTTGAAGTGAGGAGGAAAGGTGCTAAAATTATTGCTTGCTACCTGAATCTTTTGTGGGCTTGGAAGCTCCCCCTTGCAGAATGGTGCAAGATCCTGCTGAATGGGAGCCCCCACATTTGTTGCATGAATGGGCAAATTTACAAGACTTCCCCCAGGCACAATGACCTGTGTTGAAAGAGCGACAAATGGCAGGGGACGACCTCCTGAAGGACCATCTGTTGCACCCTCTATTCCTGTACCCACCCCGAAAGGACTGTCTATCCTGCTGCTGTTCGCTACGCTGTGTGGAGTTGCTAGAGTCCTTACTTCCCTGCTTCTTGTCCAAGGCCCCCCATTGCGAAGCAGATTAGAGCCCATGTGGTCCAGCCACAGCGGAACCTCTTTCTGGTCCCATCTCATCTCAGGACACAAGGACATCCTTCTCCGAAATTCTAAGTCGTATGTCACCCAACCTTGACCGCCCCAACGAGCGGCTTCTTTTCTTATCAGGGTACTGTACTGGACAAGCGCCTGCGCCTGTTCTGGGTGTTTCTCTAATATCACCCCTGTAAAATAGCAAATGCATCTAGCCAATTTTCTATAGTCTTTTCAGGCCACTGTTGGTATTTGGTCTTTTTATCCTCCTCCTTCACCCCGGCTTTCCTGGCATCAGTCCCTTCCTGACCTAACAACAGTAGTGAGAATATATCAATCAATTCTCGCCTCCATATCAATTCCTTGGCCGCTAAAGGGACTTGCCATGCCAGGTGACAGTGACCTGACAAAAGGGGTGCAGCTGCCACTTGGGGCTCAGGGTTAGGAGTGGGGGGTGATGCTGCCAAGGGGGCTAAGCCAGCAGCGCTTCCTGCAGATGAAATGGTATTAGATGACAAAGGTGATACCACAGCACCGCTACCCAATGTAGGAGCCACAGACGTACCAGAGTTTTGAGCGTGAGTGACCACCCCTGTGGCCACGGGGATCACAGTATCGCTGACGATGGCAGGCGCTGGTAAAGCAGGAAGAGCGGGAGCCTGAAGAGGGGTAGGCGACACAATGCTTCTGCTCGTCAGCGGCATAGAAGGACTCGCCACAACGGCAGGGGTGTTGAGCACTTGCGGGAGAGACAAAGTGGAAGGCAAAGAGGCCGCCGGCGAAGCGCCCCACACAGAAGCCACCGCCTTTGCTCCCCCACCGGTGTCCTCAGGTCTACACACAGTCATGGCGGTCGGGGTAGGATGGACCCTGGCTCCAATGAGCTCTCTCATAAAGTCTTTAAGGGAATCTGACAATAGACCAAGGCCCTCCCGAGTGGCATAAATGGGGGGCACCGGGACAGGGCCCTTGGGAGCGACTGGTGACACACAAGGCAAAGCGTTACTTGGCGGGGGCTCGATTTGTGCGATCACAGTTCTGCTTTTGCCTGCTGGAGAGACTGGTGACACACAAGGCAAAGCGTGTCTTGGCGGAGCCTCGATTTGTGCGATCTCCGCTTTGCTCTTGGCTGCAGGAGGGTCTGGTGGGAACTCTTTGGACGTTTGCTTCTTCGCCCTTTTGGACGATCTAGTCGGACCAACCTCCTGCATTTCAGAATCGGACAGGGGTGCCTCGCAGATGAGCCCAGAGTCAACCCCTTCAGCCTCCTTCAAAAGCCCATTAGCCCAGGATAGACCCTTCCCCTTGGCCATCCGAATAAAGGCCGCCCACTGTGCTGCTTGGCTCGCATCAGGCAGCGAGTCTTCCACCTGTGACATCTGTGAGAATAGCGGAGGGGATCCCTGGCTTTCCATAATCGATGGAGGATCGGTTCAAAATCTGAGGGTAGGAGGATAAAAGAGAATGAGAAAACGACCAAGCACTAGGGTGACACGGGCGAACCTCCATGGGCCAATTAACGACCCAGTCCCTGAACCCCCATCTACTTACTCCATTCGAGGAAACTAGGCGTGAGCTAACTCCAGACCCGACCAAAACTTCACTCTCGCACTGCTGAATGTAGAGAAAGAGAGGTTTAGCAAAGTATTCATACTGAGTTGTCCATTAGTTCATGCCATCCTATACTTGGCCCCCTCCTCCCATCCCACAATGCGTTACGCTATATGCCCCTTATCATACCTGCTCCCAATCCTGTTCGCCCGGTCCTCCAGAAAATGTATTCTTCGGGCACTTCTCTCTGAAATTAGAAAATGAAATTAGACTCGCACCACCATGTTTCACCTCATAGGCAGCCTACTGACCACAGTAAGCCAAGCCTGCTTACTCATGCTCTGTTCATAATGTCCAATCCAGCAACCTTCTCTTGGTGGTGGCCTGCAGCAAAAGTAACAAGACCATTAGTTCTTCAATGCCCCCCCTCACCCCCATACACCCGGCCCTAGTAAGCATACCAATTATAACATCCCAAACTATTTTGCCTATACTCCTCCTAAATTCGTTCCCCAAGTGAGGAAAAGCAGACAAGAATACCCTAATTGCCCCTAATACCTGCGCCACCTCGTGTGTGACCATTCCGGACCGAACAACTCCATAGTGGCTGCCCTGCAGAAAGACAAAACAACACTTAAATTCCCCCCTCCCCCATACACTATCGCCACCCAATGCTCCACTCCCTTAACAACCAAAACCTTATTTGTTATGAGCAGAGAAATATAATATAAAAGTACCGCAGCTCTCTGTAAAGCACTAAAAATAGATCAGCCTTGCATCACAAAATTGGTATTAATTCCAATATGCAAACCTGCAAAAGGAAAAAGGACATAGATATCATAAATCTCCCCCTGGATGCGAACGCGCGAACAGCTGATAACACGGGCGAGGAACGCGAGGGAGGAGGAGGCAGAGGAGGGGAGGGGGACAGAGAATCGCGCGTGCGCGGAAGATGCTCATGCGCGAATCGTCTGCCCAGGCCACGGCCATATTTCCCGAGGGGGCCAGCAGTGGCCCCGGCTCGAGGGCAAACTCGTCGGAGGGGGGAGGGGAGAGCTTCGGGCCGGCAGGCGCAACCAATCCCCAACCAAAAGATGTCCTTCGTGGGCCCCACACCACGAGGACTGCCACCTCACCGGACGGCCCCAACGGGCAGCCCAGGGCCCCGGAGGTGCTCGCTGCCCATTGAAACCCCGGAACACCGCCAGCACAAACCCGCCCGAGCCCGGTGTAGGGAGGAGTGAGCAGGCTTCCAAAACAGACCCGGATTAGGCCCACAAGGAGCCTCTTTGTTTAATACGGCGAGCGCCCCCCAGCACGGAGACAAAACAGCGGGCCAATGCTGGCCCCTCACCGGGTGAGAGGCCAGGAATTCAGACAAAATAGCGAACCCTCAGGCAGCCAAGGCCCTCCCGCGTGTGCCCCCCACACAAACAACCAAGCCAGGGGCGGCCTCACCGGGAGAGCGGGCCGGAGAACAGCCGCCGCCGCCCACAATCCACAGCGGGAACATGAGGAGGAAGACGAAAGCCGCCCGAGGAAGCGACCCCGTCCGGAATACCCCGCGCCGACCGTGAGGAAAACAGGTACCCCCCAGAGGCACTGCATCCCCCACTACACCCCGCAACCCTTCCTCTTCCTCAGGAAACCCCTAACCCAACCACGCCCCCGGCAGGGAGGGACAGACCCGAGACCCCCCGGACAACCGAACCACCTGTCCCAGTGTACACGCGACCACCGCGACATGGAAAACGTAAACTCAACCTGAAGAAACCCCCCCCCCCCCCGCCGCCGCAAGCCCCGGGAGAGCACCCCATCCCGGCGCAGGCAGGAAAGCTCACAGCCGGAGCAACGCACCCCTCCCGAGCCCCCCCTAACACAGGCACTAAGCCAGCCCCGAGGATCACAGCGCGCCACCCCAAGTCCCCAGTCCTCACTTGAAAACTAAGGCCAAAAACGCCGGGCAGTCACTGGTCAGCCTGGGGGTGGGAGGGGGGGGTGAGGGTCAGCTCGCCGCTGCGACAGGAACAAAGAGGGCGCTTGACCCTCGCCCCCTGGGCTATATAACCCTTCATCCCCTCCCCCAAGAACAGGAAGTGACATCACGGGGGGACCACTGGTCCCCCCAACCACTAGACCGCTCAGGGTCTGTGCCATCCTATGGCACTAAGGGTGGCCGCCCTCGTAGGTGGCCACCTTTGGTGTCCCCGGGTCAGCCTAACAGTGTTGCCCTTGCACGAATAGCCGCATTGCCGCGGCCACTGCTAGGCACTATGGAGGAGAGCAGAGGGTGCGTTGGGAGCAGGTGGACACTGCGGGAGACCCCTTCTTTTCCTCCCCCACTCTCCCCCAAGACATCGCGGCCCGCAGAGACAGACCCTACACAACCTGCTACCCATGGAATGCTCCTAATAAACATGACTTCTTGTTATTGAGAAGAGTTACGGATCAATACCCGCTGAACACCCAACTGGCCCCTGTCGCAGCCAGCCTGTAGATAAAACGCAACTACAATACAGACCCTGCTTCTGGAACCAAGACACCACATAATGTGAGGCACCACCTCCGCAGCATGACCTGCAGCACAACCTCAAAGCCCCCAAACTGTGCTTACGCTAGATAGACATTGGCCACATGCATAGTCACATCAGGGCCACAAGAACCCCCCGCCCCAAACAACCCAACAACCCGCAAATAACTCACAGACACAATTGTTAAGATTGGGAAAAGTTGCTGCAGGTTTATTACATACAACATATGTAATGATGGTGGGTTATCTTACGGGCGATCCAAGGGCAGGCCGCATTCTCGCCACCTGCCCGCCTAATGAGCCAATCAGCACAGTGGCGAACCACCCAAGTGCTGCACCATTATGGTAATCACACTACTCACGCCCCTTGCGGGGCATATCTAGGCAAACCCCCGGTTGCACAGGCCCACAACCGCCCAAAGGACTACTGGGGCGCCAGCACGCGTTCCTGGACCTCCCATGAGGTTCGAGGTTAGGCTCTGGCACCCCTATGTGCCCGCTGAAGTACAGTGTTGCACCTCTCTGCTTCCGGATCGCCCTGTAACTCCGCCTGCAATGAAAAAGGAACACATTAAAGCTCCCACAGGAGCCCCCCCCCCAAGCAGACACTCTGGGTTAGAGGGAGGGAGGGAAAGAGAGGCCCGACGAAGTGTGCGAGGCGTCCGGAGCGGCAAAAGAGGCCTGGACAATGGCGAGGGGTAGAGATATACCCTCTAACCCCGCCTGGCCACCCCGGACGCACGTCATGGACCCGCCCACCTCCAACCGGGCAACGCCTGCCCTGGGGAGGAGTGGCTGGCCACAGCAAGGGGCGGGGTCAGCCCTCCGTGACTAAGAACCCGCCCTCCTGATGGCCACCGGGTGGCCTCGGGCAGTCACATAGTTACATCAGGGCCACAAGAACCCCCGCCCCAAACAAGCCAACAACCCGCAAATAACTCACAGACACAATTGTTAGGATTGGAAAAAGTTGCTGCAGGTTTATTACATACAACATATGTAATCACGGTGGGTTATCTTACGGGCGATCCAAGGGCGGGCCGCATTCTCGCCACCTGCCCGCCCGATGAGCCAATCAGCACAGTGGCGAACCACCCAACTGCTGCACCATTATGGTAATCACACTACTCACGCCCCTTGCGGGACATATCTAGGCAAACCCCCGGTTACACAGGCCCACAACCGCCCGAAGGACTACTGGGGTGCCGACACGACTTCCTGAACCTCCCATGAGGTTCGAGGTTAGGCTCTGGCACCCCTATGTGCCCGCTGAAGTACAGTGTTCCACCTCTCTGCTTCCGGATCGCCCTGTAACTCCACCACAGCCTGTGCGGTGGTCCCCCCGCAGCACGGGCCCCCCACCAAACGCTACCTCTGTTACCTGCAACCTTTGCTCAGAAGTGCCTCTTTTAAATCGATGAGGAACAAGTCTAATCCCACAGGCGTGAGATGAACACCACCCGCCTCAAAGTAACCATTGATTTTGTCCTAAATCATTTCATCTTTGATGAAACCAAGACCCCTCTGCTGGTTGAATTTTTTCATGGCGCTATTGATTCGCTTCCTGGACCTTTCTATTGCATGACAAGACTTTGCGCCAGACCAAACTCTACGTGGCACAATTTCAGACCACCAGATTTCACACTCACGCATAAGCCCGCAGACGACCCCAAGATCTGTTTTCATTTTCTGCAATAAGGTGGACCTTCCGAGGTTCGTGAGGTCATTACCGCCCAGGTGAATCACCAAATGTTGAGGCGGGGGCCACGCTGCCGCTAACGCTTCTTGTAATCTAAACAACAGACTATTCCAGCGCATGCTAGGGAAGTCCAACCAAACACAGTCAGTGTTCACGAAGCCCTGCGTCCAGTTCCTGATCTCTGCCCACCGACCCAACCTGGAGACGGTGGAATGCCCCAAGACCCACACTCTTGACCCTGTCAAAATAAAAGACGCAATTCACTATGACATGTTTATTAAACAACAGAGCACACAAAAGAGATAAAAGGGCATAAAGCCTAAAATTAGGAACACCGCACACAAATATACAATAGAATGGACAGGGGGTTGATATCCCCGCTCATGGGCGAATGTAACGTTTATAGCAGGGAGACTCCCAGCGCCCCACTTTTTGTACTTTTCCCGGCTGCAAGCCTGCTTTAAAGGCAGACGTGGCCGCCCGAAATCTGAATGAATGGCTGGAAAACCTTTTCCCTTGCTTCAACAAACCATCTCTGTCAAGGCATGCCAACATTATTTTATCCATTTGGTACTTGGTCAAAGGGCTCAGGTCAGCATGAATGAAGAGGTAACCTTGTACAGCAGGACGCAGAGCGAGGTATGATTGAAGGGTCGACACCGGACAATGGCGGAGGTCCCCCAGGGGGGCCAACAGGAAGACTGCCCCCTTGCCTGCCTGGTCAGTTTTAGACCGCCGAAGAGTGATAGACAGACCTTCATTAATTCTTATGTCCGCCACCCCTAGTGCGTCCCCAGACTTGTCTGACTTGGAGCGTGCCACTAACTCACTGCTACGGAATGCTCTGAAATAGGCTAGGCAGAAAGCCGCAAAGAAGAGGGATGCTTCGAAATACGAGTGCACCACCGACTGCAGTACCGCCAACATGGGCTGCAGAGAAGAGAACTCTATGGGGGCCCTGTTATCGGGGATCCTAGGCTCATCCCTAGCCCACCCCTTCAAAGCTGCCTTAATTACAAAAGACTTGGTCGGGTCACTACCCCCTCTCAGTCTCGTATCATGGCTGATCGTTGCCAGGTGGCCGCAAGCCCAGGATTGGGATTTTCCCTGTTTCTTGGCCCAGACAACAAAGGATTGTACTCTCTCCTCCAAAGGTAAGGCTGCCAAACCCAACTCATCAATGGCTTTGTGGAAGTTGGCCAGGTGACTGCCATAGCACCTCCTCGTACCTGGGGGTAGTGACCTCTGCCCTAACTCTCTCAGCTCCTGCTCCACTCCAAGGTGCGCCAAAGTTCTGGTGCGAAGAGAGTCATCTCCATTCTCGCATGTGGGCATGCCGCCCGTAAACGGTCCCACTGAAAACGAGAAAGAGCGTCAGCCGCGACATTAGTGACCCCCGCAATGTGCCTAGCCCTAAATTCCACATTGCAGCGCAGGCTCCTACTGGCCAATTCCCTCAACAAGCAAAGAACCAAAGGGCAACTAGCCGTTTGACCGTTGATGGATTGCACGACCGTGGCCACTGAACACATGACCGGACACGCTACGCATATTGATACAGAGAATACACACCTTTGTGTCGACACTCAGCCTTAAATCATGCTGGACTCGCACATTGATCTGGATGACTACCTGGATGGCACACCTCACATGCAGGAAAGGGGGGATGGCCACAGCAAAACATAGCTTGTGCGCGCACCCCATCAGGCAACACACTGAATTCGTTTATACCTTTAAGTTGTTACATAAGTTTGGTCGGACACTCCTGCGACGTTCGCCCCGACTGTTATGATGTTCACAGTTAACCTTTTGGTTTTTTTTGCAACAGACCGGTACATTTATACCTGATCACGATCCACATGTGCCAAGGCATGCCCCACCTCTGACACCCTTGACAACTGCACACTCTAGTAATGGCGCAAGCTAACATAGTTACATGGAACATACGCTGCATACACTCACCCACGTACGCTATTCAATATTCGCTTACCTTCAGAGACACTCGGTCGGAATTTCCCTATTACAAGAAACAAACATGACACTGCCAGTACTAGACAGACTGCGCAAGCGCTGGAAGGAACAGGTGTATGGCACTGTATATTCAGCACATGCGAGTGGCAGGTTGATCTGGGTGAGAACGGGCACCCTGTTCGTCTGTGCGGATGTGGTAATAGATCCCAAAGACAGATACACCCTTGTGCGTGGGACACTTAATGGCCAATCAATATTGTTGGGCTAGATGTGTGCTCCAAATGTAGAACAGTCATCATTCCTCATGCAGTTGTCTCTGCTGACCCCTCACTCTGGACTCCCCTGGTTACTGGGTGGGGATTTTAACTCTGTGCTTGATGTACCTGTGGATAGGTATTTCCCTCTCTTCGTAGGACATCAGCAGTGTCCAATGCGCAGGCACTCACGGGCGGCTCTCACCCTGGGCACTGTTGGACATGTGGCGTGTCCTCCACCCCAATGAACGTATTTACTCCTACTACTCTGCAATGCATGAGCTACATGTGCGACTGGAAAGGGTGGTGGGCTCCCAATCTCTGCTTCTGCTAATTGAGAAATCGAAAAACCTAGGGCCGACACACTCCGGTCATAACCCTCTGCGGTCCAACTCAGCTGGGAGGCTGACCGTCCCCCCATACCCACATGGCACCTCCAGTCAACCACACTAGAAGACCCTGAATTTCCTTTGTTACTAGGGATGGCTATCCTTACATGTTTTGATCTCAATGAAGGTACAGCAAGTAATGCACTGGCGGAATGGGACGCCCTCAACCTAGCGATTAGAGGCCACTGCCTAGGGGCCACTTGGAATATACGTAAACAGACATCACTCTCACTCACACATTTAGAATCCCAGCTGCTACAGTATGAACATGAGGGAGAGGGAGGCGGCAGATACTCAGGTCACCTGGAGGGACTCCGGACACAACATGCAGATCTCTTGGAGCGATTGTGGTGTCACAACTACACAGCCTGCACACATTCCACAGCGGATAGGGCGGACCGTCTGCTGGCCTGGCTACTGAAGCAAGAGAGTACCCACACCCCGATCGGAGCCATGTGCACACTAGAGGGGAGTATAGTGTATACACAGCGTGAGATTCATAAAGTGATGACAGATCACTATGCACAACTGTACCAATCCAGGAGCCGCTGCTCAAGTCATGATCTGGAGAGATTGCTAGAACTTGTCCAACTAGCAATAGCCTCAGGAGCACATCAGGAGGCACTCATTAGCCCTCTCACTCTCGAGGAAATTGGGGAGGCGATTGGGTCCACGGCATCCGGCAAAATGCCGGGACCGGACAGTCTGCCTGCCGAATACCATAAGGCTTACCGGAAATCCCTGGTGCAACACCTTTGCACACTTTACAACACAGCACTGGAAAAGTGCACATTGCCCCCATCGATGCGGGAAGCATACCTCATGTCCTTGCTAAAACCAGGCAGGGACCCCACAGCACTGGGACCTTTTAGACCCCTGGCGCTACTAAACGCGGACTATACGATACTCGCTAAAGTCCTTGCAGAACAATTGGCTATGGTAGTTCCTGAGTTGGCACACAGCAACCAAAATTGATTTGTACCCAAGCGGAGCACGTCACTGAACCTGCGTAGGTTTAACAGGGTGGCATCAGATGGCATGCAGACATGGCCCAGAGCGGGATGCCTCATGTTAGACCTGGAAAAAGCTTTTTATTGCTTATAATGAAGCTCCCTCTCAGCAGTGCTGCTGCGATATGAGCTAGGCCTGGGATTCCTTCAGATGGTCGACTTACTATACAAAAATCCCACAGTTCGTGTTCGGCTGGTGCCTTGCATCTCTGACACCATACCAATCCACAGAGGTACCAGGAAGGGGTGTCCGCTGTCGCGCCTCCTGTTCGTGCTGACGATATACCCTCTAGCGGCGGCCCTGCGTGCAACACTGGAAGATGGAATACCACTAGGTGATGCAGTACATCAGGTGTCGTTATATGTGGATGACTTATTGGCCTACGTAATAGACATAGAAAACATACCGACCCAAGTGGCACACATACTGCATGACTTTGCTGCCATCTCAGGACTCCAAGTGAACGCTAGTGAGTCTTGTATTTATGTGTTCCGAGAGGGAAGTCAAAACCCGGGATATACCCTGAATGGTACAAGGGTGCAGTGGAGGGAGGACACCTTCCGATATCTAGGAATTCAAATATACCGCCAACTGACAGATCTGTTTAACGGAAACCTGGAAAGGGCCTTAACAGCGATCAGGTCGCAGGTACGCTTCTGGAGCACACTCCCGCTAACGGCAACCAGCAGGGTAGCACTAGCCAAGATGGTAATCCTTCCCTGTGTCCTATACCACTTTGCTAATTTACCTATAAATGTTCCAGCGGCCTTTTTTGCTACACCCACTAAACTACTCCGCTTTCTTTAGGGGAACACCCAACAAAGAATGGCGCTAGCAAAACTGTATCTGCCTACCGGGGGCTTGCTGCACCTTGTTTCGAACACTAATATTTGGCTGCACAACTGCAGTGGATATCCTGTTGGCTCGCGGATAGGGGATGGGAGGACACGGTGACCGCCTTACCTCCGTACTCCCTGTAGCAAATACTCAGACTTTTTCACCCAGCCAACAAGGTCACAGCACTGATGCCGCTCCTTCTGGCGGTAGCATACAAATGCTATCGCAAGAGTCTATATCTGACCAGAGCTCTTGTCCCATACACACCGGCAATACCTTTAGAGGTATCCCCTAGCAGGCCCGGGGTACTCACGTCTCCTGCACTCGTGGAATAGCGAGAAGCTGACATACAGACCCTGGGAGAGCTATACTGGGATGGCACACTTATATCATATGAGTCCGTGGTAGATGATGTAGGGCTGCCGCCGGGGCAATTCCTAATGAACCGCTCGCTGGTTGCGACATTGATGGCTAGCTGGGGGGACATGACTACAGAACCGAGCCAGCACCTTACCATACAGAATCACCACGTCATGGGGTGATGCAGACATTTGGTATGCTGGTTTGCTGCATCATTCTGAACTCATGTAATGATAAGCCTAGGTCCCCACCGCCGCAATGGGGACCTAGATCTGGGGCGGCAACTGGCAGACAAGGAGTTGGAAAAGATAATAAAGAGCCCAGTACGCATACTCAGAAACATACGGTTCAGACAAGGACAATTGTTCATTGTTCGCAGAGCTTATCTTACAACCGAGACGATCAACAGGTATTTCCACCGTACGGGTGCAACATGTCCCCGATGCGCCAAACTAGGGGATGGGCTGATACACATGCTATGGAGTTGTCACAGGTTAAGCGCATATTGGCACACAATCAGCAGGCTGTTACATACATGCACAGGCCGCAACCTACCCTTCAAATGGACTGCAAACCTGCTACACCACTATCGTAGAACCCCTCCTCAAAAGTAACATTCAAGTTCCTGGACTTGGGACTAGTAGTCACTAAGAGATTTCTGACCAAGAGATGGAAGACATAGGATCCGCCACACATACGAGCATGGAGGTATTCGCTTTTAGCATGGGCCCAAGCAGAGGGAATTGTCATCCTACGGGAGGAAACACTAGGGCTACGGAAGGAGCCTATAGCAGCCCAGTGGGAGGAGCTGCTCCGTGCCTTACGGCAAATGGAGGTATTTGCCCCTGGGGTACAACCAGAGGGAGAGGAATGCAGACTCGTAGTGGGTGACACAGGCTCTGTTAATGGGCAACCCTAACGTCCCATGTATGCACATATATCACTTGCCACCAGTGTGGACACAGCCGCGGCCAGGGAGTGGGGCACACAACAAGTTGACGATACGTGGTGAGACCGGGGTGGTGCGGGGGGGCAATGAGAGGGATAAGCACGTAAAACCGGTCAATACTGTTGTTGTTGGGTTCTATTGTTCTTAATCATAGCATCTGTTCAGAAGCTCAAGCTGAATGATCTAGAAGGACTCTGTACAACCTACTTATGGAACCATGCTATTATTGAACTGTAATATCCTTTGTGACATGGAATGAGAGATAAATTCAGACTAGCTCCTGAACAAACAATTTCATAAGTAAGCATGGAATGCTTATTATCCAATATATTGTAATACAAAAATATTTTAATTATTATTTTCTTTTCCTTTTTGTATTTTATATATATATAAATATAAATACAGAAATGTGACACAATGGCACCATATAAACATATGTGTCTGTACAACCACGCTTTTGTCTCAGTCGAGAGACGTGGCATTTATGTAGGGTCCTGGCCATTGACAGGCCGTGGCAGGACGATTTGGAACTGGGTATTCACTACTGTTTGGATTGGGCACTCCGACACGGACCGCAGTGTATTCTATAGTGGTACGCCATCTTGAACGTGGGCTGTCGACGCCCTCTCATCTAGTAGTATCATCAGCAAACATCACCGATTTTGTCAATTTACGCTATTTAAGGATGAATGCTATCCTGGGACAACAGTGTGCAACATACCTCTAGAACTTCTTTACACCCTCTGGATTTTTGCGTAGGGGGATCTAGCAGTCTTCTATCTATTTACAATATACAGAAGGGGGCCCCATCACGGTTCCGTACATGTCGCAATTAAAGACATTAAAAATACATGGCTACCTGATGAAGGCTCAGCCGAAATGTGCGTAGACAGTATATATTTCTTTTTAGCCATGAAATTTTGTGATGATCTACAATTTTTGATGTAAATATATTGCATCAGATATGTTTTATTGTTTGTTTCTACAATAGAAGGATTTTTCTGAAGTGTGTAAGTGCACCATTGTACATTTCGCGATCTATGAAGTCAATGAATTAAGACGCCCAATAGAAACTGACTAAACGTGTATAATGTCGAGTGTAGTCTATTGATTGTAAAGACACATATGTTTATCTGGTGCCATTGTGACACATGTCTGTATTTATATTTAAATATATAAAATACAAAAAGGAAAAGAAAAGAATATTTAAAAAAATTGTATTAATAAATTATGGGCCCGATTCACAGAACTAATTTAAGACAAAATCCTAAACTTACTACTTATGGTATTCACAGAAGTTAGGATTTTGTCTTAAGTTTGTCTTAAGACAGACTTAAGTTAGGATTTTGTCTTAAGTCTGTCTTAAGACAAACTTAAGACAAAATCCTAACTTCTGTGAATACCGAAAGTAGTAAGTTTAGGATTTTGTCTTAAGTTAGCTCTGTGATATGTTGCCTTTCATGAATATGTAAAATCAAAAGTCAATAAAAACAGATTTAAACATAAAAAAAAAATAAAGTCTCTTAGTGTGATGTGCCGAGATGTGGATGTAGAGTGCATTCTCGCAGTCCAGCCTGCTGGTGATCAGGGCCTCTGTGACAGTTCTGTATGTGTTGAGCAGGAGCCATTCATGGTTTTTCTGAAGGGCTTGATGTTGCAGAAACAGGAAGTAATGACTGAGTTTATCTGTCTGGTCTTCGAGAGTTCATTTTCCAGCACTATCCCTCCGTTGCTGCCTTGGTTAGACGGGTTAGACGTCAGTCCGAGTTCATTTTCCGCCAGGTTGCGATTCAGGTGTCTTTTTCGTAGAGAATCATCTTTTGTTTGTCGGTGTTGAGCTTCAGAAAGATGGTCTTCATCCAGCTGGCAACTTGCACATGGTGAACCTCATTGGGGTGTTGATGTTGTTCTCCGAGAGGGAGAGGATGGGCTGGGTATCATCGAGATGAGGCTGATTCCATGGGCTCGGCTGTAGACATTGAACAGAGTGGGTCTGAGCGAGGGTCCTTGTGGACCACCACAGATCAAGATGGCAGAGGTGGAGTTGTATGGCATCAAACTGACCAATTAGTTGAGCCCTGTGAGGATGGCCCTGAAGCATCGGAGGGCGGACCCTTGCATCCCTGTTGTTGGGAGCATTGGATAAGGATGGGATCGGAGACGCTGTGGATCGTGGCTGAGGAGTCAAGCAGGATGAGTGTCGCTGGGCTTTCTCTGTCAATGATCATATGGATGGCGTTGGTGGCGGGGAAAAGGGCAGTCGCCAAGTTGATATGTAATGAGAATGGAAAAAAAACACCTGCATCATTTTGTAGACACACATGCTTGATGGGTACGCCTAAAAAATCATGCAGTCAAAGGCTTAATAGTGACTTTTTGTGTTTACTTTTAACCAAGCTGTACAGTGTCACGCAATTTATTGGCAAAGTGAATAGGTTCCAGATGTTAGGTTCCCTTTTCCAGTGCTTCTTTTAGTAGGGAGCGGTTCTTTCTTTCCAGTAAATAACACCTGGGAGGATAAACCACAGCAGGCTGTAATCATCACAACATGACGATTTGTGGAAATTCGAAACGGTCTGCTTCCTGCTTGGCCGACTGCCCCACTCCCACGCATGCAGCTAACAAACTCAGATAAAAGTGGCACTCAGAAGAGCCTTTCTGCAGCAGTGCACACTTGTCACATAGATGTGCACACTTGGGAAATAAATGTGCACTTTTAGGACATAGATGTGCACACTTTAGATGTAATTGTGCACACTTGGGACATAGATGTGCACAGTTAGCACATAGTTGTGCACACTTGATACATAGGTGTGCACATTACGCACACAGATGAGCACACTTGCAACATAGGCATTTACACTTGGGATATAGACGTTCACACTTGGGACACAGATCTGCAGACTTTGGACATAGATGTGCACATTTGGCACATAGACGTGTACACTTGACATATAGATGGACACACTTGGGACATAGATGTGCTCACTTGGGATTAGACGTGAACACTTGTGACATAGATGTGCACACTTGGGACATAGATGTGCACACTTGGGACATAGACGTGCACACTTGGGATTAGACGTGCACACTTGGGACATAGACATGCACACTTGGGACATAGACGTGCACACTTCACTTGGGACATAAATGTGCTCACTTGGGATTAGACGTGAACACTTGTGACATAGATGTGCACACTTGGGACATAGATGTGCACACTTGGGACATAGACGTGCACACTTGGGATTAGACGTGCACACTTGGGATTAGACGTGCACACTTGGGACATAGACATGCATACTTGGGACATAGCTTTGCATACTTCACTTGGGACATAGACGTGCACACTTGGGACATAGACGTGCACACTTCGGACATAGACATGCACACTTGGGACATAGACGTGCACACTTTACTTGGGACATAGACGTGCACACTTGGGATTAGACGTGCACACTTGGGACATAGACATGCACACTTGGGACATAGACGTGCATACTTCACTTGGGACATAGACGTGCACACTTGGGACATAGACGTGCACACTTTACTTGGGACATAGATGTGCACACTTGGGATTAGACGTGCACACTTGGGATTAGACGTGCACATTAGGGACATAGACATGCACACTTGGGACATAGACGTGCACACTTGGGATATGTCAAATCTGTTGTTGTTGGTGCTAAGGCACCCACAGTGATGCTGTGAGACAAATGGAGGAAACCAATAAGGAGGCAGTCGCATTAGAAACAGTGCCTCACTTGTGGTGAACTTATAAAGAGAAGAAAGCACTGAATGCAGCATAAAGGGAGGCAGGCAGCTGTACCACCAGCAATACCAAGGGGAAGCCAGTTAGAAGTTACCAGTGCTTGTTTTGGAACCGGACGAGCCGTCATGGTTCTCAAGTGTTTCTCATGTTTGGGTCGATCTCGACATTTGTAAAACAAGTGGCCGACATCTGTCTGTACCGCTGCACAGTAGCATACCTGACAACATTTTAGGAGAGGAAAGTGGGAGATTTAAAGAAAAGAAATTGGAATTACACCATTGACTTGAATTGAAGCTAAGGCAATTTCAGATGGGAGACAGTCTAAACAAAGCCTTTGCCTGTACCCTTCACTTGTTTATAGGCTGCAGTGCAACTTTCCCTGCACCCTTCACATGTTTATAGGCTGCAGGCAATACACCTTTGCCTGTATCCTTTACATGTTTATGGGCAGGTGTGTACCTTTGCCTGTACCCTTCACATGTTTATAGGCTGCAGGCAATACACCTTTGCCTGTATCCTTCACATGTTTATGGGCAGGTGTGTACCTTTGCCTGTACCCTTCACATGTTTATAGGCTGCAGTACACCTTTCCCTGTACCCTTCAAATGTTTATAGGCTGATGCAATACATCTTTGTCTGTACCCTTCATATGTTTAAAGGCGGCTGTGTACCTTTGCCTGTACCCTTCACATGTTTATAGGCTGCTGTGCACCTTTGACTGTACACTTCACCTGTCTATAGGCTACAGTGAACATTTGCCTGTACCCTTCACATGTTTATAGGCTGCAGTGAATATTTGCCTGTACCCTTCATATGTTTATAGGCTGCAGTGAACATTTGCCTGTACCCTTCATATGTTTAGAGGCTGCAGTGAACCTGTACCTGTACCCTATAGGCTGCAGTGCACCTTTGCCTCTACCCTTCTCTTGTTTATATGCTACAGTGCACCTTTGCCTGTACTCTTCACTTGTTTATAGGCTGCAGTGCACCTTTGCCTCTACCCTTCACTTGTTTATATGCTGCAGTGCACCTTTGCCTGTACCCTTCACTTGTTTATTGGCTGCAGTGCACCTGTCCCTGTACCCCATCAGCTGCAGCACACGTTTGCCTGAACCCTTCACTTGTTTATAGCCTGCAGTGCACCTTTGCCTGTACCCCTTGCATGTTTATAGGCAGCAGTGCTCCTTTGCATGTACCCTTCACATGCTTATATGCTGCATGCAATACACCTTTGCCTGTACCCTTCATATGTTTATAGGCAGCGGTGCACTTTTGCCTGTAGCCTTCACTTGTTTATAGCCTGCAGTGCACCTTTGCCTGTACCCCTTGCATGTTTAAAGGCAGCAGTGCTCCTTTGCCTGTACCCTTCACTTGTTTATAGGCTGCAGTGCACCTTTACCTGCACCCTTCACATGTTCATAGCCTGCAGTGCACCTTTGCCTGTGCCCTTCATATGTGTATAGGCGGATATGCACCTTTGCCTGTACCCTTCATATCTTTATAGGCTGTAGTGCACCTTTGCCTATGTCCTTCACTAGTGTACAGGCTGAAATACACCTTTGCCTGTACCCTTCACATGTTTATAGGCTCCAGTGCACCTTTGCCTGTACTCTTCACTTGTTTATAGGCTGCAGTGCACCTTTGCCTCTACCCTTCACTTGTTTATATGCTGCAGTGCACCTTTGCCTGTACCCTTCACTTGTTTATTGGCTGCAGTGCACCTCTCACTGTACCCCATCAGCTGCAGCACACGTTTTTCCTGAACCCTTCACTTGTTTATAGCCTGCAGTGCACCTTTGCCTGTACCCCTTGCATGTTTATAGGCAGCAGTGCTCCTTTGCATGTACCCTTCACATGCTTATATGCTGCATGCAATACACCTTTGCCTGTACCCTTCATATGTTTATAGGCAGCGGTGCACTTTTGCCTGTAGCCTTCACTTGTTTATAGCCTGCAGTGCACCTTTGCCTGTACCCCTTGCATGTTTAAAGGCAGCAGTGCTCCTTTGCCTGTACCCTTCACTTGTTTATAGGCTGCAGTGCACCTTTACCTGCACCCTTCACATGTTCATAGCCTGCAGTGCACCTTTGCCTGTGCCCTTCATATGTTTATAGGCGGATATGCACCTTTGCCTGTACCCTTCATATCTTTATAGGCTGTAGTGCACCTTTGCCTATGTCCTTCACTAGTGTATAGGCTGAAATACACCTTTGCCTGTACCCTTCACATGTTTATAGGCTCCAGTGCACCTTTGCCTGTATGCACATTTGCCTGTACCCTTCACATGTTTATAGGATGCATGCAATACACCTTTGCCTGTTCCCTTTACATGTTTATAGCCCGTAGTGCATTTTTGCCTCTATCCTTCATGTGTTTATTGTCGGCTGTGCACCTTTGCCTATACCGTTCGCTAGTTTAAAGGCTGGAATACAACTTTGCCTGTACCCTTATAATGTTTATAGGCTTAAGTGCACCTTTGCCTTTACCGTCAAATGTTTATAGGCTGCAGTGCACCTTTGCCTATACCCTTCACTTGTTTAAAGGCTGCGATACACCTTTGACTGCACCCTTCACATGTTTATAGGCCCAAATGCACCTTTGCCTGTACCCTTCACATGTTTATAGCCTACACTGCACCTTTGACTGTGCCCATCACATGTTTATACGCTGCAGTGCACCTTTAAATGTACCCTTTAAGTGTTCATAGCCTGCATTGCACCTATGCCTGTACCCATCACATGTTTATAGGCTGCAATGCACCTTTCACTGTACCCTTCACTTGTTTATAGGCTGTAGTGCATCTTTCCTTGTACCCTAGAGGCTACAGTGTACCTTTGCCTGTACCCTTCAGTAGTTTATAGGCTGAAATACACCTTTGACTGTACCCTTAACATGCTTATAGGCTTAAGTGCACCTTTGCCTGTACCATTTACATGTTCAAAGGCTGCAGTGCCAATTTGCATGTACTCTTCACATGTTTATAGGCTGTAGTACACCTGTCCCTGTACCGTATAGGCTGCAGCACACCTTTACTTGTACCCTTCACTTGTTTATAGGCTGCAGTTCACCTTTGCATGTACACTTTACATGTTTATAGCCTGCAATGCGCCTTTGCCTGTACCTTTCACTTGTATACAGGCTGCAATGCATCTTTCCCTGTACTCTATAGACTGCAGTGTACATTTGCCTGTACCCTTCACTTGTTTATAGGCTGCATGTGCACCTGCCCCTGTACCCCATAGGCTGCAGCACACCTTTGCATGTCCCCTTCACATGTTTGTAGGCTGAAGTGTACCTTTGCATGGGTCCTTCACATGTTTATAGGCTGCCTGCAATACATCTTTGCCTGTACCCTCCATATGTTGAAAGGCCATATGTTGGACAGGCCCCGTGGAAGGCCCGCTCCCTCCCCGCGTGAGAAGGCCCGAACGCCGGCTCTCCCGGTGTCCCCAGAAGAACCACCCCTGCAACGCACCGAAGCAACCGCAACCCGTCCCCAACGGGACGCCTGCTCCCGAACATCCCAGCATCGGCTGTCCCGGGCCCCGGTCAGCACCATTGCCCCGGCCCAGCCGCCATCTTGAACACTGCACCACGAGGCCGCGTGGCCTCAGCTCGACCCCAACCCTGGGCCTGGCCAGGCCCCGACAGGAAGGCACCACCATCCACCCAGGAGGTGAAGAGACCACTTGGCAGGTCAATGGGAGAGAGGAGTGTCGATGGCTCTCCCCCGCCAGGTGCCGATCGCCCCCGGCCTCCCCGGGCGCTGGCTCCACCCCCCTGCTGGGTGTCTGGACTCCCTCATCCCGGACCTCCCGACCTCCAAGCGCGAGGGTCCGGACATCAAAGGAGGCCAGACCTATAACTGGGGCAGCTCCAGAGCAGGAAGGCAGTTGTATCCTGGAGTCGAGAGACACCTTGAAGAACTCATCCTTGACGGACTGCTGGCGCTGCCGCAGCCTTGCCTTGTGAACCATCTCCGAAGCCTGCTGGCGCTGCCGCGGCCCTCTGCAACTTGCATCTTCGTCGGGACCTGCTGCCGCTGCCGCGGCCCATCCTTGTGAACCATCGCTCTTGCCTGCTGGCGCTGCCACGGCCCCTCTGCAAAGAAGTCATCATCGTAGCCTGCTGGCGCTGCCGCGGCCCTCCTCACCGAGAACTATCATCCTAGCCTGCTGGCGCTGCCGCGGCCCTCCTTGCCGAGAACCTCATCCTAGCCTGCTGGCGCTGCCGCGGCCCGACCTTTCAGACCTCCGAGCTCGAGGATTGTGAGCTCCTTCTGGCCGCCCTGGTACCGGACTGGTACCCGAGACTGTCCCGCTACCCCTTACCCTACAGAGACTAGAATTGGGAGGATCCTCGTGTCCTGCCCCCACTGTATCGTTGCTATCTTTGCCTCAAGAATTCTATATAAAGTGTGCAGATGGTAACCTTGTGTGGTGTCCATTTGTGGGGGGGAAGTTACTTGTCTGTACGATCGCTGGAGACGGTCCTCACCGGAGGCCTCTCCCCCTGTGCTCGGCCGACCCTCCAGGTCCCCGTCTAACATTGGTGGCAGCGGCGAGATCCGAACCAACGCGTAATCGTACAGAGAGTAACTCACCCCACGACACAACCACAATGACCACAAAAGAGAGCGGAACCACAGAGAAATTCCAGATGGAGAAATTAGAAGAGTATAACCACAGAGAACTAAAGCAGTTCTGCATGGAACTAGGCATTGCGACCACAGGACTGAGCACGAAAGAAGACTTCAAAAAGGCCCTGGAATCTTGGGCAGAGACGGGTACGGCCGTACCCCAAAACCAAAACCTCGAGGCACCGGAAACAAACCCCACTCCGGCAGAAGAAAGAAGATCGGGTCTCTCCCCGGAGGAGATCCGGGAACGGGAAAAAAGCAGGCTCCATGAACTGGAGCTGGCTCGACTTCGGTTGGATGGAGAACTGAAGTTGGCGGAACAAAAAATAACATTGGAACACTTGAGGCTCCGAGAGGAGCGGGAAGAAAAACAAAGACAAAGAGAGTTAGAGGAGAAAAAGCTAGCCTACGAACATGAGCGCAACCTAAAAGAAATAGAGCTTCGGAAACAGAATAAAGATCTTGGGGTGCCCGAGCGCACAAACACTCCTGCCACTACAGACCCTAAAGTCCACATCCCCAAGGATGTCGTCAGAGAGTATTACCGAAACGACGATATCCAGCAATGGTTCAAAGCCTACGAGGTAGCCAAGACCTCCCACCGGATTCCCCGAAGCGACTGGGGAGCCGGGTTATGGGGGAGGTTCGTCAACGAGGGGCGAGACGCCCTGCTACAACTCCCGGACCATCAGATGACCTCCTACGACCACATGAAAGCCGCCCTCCTCACTCGATACGGACTCACGCCCAAGATGTACCGTCAGCGGTTCCGCGACTGCAAATGGATCCCGGGTACAACTTGGGTGGAGTACGTGAACTTTTTCAGCAGAGCGTTTGAGGGGTGGATCAAGGGCAGCAAGGTGACCACTTACGAGCAACTCTTTGACCTTATTGTGTGGGAGCACCTCTCTAACAACTGCTTCGTCGAGCTCAGGCAGCACCTCCTCGACAGCAAACTAACTGAACCTCGGCAACTCGCCGCCGAAGCTGACCGATGGGAAAGCACCCGAGTTGCCCGAAACGGGCCCAGCGAACCAAACAGAACCAACCAAGGACCCCATCGCCCCCGAGGGGGAGGAGGAGGCCAGGGTCGGGGCAGAGACACCGTCCCGGTGGCTCCCGCCAGCAGCGCCCCGCCCCCGGCCGGCAGGGGAAACCCCCCGATGCGTCCAGTGTTCCGAGCCAATGTTACTTGCCACCGATGCCAGCGACCCGGCCACTACGCCAACGACCCTAATTGCCCGAAGAACCAGAAACCTATGCCCCGCCAGGTCGCTGCTGCCGCCCTGGGGGAAGAGCAAACCCCAGAAGATTCGGAAGAGTACGAGACCGACCAGCCCGAGTGGGAACCAGCCGCCATGGCCCTGGTCTGCCTAGGGGAAAGAGACATGATTCCGCGGGCTCCCCTTCCCACCAACACGCAGAAATACAGCCAGTGGGTCAACATTAATGGGCGCCGGGCGGAAGCCCTCCGCGACACCGTGGCCAGTGTGACGGCAGTCCGCTGTCATCTGGTGACCCCGGAGCAGATCTTGCCGAACGTCCTTTGCCCCGTTCGGTCAGCCGACAACTCAGAGAGCCTGTGTCGGATGGCCTGCGTCCCCTTCGACTGGGGAGGAGTGTCCGGAATGCTGAAGGTGACTGTCCGCGATGATGCCCCAGTGGACTGCCTCCTGGGGAACGACCTCGAAAGTTCCCCCTGGGCAGCCGTCGAAAGAAGAGAGCACCTGGGGATGTTGGGCCTCCCTGAATGGGCCTGCATAACGACCCGGTCCATGGCCGCCCGCGCCATCTCTAGTCCCGAAGAACCGGAATGGCCAGAACCTCCTCCCCCGATCGTCCCAGAGGGAGCCAGCCTAAGCACCAATCCCTCAGAGCAAAACGAAGGAGGGCCCGTTCAACTCCAGGACCTTCCCGAACTGGCCCAGTGGCGTCAAGAGGGTGGTCCCACCCAGGAACAATTCCGACAAGAGCAGCGGACCTGTCCCTCCCTCGAGGGACTCCGGCAGCAAGCCCTCGCCCAGAGCGCGGGAGACACCGCAGGGGCCCACTGGATTTACCGGGACAATGACCTGCTCTACAGTGAGCAAAGAATTGCTGAGCTAGGGGCCAGTCGGGTGCTGGTGGTGCCCCTCCGCTTCAGAGACTTCCTTTTGAACTTGGCACACGATGTCCCCCTTGCCGGGCACCTGGGGCAAGACAAAACATACAACCGCCTGGTAACTCACTTCTACTGGCCCAAGATGCGTAATGATGTCTCCAACCACTGCCGGGCCTGCCCCACCTGCCAGGCCAGCGGGAAGAGCGGCCGAAAGATTAAAGCACCCTTGCAACCGTTCCCCGTCGTCACCACCCCGTTCGAACGGGTCGGAATAGACATTTTGGGGCCCCTAGACCCCCGAACGGCCCAGGGGCACCGGTTCATCCTAGTCCTGGTGGACCACGCCACCCGCTATCCCGAGGCCATACCTCTTCGGACCGTGACAGCACCCGTGGTAGGCCGAGCCCTGATGGGGATCTTCTCTCGAGTGGGCTTCCCCCGGGAAGTCGTCAGCGACAGGGGCACGAACTTTATCTCCAAGTACATGAGGTCTCTCTGGCAACAGTGCGGGGTCACCTACCGGTTCACGACCCCTTATCACCCGCAAGGAAATGGACTGGTCGAGCGATTTAACCGCACTCTCAAGGGAATGATCATGGGCCTGGAAGAACCCCTATGTCGCCAATGGGACGTGCTGCTCCCGTGCCTCCTCTTCGCCTATCGAGAAGTTCCCCAGAAATCCCTCGGCTTCAGTCGCTTTGAGCTCCTGTACGGACATCCCGTCCGGGGCCCTCTCAGCCTGGACAAGAAAGGATGGGAGATGGCCCCCCAGAAGACCCCTCCAGACGTCTATAAGTATCTCCTGACCCTCCGCAACCAGACCCGGCGATTCAGGGAACTCGCCAAAGCCAACCTTGAGGCCAGTCAGGAGGACATGAAGAAATGGTACGATCAGCATGCCTCCTCCATCGAGTTCGAACCAGGCCAGCAAGTCTGGGTGATGTCTCCAGTCGAACCCTGTGCCCTGCAGGACAAATGGACAGGACCCTTCAAGGTGATAGAGCGCAAGGGCCCTGTCACCTACCTAATAGACATGGAGTCCTCCCGGAACCCCATGCGCGTCCTGCACGCCAACAGACATAAACCCCACTTCGTACGTTCGGAGCTCAGCTTACTGATGGCAACAGATAGTGGGACAGAAGAAGACTCCGAGCCCCTCCCTGACCTACTGAGGACCCGTGAAAAAGATGGCTCAGTAGAAGGGGTCAGACTCTCCGATGCCTTGTCCCCAGAACAACGCCAAGACTGTCGGGCTCTCCTGCTACAATTTGCGAACTTGTTCTCCCTCACCCCCGGTGTCACCCCCTGGTGCCTTCACGATGTGGACACTGGGGATAGTCCACCTATTCGACACAGGGCGTACCGAGTGCCAGATCGGGTGTGCACCTGCATCCAGAACGAAGTCACCAAGATGCTGGCCCTAGGAGTGATCGAACCATCCAACAGCCCCTGGGCCAGCCCAGTCGTACTGGTCCCCAAGGCTGCCGCACCGGGCGTTGCCCCCGAGCTCCGGTTCTGCGTAGACTATCGGGCCTGAATGCTGTTACCAGAACCGACGCTAACCCCATCCCCCGGGCAGATGAGCTGGTTGACCGCATGGGGGCTGCCCGCTACCTGAGCATCTTCGATCTGACAGCGGGCTACTGGCAAATCGGCCTCACCCCCAGGGCCCAAGAACGATCCGCCTTCTCTACCCCGGATGGCCACTACCACTTCAAAGTGATGCCATTCGGCATGAAAAACGCTCCAGCTACCTTCCAACGACTCGTGAACCAGGTACTGGCGGGTCTCGAAGAATTCAGCGCCGCCTACCTGGACGATATCGCTGTGTACAGTCGTCACTGGGCAGACCACCTTCACCACCTCCGAGAAGTCCTGCACGCCCTCCAGCAGGCTGACATCACCATCAAAGCCAGCAAATGTCAGATTGGCCAGGGGTCCGTGACCTACCTCGGACACCAAGTGGGGAGCGGTCTGGTGGCCCCTCTTCAGCTCAAGATCGCTGCCATCCAGTCCTGGCAACCGCCTGTCACCCAAACCGAGGTCCGGGCCTTCCTAGGGCTCACCGGATACTATCGGCGGTTCGTAAAGGACTATGGCAGCATTGTGGGGCCCCTCACAGAACTAACATCCAAGAAACACCCCAAAACCATCTATTGGACTCCGGACTGTCAAACGGCCTTCGAGAAGTTGAAGGCCGCCATGTGCACCGCCCCCATGCTCCAGGCCCCCGACTACAGCCGGGAGTTCATAGTCCAGACGGACGCCTCAGATCATGGCGTTGGAGCAGTCCTCTCTCAACTCAACGCCGAGGGAGTCGATCAGCCAGTGGCCTTCATCAGCCGACGCCTACTGGCTCGAGAACAGAGCTGGAGCACCATCGAACGGGAGGCGTTCGCAGTGGTGTGGGCTCTCAAGAAACTCCGGCCCTACCTCTTCGGTACCCATTTCAGGGTACAGACAGACCACCGACCCCTGCAATGGCTTATGCAGATGCGGGGGGAGAACCCAAAACTGTTGCGATGGTCCATCTCCTTGCAGGGGATGGACTTCACTGTGGAGCATCGTCCCGGCTAGGACCACGCCAACGCGGACGGCCTGTCACGCTTTTTCCGCCTCGGCGAGGAGAGTACCCAAGAGGATGGGTGACTCTCCCTGCCTTCAGCTGGGGGGGACGCATGTTGGACAGGCCTCGTGGAAGGCCCGCTCCCTCCCCGCGTGAGAAGGCCCGAACGCCGGCTCTCCCGGTGTCCCCAGAAGAACCACCCCTGCAACGCACCGAAGCAACCCGCAACCCGTCCCCAACGGGACGCCTGCTCCCGAACATCCCAGCATCGGCTGTCCCGGGCCCCCGTCAGCACCATTGCCCCGGCCCAGCCGCCATCTTGAACACTGCACCACGAGGCCGCGTGGCCTCAGCTCGACCCCAACCCTGGGCCTGGCCAGGCCCCGACAGGAAGGCACCACCATCCACCCAGGAGGTGAAGAGACCACTTGGCAGGTCAATGGGAGAGAGGAGTGTCGATGGCTCTCCCCCGCCAGGTGCCGATCGCCCCCGGCCTCCCCGGGCGCTGGCTCCACCCCCCTGCTGGGTGTCTGGACTCCCTCATCCCGGACCTCCCGACCTCCAAGCGCGAGGGTCCGGACATCAAAGGAGGCCAGACCTATAACTGGGGCAGCTCCAGAGCAGGAAGGCAGTTGTATCCTGGAGTCGAGAGACACCTTTAAGAACTCATCCTTGACGGACTGCTGGTGCTGCCGCAGCCTTGCCTTGTGAACCATCTCCAAAGCCTGCTGGCGCTGCCGCGGCCCTCTGCAACTTGCATCTTCGTCGGGACCTGCTGGCGCTGCCGCGGCCCATCCTTGTGAACCATCGCTCTTGCCTGCTGGCGCTGCAGCGGCCCCTCTTCAAAGAAGTCATCATCGTAGCCTGCTAGCGCTGCCGCGGCCCTCCTCACCGAGAACTATCATCCTAGCCTGCTGGCGCTGCCGCGGCCCTCCTTGCCGAGAACCTCATCCTAGCCTGCTGGCGCTGCCGCGGCCCGACCTTTCAGACCTCCGAGCTCGAGGATTGTGAGCTCCTTCTGGCCGCCCTGGTACCGGACCGGTACCCGAGACTGTCCCGCTACCCCTTACCCTACAGAGACTAGAATTGGGAGGATCCTCGTGTCCTGCCCCCACTGTATCGTTGCTATCTTTGCCTCAAGAATTCTATATAAAGTGTGCAGATGGTAACCTTGTGTGGTGTCCATTTGTGGGGGGGAAGTTACTTGTCTGTACGATCGCTGGAGATGGTCCTCACCGGAGGCCTCTCCCCCTGTGCTCGGCCGACCCTCCAGGTCCCCGTCTAACACCATAGTGCATCTTTCCCTGTACCCTTCACTTGTTTATAGAATATAGTGTATCTTTCCTTGTACCCTATAGGCTGCAGTGCACCTTTGCCTGTACCCTTCACTTGTTTATAGACTGCAGTGCACCTGTCCCTGTACCCCATAGGCTGCAGCCCACCTTTGCCTGTACCAGTCACATGTTTATAGCCTGCAGTGCACTTTTGCCTGTACCTTTCACATGTTTACAGGTGGCAGAGCACCTTTGCATATACCCTTCACACGTTTATAGGCTGCATGCAATACACCTTTGCCTGTACCCTTCATGTGCTTATAGGCAGCTGTGAACCTTTGCCTGTACCCTTCATTTGTTTATAGACAGCTGTGCACCTCTGCCTATAACCTTCACTTGTTTATAGGCTGCAGTGCACTTTTGCCTGTACCCTTCACATGTTTATAGCCTGCAGTGCACATTTGCCTGTACCCTTTATATGTTTATAAGCGGCTGTGCACCTTTGCCTTTACCCGACCCATGTTTATAGGCTTCAGTGCACCTTTGCCTGTACCCTTCACATGTTTATAGCCTGCAGGTCATGTTTGCCTGTACCCTTCATAAGTTTATAGGCGGCTGTGCACCTTTGCCTGTACCCTTCACATGTTTATAGGCTGCAGTGCACCTTTGCCTACACCGTTCAGTAGTTTTGTAGGCCGAAATACACCTTTGCCTGTACCCTTTACATGCTTATAGCCTTAAGTGCACCTTTGCCTTTATCCGTCACATGTTTATAGCCTCAAGTGTACCTTTGCCTGCACCCTTTGCATGTTTATAGGCTACACTGTACCTTTGACTGTACCCATCACATGTTTATAGGCTGCAGTGCACCTTTGCCTGTACCATTCACATGTTCAAAGGCTTCAGTGCCAATTTGCATGAACCCTTCACATGTTTATAGGCTGCAGTGCACCTGTCCCTGTACCGTATAGGCTGCAGCACACCTTTGCTTGTACCCTTCACATGTTTATAGCCTCAAGTGTACCTTTGCCTGCACCCTTTGCATGTTTATAGGCTACACTGTACCTTTGACTGTACCCATCACATGTTTATAACCTTTGCCTGTACCATTCACATGTTCAAAGGCTTCAGTGCCAATTTGCATGAACCCTTCACATGTTTATAGGCTGCAGTGCACCTGTCCCTGTACCGTATAGGCTGCAGTTCACCTTTGCATGTACCCTTTACATGTGTATAGCCTGTAGTGCACCTTTGCCTGTATAATGCACTTGTTTATAGGCTTCAAATGCATCTTTCCCTGTACCCTATAGGCTGCAGCACACCTTTGCATGTACCCTTCACATGTTTTTAGCCTGCAGTCCCCTTTGCCTCCACACTTCACATGTTTGTAGGCTGCAGTGCACCTTTGTCTGTGCCCTTCACATGTTTTTAGGTTGCATGCAATACACCTTTGCCTGTACCCTTCATACGTTTATAGGCGGCTGTGTACCTTTGCATGTATCCTTCACATGTTTATAGGCAGCAGTGCATCTTTGCCTATACCCTTCTTTTGTTGAAAGGCCATAGTGCATCTTTACCTGTACCCTTCACTTGTTTCTAGGCTGTAGTGCTTCTTTCCTTGTACCCTGTTGGCTACAGTGCACCTTTGCTTGTACCCTTCATTTGTTTATAGACTGCAGTGCACCGGTCCCTGTACCCCATAGGCTGCAGCGCACCTTTATAGGCTGCATGGAATACACCTTTGCCTGTACCCTTCATATGTTTATAGGCAGCTGTGAACCTTTGCCTGTACCACTCATTTGTTTATAGACAGCTGTGCATGTCTGCCTATAGCCTTCACTTATTTATAGGCTGCAGTGCACTTTTGCCTGTAACCTTCACATGTTTATAGCCTGCAGTGCACTTTTGCCTGTACCCTTGATATGTTTATAGGCGGCTGTGCACCTTTGCCTGTACCCTTCACATGTTTATAGGCTGCAGTGCACCTTTGCCTTTACCCGTCCCATGTTTATAGGCTACAGTGCACCTTTGCCTGTACCCTTCACATGTTCATAGCCTGCAGTTCACGTTTGCCTGTACCCTTCATAATTTTATAGGCGGCTGTGCACCTATGCCTGTACCCTTCACATGTTTATAGGCTGCAGGGCACCTTTGCCTATACCCTTCAGTAGTTTATAGGCTGAAATACACCTTTGACAGTACCCTTTACATGCTTATAGGCTTAAGTGAACCTTTGCCTTTATCCGTCACATGTTTATAGCATCAAGTGCACCTTTGCCTGTACCGTTTGCATGTTTATAGGCTACACTGCACCTTTGACTGTACCCATCACATGTTTATAGTCTGCAGTGCACCTTTGCCTGTACCATTCACATGTTCAAAGGCTGCAGTGCCAATTTGCATGTACCCTTCACATGTTTATTGGCTGCAGTGCACCTGTCCTTGTACTGTATAGGCTGCAGCACACAGTTGCTTGTATCATTCACTTGTTTATAGGCTGCAGTTCACCTTTGCCTGTACCTTTCACTTGTTTATAAGCTGCAATGCAACTTTACCTGTACCCTATAGGCTGCAGCGCACCTTTGCCTGTGCCCTTCACTTGTTTATAGGCTGCTGTGCACCTGCCCCTGTACCCTATAGGCTGCAGCACACCTTTGCATGTACCCTTCACATGATTTAGCCTGCGGTTCCCTTTGCCTCTACCCTTCACATGTTTGTAGGCTGCAGTGCACCTTTGCCTGGGTCCTTCACATGTTTATAGGCTGCATGCAAAGCACCTTTGCCAGTACCCTTCACATGTTTTAGGTGGCTGTATATCTTTGCCTGAACCCTTCACACGTTTATAGGCAGCAGTGCACCTTTGCCTATAACCTTCATTTGTTTATAGGCCGTAGGGCACCTTTGCCTGTACCCTTCACATGTTTATAGCCTACAGTGCACCTTTGTCTGTACCCTTCATATGTTTATCGGTGGCTGTGCACCTTTGCCTTTACCATTCACATGTTTATAGGCTGCAGTGCACATTTCCCTGGACCCCATAGGCTGCAGTGCACCTCTGTGTGTACCCTTCACTAGTTTATAGGCTGCAATACACCTTTGCCTTCACCCTTCACATGTTTATAGGCTCAAGTGCAACTTTGCCTGTACCTGTCACATATTTATAGGCTGCAGTGCACCTTTGCCTATACCCTTCACATGTTTATAGGCTGCAATACACCTTTGACTACACCCATCACATATTTATAGGCTCAAGTGCACCTTTGCCTGTACCCATTGCATGTTTATAGGCTACACTGTACCTTTGACTGTACCCATCACATGTTTATAGGCTGCAGTGTACCTTTGCCTGTACCATTCACATGTTCAAAGGCTGCAGTGCCAATTTGCATGTACCCTTCACATGTTTATTGGCTGCAGTGCACCTGTCCTTGTACTGTATAGGCTGCAGCACACAGTTGCTTGTATCATTCACTTGTTTATAGGCTGCAGTTCACCTTTGCCTGTACCTTTCACTTGTTTATAAGCTGCAATGCAACTTTACCTGTACCCTATAGGCTGCAGCGCACCTTTGCCTGTACCCTTCACTTGTTTATAGGCTGCTGTGCACCTGCCCCTGTACCCTATAGGCTGCAGCACACCTTTGCATGTACCCTTCACATGATTTAGCCTGCGGTTCCCTTTGCCTCTACCCTTCACATGTTTGTAGGCTGCAGTGCACCTTTGCCTGGGTCCTTCACATGTTTATAGGCTGCATGCAAAGCACCTTTGCCAGTACCCTTCATATGTTTTAGGTGGCTGTATATCTTTGCCTGAACCCTTCACACGTTTATAGGCAGCAGTGCACCTTTGCCTATAACCTTCATTTGTTTATAGGCCGTAGGGCACCTTTGCCTGTACCCTTCACATGTTTATAGCCTACAGTGCACCTTTGTCTGTACCCTTCATATGTTTATCGGTGGCTGTGCACCTTTGCCTTTACCATTCACATGTTTATAGGCTGCAGTGCACATTTCCCTGGACCCCATAGGCTGCAGTGCACCTCTGTGTGTACCCTTCACTAGTTTATAGGCTGCAATACACCTTTGCCTTCACCCTTCACATGTTTATAGGCTCAAGTGCAACTTTGCCTGTACCTGTCACATATTTATAGGCTGCAGTGCACCTTTGCCTATACCCTTCACATGTTTATAGGCTGCAATACACCTTTGACTACACCCATCACATATTTATAGGCTCAAGTGCACCTTTGCCTGTACCCATTGCATGTTTATAGGCTACACTGCACCTTTGACTGTACCCATCACATGTTTATAGGCTGCAGTGTACCTTTGCCTGTACCCTTCACATGTTCAACGGCTGCAGTGCACCTTTGCATGTACCCTTCACGTGTTTCTAGGCCGCAGTGAACCTGCCGCTGTACCCTATAGGCTGCAGTACACCTTTGCTTGTACCCTACACTTGTTTATAAGCTGCAGTACACCTTTGCAAGTACTCTTTATGTGGATCTAGCTTGCAGTGCACCTTTGGCTGTACCCTTCACTTGTTTATAGGCTGCAATGCACCTTTGCCTTTACCCTCCACATGTTTATAGGCTGCAGTGCACCTTTGACTATACCCTTCACTGGTTTATAGCCTGCAGTTCAAATTTACCTGTACCCTTCATTAGTTTATAGGCTTAAGTGCACCTTTGCCTTTACCCGTCCCATGTTTATAGGCTGCGGTGCACTTTTGCCTGTACCCTTCACATGTTTATAGCCTGCAGTTCACGTTTGCCTGTACACTTCATAAGTTTATAGGCGGCTGAGCACCTTCGCCTGTACCCTTCACATGTTTATAGGCTGCAGTGCACCTTTTCCTATACCCTTCAGTAGTTTATAGGCTGAAATACACATTTGCCTGTACCCTTTGAATGTTTATAGGCTGCAGTGCACCTTTGCCTGTACCATTCACACGTTCAAAGGCTTCACTGCCAATTTGCATGTACCCATCACATGTTTATAGGCTGCAGTGTACCTTTGCCTGTACCCTTCACATGTTCAACGGCTGCAGTGCACCTTTGCATGTACCCTTTATGTGGATCTAGCTTGCAGTGCATCTTTGGCTGTACCCTTCGCTTGTTTATAGGCTGCAATGCACCTTTGCCTGTACCCTTCACATGTTTATAGGTTGCAGTGCACCTTTGACTATACCCTTCACTGGTTTATAACCTGCAGTTCAAGTTTGCCTGTACCCTTCATAAGTTTATAGGCTTAAGTGCACCTTTGCCTTTACCCGTCCCATGTTTATAGGCTGCAGTGCACCTTTGCCTGTACCCGTCACATGTTTATAGCCTGCAGTTCACGTTTGCCTGTACCCTTCATAAGTTTATAGGCGGCTGTGCACCTTTGCCTGTACCCTTCACATGTGTATAGGCTGCAGTGCACCTTTTCCTATACCCTTCAGTAGTTTATAGGCTGAAATACACCTTTGCCTATACCCTTCAGTAGTTTATAGGCTGAAATACACCTTTGCCTGTACCCTTTACATGCTTATAGGCTTAAGTGCACATTTGCCTTTATCCGTCACATGTTTATAGCTTCAAGTGCACCTTTGCCTGTACCCTTTGCATGTTTATAGGCTACACTGTACATTTGACTGTACCCATCACATGTTTATAGGCTGCAGTGCATCTTTGCCTGTACCATTCACATGTTCAACGGCTGCAGTGCACCTTTGCATGTACCCTTTATGTGGATCTAGCCTGCAGTGCACCTTTGGCTGTACCCTTCACATGTTTATAGGCTGCAGTGTACCTTTGTCTGTACCCTTCACATGTTCAACGGCTGCAGTGCACCTTTGCATGTACCATTCACGTGTTTCTAGGCCGCAGTTCACCTGCCGCTGGACCCCATAGGCTGCAGTACACCTTTGCTTGTACCCTTCACTTGTTTATAAGCTGCAGTGCACCTTTCCCTGTACCCTTCACTTGTTTATGGGCTGCAATGCACCTTTCCCTGTACCCTTCACTTGTCTATGGGCTGCAATGCACCTTTCCCTGTACCCTGTAGGCTGCAGTGCACCTTTGGCTGTACGCTTCACTTGTTTATAGGCTGCAATGTACCTTTCCCTGTACCCTTCACTTGTTTATGGGCTGCAATGCATCTGTCCCTGTACCCTGTACCCTGTAGGCTGCAGTGCACCTTTGCCTGTACCCTTCACTTGTTTATATGCTGCAGTGCACCTCTGTCCGTATCCTTAACTTTTTTTATATGCTACAGTGCACCTGTCCCTGTAACCTATAGGCTGCAGCACAACTTTACCTGTACCTTTCACATGTTTATAGCCTGCAGTGTACCTTTGCCTGTACCCTTCACTTGTGTGTAGGCTGCAGCACACCTTTGCCTCCACCCTTCACATGTTTATAGGTAGCAGCGCACCTTTGCATGTACCTTTCACACTTTTATAGGCTGCATGCAATAGACCTTTGCCTGTACCCTTCATATGTTTATAGGCGGCTGTGTACCTTTGCCTGTACCCTTCACATGTTTATAGGTAGCAGTGTATCTTTGCCTATACCCTTCATTTGTTGAAAGGCCATAGTGCATCTTTCCCTGTACCCTTCACTTGTTTATAGGCTGTAGTGCATCTTTCCTTGTACCCTACAGGCTACAGTGCACCTTTGCTTGTACCCTTCACGTGTTTCTAGGCCACAGCGCACCTGTCCATGTACCCTATAGGCCAGCATACACCTTTGCTTGTACCCTTCACTTGTTTAAAGGCTGCAGTGCACCTTTGCATGTACCCTTCACGTGTTTCTAGGCCACAGCGCACCTGTCCATGTACCCTATAGGCTGCCATACACCTTTGCTTCTACCCTTCACTTGTTTAAAGGCTGCAATGCACCTTTGCATGTACCCTTTATGTGTTTCTAGCTTGCAGTGCACCTTTGGCTGTACCCTTCACTATGTATGAACATTTGATAGAACTGCCACCTCAGCACCCTTATGGGTAGTTGTTGTAACCATAACAGTAATGGACTTTCATAGAAGTCAGCACAAGGTTCAGTACAAACTAACAATCCTTATTACAGAATAAACAGATACTTTCTCCTCGGATGCCAACAATTAGATCCAAAGAATTTTCACTGTTGGTTTTTTCTGTGCAATAACATCTCCAGAAAGAGATCCGCCAGCACGTGTTTCATCTTCTAAGACTTTCTCAAGGCAGTTCAGTGTTCTTGATCCTAGGTGTCTTCCATGCTAGCCATGAAGGCTCACACGTATGGGCTGGAGTAACCCCGCTCTTCCAAATATTCAAGAGTGAAAATCACACTCCTGATTCCCAAATTAGGTCCAAAAAAAGTGAATACATCTAGACAGTAAATAGCATATTTGTTAGTCGATTCTCAAATCATGGAAAAGATGTATTGACGAGTCGCCAAATTTAACAATGCAAGGAGTCCATAGTAAGCCCCCCAGCCGGTATCCCCAAACCGTATCCGAAGCGCCTGCCCGTCAGGTCCCACTTGGGTCCACTACTACCACCACTATTTTTGACTTCACCATGTATGCTTTAATGAAGCTTTCCCTGTACACTTTGTCTATCTGATGCATTCCACCTATGTATGCACCCTTCATATGTCTACAGGCTGCAGTGTTCAGTTGCCTACATATCCATTCATCAGTCTATAGGTTACTGTGTTATGTTGACTGTAACTTTCATGTGTGTAGGCCGAAGTGTTTCTTCGCCTGTACCCTTCACCTGTGTAAAGGCTGTAGAATTACTTTGGAAAAATAATATAAGGAGGGTCAAAGGGCATTTTTAACAACCAAGGCAACTCAAGCCCCTATTATTACTAGAAAAACAGAAAGGAGTTGCTTGGTCCACAAGACCGTTTGTGTGTTGTGTCAGATCTAGAACCGTGAGTCCATCAAAACACACATGTGATGACACTGGGCTGAAAAGAGATTCCCATCAGCCCACCCAACTGGTGGAATATCGTCACGTGGGAGATATATCATAAATCCAGATCTCACCCAACGCACCTAATAGTGATGCGGAGATGGATTTTGAAGATATTCTTCTAGACCACAGTGTTTCACAGATAGTACTAATGGAGTGCAGTGCTAGTGAGAAAAAGTGTGAAAGAACAGTGAAAAGAAAATTAACTACTAGGACCAAAATTAAATTTAATAGGTATGATCCTAGGGTCAAACTTTAAAAACAACGCCTAATAGTTTTAAATAATAACGATATAGTGGCGTAGTACATTGAGGTTGACATGTTTCAGCTCAAATGGACAATGAGTCCAAGCTTTCTTCAGGACCAGATGGAAATAGCGACTGCAATTTAAGTGAAAATTAAAATTAAACTAGTGACTGTGTACTGGTTACAATGGATTTTTCCTACCAGATACTTTGAGCCCAAATGTTTTCTGGTGGTTATCCAATTATTCAGTCTCTCCTACAAAAGAAAGAAAAGTGTACAACAGTAATCAAAAACAAGTGCATGATGGTATCTTGGTAACAGGAACAACACAACAACACAGACAATGCGAAAGAGAAAGTCTCTCCGCCACACAGAAGACCTAAAGTTCTCCTGGTATTTACATATCAAAGTAGAGAACATGAAAACTGTAAAATATGACTCACCCAGCATTTTGTGGGAGTATGCCTCACCTCACCCGGCACCCACTCGGGGAAAAGGAGGCCCCGCTCTGTTAGAGTGGAAATGGAAGAAGAACCTCAGAGAATTATCAGAGGTACATAGATACATATGATCATACATTTCCAACAGTCTACTAACAAAAACTAGTTGTCTATAGAAGAGATTCAACCTCAACGAACCACTGACTATTGCTCTGCAGAAAAAAGCATGGTAATAGCTACAACTGAGTGAGCTGTTATATTACCAAGACAAAAGGAAAAGATTTAAAATCCTCTGGTATGGCAATTTGATGATGGAAAAAAGAGAGCTCCAATATAAGTGTGCTCCAATATAAGATGACAAGTTTGTAAAAATGAAGAAGTCATAATGTGAGGTGTCGCAATGAGAGCCCCTACTTGTCCGTCGGTACCTGTACACCAGCGTCCGAGGGGGAGTGGAGGTAACTAACTGCTGCTCGCGCATCTCTTTATATACCCTTGTTAATTGAGAAATCCGTTGCAGCTGGCCAAACGCGTATTCAGGCAATAGTGTAACAGCGCTGAATCCAAGTGAGGAACGCTATTGTTTGTAGCGCGCATGCACCGGTAAAGTGTAACGGCGCCTGCGCATAACAAAAAATGCTATACAGGACGCGCGCGCGCGTGCTGAAAACAGCATGCGAACAGCGCGTGCGCTCTTAGATTAGAGACAAGACACTACAGGCGCTGTATCAACACCGGGCGAAACATAATAGCTGAAAAGAACTGACAAATTTAACAATCCTTCCAGTCATTATCATTTTCCCAGAACTTAAATGTGGTGTATATTACAAATCTGTGTATTCAAAGGCTTACTGATTTGAAGTAAGACGCTACCAATAAAACAGCACTAGGATGTACATTTGGGCTCAAAGTATCTAGTAGGAAAAATCCATTGTAACCAGTACACAGTCACTAGTTTAATTTTAATGTTCACTTAAATTGCAGTCGCTATTTCCATCTGGTCCTGAAGAAAGCTTGGACTCATTGTCCATTTGAGCTGAAATATGTCGACCTCAATGTACTACGCCACTATATAGTTATTATTTAAAACTATTAGGCGTTGTTTTTAAAGTTTGACCCTAGGATCATACCTATTAAATTTAATTTTGGTCCTAGTAGTTAATTTTCTTTTCACTGTTCTTTCACACTTTTTCTCACTAGCACTGCACTCCATTAGCACTATCTGTGAAACACTGTGGTCTAGAAGAATATCTTCAAAATCCATCTCCGCGTCACTACTAGGTGCGTTGGGTGAGATCTGGATTTATGATATATCTCCCACGTGACGATATTCCACCAGTTGGGTGGGCTGATGGGAATCTCTTTTCAGCCCAGTGTCATCACATGTGTGTTTTGATGGACTCACGGTTCTAGATCTGACACAACACACAAACGGTCTTGTGGACCAGGCAACTCCTTTCTGTTTTTCATGTAGAATTACTTTGCCTGTACCTTTCACCGTGTCTGTCGACCGCAGTGTTACTTTATCTGTATCCTTCTCCTGTGTATAGGATGTACTTATCTTCTCCTGCACCCTTCACCTGTGTATAGCCTCATTGTTCCTTCGGCTGTATACTCCACCTGTGTATCAGCTGTAGTATTTTTTCACCTGTGCCCTTCACCTCTGTATAGGTTGTGTTGCCCTTTGCTTGTACCCTTCACCTGTGTATCTGCCTCAGTGTTTTATCCCTTGCAACCTTCACCAGTGTATCTGCCTCAGTCTTCCATCCCCTGCAGTAAGTCCCTGACCTCCTGTATGAGCTCACTCTCTCCCCCATAGCTCCACAAGCAAGTCGCCTCGCCGCAGCGCTCATCACTCCTCCTGGTGAGGGTTCACCCCTGCAGCCTCCAGCAGATCGCCCACCAAGCCTCATTGCAAACTCTGCTCCCTGCCCACCATGTGTCCCCTCCTCACCCTCAGTGTACTCCTCAGGCTCCCTTTACGCTCCTGAGCACACTTGAGCTATTTTTAATTAAGCGTACTTCAAGCTTACTTTACTTTATTTTCATTTAAGCTTACTTGAAACGTAATCCTCTTGCAGTTTTTCCGGCCACTGCTGCCCCTGCGGCCCCTCCTCCCGCTCATACCCCTCTCCCACATCCCTCCCCCTCCCCTACTTATTGGCGACTGCTGCGCACCTAAGGCAAGCCCATCTGCACCCGTCCCCGACCTGGATGTGGCCAGCGCCAGGAACCATGGATCTCCGTCCATCCATTGCTACAGCACCACCACCCTCCACGCACTCAACCCTGGAAGACTCCCAGCCTGCTAACAGCCCTTCACCACACCCCCGTGGCCTCCAACCCCACCGACACCAGCAACGGCAACTCCCTAAGATGCTTCCTCCTCAATGTTCAATGTTCACCTCGTATTACAAACACGCCATAGAAATATGGAACCTACTTGACTCTCTCTCACCTGACATTGCCTTCTTCACTGAGACCTGGACCAACGCCTCCTCCACCCTCGACATCAACAGCGCCATCCCGGACAGATTCACGATCCAGAGGAAGGACCGTCTTAACCACCCGGGAGGGGGCCTCACCATCGCCCACAAGAGCACCCTGCACCTCACCACCTCCAGCAAAACCATCCCCTGCGCTGAACACCAGCACTTCCAGATCCGGACCCGCCCCAACACCACACTCCAAGAAACCCTCGTCTACAGACCCCCCAGACATCCTTCACCACCACCATCACTGACTTCATCACCCCCCACACCATCGCCTCAATGAACTACATACTCATTGGAGACCTAAACTTTCACCTCGACAACCCCAGCGACCCACAAGTCCACCACCCTTCGTGACAACCTCGCAAACATCGGACTCAAACAACTCGTCACCACACCAACCCACAGAGCAGAACATACCCTCAACCCCATCTTCTCAGCAGGGAACAGCATTTACTTCAGCCACACAATGCAACCACCATGGACCGACCACCACTGGGTACACTTCGCCGTCGACAAACCCAAGACACCCAATCCAGCTCCACACCCACCACAAAGGAACTGGAGTAAGGTGACCGATGAACCACTCAACTCCACCCTCACCCGAGACAACCACACCTCGGCATCCCATGCAAACATCGCAGCCAAAGAACTCCATACTTGGATCTCCAACTGCGCAGAGGAGCTCGCCCCGCTATGCAATCCCAACAAACAGCACCACAGGAAAGACGCCTGGTTCACCACCGATCTCCAAGAAGCCAGGCGCACCTGCAGACGTCTGGAGAAGAACTGGAGAAACACCAAGACAACCAAAAGCTACTCCACCTACAAGGACGCCATGACAGACTACCACAAGCAAATTGGAACCACCAAGAGGAATTTCATCCACAATAAAATCCTAGCCAACTCCACCAACTCCAAGGAATTCTTCACCATCATTCAGGAATTCACCAACCCACACAGCGAAGCCACAGACATCACCCCATCCCAAGAAGTCAGCGACAAGCTCTGAACCTACTTCCACCTCAAGATCAAAAACCTCTACAATAACTTTGTCAACCACCCTCCAAACACCACAGCCAGCCCCCCGCCCTCCAGAGACACCAGTCTGCCCACCATCTCCAACTGGACTCTGATCATGACCGAAGACACATGCCTCGACCATGAAAGGCATCCACTTGGGTGCCTCCACCGACCCCTTCCCCCTATCATTTATCACAGAGCTGCAGCCGCCATTGCACCAGAACTACAGCGCACCATCAATACCACCCTCCAAACAGGCACCTTCCCAGACGACTGGAATCGCACAGAAATCAGGCCTTTGCTCAAGAAACTCACAGCTGACACCACCGACCTCAGGAACTACCGACCCATCTCGCTCCTGCACTTTGCATCCAAAGTTGGAGAGAAAACAGTCAACAGGGAACTGACTCAATTCATCGAAGAGAACACTGTCCTCAACCGTTCCCAATCTGGATTCTGAAGCAACCACAGCACTAAGACCGTCCTGCTCACCACCACAGACGACATCTGCATCCTCCTGGACCAATGCCACTCCACAGCCTTCATCCTACTCGACCTATCAGCGGCTTTCAATATCATTTCCCACTGCACGCTAGTCACCAGACTACACGACGCCAGCATACAAGGAACAGCCCTGGAGTGGATTCGATCATTCCTCACCTGAAAAAGCCAAAGGATCAGACTATCACCCTTCCTCTCCGATCCCACAAAACTCATCTGTGGAGTCCCACAGGGGTCATTGCTGTGCCTGACCCTCTTCAACATCTACATGACCCCCCTCACAGCCATCCTACAACAACACAGCCTCAACATCGTATCCTATGCCGACTACACCCAGCTCATCCTCTCCTTCACCAAAGACCCCACCACCGCCAAACTCAAGTTCCAGAAAGGAATGAAAGATGTCACAGCCTGGATGACCATCAGCTGCCTGAAGCTCAACGTTGAGAAGACATAAGTCCTCATCCTTGGAACCACCCCTTCAGTTTGGGACAGCACCTGGTGGCCGACTGCCCTCGGAAGCCCACCTACCCCTTCAGACCACGCTAAAAACCTCAGCATCGTACTTGACTCATCACTCACCATGAACTGACAGGTCAACCCTGTCACATCCAGCTGTTTCAACATCCTCCGCAAGACCTTCAAATGGATCTCCGTGAGTCAAGGAAGACAGTCACCCATGTACTCATCACCAGCAGACTGGACAATGGGAACGCGTTCTATGCCGGCATCAACGTGCTCTACACCAGCAAACTCCAGACAATACATAATACCGCCGCCAGACTCGTCCTCGGCATCCCCAGTGCGAACATATCAGCCAACACCGACAAAGACTCCATTGGCTCCCCGTTGAGAAAAGAGTCACCTTTAAAATCCTCACTCACACCTACAAAAGCCTATACAACAACGGACCCAAATTCCTCAATGACAGAATCAACTTCCACGTACCCAAAAGAAATCTCCGATCCTCCAACCTTACACTGGCCGAAACCCAGCCCACCCACAGAGCCAGAGCAGGCGGAAGATCCTTCTCCCACATTGCAGCCAAAACCTGGAACGAACTACGGGCAGACATCAGACGCGCTCCCTCCCTGAACACCTTCAGGAAGGCCCTCAAGGCCTGGCTCTTCGACTAACAGATCTGCTGACCCCCCGCACCCTCAGCACCTTGAGACGCTCACGGATGAGTAGCGCGTTTACAATTCCCCAGATTGATTGATTGATTGACTGCACCCTTCACCAGTGTATCTGTCTCAGTGTTACTTCACCTGTACCCTTCACCTCTGCTTGTACACTTTACTTGTGTATCTGCCTCAGCATTTCTTTACCTGCACCCTTCACCTGTGTATTGACCCCAGTGTTACTTCGTCTGTACTCTCCACCTCTGTATATTTTGTATGGCCCTTCTTCTGTACCCTTCACCTGTATATTGGATGCAGTGTTCCTTCGCCTGTCATCCGTGTATCTGCTCTGTTATGTTAGGTTATATGGATATTTCTTGAGCGCATGTTCACCAACGGTCTCTTGGCGCTATGAGGTGAACAGAGATGGTTTGAAGCTGAGGCAGTCTAGTTATGAGCTACGGTAAAGAGCCAGGTTTTGAGCAATTTTCTAAACTGTACATAATCTATTTCAAGTCTCAGAGTAATTGGCAGTGAGTTCCACAGTTTTGGGCAAAGTGTAGAGAACCGCGACCCTCCAGGGCATTTACGTATGAATCTCGGTACAACCAGTTGATTCAGATGCATAGATCTTAGGGAGCACGGGGGGCATACTTGCTGATTCTTGATGAGATATAACTAGGACCAGTACCCTGAATGGCTCTAATAGGATACACCTTGTTTTAAACATAGTTTATTGCTCCACCGGGAGCCAGTGGTGTTCTTTCAGCAGTGGGCTAATGTGGCATTGTCTATCCTTTTGATAGATGATTCTAGCTGCTTGGTTCTGGATCATCTGAAGACGGTGCTTCTGATGTTGTTGAAGGCCAAGATACCGTGCATTTCCATAATCAATTTTGGAAAGAACCAGGGCAATAATGATTTGGATGCTGGCCTCTCTGCCGAAGAATCTTCCTATCTTGTGGTCTGACCAAACACAAGGGTGGATGGTCAGATTCTGGAGTATAAGATTGATGGACCACACTTGATCAAGTGCATGGCCTTTAATGGGTGTGGGGGAATGGATATGCTGGGTCAGACTGAAGCTGGTTAGGGACTCCGTTAGCTCCCCTGACAACTTTACCTCTTCCGCCTCATTGGCCCAATAGTTCAGATCACCTAGGATCAGAACTGTGTCATAATCTACGGTCAGAGATGCAATGTTATTGGCTAAAACTTTAGGGAAATCTGGCATCGCTGGGGGGGTCTATATAGAAGTGCACAAACCAGTGTGTTGTTTGGAGAATCCAGTCTGATCACAAGAGTGTCAACTGAGGTGATTTCAATATGAGAAATGGCAATCAAATGTAATCCTTTCTTAATAGCAACACCCTCCCCACCCCCATTTTTCCTGAGGGTCTGTTGCTTTGCAATAGGAAATATTTTCCAGGGAGGGCTGCTAGTATCTCAGGAGAAGACTCCTCTGTTATCCATGTTTCAACCAGAAACAACATGTCTGGTGAATCAGTGGTCAAGAGGTCAAAAAGTTCCAGTTGATGCTTAACAACAGAGCGGGCGTTGAGGTACAGAATGTTTAGGTCCCTATTAGGTTGACTTACCTCAGATCTAGCCAGAGCTGTGAGGCCAGGTTTCTGCCCCCTCCATTTGAGTATTACAGTAAGATCTAGCTCTGACACTTTCAAACAAAGTTGCTGATCAAGTACTTGCCTATCTTGTGGTGCCAGATTTATAAGGGTGGCCTCTGAGTAGATGTATTTTTTACTTCTCTGACTTGCCCCTTGCCTGGTCCAGGCATGGCCGGGCACAGACGAGCTTGCCTTTGGCACGCCAGCAGTGCGCCCGCTGCGCGTCCTCGCTGCCGGCATGAATTTAAGCCTGCGGCGGCGTCTAGGGCTCCGTCCACCTAACCGCTGGCGACTCGCGCTCCAATTGGTTCTAGGCAATACAGGGAGTTGCCAACTCAACACACCCGCAGTCACAAAAGCCCTACCGATTCCCAGTTCACAAACATTATAATAAAACTTTAGTTTTAAAAAGATGAGATATTTCTGTTTTAAAAAGCTTTGAAACCAAAGTAAATTAAAAGCCTAAGCAGCATTCAGATTCAAAGTAACAAGGTAGCAATGTAACAAATGTTAAAAAGCACCGGACGCAGTGTCTCCATTCTGTATTATCACCTGTTAATCAGCTGCAGTGTTTTATCACCTGTACCCTTCACTTGTGTATGGGCCGTAGGGTTCCTTTGCCTGTACCCTTTACCTCTGTATAGGCTGATCGGGCCTTCTCCTGTGTACCCGCCTCAGTGTTTCTTCACCTTTCCCCATCACCTGTGTATTGGCTGTAGTGTTACTTCACCTGTACACTTCAGCACTGTTCATACCCTACACCTGGGTATCTAACTCAGTGTTCCTTTGCTTGTACCCTTCACCAGTGTATTGGCTGCAGTTTTACTTCACCTGTATCCTTCAGTTGTGTATAGGTTGTACTGCTCTTCTCCTGTGTATCGTCTGTTGTGTCCCTTCATCTGTACCCTTCACCTATGTACAGATTGCAGTGTTCCTTCATCTGTACTCTTCACCTGTGTATCCTGTGCAGTGTTCCTTCATCTGTACCATTCACCTGTGTATTGCCTGCAATGTTTCTTCATCTGTACTCTTCTCCTGTGTATCCTGTGCAGTGTTCCTTCACCTGTGTATCCTGTGCAGTGTTGCTTCACCTGTGTATCCTTTGCAGTGTTCCTTCATCTGTACTCTTCACCTGTGTATCCTGTGCAGTGTTCCTTCATCTGTGTATCCTGAGCAGTGTTCCTTAACCTGTGTATCCTTTGCAGTGTTCCTTCATCTGTACTCTTCACCTGTGTATCCTGTGCAGTGTTCCTTCATCTGTGTATCCTGAGCAGTGTTCCTTAACCTGTGTATCCTTTGCAGTGTTCCTTCATCTGTACTCTTCTCCTTTGTATCCTGTTCAGTGTTGCTTCACCTGTGTATTGCCTGCAGTGTTCCTTTATCTGCACTCTTCACCTGTGTATCCTGTGCAGGGTTACTTTGCCTGTACCCTTTACCTGTGTATACTGTGCAGTGTTGCTTCACCTGTGTTTCCTTTGCAGTGTTCCTTCATCTGTACCCTTCACCTGTGTATCCTGTGCAGTGTGGCTCTGCCTGTGAGCTCTGTCCTGAATGCTCTCTCTCTCTCGCCCTCACAGGCAGGTCTGGATGGGGAGAACATTGGGAACTGCCCCTTCTGCCAACGCCTCTTCATGGTTCTCTGGCTCAAAGGCGTCAAGTTCAACGTCACGACGGTGGACATGGCGCGGTAAGTGTGCAGTGCCACCCTGCCTCTACTATATAATGTTACAAACACACAGCCGGAGGGTCGGGCGCGAGCCGACGGTGTAAATAAAAGCGGATTGAATCCTCGTGGTTCAATCAGCGACCCAGGCAGTATGATGTGCGTTTGTCAGTACTGTTGTTAGGGGTGAGGTTCCACACTACAGTTTATTTCTGGATCACCCTCTAGTGGATGGATCATTGGTTCCTGACTGGCAGTGTAGAGGGAAGACACATCTCACAACAGCAATTTACGCAGCAATTTATGGGCACAACAAATCAAGACTCCGAAGAATCGCAGACTCCGGTTCAACATTTAGTCTATTTATTACAAAGCCAAAAATAGTTGGACATACAAGCACCTCAAGACGAGGTTGTAAAGATACATTGGAACCAATACAAAGGCAAACCTACGAACGAAGTTAACTCGATGTAGCATAAACAGAGTGACAAACTCAAGAACCAGAAGGCAGGCAACGAGAGCCCCCATGTCTAGGTCAGACGTCATCCGAGGATCGTAAGTGAAAATCATTAGTTTATCCCGACACTATCTCTAAAGTGGAATCCATACTTTCCCCGGCAAGATCAGTAAACAAGGTGTCAGCACGTGAAGACTTCCTAAGAAGTACACTAATGTTGAATGGGTCAAGTAGCATGAGCTACGGAGATCATTCTAAGATGCCCCTTCTCCTCTCCGTGTCTCCCTTCTCTTGCACTCATCCCTCGGGGCACTGTCCCTAATTCCATCAGAGTTACAAAACACACCCATTCGGGTCTCCTGATCGACTCTTCCCACTGGACACCTTCTCGTGTCACCAATTCCAGCTCCCGACGCAATGACCTTGATTCCCAGGCCTTCTCCAGTGAGAAGGAACACTGTCTCTCAGTATCACCTTCTCATGCGCTCATTGTATCGTCTCCTCTCGAAGCCTAACTCCTAAAACAAAAGCGTTATTCTGACTAACAACGATGACTTCACCACCTGCAACAGAACCTGAGAAAGAACAAAATCCAACATGCACAGGAAATTCAAACCAGCACATTCAACCCCCCCTAGAGAGCACCCCGGGCGAACAGCATTTCCAGGCCTACAGAAATCGTCCAACACAAGAAAATGGCAAACAAGCCTTATAACATTGCATATAAATGAATACTTCACTGAACATTTCTAAATCATCACGTTACATGAGCACGACAAATATGTGAATACTTGTAAGTGGCGTATACAACATTCTACACGTTACTGCGTTGAAGCAAGCACAAATTATTCTGCAACATTGATTTGTGCATATTATGTAAATACAACTTCTGCACATAATTTCCATGTTATTACAATACATTCCTAACCCCCTCTTGTTAATACGACAAAGAATAAACGCAGGTGTAAACTACTCATGATTACAATGCACCCCTACACTAGGAGGAGCAGCAGACCTCACAGTGGCGACAAAGTTAGTCTGTCCCCCACATGTGCTGAGCATCCGTCGCCTGTCAACGCTTCGCCGTCCCCAGCGGCGCCTGAAGCCCTCTGAATGCTGAACGCGTGCAGCGCTCCCTGGCAGGAGAAGATGAGGGCCCACCTGGGATTCAAGGAGCCGATCGGCTCCTGCGAGATAGAGGTCAGTTGTGCCTCTGCTCTGACACTGGCCTCCACCCGCCACAGTGCCCTTCCCTGCCCGTGGAGCTGCTGCGCTCCCTCTCTGTGCCGCGCAATGGCAGGCACGAGATTGCAGAGATACCTGGTGGCTTCAAGCAGCAAGGCAGCCATGGAATAAGCATGTGGGCTCCACTCTTTGTCCCACGTTGGTGAGGAAACGCTGGCCTAGCATTCTGGTCATTTCTGTATGTGCCCATCCAGCATGGATCCCAGTGTGCAGGCCTCTCTGCCTCATCTGCCTCTCAGCAATGTGCCCATGCAGCGTGGGTACCTGTGTGAGGGCCTCCCTGCCTCATCTGCCTCCCTGGCAATCTCCTGCACCCTATGCTGGTGCCCTGCCAGGGAGCGGTGCAACCAATGCCTGACCATGCCTATTTACCGGACCATTCTGGGTTGGATGAGGCCTTGTTGCTGTGCCAGCCGGACGGAGGGATCTCCCTTCTGACCACAACTGTGAGTGCACTCACACACACCAACAGAGAGCCACACCCACAACTGCTACCACCTTTCCCCAGGTGAGGATACCTAGCGAGAGGTGCACACCTGAAGCTTTGGGCTTCACCACCCTATTGGCCCCTGCAACAATTCACATGAAGTGATCTGGAAGGGGACATGTCTGATGAGGGTGGCACAATAAGTGCTGCAGCCCTTAGAGGTCTTCCCTGATCACAGTGCCCTGGGAACCTGTGGTACCATTTACTTGGGGCTGACCTGTGGCCAGAGAGTGCCCATTGGGGGTACAAGGTACAGTTTTGGGGAAAGAACACAGGCGCAGGTTTGCTTATTGGCAGGGACCCAGGACACATCAAGTCAAAGTGCTTCAGTATTCTGGCATAAAGTGTGTGTGGGGGGGTTTACTGCAACAGAAACCCAGCTTCTCACAATGAGCATCAATGAGCATCAGTCAGCATCACTCAGCATCAGTAACCATCACTGAGCACCAATGAGCATCAATTAGCTTCAAGGAGCATCACTCAGCATCAATGAGCATCACTTAGCATCAATGAGCATCACTCAGCATCAATGAGCATCACGCAGCATCAATGAGCATCAGTCAGCATCAATGAGCATCAGTCAGCACCAATGAGCATCAGTCAGCATCAATGAGCATCACTCAGCATCAATGAGCATCAATGAGCATCACTCAGCATCAATGAGCATCACGCAGCATCAATGAGCATCAGTCAGCATCAATGAGGATCAGTCAGCATCAATGAGCATCACTCAGCATCAATGAGCATCAGTCAACATCAATGAGCATCACTGAGCATCACTCAGCATCACTCAGCATCAATGAGCATCACTCAGCATCACTCAGCATCACTCATAATCAATGAGTATCAGTCAGCACAAAGGAGCATCACTCAGCATTGCTGAACATCACTCAGCATCAGTGAGCATCAAAGAGCATCAGTCTGCATCACCCAGCATCAAGGAGCATCAGTCAGCATCACTCAACATCACTCAGCATCAGTGAGCATCGCTTAGCATCGCTCAGCATCAATGAGCATCAGTCAGCATCACTCAGCATCACTCTGCATCAGTGAGCATCACTTAGCATTGCTCAGCATCAATGAGCATCATTCAGCATCACTCAGCATTAAGGAGCATCACTCAGCATCAAGGAGCATCAGTCAGCAACACTGAGCATCACTCAGCATCACTGAGCATCACTCAGAATCAATGAGCATCAGTCAGCATAAAGGAGCATCACTCAGCATCGCTGAACATCACTCAGCATCAGTGAGCATCGAAGAGCATCAGTCAACATCACTCAGCATTAAGGAGCATCAGTCAGCATCACTGAGCATCACTCAGCATCACTCAGCATCAATGAGCCTCAGTCAGCATCAATGAGCATCACTCAACATCACTCAGCATCAGTGAGCATCGCTCAGCATCAATGAGCACCAGTCAGCATCACTCAGCATCACTCAGCATCAGTGAGCATCACTTAGCATCGCTCAGCATCAATGAGCATCAGTCAGCATCACTCAGCATCACTCAGCATCAGTCAGCATCACTCAGCATCACTCAGCATCAATGAGCATCAATGAGCATCAGTCAGCATCACTCAGCATCAATGAGCAACAGTCAGCATCACTCAGCATCAGTGAGTATCACTTAGCATCGCTCAGCATCAAGCATCACTTCTTTAGCAGGTCCCTCGGGAAACTGTTAGACACATTCAGCTTTATGTTACTAGCAGCATCTCAGAACATCTGAGCAGCAACCTGGCTTGCCTTTTGCCAGGTTCACATTAAGCACATATCACATACACATATGTGTGGAAAGTACTCTGGCATATGGTTATTTTATGTACATATTTGTCTGCAAGAATGCAAATAATTCCAGATGTGGTCATATGACACTAAAATATCTGAAATGTTGATGCTATTTTATTTTCTTGTGCTCACATTTTAATGGCCCAATAAAAAGGGAGGGGTCAGTGTTGGGCACACAGAGCAGGACTTGCATCTCCTGCGGCACACACATTCGTCCTCTGTGTCTCCAGTGTTTCAATCACACACACTTCTGAAATGCGCCACATGGTTGGTTGATGCAGAGATATCCTGCTTTCGGGTATTCTGTGAGACACCCACATATTGGAATATGTCACGAGTCCCCCTTCAGAACAATCTGTAAAAACCTAAGAATTAAAACCTATTTCCTTTCCTAAACCGTGTTGTAAGCAGCACAGCTGTGTAACACCTTGTGCCACAATTTCATAAAAGGTCAGCCCCTCCCCCACACGCCTTCTGGACGGAGTCCTCAGTGTTCACTCATTGTGATGCGGGAGTGTTGGTGCTTATGCCTTAAACACAAACTGTATCAACTCTTTCGCTCACAGTTTTAGCAGAAAAGTAAAACTAATGTATGGGGAAGTGTAGTAAACTGCCATGGAGGACTGGGGGGCATATTACCAACAACTAGCGATATTTATCTGTCGGACTTGGCCCTTCTGGCAGGTTCACCCCTGAACTTTTTGCTTGCAATTGTGACCTGGCGTTAGTGAATTTTTGCTTCTGCGCACTTTACCACTGTGTCCCAGGGTAAAGTGCGTGCGTGTGGTGAGGTTGGCCTGCCCTCCCATAGGAATGCATGGGGAATGTATGTGTCCCTGGCAGTTCCTGATGCGTGGGGAGTGCAGGTGCGAGTTTGGTATGTGCGGACTCGTGTGATTAAATGCTGTGCAATGACGTGTGCGGCGTTATTGTGTCTAGTGTGGAAGTGCCACTTCTAGACGTTGGCATGTCTGTGTAATTTATGTGAATTGGCTGTCTGGCTTGTGATTGGCTGGAGCTGGCTGGTGAGCCTGGCTCCAGGAGTCAGGATGAGTCTGCCACGGTGGTGAGTAGAGAGATCTGCACGATTGATGTGAGGGAGGAGTGCACCTGGGACCTGAATAGGGCTGTGCTTTCCCCACACAATGCTGGCTCCGCCCCCTGTGGTGCGACTGATGACCCTAGCCTAGCCAGTGAATGGTGAGAGGGGCTGAGCAGAACAGAGTGCTCCAAAACCAGCTGCGTCTGGTTTTCCTCCCACCCTGCAGACACAGACAAAGGAATTCTGGGGATAAAAGGGGGCTGTGTCCCCATGCAAGTTGTTCTCTTGCTGATCCTAACTTGAGGAGGGCCTGCTGCTGCTGGGCGCCAGGAGGATTGCCACTGGGGACTGCCTCCCTGCCTGGAGGGCCCTGTGAGCTGGCCCCTGGGCCCAGCCTTTGCCCCCCTTTCTAAAAGAGCTTTGCCTGGACTTTTGGGATTCCTGCCTGCCAGCCGGCCTCCCCCTTCTGAGAATTGCGCCTTTGCGCTGCTGGAGCAGTGATCCCTGCCCTGAGGGATTCCCCGGTGTGGGGATCCCCCTGCCTGGCTGATTGATGGCGCCATGCAGGCCGCCAGAGTAGCCCGCAGTCTCACCGGTGAGTGGGGGGTCCTCGGGCCAGTGCTGTGGAAAGGGGGGGCATTGGGGCGCATTGCCGGTGCCCGCTCCTCCCCTCCTGCTGGTGATTTCGAGCCCACGAGGGCTCCGGAGGCCGTTGTTGTTAGAGGGGGGCGTCGGGGCACATTGCCGGTGCCCACCCCTCTCCTGCCTGTGCTGTCTTTGTTTTCAGGCCACATTTCAGTCAGAGCCCAAGAGGCTCAAACGGGGGCATTTTGTTTGGAGCCCACAAGGCTCCACCAACGACTGGGGCATCTTGGAGGGTAGAGCGGCCCCGGTTGGCAGCGGGCTGCTCCCCCAATTGGAGGGCACCTTTCTCTCGAGCCCACGAGGCTCCCGGGCCATTGCTGTTTAGAGCCCACGAGGTTCCCAGGCTCCCACATTTTTCTGGCCCTCTTTGTTATTGGGAACCCCAGAGGAGAGCCAGGAGGCACGCTGGTGCCAGGTTCAGGTTCTACAGCTGCCCAGCACTTAGTGGGCAGCTGCTACGTTTAGGCCCCTTTCGCTCCTTCTCTTTGGCTGCCTGCTCAGCCTGCCCTGACATTTTGGACACAGGGTGTTTCAGCCCCTGAGAGGCCCGGTTGGCCTGGGGTCAGTTCTGTGATATTTTGGCGCAATTGTGATTACCTGCCTAATGTGATTTCTGCATCATGTGTAATGTCTTTTTACCCACACCTCTGAATGTTCGTTTATGCTTAGGAGGTTGTTTTACCTAGTATAGGTTATACCAGTGAGTTCATGGTTCCCTGCGTGATATTTTCCTAAGGTGGTTAGGGTTGCGTAGGTGGTACTTACCTTTTACCAGTGATTACTGGTGTGTGCTGCATTTGCTATTTGATGCTACAATTAGCCTATGTTCTAAGCGTTATTCCTACAAAGTGCTAATTCTACCAAGTACTAGTTCTAAAAGTGCTTATTCCTGACAGTGGTCCATGAGGCCATGTCCCATGTATATAATCCCCTGTAAATTCTGCCCATGCCTCTGGCACAGTGTAAAGTGTGTGTTTACTATTTAATGTGTTTGGTAATACAAAGGCTATTTTTATATTTAACCTTGTGTGGAGTTCCTTTTGTGAGGGGCCTGGGATGTTGTTGTTGGTGGGTGCGTGCGCAAATACTTAACTTACGTTGCCTGCGGGATCAGTCTTGCTGCTCGTGTCACGTTGCTAAGAGGGTGAAAAGGGGTTATCTTTGGAGTGTAACTCCCTTGCCCTGACTAGAGTGGTGGTTTCTGCCTGACTTTGGCGCAAGCCTCAGCCAACTAGAAATCTCATTTCTAACATTATCGCTAAATGGGCTTAGCAAGTTTTTTTTTATCGCCAAGCATCGCCGGATATTATTGCAGAGATAACGTGCTATTAATAACGTTTATCTCTAAGGCGATAAAATATCCGGCGATAGCGGCGAAATGCATGAATATCGCTGAGAATACAGCGATATTCACACATTAACGCCAATAGGGTCTTAGCCATAATATCCACCTGCCATTCGATATAATGGCTAAGAACCGGTCTGAACAGGCGTTAGCTTTTGGAGATATTCGCGCTTAGCGCGAATATTTCCATTGCTACACCTGCGTTGATAATAGGCGATAGCGATGTTAGCGATGTTTTTAGCCGCTAACAGGTTGGGTACGCCCACTTTGCATGTCATTAGCGATAAATATTGCTGACATACAAAGCGGGCCCCAAACCGCTCGCTATCGCCTCAAAGCTGTCGCTAACATCAGTTAGCGACAGCTTGTTAATAGGGTGATATAATTATCGCCGCGTAGCGGCCGAAAACGGCCGTTAAAGCGGCGATAATCTAATATCGCCAGGCTTGGTAATATGCCCCTCAGTTCGGTCAGTTGGGAGCCGGGGCCCAAACCTAAGCCATTTAGCTGTAGCAAATATTGTATCTGAATCAGAGAATACATGTCTTTACAGTGTCACCTAGGTGGCACCACGCCAGGGGGACTATTGATCTATGAAAAGTGAAACACAGGTTACAGAAATGGCACATAGCAAGGAGGAAAACATAGTCTTCCTTTCTTCTTAAAAGGTTTCCTTTGTGTCTGTGCACTCTCCATAAAGGAAGCATCCGAAGCACCTCCCTCCCCTTGGGCAGCAGTGGTTTATGCTGACACTCAGCCCCTAAGACTGTGGGACATATTATGAAGAACGGCTTTAAAATTATCACTGGTTTAGCGGCAGAAAAATGCTGCTTGAGTGGCGATAATGAGCTTGATAATATGCCCTGGAGAATTCCCATAGATGGCCCAGGTTCTGGGGTCAACATGGGCTTCTATTGGAATTATAAATAACTAACATCACTGATATTATTCAGTGTTTAGGGGGTGGAAGAGGAAAACAAATTGGAGTATATCCTCCTTGAAACTTTTTATCACTAGAAATACTCCAAAGTGACATACCAGTAGTGTAATGCAGTGGTATGTCCCCTGTATTACTATGCAGCGCGACACCGTGGGGTTAAAAAGAACTCCGCCGGAGCTCCTTACGCGCAGTAGCCTGGGATCGGGAGCCGCAGTAGGTGTGAAAGCTGGGTGAGACTACAATTTAGAGTAAGAGAGCGATCTTTTCTTTTTTGGGCACCACAATATCTTACTGCTGATACGAACTTCTCTCCATGTTGAGAAGCCGATCTGTGACCACAATATAGGTGGCCTAGTAATTCCCTTGAAGTCTCACTACCTACCTCATTTTGGCACCCCCTTTAGGACCACCCTTAGCATCATTCCGGTCCTGTTATAAAATCGTGAAGCCCCTACAAATTAGGTAAGTGCCATGACGAATACTAACAGATGGGTGGTATGAATGATATGGTTGTATGAATGTATATGGTATGTATGGGATCGCTTAACAAGTGTTTTTTATATAAACTATGCTCCATGAGTTGCAATTGAGATTCATTCTATATGTGATAACTACCTCTGAAACACGTATCGACACTCTACTAGTGTTAGAATGCGAGTTATATCGCCACGCCATAGACTTGTCACAGTCAAATGGTTTGTCATAGGTTTCCATGATGAGTGGCACGGTATGGGGGACTTTCCCCGAATAAACAGGCATGTACACAAGTGTTTGGCATGCTACACATACTCACCCAAAAAGGACAAAGCACTGATTAATGATCTGTGGTCTATGCAAATGTGTTTTGCTGTTTTTTCCCCACAGATGGAGCCTGGCAACATGCAGATACACTAACACATTTGCATTTCACGAGGAGAAGCTACTCTTCCCTCGCAACATGGTGAGGATAGGGGCCACCCATCCTTTTATTCCCCTCACATAGAGAGGGGTAGTGATCTTACCCTGAAGAAAGTCCGGGACCTTTACGGCCTCCTTTGGACTGAAACATGTCAGCACTAGGGGCCTCATTTATGAAAGCCTTGCACCACTGGTACGTCACTTTTTCCCATTTTAAAAGTGACGCACCAGTGGCGCAAGACCTTCATAAATAAGGCCCTAGGGTCTTAGGACCCTTAAAACCCAAATAAAACAGTTTTTAGAATTTTATTCACCCAGTTGGACCCAAGAATAAAGGGAAACCAGGGGTCTAACTGAGGTGTTTTATCTTTAAAGCTCCCCTTCATCGGTCTAAAGAGCTACCCAACACTGTGGTTGAGCCCACCCCGGTTTTTAGGGGCCGGGGTGACCCGATGATGAAGCATTATACCACTAGGGTGTGTGAGGGTAATTTAAAACAAAAGGTTTTTTCCCCTACACGTGGTTATAGTAAGCATAACCCCCCACACTTCTATTGGAATTCTCAAGGGCATATTATCAAGCCCATTCTCGCCGTTTTAACAGCAGTTTTCTGCCGCTAAAACTGCGATAATTTCTAATGTGTTCTTGATAATATGCCCCTGTATTCTGTAAACAGTAATTCTAAATATACTTTTAGATGTGCCCCGTTGTCACCCTTACTACAGGGCATGCTGATGTACTTGTAACTGGTCCTATCTCAGAAACACCTGCTGACGTTGTAGGGTTGAGGTGCATGCTAAAAAAGAAGGTTGGTGGGGTTACTTTGTGAGCCCCCCCAGTGCCTTAGGGGGCCTGGAGCATTCGTTACGTCACTGTTCTCAATTGTATACCCGTCATATTCCTTCCTTGTATTTATTCATTCAGTGCTTGCTGCTCTGCCCAGGCTCATCTAAGTGTTCTCAGAAGCTCACTGCTAGCTGTTGGGTTCATGCATCAACCCCTTTATTGTTTGTCATCTGTTCAGTTCTCTGCTCAGTCCTGCTGGTGTCTGTCCATATCACACTCTTCCTGCTGTTGGTTCAAACCTGCTGGCAGCTGTAGGACCAAAAACCACACTCCTGTAGTCCGACCAGCTCTGGGCATTATTGTTTATTTCTATTTTATATATGTACTAGCAGCCCGTCCCGACGTTGTCCAGGTATGAATTGCTGCCGGCCAGTAGTATATTGTTTTGTAGGATTTCGTTTTGTTAGCATTTCTTATCTGTGACAGGCCAGTGAAACGCTCTGATTCACAGTGCACTGCTGATGCACTTAAGAGTGCGTGTTCAGTAGTGTGTGAACTCGAGTTCCTCTACTTTATTTTTCCTTGCAATCGACAACTTGGCATGAGCACAATTTACATTACAGAAGAACACATTCATTTGTGGTAGGCACGGGGAGATAAAGCGATTTACCTGGAATCACAGGATGTTGAGCTGATGCCGAGATTCAAACGTAGCTCCCCAGCTCTAAAGTCTGAAATTCTAGAACTTGTGGCGGGAGGTGTGTCTAAAAGTGTATGTCGGTGCTGGCCATCAATGAGAGAGACCTGTGCATTTTTCAAATGGGTGGTGAAAAAATATGAGTATGTTTCTGGAGATGTGGCCCGCCGTGCCACCAATGTACTTACCGGGGGAGGGTAAACACCCATTATTCCGCAACTTTCTTTCCGCATACCATAACTCCGCATACTTTCATTACAAAAGTACCATGACTCCACAATGCCATTATAACGCATGGCATTACATTTTATATGCTTTTATCACGCATACATTTACAACGAAATTCGTTGTAAATGCATGAATGGTAAAAGCATGTTGTTTTTAAATGTTTGGATAAGGTAAGTATGGGTATAGGGGTATATGTTTTGGGGTACTGAGGTATATGTTTTGGGGTGTTTGGGTATTTTAAGGGTTCAGATATAGTTTTGGGTTATGGGGTACAGGGGTAGTTTTAGGGTTTAGGGATAGGTATGGGTTTTGGGGTACAGGGGTATTTTTAGGGTTCAGGGCTAGGTTTGTGTTTTGGGGTTTAGGGGTATTTTTAGGGTTCAGGGGTAGGTTTGGGTTTTGGGGTACAGGATTTTTTAAGGGTTCAGGGCTAGGTGTGGGTTTTGGGGTACAGGGATATTTTTAGGGTTCAGGGCTAGGTTTTGGTTTTGGGGTACAGGGGTATTTTAGGGTACAGGGGTAGGTTAGGGTTTTGGGGTACAGGGGTATTTTTAGGGTTCAGGGGTAGGTTTGGGTTTTGGGGTACAGTGGTATTTTAAGGGTTCAGGGCTAGGTTTGGGTTTTGGGGTACAGGGGTATTTTTAGGGTTCAGGGCTAGGTTTGGGGTACAGGGGTAATTTTAGGGTTTAGGGATAGGTTTGAGTTTTGGGATACAGGGTATATTTATAGGGTTAAGATGGGTTAGTGTTTAAGGGTGTTGGGGTATTTTAAGGAATAAGGGTGGGTTATGATTATGGGGTGCAGGGGTATTTAAAGGGAGCAGGGTGGGATTAGCACACGATATGAGACATGGCATGAAGGGCGGAACGTACCACACGCCCCCAGCGTTTGTTACGCCCCCAGGACACGCCCACAGCACAACACAGACACGCCCACAAGGGACTACTTTGCTGGCACGGTTCTTTTACCTTTTAAATGTATATGGTGGGCATCTGTATAGCCTATGTCCTTCTGCTGCAACTGCCCTTTCCACCGCTGTATTGGGTGTTGTGATTGATGCTGTGGTTCCTGAGATTACCCGCATCAAAGGTTTGGGCTCTCTCTTTGTTATATTAGTATGGATTAGTATGCATTTTTAATCACTGTATTCTGCATAATTTCCACCTCAGAGTGCTGGGAAAGTTAAAACAAGATACAAACCCATGTGAATGAAGGAAGATGCTCTGCATGTATGGGGTAGACGATGGTAGCCCACAGGCCAGAGGCACGGTGTATTCTTCCGTGATGAGTCAATGGTGTGCCATCTCTTCTTGTCATTGTGGGTTGGATGGAAAGCCTTAAAAAGGAGCTAAGCAGGAACAAAATGGTCTTGGGTGTCCGGCTAGGCGCCGGCTAAGTTTCGATCAAGATGTTGTTAAAATGAACAGTGATGCCCTCCTCGTCTAGGCGGCTGAGCGTGGCTGTTGCATCCTCACATCTCATTTGCTATGGTCTGATCAGTTTTACTCCGGTATCTTCCCATTTTTTGGTGTAGTCGATAATTAGCTGTGGTGGTGATGTATCACCCCGTTTTCATTGTCTGCTCAGATCTGTTGCTATAGCACCATATTATCCCTGCTGCACAGTCCTGTACATAGCTGTGGTCAAGCACATAATGTGGGACCGATTACTACGCGACTACGCGACTCATTCACAGCCTTTTTGGCCGTATCGTAAAGGGCCGGTCAGATTCATTTACGACAGCCTCTTTTTGATGGAGGCGGTCATGAAGGAACGCGACCAGTCATTAAGTGAGCTCGTCGGCCTGTCGAAATGCAGCCTGTAATCTCAAGGGCAACTCTTTCCGCCCTTGAGATTACAATGTTGGGTTTCGACAGCCTTTCCGTGCCGGCCTACCTGACTTACAAAGGCTGTTGGAACTCGACTTTGGGGCCCCATCAGGGCCACCTTGGGTGCACAGCCTCCGGTTGGAGCCCCCGGTTGATCCCTGCACCCTGTGGCAGGCACTTTGAGGTACCTGCCACAGGGTGCAGAGAGAAACTGCACCCCCCATTTTACTATCGGAGCATCCAACTGGCTGGAATACATGCTCCTATGGTAAAATGTAGGAATGCGACCAAACAGTGTTTGGTCGCATCCTAATAAGGTGGTTGGGACATCCGACCGGGTGTCGGTCGGTCCCATGACCGATGCAGTGTACGGCGAAAGTGATTCTGCCCGACATCGTAATGAGCCCCTAAACATTTTCAGGACTAACATACCTGTTCTTTTTCCTTGCAGGAAGCCAGAGGAACTGAAGGACTTGGCTCCCGGCACCAACCCTCCCTTCCTGCTCTTCAACCGAGAGCTAAAGACAGACTTTATCAAGATCGAAGAGTTCCTGGAACAGACTCTGGCCCCACCCAGGTACCGTCAATAAATTCTTAGGTCATGTGTCAGGCGGACATTGGGATCTTCTGTGAAGGCTTATCTGGAGGGTCAACGGAGCCTTTGGTACTCTAGATAGAGCCTTATTTTAATGGTGTGCTTGATATAAGATCTCTTCCATAGTCTTACCTCCAGATCTAACGTGCCGTCAAGGACTTTCAGTGAAGGTTTTCTTCAGAGGTCACCATAACATCAGGTGGTTCCCATAGAGTCTGGGCCTGATTCACAAAGGTAAACGTAGACCAAAAGTCTACGTTTGTGACTTTTTGTATTCACAAAGGTAACTTATGAGTAGTGTCCTTACGTCGGCACTCGGGCAAAGTTTCCAAACCCAAAGTGGAATCTCCGCACTCAGGACGGATCTCTGCCCCAAGTACGGAGATTCCTCCCCAAGTGCACACATAAAGATAGTACTCGGTAACTTACTTTGTGGATACTGAAAAGTAGTAAAGTTAGACTTTTGGTCTAAACTTTGACCAAAAGTCTAACTTTGCCTTCGTGAATCACGCTCACAGTCCACAAGGCTCAATGTGACATCAAAGTCTTGGGTCAGGGTTCGAGATGTCACCCAGAAGGTCTCGTGGAGTCATATCCTGCAGGTCAATGTCAATGTCAATGTCCAGTATTTGTAAAGCGCGACCAATTACCCAAGGGTGTCAATGCGCTGGGGGCCCTCGGGAAGATTAAGCGAGCTATTGCCCAGAGTCACACGGTGCTGGGCTGATCTGCTGCCGGCAATCGAACCATGCGCCCCCGGGTTCCGGAGTCAGTCGCCCTGGCTGCTGCGCCACACCTCTTCCAGAGGTGGCATCAATGTTCTTCCATTGATATAAACTGTGGGCATACACTGTACTTTAAGTCATTTACTGATATTACAGATTATTTGATGGTCTTCTGACTGTTTCTACATCCCAAGTGAGCTGCTGGTTCTCTCTGCATAAATTATCTTGGTTCCCTTTTGAACCAACAGGGTTGCCCTCGTTCACGTAAGAGTCCAATTGCTGAGAGGAAATATTCTTCTATACGCTCTTCTGAAAACGAGGTGCCTCCCCTCTCCTAAAGGAAGGGGCAGAGAGGCGGCTGGGCTCTGAGGGCCAGGGATACGGTGCTAAAGTGGTCTCTGATTTGAGTAGACCTCAGTCACGCATCTCGTCAATTCTTCTTGAGACGGGGACCTGGCCAGTCTTAGCAGAGTCCTTCCTAGAATGGGAAGAGATTGTAGGCAACACCTTATCAAGTGTCCAGATCATAGGTCCTGTTTTAAGCTAAATACATAAATAGCTGAATAAATATTGTCTATAGGTATTCACAGTCAGGGTACCCTCTGACAGCGTGAAGCAGCCAGCTGCAAACTCCCCCCCCCCCGCCCCCCCCCCACCCCCAATTTAGAAAAGTACATTTAGGTGATATTTGAAGGTGGTCCCAAACTTCAACATTGGGCAATGGTTTACTCCATGTATTCTCTTCCTGCCTTTCCTAGCGCCTTCAGGCACTGGGCTCAAGAGGAGCTATGCTTCCTGCATCATCCTCACTCTTCTCCTCCTTCCCAGGACCCAGGAGTCAAAGGATGCTTTGGGTGGTGCCGGTGGTTCCTAGCGAGATCCCTGGTCGCTTGCGTGTGAGGCCCTTTGAAAGCATCTACTACCATGAGCGCGCCTGAGAGACCCCAGGGGCCTGACCCTTCTTGTGGCCTCCACAGCCAGATGCCATTGCCAGGGGAGTGGAGCCCTCTCTTCTGCAGTTTAAAAGCATCTACTACCATGAGCAAGCCTGAGAGACCCCAGGGGCCTGACCCTTCCTGTGGCCTCCACAGCCAGATGCCATTGCCAGGGGAGTGGAGCACTCTCTTCTGCAGTTTAAAAGCATCTACTACCATGAGCAAGCCTGAGAGACCCCAGGGGCCTGACCCTTCTTGTGGCCTCCACAGCCAGATGCCATTGCCAGGGCAGTGGAGCCCTCTCTTCTGCAGTCCAGCCCAACACAAGCCTCAGCACATCTCAGAGCACAGGGTCGCGGTGAGATGGAACCAGAGAGCGCGTGCACAAGGTCTACGAATGACCATGCCAGGTCCTGCAGGGCGAGGGTGCGAGTAAACCTTGAGCCTGGCACAGCTGGTGAAAATGCACTTGTAACAGAGGATACACCTCAAGATTGTCGGTGGTGCTCCAGCCTCTGCATCTCAGCTGGTGACACAGGACAGCAGCGTGCAGCTCTCGCTGCCCCTGTTATGGGAAGTTACATCGTATAGAGTACCCTGTAATCCAGGGGGCAGATGTAACTCATTTCTGTCATCAGGACTGAGTCCTCCATTTTGTGCACATCTGGCGTTCTCCTTCAGGGTCCAGCTCATGCTGCAGCCGGTGTAGACCGTGTTCGACTGGATTCTCTGCTCGGTTGACCTCTTCACGCCTGGTCCTTTGGCCACTGGACCATCAGCTGCGGCACATCCATGATTCCAAAACCAGAGGACAAGCCTGCTCGGAGGGGCAGGGACATTATTTGACATGGTGGGCGGTTCCTAGTCCTAAATCCAAGCTTCCCAGGAGCAGCAGAGGAACCCTTTCACAGGGGCGCCTCTAATAACTGAAGATCTTGTCCGCGACTAGATTCCCCTTCCTTCAAGGCCCTCGCGCGCTGTGCCTCGAGGGGGTTCGATATGTGATAGCTCAGCTCCAGAATGAAGGGATCTGACCATGAAGCTATAGCTGGAGCCTGCTTGAGACCACACTGCGACTCTCCTCAGCGGTGCCCAGTGCACCCCTCTACTGTTGGTTCCCCAGTAGCCTTGTTGACTGGGCATAGAGACTTCACCCACTGGCCTGAGAGCATTCTAAGGGGGTCATTTGGAGGTGGACAATCTCTGGGCATTCTGTGTACAGACGGCGGCTGCCCTGTCGACCCTCCTCTCTGCGCCCACCTCATTTCGAGCTAAATATGCTTGTCTTTCAAGAGAGAATTCATGGCTTTGCCTGCAACCAGGCAGGAGGAAAGCAATCATGGTCCCCGCATGTAACATACATGGCACATTGGGTACATTGATTTGTTTTATATCCGGTAAAAAAAAACACTTTGTAAGTTTGAGTCTAAAACATTTTCAGAAATGGCATCACGGCATGCATGACCTGGTGCAACAACCATCTCTGCACATGTTCGCTGAAAGTATTTCCAAAGCAGCAGGGCAGGCAAATATTTGCAACAATCTAGCTGAAGAACTGTGCATTTGCCAGGGGATACATTTACAGTTATGGGAGCTTATAGAAAAGGAAATAGCAGGTTTTAGGCGCAATATTAATGCTCTGTTGATGGAGCCATGCTCATTTTACAAATTGTGGCGAGTTCTAGGGGAACTTGAACCTGTGAAAAATGCTGCTCCTCTGCTGGGATTCGATGAGCCATGTTTGAGAGAACATGGACGTCTCTCGTGCTTTTTGTCAAGTTATGGAAGTCGCTCAAAAAGCTAAAAGGGTGACACATTCCTCTAAATTCACAAATATCTTCCTCATCCTTGAAAGAAAAAAGTCTGGTGTCTTGAGTGGAACATTTACTTCCTACAGCAGGACCAGTCCTCCAGTTGGTTACCCAGGGTTCTAATGTAGCGGTACCACAGAGATCTATTTAACATCTAGAGCGCCAATGTTCTGTTTTCAGCACCAAAGCGAGGCACTGCTGGCTGCCATGTTGCTGCAATCTCAACTCTAGACTTACAAGAATTTCCTACGGAGGAGATTGCTGCAAAGGAACAAAATGGGATTGTTCTTTTTCTCATGGAAGAGATGGTTAGTGCTCTAAATAGCTGAAATTTGGACTTACTTATCGACGTCAGAAAGTCAGGCATGCAGAGGGAAGCATGCACTCAGCTGTCTGTCAGCTGCCTCCCCAGATCCAACTGTAGCGTTACCACGGTTGTATGATACAACATCGAGGCACGGTGTACTGAGGGATCGACCCACAGTCCGACTCTGTTTAATATATACATGGCTCCTCCAGCTAAGGAGGTGGGATCCTGGGGCTTCGACATTGCGCCATGTGCCGATGACACTCCGGTGTTGCGAGGTTGTTTGACTGCTGTGGTTGGTTGGATGGAGAGGAACTGCCGAACACTTAACACAGACAAGCCCCAGATAGCTTTCTTCAGCAACTCTTCTCTGTAGGTGCTACAGATTTGGTGGCCGTAAGACTCCCAACCCCATCCACCATTGTGAGAAACCTGGGATCCGGGATTATCCTTTAAACCTCACATCAGAACCATCACAGCCTCCTGTTTTGCGCTTTGATAATCGTTCAAGGTTTCCCAGCCTAGACTTGTAACACAATTGTACATGCTTTGGTGAATTTAGATAACATTTTGCCACCTCGCTATTTAGCGCTCCCGGCTGGGCTTATTAACACGCTTCAAATGGTCCAGACGCAGCCACAAGATTGATTCTTAATCGGTCAAAATGGAGCTCCATCTCTGCTTATTTGAAGCAACGACACCGGCTACGAGTGAAAAAGAATCAATTGAAGGCTCTCCTTATCACTTGAGGTGTCCATAAAGAGAGTCCCCTACCTCAATAGCAGGTTCAAAGCACACGTGCCTTCGAGAGCAGAGCGCCCGATTCACAGAACTAACTTCAGACAAAATCCTAAACTTACTACTTTTGGTATTCACAGAAGCCATTTAGTAGTAGTAGTAAAGTTAGGATTCAGACTTAAGACCGATTTAAGACAGACTTAAGTTAGGATTTTGTCTTAAGTTTAAAACAGATTGCATATGGTATGCATATACAGTACTAGAAGAATCCCAATGTATACATAAGATGCACACAGGGGTGAATAAAAAGAGATTGTCTCACCTGATTGAGGGAAGACAGCGGCATGGATGACATTGGGGACTAGTGTAGTATCCGTGGAAGTGTGTTTCGTTGGTCGTGAAAGGTGGAATTCCCGAAGGAGAAGTGTCCTTCTTTGAGGATATTTGCAATAGTATCGGCTCCTCTAAGGGAAGTAATCCACTCCTGCCAACGGTGTGTGGGAGCCAATCAAAATGTATCATTTTTAGTAGTGACTTGTAGTCTAATTTACTTTACTTGCACTAAGAAAGAAAAGTGATAGAAAAGAAAATAGCGAAGCAGAAGCAAAGACCATCGCATCCCCCGAAGCTATAATAGGACCCCATATATGCTAAATATAAATATAACCTTTGAGTGAAATGCCTTTGCATGTGACATGATAATGTAAGGCTGTGGATAACTGATGCTCGTCGATAGCGTCAGAGCGCAGCCATGATTCTTGCCTTTCACTGCCCCTTCAGCTCCCAGGCTGCGGCCTGTGGGGTTCACAGTGTTGCTTTGCTGAATGTCGAGCTGTCTATTCAGTTCAAAAACAGGGGGTGCTCTTTTGTCACTGCCACTCTAGGGATAACGTGCTGACCCCAGGAACATGTGCACCCCAGGAACAGATGTACATATATGCCAAACAATACTTATTTGTTTGTCAAGCACAACTGTAAATTGTGTAAAATTAAATTAGCTCACAAAAGCTGTATATCTTTGTACTCAAATCAAATCAAATCAAATCGTCTTTATTCGGTTTTCGTTGTGAAAGCCATAAAAGTACAGAAATACACAATAAATATATATTTTTTAAAAACACTAAATTCATGCTATGTTAAAATTATTCTTTTAAAAAACATTCTACTACGGTCCTTTTTAAAACAGGCAGTTCATTGTTATTTTATAAGTTCGTGCGGTGCCTGAGACATAGTTTTAGGTACTGTGCCACAGATTTTGTCATTAAGTTGTTTTCCAGGAATTGCAACGCCAGATAGGCAGGGCGACATCTTCGAATTTTCATTACTTTTAGTAGTGGTAATATCCACCTCTTGCGAAGTGACGTGTAAAATTTGCAAAAGAAAAGGACATGAATTGTGGACTGTGGGGACGTAAGGTCACAGGGACACGCAGAAATGTTATGTGTCCAAACGTTCTGGATAGGGAATAAAACCATAAAGTGATAGAGGTTGAACCTGAAACGAGTAAGGAGAAGTTTTTCAAATTGAGACAGATCGTACTGCAGATATGGTTGAATGGTTGGAACCAATTGTATTATTAGGCAGTGTTGAACTGATGTCTTTCCAATTTCGTTCAGCATCCGTAGTTGGGATAGATGCGACAGACAGAGTATTTTTAGTTCTTTTTTTGTTATGTCTGTTACTGACAGTGGTTCATCAAAAAATCTCAGCAAACCAATATCTGAAAGAAAGGATTTTACGTAGCACAGCTGTTAGACCTGGCATCTTTGGCGTGATTACCCCTATCTTTTTGCCTCTGCCTCCTGTATTTTTGATGCTGTGCTGGATTTCGTTTTTGCTGGTTTAGATGCTTTGGACACTCTGCCACTGCTGATCAGTGCCAGAGTGTAAGTGCTCCCTATGTAAATTGTTATTCTGATTGGATATACATGTTTGGCATATTTGTATCACCATGAAGTCCCTAGTAAAGTGCACTGGGTGTGCCAGGGCTGGTGATGGCAAATGCTACTAGTGGGCCTGCAGCACTGATTGTGCCACCCACAGGAGTAGCTCTAAAATGGTGTCTCGGGCCTGCCACTGCAGCGCCTACGGGCAGTTTAGAACTGCCATGTCCTCCTGGTCAGTGTCCCCACTGACCAGGCCTAACCCTTCCCTTTTCGTGCACATCAGTCACCCCTATGGAAGGCCCAAGGTACCCCCCTGGGCAGGGTGCAGTGTATGTGAAAGGTAGAGCATGTACTAGTGCAGGTACCATGCTCTGGTAGTGAATTACAGCCATTTTCGTTTTTCACTATTGTAAGGCTATCTTGCTCCATAGGTTAACATGGGGGATGCTGGCTACAGTGGTTAACAGCATTTCTTCCCATAGGAACAAGATAGGACATACGTATCTAGTATCCCTGAACTCAGAATTTAATAATACATCTTTTAGGAAAGGTGGTTTTTAAATCCTGTGTTTGAGAACAGCACTTTTAGAAAGTTGCTGTTCTCTTGTCTGACCCTTCTGTGTGCCTGGGCCTGTTTGTGTATTGACTGTCTGGTTTGTGAGTGACAGGGGCTGGGGAATTCCCCCAGAGGCTGGATGAGTCAGCACTAGGCTGAATGAAGCAATTGCAACCTGAGTGGTGGGAGGAGTTAGCACCTGAGCTGAATAGGGCTGTGCCTGCCTGCCACAATGCTGGCTCCACCTCCTGCTGGGCGGCTGAGGACCCTGCCCCTCACTCTGAAAGGAAAGATGCAGCCAGCAAAACAAAGTACTCAGGATCCACCCAGAACTGGTTCAGACCGGGCTCAGGGCCCACATGCACAGAGAGAACAAAGACTTTAGGGGTATAAGTACAGGACCCCTGACAACAGAAAATTAGATCATCCTGGAATCAAGAAGGAACCTCTGCCAAGGAGAAAGCTGACTCTGAAGAAGGAAGACTGTCCTGCTGTTGCTCTGCTGGACTGACCTGCTGTTGCTTTGCTGCCAAGGAGAGGGGAAGGACTTTGCTGTGAGCTGTGTCCCCTGTCTTGAAGGAATCTCCAAGGGCCTGAGAAGAGCTGGCTCCCTGTTTTGAAGTCCCAGGAACAAAAGGACTTCACCCCAGTCTCCTTGAACTCTGCTGAGAGAGTTCTGTCCTTCCTAGAGTGCTTGATCCAGTTGTGGGACCTCTGGAAGTTGAACCTGAGCTGGGAAGCTTGAGACTAAGCTGAGAAACTTGTGAAGCTGAAAAGTGTCGCATCGCTCGCTTGCGGAGCGCATCCCCGACAGTGCGAGAAGTTTCCCGCCGCTACGGAGGTAGAGATCGGCGCAGCGCCTAACATCGCTGCCGGAGCCGTCGCACCCTTCGTTTGCGGGACGCACCAGACCGGTGCGGGAGAATCGAACATCGCTGCGAGTGTCGTCGCAGAGCCTGTCGTCGCTGGGTGAGATCGCCGCACCGCTTGCTTGCGGACCGCATCACGTCGCTGCGAGCATTGTCGCAGAACCATCGCATCGAGGAGCTGTGAGAGAGAGGATCACCGCTGGACCGCGCATCGTCGCCCCGGAGATCGTCGCAGCCCCTACGAGATCATCGCATCGTGCCTTTGCGAGAACAGACTTCCTACGGAACCTACGCACCGGAATCTACGCAAGCTGCCTTCCTCCCCATACAGACCGGATTCGTCGCAACACGCCCGCTGCTGCAGCGGGGCTGTCGCATCGCCTCCCCAGGGTCTCAGGAGTGACGCATCGCTTGTTTCCACCGCACCAGCTTCCTGCTTGTGGAACTTTGTTGCATCTAAAAGGTACTGTGAGTAAACGTGACGCAACTGTGAACTTTTCACGCATCTGTGGATTATTTTAACGCAACTTTAAGAACTTTGATTACAACCTGAAGAACTCTTTTGAAACCATATCCTTGAACTGTGTATGTTGGATTTTTGCCGTTTTGGTCTTGTGTAGTTTAGAATAAATATCTTTATTTTCCTAAACTGTTGTGGAATCAGTTTGTGGTGTTTTCACTGTGTTACTGTGAGTGTTGGTACAAATACTTAACGCATTGCCTCTGGTTAGCCTAGACTGCTCAGGCCAAGCTACCTTGAGGGCGAGCAGGGGTTATCTGAGAGGGTTATCTCCTTGTCCTGACTAGAAGCAAGGGTCCCTATTTGGACAGTGGTACCTACCTCTGCCAACTAGAGACCCCCAGTTCTAACATTGGTGGTCAGGCGGTGGGATTTGAACTTGTATTTGTACTTGACCCACAGTAATTGGTGTACATCACTAGTGAGTGCAGACCACTACGCCACCGCATACTATTGGTTTTTGAGTTTTTTGAATTCTATTTTTGAGTAACTCTTCGAAAAGCATCATGTCTCAGAATGGGAAGGCACCCAGTGAGAGGGCAGAAGCAGAATTAGAGTTTTGCATTGAAGATTTGTGTTCATACAAAGTTGAGCAACTGAGGAAATTCTGCCTTGAGTTTGAGTGCCCCATAAAAAGCGCCTACAGAAAGGAGGAGCTACAGAAAATCTTGAGAGCCCATTGGGAGGCACAAGAGGAAGATGATGTGGATGTAGAAAATGCTTTTCAAAGCACAGATCTGCCAGTGGGCAGAGTAGGCTCAGGAGCTGGCAGCAACCACTCCGGTAGGGGCCTCACCCCAGAAGAGTTACAGGAAAATCAAAGAATAAGAGAATATGACTTGGAAGTCATGAAAATGAAACTGAGGCAATTGGAATTGGAGAAAGAAAGGGCAGCGGAAGACAAGAGAGAGGCCCGTGCCCTAGAGGAAAAGAAATTGCTTTTGGATCATGAATTGAGAATAAAAGAGCTGGATCTGAAAAACAAGGAGGTGGATGCCAGTTCAAATGGTGGCAGCGCGCAGCCAGTGCATGGGGGTAAAGTATATATTCCCAAAGACCTGGTACAGAATTACCATAGGAGTGAGGATATTTATGCCTGGTTCACTTCGTATGAAATTGCATTGAAGATGAATGATGTGCCTGACAAGTATTGGGGGGCGGGCCTGTGGAAACATTTTGAGGCGTCTGGGAGGAGTGCTCTAGAGCCTTTAGAGTTGACAGGTGCCATGACCTACCCCAATATGAAGGAGGCCTTATGTCTCAGGTATGGCCTTACTCCAGAGCAGTACAGACTGCAGTTTAGAAACTCCAAGAAGAAAGAGTCTGAGACTTGGATGGAGTGTGTGAATGGGTACTCGCGTGCACTGGAAGGTTGGATGAAGGGCAGTAAAGTAACTGATTTGAAGGGGTTGTTGCATTTAATCAGTTGGGAGCACTTGAGTAGTCTTTGTGTTCCAGAGCTGCGCCAGCATCTTTTAGACAGCAAGCTGACAGACCCCATTGAGCTTGCTAAGGAGGCGGACCGCTGGACCAGTACCAGGGTCCACAAAGGAATTGTGGGTACCACAGCCAAAGGTGGGCAGGGTCCCCAGCAGAAGAGTGGGGGGGACAAGGGTAACCAAAAGGAGTTCTCGCAAGGGCCCCAAAGTAGTTCCCAGGAAAAGGATTCCCAACCCCCCAAGCCTAAACAGCCATGGCCCTCTAAGGGTAGGCGGGACAAGAGAAATAACCAGGGTCCCCCTACCTGCTATCACTGCAACGAGGTGGGCCATATTGCTCCGAAATGTCCCAAGAAGAAGCCCGCACCCACTGGTGCTCCTGCGCCAGCGCTAGCTAGTGTAGCTTTGGGTGGGGATTTGGTTTCTAGTGACTGGGGAGAGCTAGCAGTCATGACCCTTGTCTCGCTAGGAGACCGAGAGATGGTCCCGGAAACCTTACTACCCTCAAACACTAAGAAATATGGGCAGAAGGTGACCATCAATGGGAGGGAGGTTGAAGCACTGAGAGACACCGGAGCCAGTGTGACATCCGTGAGGTGTCAGTGGGTGTCTGACGAGCAAATCATCCCTGGTGTACTCCGCCCTGTAGTGGCCGCTGACAGCTCAGTGCGCCTCTGCAAGCTAGCAAAGGTTTCCTTTGAATGGGGAGGAGTCTCTGGTCTTTTGGAGGTAGTTGTCAGTGATGCCTTGCCTGTGGACTGTCTGTTAGGCAATGACCTGGAGAGTTCTCCATGGAAAGACATAGAACACCGAACTCACTTGGAGATGTTGGGTCTGCCTGCGTGGATCTGCGTGACCACGCGTGCTATGGCAGCCAGTAAGGGTGAATCAGCAGAACTGGAGCCTGAAACAGTGGCCCAGAGACCTGCCAGGAGAGGAAGAGGCAGAGAGCGCGGGAAACCGGCCCCAGCCGTTCCCACGGTCCAGGAGGAAGCAGAACCTGAGGGGGATGCCCTGGAACCTACAGGGGAACAGGTAGCCGAACTGGGAGACCTACCTGAGCTGACCCATTGGCAGCAAGAAGGTGGTCCCTCCAGGGAGGAGTTCTGCAGGGAGCAGAAGGAATGCCCTTCCCTCATTGGTCTGCTGCAACAGGCTGTAGATCAGGCAGCAGGTGGAGCAGTCAAAGATCACTATGTCTACTGGGAAGGTGACCTACTTTATAGCGAGCCTAAGTTTGCTGAACCCGGTGCAGCCCGTGTGCTGGTGGTACCCGAGCGTTTCAGAAACTTCCTAATGGGTCTGGCTCATGACGTGCCTCTCGCAGGACATCTGGGGCAAGACAAGACCCTGAACCGGCTTGTCACCCACTTCCACTGGCCCCAGATGAGAAAGCACGTTGGTTCCTTTTGCAGATCTTGCCAAACCTGTCAAGCTAGTGGCAAGACTGGAATGAAGTTGAAGGCCCCCCTTCAACCCTTCCCAGTGGTGAGCACCCCTTTCGAGCGGGTGGGCATAGATATCGTAGGGCCCCTGGACCCCAAGACAGCCTTAGGCAACAGGTTCATCCTGGTCTTGGTGGACCATGCCACCCGGTACCCGGAAGCAGTCCCTCTCAGGACAATCACAGCACCCGTGGTGGGCCGTGCATTGATGGGGATCTTTTCCCGTGTGGGGTTCCCCAGAGAGGTGGTCTCCGACCGGGGTACCAACTTCATCTCTAGGTACATGAAGTCTCTGTGGGAGGAGTGTGGGGTAACTTATAAGTTCACCACTCCTTACCACCCTCAAGGAAATGGGCTGGTTGAAAGGTTCAACCGGACCCTGAAAGGTATGATTATGGGCCTAGCGGAG